>NC_071503.1:26775772-27975772 GCF_028408465.1 Anastrepha ludens
AAAATCCTTTAACTAAGATTGAAGAAATCACTGGTGACCATTCGAGATATTCAATATAGGAATATTTCTTACAGAAATATTTGGCAACATTTGGTGAATCTTGAATTTTTGTTGTGTCGAGTGGCCGCGACTTCGTATATATGTAAGAAAAGGACTTTCAGTCCAATACACTCAAAAAAATTAAAGGGCCAACTTGCCCTGCAAATGAAACACTAAAGGATCAAAGTTAGAATTTACAAGGTTTATTTACTACAAAGGTAAATGTTACAAGCTACGTTAATGTCCACTACGCAACTGCCCCTTGATGTGCGCTGCAGGCCTTTATAGGTTTGGGTCGTTCTGCTGCCTTCAGGTGCGCCGTGTCTTGGTACGCTGGCTCCGCCCCTAGTTTCCCACGGTTGGCATGCACTGGTGGCATGTGCAAGTATTTCACAATCGTGTGAAACATAATTTGCTGACGCTGCGTCTGGCTCCGTTCTTAGTGCGTTAGCATTAGTACGTGGTACCTGATATGTAACTGGCCTTGACTTAGGGTGTTGGGTTGTCCTATAGAATAACAGCGACTATGCTGATGCAGCGGCACGTGTATCGGTAAGGTGTGGGAATGCAATATGTTGGGTGCCGCAGCGTGTTAACTTGTATGTAAATATGTCTTCTAACTGTTCGACAGCCGCACCTGCTGTGCGTCAAGTCAGCGCAAAAGCTACAGTAAGATGCACAAAAGCGCAACAAGTAGGTAGGTGAAATTGTGAAGTGTCGATCTGGTACTCCTCAACTAGCGCCGTTTTGACACCATTATGAGACCTCCAACTGGCAGATACTCGTATATACCTATATATATATCCTTTAAAGTCGTAAAATATGTTGAATCCATGTGATTAAGTCTTATTGTGGGACGCGATGCAAATTCACAGAACACACTCTGGGTAGCATGAAATACAACTTGAGGGTGCATAAGCTCATGTACTTCATTCTGTCATCTCGCTTAGTTATACAGAACGTTGGCACCAGACTGACTTTCGTAACCAGCAGGAAGTAGGAAGTGGTTGATATGACATTATCAAACCACAGAATATCAGATCATTTAACTTGTTGGAAAGTACTCGATACAGATTTCCTGCCGGGCCATCGTTATATAGAGTTCAGGCTTGCGGCTCCGAAAAACTTCTCAACAAAGCTTTTAAAACTCAGTTGAAAGTGGACCAGACTGCTTACGGAGAACTGAGGAAGGAATATGAGAAGAAAATTAGATAATCTAATGTGGACTCTTATAGAAACTTCTGTAGTGAACTGGAGGTTCGTAAGAGTTCAGCGAGGTTGTGCAAGGATCTCCAAAGAGACCGGGCGGCTACGCTGGACCCACTGCTCAAACCTGATGGTACTTATACTGACTCAAAGTCAGGACTGAACGATGTTCTCTTTTCAACACATTTCCCTGGTTGCAGAAATGTTGTTGGCCAAGGGTCCATCGATTAATCTGATCAAGTCAGTATAACTACCTGCAGAGGTGATTGGTTCATTGCATCTAGGATATGGAAGCTTCCTTAACGAGGAAGCGATAAGGTTCACCTTCTCGTCATTCGATAACTTTAAGCCCCCAGGACCCGATGACATTAACCCAATCATCCTCAAGCATGGCGGAGAACAACTAATAAAGGTTCTGAAAAGAATCTTTACGACTTGTCTCGCGCACGCTTATGTTCCACAATTGGGGCGATGGGTGAAAGTTATATTTGTCCCAAAGCCAGGCAAGGACAACTATGCCTTACCAAAAATATTCAGACCTATAAGTCTTACATCGTTTATGCTTAAAAGCCTGGAACGTAGGGTCAAGCGGAAAATCTCGTGAATCGGCTCTACACGACTGCGTTTGCATGATCGAAACGGAGTTCGGGAAAAGAGGGTGCACTCTTCGTGTGTTTGTGGACATTCAAGGAGCTTTTGATAATGCTACCATTTATTATATATGGTCTCCTATTAGAAGGCATGGAGTAGAAGAAATCATTGTCACAGGGATTCTTTCCGTGCTATCCAGGTTAGGTTAGGTTATGGTGGTCCGTTGTGATACCACTGTTCGACACGGGAACCTTGTTTATTTACTTTCGTGAAACCATTTTGAGGATCTAATCCCCGCGCCAGATAGTTCTGTAAGAGAATTGAAAAAGTGTTTACCTATACAACCTGCTCTGATTTTAGCTAAGGCTGGACAATTGCAAAGAAAGTGCTCTACTGTTTCTTTCTCCTCCTCATCTCTACAGCTTCTACAATATTCATGGGAGAATACTCCTAGTCTCAAGGAATGCCTTGTAAATAGCCAGTGGCCGGTGACACAAGCCAAGACCTTCGAGATATCTTCTCTTGAGAGGCTAAGCAATTCCTTTGTTCTTTTCTTGTTTATTTGCAGCCATAGTAGCCTGGCTGTTACGCATGCATCTCCTTCTTCCCATGACCTATTGGCCTCTTGGGTAATGTTGTTTTTTACTATTAATTTACTCGTGGTCAAAGGTATTCCAATTGTACTTTTATCACGGAATAGTTGAAGAGCAGTACCTTTTCTGGCTAGCTCATCAGCTTTACAGTTTCCTTCAATATCTCTGTGTCCGGGAACCCAAATAAGGCTGACCTTGAATATGACGCCAATATCATTTAGGGCTGCTCGGCATTCCTGTGCAACCTTTGATCTTAGTATAGCCGCATTCATTGATTTAATGGCCGCTTGGGTATCCGAGAATAAATTTATAGTCGTTTTTGTTACGGCATGCATACTTAGGTATGTAGCCACTTCTTTTATGGCTAGAACCTCTGCCTGATTGACACTGCAGTAGTCTGGTAGTCGAACGGATAGTTCCAGTCCTAATTCTTTCGAAAATATTCCATAGCCAACTTTATCGTCTAGCTTAGAGCCATCTGTATAAAAATTTAATTCCCCCCTTCTCCATGGCCTTGGTGTTTGCCACTCCCTTCTTGAAGAGCTTGTCGAAGGTAAGTCTAAGAGTGTGCAAAATACAGGCGTGGCCAAACTGCCATTCTTTCCATAGCGCCATACTTTTGAGTCTAAGCGCCAAGGCGGCGGCCAGGTTTTCCCCTACGACATTTAGTGCAGGCAAATTGATTAGCACTTCTAGCGCTTTATTTGGGCTAG
Source organism: Anastrepha ludens (assembly GCF_028408465.1). NCBI lineage: Eukaryota > Metazoa > Arthropoda > Insecta > Diptera > Tephritidae > Anastrepha > Anastrepha ludens. The sequence goes on from NC_071503.1 coordinate 26,778,915, forward strand.
TCCTTCAAGCACCAGAGATGCATAAAAGAGCTGTTCTTTGGACCTTACTCATGATTTTAGCGTAAATCGCCTTTAGAGTAGATGCCCACCATACAAGTATTCCATATATTAAGATTGGTCTAACTACCGAAGTATATAGCCAAAGAGTAACGCGAGGTGTTAACCCCCATTTAATACCGACCGCTCTTTTGCATGTATATAATGCAACGTTGGCCTTTTTTACTCTTTCCTCAATATTAGGTTTCCATGTGAGTTTCCTATCTAATATGAGTCCTAAGTACTTGACATTCTCTCTTTGTCTAAAATACAACCCTGTTAATCTCTTCATCATTCATTTATTATATTGTTCATTTATTGTATTCATTTGTATATTCATATTTTTATTTTCTAACTGTTGTATAGTTAGCTGATGGCAGTGCAGTTATAACAATCAGATCCAAAACTATACAAATATTTTCTTACTATACATTTAAACTTTTATATAAAGAGCGAAGTGCTTTAAATAAAGAAATTCAACATTAAATCTATTTTATTTTAATTGGAGAGCAACACGAAATCATTTGGCATCCCTTGCGGAGAATCTACGGCCTTTGGTGTATAGCGGAGGTGAAGAAGGCAATTTTCTCCGGTGAAGGCGAATTCCCATCAAACTGCAAATATTAATCCAGGGTCCACATCATTGTAAGCAAGATCATCAAACTGTTCAACCAAACATATAGAAAGGTGGTTCATAAACATTAAAGCGCACGTGATGTGTTATTAACTAACCTAACCTTTGATATACAAGTACATACATACGTGCATACGTACATTGCTAGTAGTGAACCTGGCGACTTTCTAACTGTTTAAGAAACTCACCAGATCTAATTTGCATACATCGGTACTCAAACTGCAATCTGATATATCAATTGAGAATGGAGCGAAAATACAAGCAGATAAATTGGCAATTGTGAATTTTTCAACAAATACAAAGAAAACGGCGAAGAATAAACAGACAAAAGGATTTCTGCAAGCTCGAAAATTATTATTAGAACAGTATTGGATTAAATTCATAGAGATTTATCAACAAATAATTTGCGAATGGACCCAAGAACAAGAAGCTGCTGCCGAAATTACAATAGCTGAGGACTACGAAATTGTCGAACGTACATATGCTGAGGCAATGGGGGAGCTTAATGATATTTTGGAAACTTCAGAACCACCTCACGAATCGTTGACTGAAACATCATTTCAAGTACAACACGTTGCCCAAGCTCTGCCTCGTATCAAAGTGCCTTCGTTCGATGGAAATTTCCTCCAGTGGATTCCGTTTAAGGATTTATTTAATTCTCTCGTTATAAGTAACACTGCGTTAACTAACACGCAGCGCTTACAGTACCTGAAAGATAGTCTGACGGGCGAAGCTAAGAATGCACTAGATAACATTACAACGACTGATGCTAATTTTAAGATCGCTTGGGATCTACTGAAAGCAAAATATGAAAATAAACGCGTTATAATTAATGCACATTTAACTGCTGTAACAAAGTTGCCTTCTGCTCAGAAGGAATCTGCCTCCACGCTGAGGAGTCTGCTTGGCGGCGTAACATCATCGATACGGGCGTTACAACATCTTGGACGTCCCGTTGAGCAATGGGACGATTGGCTGATTTTTACTATCATTCATAAATTGGATCCCATTACTCGAAAGGCATGGGAGCTTTACCTTAAATCAAACGACAGCGTTCCGACATTCAGGGAGCTAGAAGAGTTCCTTGCCAGCCGAACTCAGTCCCTAGAGATAGTCCAGAGCTTCACTGAAGATAAACCTCATCCCTCTAGTAAACGGGTTAACAACTTGCACGGTGTGTCTGGATATCATATTACCTCAAACCGCTGCTCTAGCTGTTCCGGTAAACACTTCATTATGTTCTGTGGGAACTTTCTCAAATTGTCGTCTAATGAACGATACCAATGTATACTGAAGCGTAAGTTATGCATTAATTGCCTCAGAATCGGACATCAACAATCCTGTTGTACTTCTGCTCGACGGTGTTATACCTGTAGTGCCAAACATCACACAAAGCTTCACGAATATTTTGCTTCAACCACGGCTAATAGCAGCACGAATCCGGTGTCATCGCATCATGTAAGTCAATCAAATCATAAATTTTCGATTCCTCAAGTGATACTTGGTACAGCATTGGTTGAAGTGCGATCTGAATGTGGTCATGTAATTGTATTGCGGGCTTTACTCGACAGTGGTGCAGAGGCAACATTCATAAGCGAATATGAAGTGAACTCACTCTGCTTGTCTAAATCAAATGTTAAAGTGTCTATTAATGGTGCTAATGGTAGTAGAGTCGCAACTACCAAAGGACTAGTTGAATTTGAATTGAATTTGAAGAGGTCGAGCCAAGGAGCACCAGGAGATTTGGTGGCTCCTAAAACACTCAGGCTAAAAAGCCCATTGTATTTAAAGCTCTGGAAAGGGGGTAGATAGTCAAGGAGGGAGGGAGAAAAGTATCAGAGAAAGAGATAGGAAAGAATAGAGACAGAGATAGAGATAGTTAGTCCTGTGAGAATTTCCCAGATACTTTGGCAAATCTGTAAATATTCTCCAGTTTTAGAGAACGAATATTACTCATTCCCATGACATCGGAACCCAATACTCGAAGTCGCGCTCTAGCAAAGGCAGGACACTCACAGAGAAAGTGCTCAGTGCTATCCGCCTCCTCCAAGCATGACAGGCATACCGGGTCCTCGATGATTCCAATGGTGGTCATATGCTGACACCATGGGTTGTGTCCTGTAATGATGCCGACCATCAACCGAATATCTTTCCTTCTAAGTTTTAGTAGAAAGTTTGGCAGTTTTCTGTTCGGACTTGTCACAAAACACTTTGCAGTTCTGCAGCGTTCTAGACCGGACCATCGCTCTTTATGTAGATTGCCTCCATAATCGTTGATCCAATTCTTGATTCCTGCGGGACTGATTCCGATTATTGGCTCTGGCCCCTGTGGGGGCACCGCTGATCCACGGTTGCCCAATTTGTCGGCAACATCGTTTCCTTGAACACCGGAGTGTCCCGGAACCCATATAAGTACAAGCCTGTTTTGTCTTGCGACAGAATTAAGCTTCTTACATTCTTGAACAATCTTTGAGGTTTGCTTCGCGTTCTCCAGGGCCTTCAATGCAGCCTGACTGTCACTAAAGACTCCAATCTGTTTCCCGCTCCATCTCCTCTCGATTATCCATTCGGCTACTTTTAGGATGGCAAAAACTTCTGTTTGGAAAACAGTTGCCATTCCCCCTATAGCATAGTGATACTTATTACTATCGTTTAAGTACCATCCGGCTCCAGACCACATTTCAGTCTTGGACCCATCGGTAAAGAAAATATCCGTCAAACCTCCCTGCATGCATTCTGGATTGCTCCATTGCTCACGCAATGGAAATCTGACATCAAATTTCCTTCCGAATGAAACTGTGGGTATCAGGTCATCTTTAGGTGCCAAAAACAGTGGATACTGCTCCGACAGCAACTTAAAGATTTCTCTGTGTCCCGAAGTTCCATCTTCGTGCCAGAAACCATATTTATGGAGTCTACACATTGCTTTTTTTGCTTCCTGTTGTATCTTAAGATCCAGGGGGAGCAAATCAAGCATAGCATTTAGGGCATCACCAGAGGTTGTACTCATGGCACCCGTGATGCATAAACATACAGTTCTTTGCAGCCTGTATAGTTCCCGGATTGTGGACTTAACCATGCTCCGTCGCCACCAAACCACAGAAGCGTAAGTGATGATTGGTCTGATAAGTGCCGTGTATATCCATAGGACCACAGCAGGTTTCAGACCCCAAGTTTTGCCAAAGGCTCTACGGCATTGCTGAAAAGTCTTCAATGCACGATTCACCTTCAGTGAAACGTGTGTCTCCCAGGTCAGCTTCTAATCCAAGATTCATCCTAGATATTTAACTTCGTTGGAAAGACCAAGTGTCACACCTTTCAGTGTTGGAAGACTGAGTCCATCCAATTTCCGTTTTCTCGTAAACAAGACGTTGGTGTTTTGTTCGGATTAGCGGAAAGACCATGTCTCATGCACCAATCATCGATTTTGTCAAGAATCCTCTGCACTTTCGTGCAAAGCCTCCTTAAGGATTTATCCGATGTTAGCGCACAGACGTCGTCCGCACATGCTTGGACGTGAAAGCCGAGTTCCTGCATCTCCACTAATAGGGAGTCTACGACGAAGCACCACAGCATCGGAGAAAGAACACCCCCTTGCGGACATCCTTGCTTGGCCCTGACTGTGATTTGCTCGTCGTCGCTCCCATCAGCGGTTAACAGCCTCTCAGAGAGCTTGGAGTATATCCATTTTATAATGGCTTGATTAACTCCGTGTCGTTCGGCAGAAGAACATATCGAGCCGAAAGTGGCATTATCAAAAGCCCCCTAAATGTCCACGAACACGCCCATTGTGTATTCGTCAGCTTCCAGCCCAGCTTCAATCTTGCTAACAAGATCGTGTAAGGCTGATTCACATGATTTTCCACTCTGGTAAGCGTGTTGATTTCTACTAAGTGGACTTCTCGCCAATACCCCCACTCGAATATGTTTTTCCACCACTCGTTCCAGACTTGTCAACATGAACGATGTCAAACTGATTGGTCTAAAACTTTTTGCTAGGGAATAGTCATCTTTTCCTGGTTTCGGAATAAATACTACTCTTACGCGTCGCCATTAGGATGGTATATAACCAAATGCAAGACAGGCTGTGAAGATCCTTTTCAGGGCCTCAATCAGCCTGTCTCCTCCTTTTTTAAGCATTGCTGGATATATTCTGTCAAGTCCAGGGGACTTAAAGTTCTCCAGGGAAGATAAGGAAAACCTTATCGATTCCCTTGTCACTATCCGACTAGCAATATACCAGCTGTACCTAGAGGTTCCACCGTTGCCACCGTCATTGTTCATGCCACTCTCAGCTTCAGAGAGAGTTCTACTACCCGGAAAATGGGTTTCGAGTAGAGCATTAAACGTTTCCGATTTGGAAATGGTGTATGAACCATCAGGTTTTCGAATGGAATCCAGCCTTACTGAGCGGTCTAAATGAAGGACCTTACAAAGTCTCGCTGTTTCCCTCATTTCTTCGACGTTACTGCAGAAATTTCTATAGGATTCAAGTTTGGCTTGCCGTACTTTTTTCTTATATTCTCTCTGTGTAAGTCGATGATTGGCCCAGTCCTCTTCTGTTTTGGTCTTCAAGGCCTTATTAAGAAGTTTCCTGGACCGTACACGAAGCTTCGACAGTTCAGGGTTCCACCAAGGAACCGCTTTCCCCTATCTGCTTTGCCTGAGTGGACACAGTTCCTCAAAGCAATTGATTAAAGTACCTTCTAATTTCTTAGTAGCATCTTCAATCATTTCTGCTGATTGGAGTTTTTTCAGGTTTGGTAATCGCTCTGTTACAAGCTCACCATACCTGTCCCAGTCCACATTTCGAGGATTCCTACCGGAAGGTATTGATATTGTGTCAATTCCCAGTCGGAATTCGATAAGACGATGATCAGAAAGAGAGTCCTCTTCCAAAACTCGCCATCGGTTGATCTGATTTCCAACTGACCTATTAGTAAGTGTTAAATCAATCACCTCTTGTCTCCTTCTGGTCACAAAAGTTGGTTTGTTACCAGTGTTTTGGATTACCAAATCGGATGACAGGATAAAATCCAGTAACTTGAGACCTCTGGGGTTGCATTTGCTGCTTCCCCACACAATGTTCTGTGAATTTGCATCACAGCCCACTATTAGCCCCAGATTATTGGATACTGCGTACTTGACTACTTCTCTTAGCTCCCTCGAAGGAGGTGGCTGTTAAGAGTCGTAGGGTAGGTAGGCTGAAACTATGACAGCTTCGATACTGTTCCCACTTTTCAAGTACTTTATTTTTGCAGCAACGATATCTCCGGAGCATAGCTCTTTTAACATCGTGTGTTCGATCAACCTCGGCATGATAATACATGCTCGCGGTCTCACATTCCCTTCACAATGAAGTATTTGTCCCCACGACATAGCACTTAGACCACAGATACGCTTGTGACATACCCATGGTTCTTGTATAAGTATTATGTGTGGGTTTGTTTGCAGTTTTGCATGCCTACGGCACAAGAGAGCCGTAGACGCTTTGCTATGCTGCAGATTTGTCTGTGTGAATATTACTTCAGTCATGAGACTGAGTATATTTACGCTTTGTCCTCCACCTTATCCTGGACACGGAACTGGATCCGCCCCAGGTGTAGGTGAGGACGGCACTTCGACTTAAGAACCTTGAGGGACCCAAGATCGATACCCAGTACCAGGTGGGAACCCGCCTCCGAAGTGGTAGCGGATTTCTGCCTGGTGCACGAGTATACTCTCCAGAGAGTCGTGTCAAGATCCTTATTCTGAACACGGATGCGTTTGAGGAGTTCTGCTGAATTACAGGAAGGACCCGGAATCCAGACACTCGCTCGTACCAGCCTTTCTTTGCTACTCTCAACAAGAATAAACTTGCTGTTTTCGCAGGCTGGAATCTTTGCTATCGCTTTTTCTAGCCATTCTCGGGAAAAAGCATTGGAACAGTGCACCTTTACGATGCCGTCCACCACGCTTTTCCCCTCGAAAGTCGGCGCGTCTTTCGACTCACCGATAGCTTTCCAAAGATAGCTGTCAAGATAGTCTTGTTGCCCTTTGGACAGTAGACCATCTTGTTTGTCGGTATGTATCTCCACCGTCATTGCCTTTGCTGCCATTCTCGCGAATGATTCGCCAGACGTTGGCGGAAGAGGGTCATTCGACATTTGAGGTCCCTTAGCCTCTGCCTTGTCAGGCAAAGGTTTGTCTGCCTTGGATTGGGTCGAGGATGCAGGCATTTCCGAATTCCGTCTCTCGACTTTCCTCTTCTTTGCCTTTCTCCTCTTCCCGGTCGTTGGCACAGACCCCGTTTCGTTTCCGGAAGAGCGCAGCGCTACAGAGGAATCCTCTGTTCTGCCACGCTTTCCCGTTTCCGTTACAGGTGCCGAAGTTGACGGAGCTTGAGTCCTTGCCTTAGCTAGTGCTTCGGCTTGCCTCGCCTTCTGTCTTCTTCGTTTGATCTGCCTTGCGGTTAGACCAACACCTGCGTTCGAATCTCCCATAACTTCGGTCTTTTTACCGGTACTTACCTGATTCACACCAGGTTTAACCGTTGTCAAAGACTTACTCGGTACCAGAGATCCGTCTGAGTCTACTGAGAGATTGTCCGCCATCTCCACATCCTCCACAACTTGTTCAGTTGCATCAGATCGTTTCGACGGCGGTATATCGCTCACACTCACTCGGCTCTCCATTAGCATAGCCAATGTGCCATATTTCACCACTAGTAGTGCGCTTCCTCCGGAACCCTGGGTGTCAGTTCCGGTCATAGGGGATTGTGGGGTTCGGGCCTGCACATCCGATGTCCGAGCCGTCGATTGCTCGACGGGAGGATTTCCCAGAAGTGGGTTACCTCGTGCAGAGAGATCCTTGGTTAGCCTCCACATTGTAGGAAAATGCATTTTATACCTCCTGCCAGGTTGTCGGTACGGTACTCTCCACATAGTACTTCCGCGGTTGAGTGGATACCCAATTCCTATATGGAGCTGCCCTCTTAGTTCGTGGTAAGTTAATCTCCATAGAATGGGGTTAACTCGCCACTTAAGCCTCATCCCCGCGGCAAGGAGACCGACATGACAAGGAAAGGACTAGTTACTTTCACACTACATTCGCTCAAGGGTGACTTCAGCATGCCATGCACAGCCCTAGTGCTACCTCGAGTAGGCAACATCACTCCAACACTGAGTATCTCAAACAATGAACTTCTGCATTTTAAGGATTTAGATCTAGCAGATCCTAAGCTTTTTTTTTTTTTTTAGTTGGCGCAATAACCGCTTACGCGATTTTGGCCGAGTTTAACAAAGCGCGCCAGTCGTTTCTTTCTCGTGCTAACCGGCGCCAATTGGGCACACCAAGTGAAGTGAAGTCCTTCTCTACCTGATCTTTCCAACGCAGAGGAGGCCTTCCTCTTCCTCTGCTACCACCAGCTGGTACCGCATCGACTACTTTTAAAGCCGGAGCGTTTGTATCCATTCGGACGACATGACCCAGCCAACGTAGCCGCTGGATCTTTATTCGCTGCGCTATGTCTATGTCGTCGTAAAGCTCATACAGCTCATCGTTCCATCGTCTGCGATATTCGCCGTTGCCAACGTGCAAAGGTCCACAAATCTTACGCAGAATCTTTCTCTCGAACACTCCAAGCGTCGCTTCATCGGATGTTGTCATCGTCCAAGCTTCTGCGCTATACGTTAGGACGGGCATGATGAGAGTCTTGTAGAGAGTTAGGAGGATGGTTCCATGTGTAGAAGTCCACGCAAGTGGGGAAAGTTACTGATCGCCATTCACTTGGGAGTGGCCAGGACGATTCTCCTACATATGGTTCAAGCAGCTCACAACGTCCGGGATTAGCCCAAGTATCCTCTGGTTAGCTTCCGAACACCCGTTCGGGAGTGAGCTAACGTGAGAAGGCGAAGCATCCCAGCATAGCTGGTTGTACGCTGGGTTTGGGACCCGCCACTTAAAAAGCCCCCCCCCCCCCATGAAAACAGCAACAAAGCCTCGGATGAGATCCTAAGCTTACTATTCCTATTGCCCTGCATGGAAACTTGCAACGGCGCTGTTAAGCCAGATTCTGGCAAACTATTATAATAGAATAATGTAACGTAAATTAGAATAGAATAAATTAAATAATATTGAATTTAAAAATTCAAATTGTATTAAAGCTTAATATTAAGTTATTTTATATTGTTTATTTATAAGTAGGTATATAGTATACTTTACTGTTTCTCGCTGTCGCTATTTCTTTACCTGTTTCTATTTACTTCCGAGCATTGACTTTATTTCTACAGCTATACCTACTTTCCGTTCTTCCTATTTCTATTTACTTAACTGCAAACTCTCTCTAACTCTCCACTTACTGTTCTTCCATTTCCGCTATTTCTCGTATCTTAGTTTTAGGCCTAATATAAGGACAGTACATGTGTAATAAATTCCACTTTTGGAATTGTAATCGGACGAGTGCGGTGTTCTTTCTTGAATTCGAATATCACAGGCAATAAGTTTCGCGCTTCCCTTCGTAAAGTGTTTTAAAAATTAATATCGTGATTATTATATTAATATACAATATCTTCACAAAAGAGTGAAGAATTTTCATGGCGCCCGAGCAGGGACATTAGTGCGAAAGTGAAAAAATAATTACAGAATTAAATAAAATACATTAATAGTGACAAAATATTACAAGTTGGTGATTTGTGTAAGCTGAACCGAAAATATTCAATAATTAAATTAAATAACCAGCCGAATAAACCAAAAGAATATTGCCTGCGCGGTCCGTTGATAACAAAAACAAAAGTCGTCTTGCAAATTAACAAAACGAACAACGAAACTAATATACACATGTATGTATGCCTATATATAAAAACTAGTGCAGTGACTTGGAAGTGCAGTAACGGAAAAAGTGCAGTGACAGTGAGCCCCCAAAAAACAAAACAAAAAAAAAAGTAAAAATTGTTTGAAAGTGCAATAAAATAACTATACACATTAAATATAAATAAAATAAAATATTTATATTCCAAAAAGTTAAAAAACAAAAAAAAACATATATTGTAGAACATCGTTACGAACTGTGGAGCTATACGTCATATTCACCAGCCACCAACTGTTCACCACCAATATCAACCGTTATACCGTTACATAGGACATCGAGGGAGGAATGACCTGCAACTGCGTGGCCTGCCAAAGGGAAGTTGAAGCTGGAAAGAAACCAGTCCACAGTAAACAGGTATTGAGTGCGAAGAATTGAAGCTAGAAATTGGCTTTGTGATTGACCGAAATTATTACAGTTGCTAATAATCGTCTCACAGTACAAGGGCTTCAATTATTGGCATCTCGTGTATCCACTTCTTATATGCAAATAAACTTATATACTTATACACATCTATATACATATACATATACTGCCTATGAAGTGAAGGATACAGTGGGACCCGAGGTAGAGGAACTTATTTGTCGCCAAATAATTTGCGAGTACTATTTTTCGGTTTATTTTCTGGATTTTTTCAAAAAATCAAACGAAATTGCGGTTTCTTAATCAGCCGCAATATTTTCAAAAAAAAATTTTTTTTTTTTTTTCGACAATACAAATTTTGTTTGAGCAAATTTTGAGTTCGCTGCTTATTTTCGTTGGTTCTGGTCAAGTTTCAGCTATTATATACCTATTTCAGTATTTATCGCTTTCGTTTTCGTTTTCGTGCTGACAAACTTCCAGAACCGTTTTCATTTTACAAGAGCCACAGGCTAAAGCAGCGAACTTTAATCTCAAAACATGAGTAAACCAAAGTCGGCTATTTCAAGTCTCTCTCCAAGTAAGGAGATGATGGACTTAAAGTCTTTAAAGCGCCAGAGAACTGTTGCAAAAACCAGCATAGTGCGCATAAAAACGGGTCTCCTTGAAAAGACCATGTCGCTAGATCCAATCGAATTGGAGTGCCGACTCGACATATTGAACTCCCACAGCGAAAAACTCATGAAATGTCAGTCGAAAATTGAGGAAATCGACGAAGAAGACATTGCCCGTGGAGAGTTAGAGGGCTTAATTGTAGAAACAAAGTCCATTATAAAGTCCATTCTGGCGAGAAATAAATCGTCAATTGCCGAAACATCTTTTACTGCACCTCACAGCTCGCGACTACCAAAAATGTCGTTACCTACGTTCAAAGGAGAATATTCCGAGTTTAAAAACTTTATGAGTCTGTTTGAGAGTTTCGTGCACAATGATCCCACAATCCCGGATATTGATAAATTTAATCATTTAGTATCATGTCTATCCGGTGAAGCCTTAGGCACAGTGAAGTCCTTCCAAATGTCGGAAGAAAATTATCCAAAGGCGTTGGCAAGTTTGAGAAAGGTGTATGACAATAAATGCCTGATATTCTTTAATACAGTGTCTAAACTTTTTGAATTGTCAAAAATCCAAAGGCCTTCTGCGTCGTCTTTGCGATCAATGATCGATACAGTGTCTGCAGTATATGACTCCCTCTTATCGCTGGGTGACGATAAACTTATTTCAAATGCGATGTTGATTCACATAGTCATGTCGAAGGTTGATCCCACTACTCGGTCAAAGTGGGAGGAGCAACTTGACTATGATAAACTGCCGCTTTGGGCTGAGTGTGAAGCTATGCTAAACAAGAGATACCAGCATTTATCAGCTGAAGAAGCTTCCTCATCCCAACAAAGGCCAAACAATGAAGATACGCGTCAGAAAACAAAAAATCAACAACTGCGACACTCAAAGATAACATTTATCGCGACGAATTCCAAACTGTCGACTTGTCTTCACTGTGGTTCTAAGGATCATTATTTGACAGCTTGTCCAAAATTCCAAGCACTTACTGCACTTAAAAGATTTGAATTAGCAAAATCTATTTCCCTGTGCATAAATTGCTTGCGCAAGGAACATACGGTCTCAAAGTGCAAAGCAGATCGCTGTGGTGTATGCAACCGTTCGCATCACACCATGTTGCATCAATATCCGATCTCCTTTGAGACCGAGCCTCAACCTTCGACGTTACAGGCCATGCATATTAGCAGCCTGTCTGACCGAGTCATGTTAGCTACAGCCGTTGTTAATGTAAAGGCCAGCTCCGGTGTTTACGTGTAAGCGCGAGCTCTACTTGACTCCGGTTCTAAAGTCAACTTTATAACCGAATAGCTTATGCAGAAATTGCCAATCCGAAAAGAAAAATTCGCTCTAAATATAGTTGGAATTGGCAATCCAAATAAAAGGGTCCAAGGTAAACTAAAAACCTATAAAAAATCGAGGATCAACAATTTTGAGTTTTCGGCGGACTTTTGGGTAATGCGTTCGATATCAGTCAATCATCCAGATCGGACTGTAAACACAAATGGCTGGAAAATCCCACATAATATTGAACTAGCTGACCCAAGTTTCTACAAGTGTCAGCAAATAGACATACTTTTAGGAGCTGAAATATTCTTTGATCTGTTATCGGTGGGTCAGATCAGAACCAGCCCAAGGCAGCCAACGCTGCAAAAAACTGTGTTAGGCTGGATAATTTCAGGCAAGTATGCCACAAATAATAGCTCCAGTGCCCAAGTAAGTAGCACATTATGTCAATTTGAAGAAAGCGTTGCTAGCGTTGATACTACAATCCGAAAATTCTGGGAATTGGAAGAAATACCTGCACAAGTAAATTTCACACGACTGACTCCAGAGCAGGCAAAATGTGAGGAATTTTTTTCGAAAACCCCACAGGTTTTACCATGTGGAAGGCTTCAAGTCAGACTGCCTTTCAAAACCGACCGTAAATTACTCGGACATTCGTATGAAACCGCAGCTCGGCGGTTTCAGGCGCTGGAGAGAAGGACGCTGAAAGATCCAGTACTTCATAAAATGTACCTGGACTTCATGCAAGAGTATCTCGAATTGGGGCATATGAGTCCACCAAATAATCGACCCCCGAGTGAGCCGCACTATTTCATTCCGCACCAGTGTGTGTTAAGACCGCAGAGCACAACTACCAAGTTGCGCGTAGTTTTTGATGCTTCGAGTCGCACATCAACACAAGTCGCGTTGAATGAAACCTTGATGGTCGGACCGATCGTTCAAGAGGAGCTTTTTTCGACCCTCCTTCGCTTCCGATTGCACAAATATGCCATGACTGCCGACATCACGAAGATGTATCGTCAAATATTGGTGCACGAAGACGACAGGAACTTCCAGCTCATAGTGTGGAGACAGGATCCATCGGAGCATTTGCAAATTTTTCGATTAAACACCGTAACATACGGCACAGCGCCTGCACCATTTCTCGCCACACGGTGTCTGCAAACGCTAAGCGACAAAAATAAAGCCAAATATCCACTCGGTTCCAAAGTCATTCGGAATGACTTTTACGTCGACGACCTATTAACAGGATCCCACAGTATAGAAAGCCTCACCCAGATACAACAGGAAGTAAAAACATTTTTAGAATCGGCAGGCCTGAAATTAGCAAAGTGGTTTTCCAATCATACAAGCTCATCGAATAGTGAGAGTCTCCAAAAATTATTGCAGCTCAGCGATACCGACTCCACCAAAACGCTGGGAATCCACTGGCAGCCGAAAGATGACATTTTTCGCTTCATTCTGGAAGATAATTTTAGCGAGCTGCGAGCAACTAAACGTAATATTTTATCAGTTTCCGCTCGCCTCTTTGACCCTCTTGGTTTATTAGCCCCGCTAGTTACCAAAGCTAAAATCTTATTACAAGAGCTTTGGATTCAAAAGCTAGACTGGGATGAGTCGATTCCATTGCGGCTTGACACTAGCTGGCAAAACTTTAAAGCCAATTTGTTGCAGCTTCCATCAATTAGCATTCCTCGGTATGTAAATACAGAGTCGAGTGCCAGCTGCCTAATTCATGGCTTTTCCGACGCTTCAATAAGAGCGTATGGCTGCTGCGTATATATACGCAGCCAATCCGCTAGTGGTACGAAATGCACGCTGCTTACTTCAAAGTCTAGAGTAGCTCCGCTGAAGACTAAATCTCTTCCGCGTTTAGAGCTCTCGGCAGCCCATCTTCTTGCCAAATTATGGTCAAGAATTTCACCAATGTTGAGTCGACCAATAGAACAAACAATTTTCTGGACAGACTCCGAAATAGTTCTGCACTGGATTAAAACGCATCCATCGTCGTTGCAAACTTTCGTCGCAAATAGAGTGCCCGAGATCAAAGAGTGGACCCAGAATGTGTCGTGGCGTCATGTGCCCACAAAACAAAATCCAGCGGATCAAGTGTCTCGGGGTTGTAACGTGGACGAATTGGGTAATTCCATATGGTTTAGTGGTCCACAGTTCTTCCTAGAAGACCCTGCCACATGGCCAAAAAATGTCAACTTCAGTCTCTCTCCAGAACAAGAAGCACTCGAGAAGAAGAAGAACGCAATTACGTTGACCGAAACAATGCCACAACAAATCCACTTCTCGAAATAATTGACAGGTTCTCATCTCACAGAAAAGCAGAATCTGAAATAATACCCACGGCAAAGGAATTACAATTGAGTTTCCTTAAAATTGTCGAAATAATTCAACATTTTGAATTTAGCGATGAAATAAATAAATTATAGAAAAATAACGTACTTGCCTCAAGTTTGCAGAAATTAACTCCATTTCTGCATGAACACTCGGAATCATCATTATCGTTTAAATTGATTCGAGTAGGTGGCCGTTTATTAAACGCGCCAATCCCCTATGATGTTAAGTTCCCTTTGCTATTACGCAAAGACTCGCACTTTGTGAAAGCATACATCCGGTTCCTACATTTTCGTAATCACCATGCCGGTCCAAAGGCATTGGTAGCGCTTCTGCGAGAAAAAATATGGCTGATAAATGCTCGAGAAGCCTGTAGTCGAACTGTAAGAGAATGCATTCACTGTTTTCGTTATAAGCCAAAATTACAAGGTCAGATCATAGGCAATCTACCCGCCGATCGATTACGCGCCCAACGGCCCTTCACAATATGTGGGGTAGATTACTGCGGGCCCATTCAAATAACCTTAAAAATTCGCGGTCACCCTCCAGTGAAAATGTATATTGCCATTTTCGTGTGTTTCGCTTCAAAGGCAGTTCATCTAGAACTTGTTACTGATTTAACTGCTGATAAATTTATTTTCGCTCTCAAAAGGTTCATTGGGCGCCGAGGGATGCCAGCCAAAATATATTGCGACAACGCGACGAACTTTGTGGGAGCAGAGAGGAAGCTGAGGGAGCTCCGGGAAGCCTTTCTGGCACAGAAAGAGGAGATTCTCCAATACGCCGCCGACGAAGGATTCATCTTCGCCTTCATACCTCCGAGGGCACCCCACTTCGGCGGCCTGTGGGAAGCAGCAGTGAAGTCGGCCAAACATCTGCTGGTGCGCGCCGTAGGCAACGCGCTGTTAACCGCCGAAGAAACCGCAACGCTTCTCGCCGAAGTAGAAGCGGTACTGAACTCCCGACCGCTCGCACCACTCAGCAACGACCCCAACGACGGCGAGGCGCTAACGCCGGCGCATCTACTAATCGGTTGCCCCTTGCGAGCTTTGCCACCGGAGAAGGTACCCGTCAACCTCAGCCGCTGCTTAGAGATATGGCAGCTTGTTTGCTCTCTCAAGCAACAATTTTGGCGCGCGTGGTCGAAGAGCTACCTTCTGGAGCTTCAGCAGCGCAACAAATGGGTGCACCCGCAGCCCAACGTCCAACCAGGCCAACTCGTCGTCGTCCACGAAGACAACGTACCACCGCAGCATTGGGTGCTCGGTCGAGTAACCGCAACCATTCCCGGAGCGGACGGCAAAATTCGAGTCGCAGACATCACCACTAGGTCGGGTGAAGTACGACGCCCTATTCACAAACTCGCCGTGCTGCCGGTGGAAAACAAGAATTCAAGGCTGTTGGATTCCTTCAAGGTGGCCGGTGTTAAGCCAGATTCTGGCAAACTATTATAATAGAATAATGTAACGTAAATTAGAATAAAATAAATTAAATAATATTGAATTTAAAAATGGAAATTGTATTAAAGCTTAATATTAAGTTATTTTATATTGTTTATTTATAAGTAGGTATATAGTATACTTTACTGTTTCTCGCTGTCGCTATTTCTTTACCTGTTTCTATTTACTTCCGAGCATTGACTTTATTTCTACAGCTATACCTACTTTCCGTTCTTCCTATTTCTATTTACTTAACTGCAAACTCTCTCTAACTCTCCACTTACTGTTCTTCCATTTCCGCTATTTCTCGTATCTTTGTTTTAGGCCTAATATAAGGACAGTACATGTGTAATAAACTCCACTTTTGGAATTGTAATCGGACGAGTGCGGTGTTCCTTTTTTAATTACGCGGCGTTACAGGCATTATTCATTTTAGTTCGCGCTTCTACCCGTATACAGTTTTTTTAAAACAATTTAAATATCTTCACAAAATAGTGAAGAATTTTCAGGCGCCTATCTCGAGATGCATCTATGCGAACTATGTATACAGATTTTATGTATGAGTATTTGTCGCTGAAGCATATGCAACTCATCACTGGTAACATAAACTGCTTATCACCTGTTTGTTATCTGCCACACCATGGGGTTTTGAAGGCTTCGAGTACAACAACGAAACTACGGCATCGTATTCAATGCTTCGAAGAAATGCAGCTCGGGTAAATCGCTAAACGATTATTTATATCCTGGTCCTAAGTTGCAGAACGACCTAACAGCGGTTGTGATGAACTGGCGCCGATATCAAGTCGCTCTCACGGGCGATATCACTAAGATGTATCGGCAAATCTTGGTTGATGAACGAGATGCAGATCTGCAGCGTATCGTATGGAGTCCAACGAAGCATGAACATCCATCGCATTATCGATTAAATACCGTTACGTATGGCACCAGCTGTGCGCCTTACCTCGCGATCAAAGTGCTGCACACTTTGACATCAGACGAAAAATGCAATTTCCCAGAAGCCACTCATATACTACTCCATGAATTCTACGTTGATGATGTTTTGACAGGTGCTGACAACGTTGCCGATGCGCGCAGACGGCGAAGCGAGCTGCAGACTTTACTTCAAGCAGGAGAGTTCACGTTATGTAAGTGGAACTCTAATTCAACCGAAATTTTGCAAACAATTAATCCAACTCATCTCGAATTTAAAACTTCAGATGAATTTGAAATGGACGAGCAGTCCAATACATTGGGTCTAGTATGGACCCCCAAATCAGATTGTCTGACTTTTACGTTAAAGCTCGATTATACTATTACTACCTTCACGAAACGTCAATTATTATCTGATATTGCTAAGCTATTTGATCCACTAGGGTTTTTAGCTCCTATTATTATCCGAGGCAAGATCTTTATGCAGAAGCTTTGGCTTACCGGATTAGACTGGAATGACACTCTACCTGACGACCTTAACGCGGAGTGGGTCACTTTTCGCAATGAACTTAAGTTGGTGCCTCTGATACAAGTCGCTCGTTGGATAAATATATCAAATACAGCATATTCATATGAGCTACACGCATTCGCAGATGCATCCATACATGCTTATGCGGCGGTGGTTTACTTAAAGGTCGTTTCCCATACATCGGTGAATATACACCTAATTATATCCAAAACAAGAGTTCCGCCCTTGAAGAAGGTTACAATACCACGACTCGAACTATGTGCAGCTGTCTTAGCTGCACAATTGTGTGATAAGGTACGGGCTACGTTAAACTTACATCCTATATCTACCTATTGTTGGTCCCATTCCACCACAACCATATGGTGGATACGATCTGACCCTGGGACGCTAAAAGAGTTTGTCTCTAATCGTGTAAGTCAGATTTACGCTGTGACTACTATTAGCAATTGGAGATATGTTCGAACGTCAGACAACCCTGCTGACTGCGCTTCACGAGGAGTGAGCATGCAACAACTCATGAGCCATCAACTATGGTGGCGTGGACCTGAATGGCTGCTACGTTCCGAAGCAAGCTGGCCTCAATCAGCTCTTCAGAATCCAGATACAATTATAGAGCGCAAGTCGGTACAAAGTGCGATAGCGCAAACTACTCAAATCGACTGGTTTATCTTAGAACAATACTCATCGTTAGACAAGCTACTGTCTGTTACGGCCTGGTGTCTACGATTTTCGTTGGCTGTTCGTGGCAAGCAGCATGAATCATCACCAATGTGCTTATGGCCGGAGCGAGTATCTGCGTTAACTTTCTGGGTAAAATATGTTCAAAACATTGTCCTTAAAAAAGATTTATTGGCTAATATGAAGGATAGCGCTGTCAACAAAAGTAGCATTCTCTATAAGCTACACCCTATACTCGATTCCGAGGGTATTTTAAGGATCGGTGGACGCCTGGCAAACGCAAACATTCCATTTTCCGAACGATATCCTGCTATTCTTCCTAAGGAGAACCATCTTACCACTTTGATCATCAGACCGGCACATCAACGAACATTGCACGGTGGTACGCAAGCTACACTTCACCATATTCGTCGACAATTTTGGGTAATTGATGGCCGAATATCAGTCAAGAGAACTATTAAACATTGCATGCAATGTTTTCGATACGTATGTGTCCCTCAGACTCAAATCATGGGCGACTTACCTGCAGAACGCTGCAATGTCTCACTTCCATTCATGCACACTGGCGTAGACTTTGCGGGCCCTTTTAACGTAAAAAGAACAAAAGGTCGAGGCCACACCAGTTACAAAGGATATGTGGCACTTTTTGTTTGTTTTGCTACACGAGCAATCCATCTAGAACTCGTCAGTGATTTGACTACTGAAACTTTTTTAGCAGCGCTGACTATGTTCCGATATCTACAGCGACCAAGGAACCACGTTTGTTGGAGCGAATGCTTTGATGCAGCAGGAGGTGCGTGCGTTCAAAATGCAGTTGCAAGCCGCCGTCACTTATAGTTCAAAAGTTGGCATAACTTGGCCTTTTATACCTCCTGGAGCACCAAACTTTGGTGGTTTATGGGAGGCCGGGGTTAAGAGCATGAAGCATCACTTGAAACGTGTAATTAATCTCACTCCGTTAACCTTCGAAGAATTTTATACCATTCTAAAGCAAGTGGAGGCGTGTTTGAACTCACGACCAATGACAGCGATAAGTGATGACCCTCAAGATCTAACGGCATTGACTCCTGGTCATTTTCTGGTTGGACGAGCATTAACGGCGATCCCTGAACAGAACATTCTCGATGAAAAACTCGGATTTCTAAAACGGTGGACATTACTGAAGCAGGTCCAACAAGATTTCTGGCGAAGATGGTCCAATGAATATTTGCATTACTTTGCAATATTACAGGCTCGACGCAAATGGCGTACTTCTCAGTCAAATTTTAAAATTGGACAGCTCATATTGATTCCTGATGAGCGATTGCCTCCGAAGCATTGGGCATTAGGTCGTGTAGTTGATACACATGCTGGTGCAGACGGAGCTGTTCGAGTAGTTACAACTGAAACACAAAGCACAACCCTTAAGAGGCCTATTACCAAAATCTCTGTATTACCCATTGATGAACAGGCAAGTATCGACATGAGCATGAAGGACAATTCTCCCCAAGTATCTACGCTTCAGACGGTGGGCGGTAAAGAAACATAATTTCGTCGTATGGTCGACGAGGGGGGCGGAATGTCTAAAATACAACCCTGTTAATCTCTTCATCATTCATTTATTGTATTCATTCCTATATTCATATTTTTATTTTCTAACTGTTGTATAGTTAGCTGATGGCAGTGCAGTTATAACAATCAGATCCATAACTATACAAATATTTTCTTACTATATATTTAAACTTTTATATAAAGAGCGAAGTGCTTTAAATAAAGAAATTCAACATTAAATCTATTTTATTTTAATTGGAGAGCAACACAAAAACACTCTTTGAGGAATCTCCACACCCTTGAAAACCAGCGAGGAGATTAAAGGAAGCCTATGTTTCCTTGTGAAGAGAATTATTTCAGTTTTTGCGGGATTTATAGCGAGTCCCCTACTCTCAGTCCAGCTCCTAAGAGTGCCCATGTTAAAACGCCCATGAGGGTGTTAGGATATCTGCCTTTAACAGCAATTGCTAGGTCATCTGCGTATGCAGTGACGTGGCAACCTCCTCTCTCCAGGGTCAGGAATAGCGAGTTTACCGCCAAAATCTAGAGGAGAGGGGAGAGGACACCACCTTGAGGTGTGCCTCTGCAGACCTGTCTGCTTAGGGTAGTGCTGCCTAAGTTTGCCGTTACCTTCCTTCTGACGAGTATTGCTTCTCTCAGGGCAACAACGTGTGGTTCAACTCCAAAGTCTTCCAAAGCATCTACTACTATAGCGTTCGCCTTTATATTGTTGAAGGCGCCTTCTATATCTACGAAGGTAACCATGGCAAACTCTTTATCTGATAAACATTTTTCCACCAACCCGACAAGCGAGTCTAAGGCGGTTTCTGTAGATTTCCCCTTACTGTAGGCATGCTGTGCCGGGGAGAATTTATTTATTGGTATAGCACCCCGTATGTACTCGTCCACTATCCTCTCTAGAATTTTGAGGAGGAAAGACTAATTGGTCTGAAGTCTTTGGGGTTAGTGTGTGAGGACCTGCCTGCCTTGGGTATGAAAGAGACTTTTGTCTCTCTCCATCCTAGCGGAATGTAGCCCATGTTAAGACAACTCCTAATGATGATTTTAATGAACGGTGCGGCAATATCCCGTGATTTCTGCAATTCCACAGGATATATACCGTCTAGTCCAGGTGATTTATAGGACCAAAAGTGTTGATAGCCCATTTCATCTTTGCGTTTGTGACTAATGGACTTCCTAAGTGGGATTGCCTTTCATGATTAGCAGAATCATTTTGTTCCACCGGCTTGTTTCCTGGGAAGTGTGTATCTAGTAGACGACCTAATGACTCCTCACTTGACGTAGTCCTTGCATTCCCTTGACCTTGTGGATTGCCTTGGTTATATGGCGTCTTTGAAAGAATTTTTCTTAATCTGGCCGCTTCTGAAGTTTCCTCAATTCCTTTGCAATAATTTTGCCAAGATTCACGTTGCGCAGTTCTGACTGCTTTCTTATACTTTTCCAGTTCAGCCTTATAGGCTTCCCAGCCCTCTGACCTTCTCGCGGCCTTGGCGAGGTTGAATAACGTTCTATGGTGTTTTTGTAGCGAGGTTAGTTGCTTGGTCCACCAAGGTGGTTTGGACTTTCCTCTGGGTCTGACAGCCGGGCAACTAGCTGCTAAAGAGATATTCATTGCTTTAGTTACCTGATTAACCAATTTATCCAGCTCCCCACTTGTAGTGGGGTCTTTGGGGGCTATCTTTGGCAATAAAGTTTTTAGTTTGTTATTGTAAACTCCCCAGTCGGTTTTTCGTATATTTCTAAACTTACCGACTTGAGGGGATCTAATGTCGATTCCAAATTCGATGTATCGATGGTCTGAGAACGAGTTTTCGTTTGAAGCGCGCCATCTCTTAACGTAGTTGGAAAACATATCGGAAGCCAGGGTGTTATCCAGAACTTCCTCTCTATTCATTGTGACAAAGGTCGGCTCTTAGCCTAAATTCAACACACTAATTTTGCTTTCTAAGATAAAGTCAAGTAAAGACTCACCTCTAGCGTTAGGGTCGCTACTCCCCCACAGGGTGTTATGTGCATTAGCGTCGCAGGAGACAACCAGGTGTTTCTTCTTCAGAGCTGCCTTCTTCACAAGCACCCGAATCTCTTCCGGCGGGGCGCCTTTTTCGTGGACCATATAGGCGGAGGCAAGCCAAAAGCCGGTTTTCCCAAGCTCGATGCTTATCGCCACCAAGTCGCCGCTACTGAGCTGAGAAAGCAAGAAAATATTGATTTTATTTCAACTGCGGATCTTACCTGTGTTTTGTAGGGCAATTACTTTGAAGCCGGTCAGCCTTTCGGAATCGGTTGAGCTCTGGCTGCAGACCAACCCTTCTTCCGTATCGCTACGCAATCCGGCTTTGTCACCCTCCTCAACTGTGTCCAAAGCCGGTTCGTCGCTGCGATAGATCCGAATGGTTGATTCAACAAACCCGAACCTTACAACAGTATTTTTTTTGAGCCAGTGGGCCGAGCGATTCTCCATCCTATTGGCTCTTCTACTTTCCCTGCCTTCCAGTTGTGAGTTGGCAGGTCGTTGTTACATGTTTTGAACATTTGCTCGATTTTGTCTGGCTCTGCCGGCTTGGCCGGAATCCAAAGCTCGAGGTCTGCTTGGAATTTCTTCCTTACTGACCGCTTCGAGTTTGGCTCCCGGCCAAACCTCTCCTATCCTGGCTATGGCCAACCTGTAGAGATTGACTGACCTAACGTCTTCGCACGTCTGAGCTTGATACCAGCCTGCGTCATGCCAAAGGGAAGGGGGTCCGGGGTGTTCCTCTAGGATGTGGAGGTAAACTTCGGCGATAGCCTCTTCAGCCCACCTCCATTTTTCCTTAGGAATGTTCCCTTCCTCCTCTCCCCCAATGACGGCCAGTATCTCACCGCCGCCTTTTACAACCTCACTGAACGTTGGGCATTTATGGCCACCTGTTTTTTGCTTTTTGGCGACCTTTTCTTCTGCGTTCTCTGCAGAACGTTGTCTTTTAGGAGTAGCAACCGCCGGATTCCCCCAGTCGGGTATTACTCCCTTTGCCCATTCCACCGATTTGGCCTGTTCTTCTGTTAGCTGTTCTGTTGCTACTTCTCCTAGTTTAAATAAGACCCTACTGGCCGCCTTTTTCACGTAGTAGCTTTGCTTAGAGGGATGGGCATGCTTAGCCTGTCCCCCCTGCCCTACAATAGTACTTCGCCAGAGGTACTAGGCCCTTCTCTGGCAGCCTGTCGGTTAAACCTAGAAGCAGGTGCCGACCCCCATCCCCTGAAAGAGGTTGTTGCGGAGTTGATCCCGTAACTCCTGGTGTTGGTCACTTGGAGACCGGTTTTCCCAAGCCTCATCGTCCCTCGCTGTCTTCTGCAGTACTCGTACTGGGACCAGCCCTATCGCTCAAGCCCCCTCTGTCTCTATTAAAGACGGTCTGACCACTACCTTGCTCGCAGCTGTGGCAGCGGTCGGGTTCACCTTCGTCGGTTTTTTGCGAGGACCGTCCTCCTTGTTAGAGCTATGTTTATTTAAATTTTTCTCCATTCTTGATCCTACGGGTGTCAGACAAGGAAGGTCCGCCTGCACAGAGGTCCGTGTGCACAGGTGGGGCTAGATAGAACCGGAGGTCGCCAGGTATCCGGAGCACTCCGTTCACGGCTGGGCTATTTTTGATCTTGGTCCCCAGCCAGGCTGAACCTCGGCACAGGTCGTATTACACCTTGTTCCAACTCAGAGTTTTTTTTTTCAAGAGGTTTGCTCCTCCGGTTGGCAGAACTTGGTCATCGTTCAAAAAGACAGTCCGAACCATAGAAGTGGAGTGAACTCGTTTATTACTGGAATGTACGTAAACGAACCCACTGCCATCCAGTGATAAGGCCTGATTAATGATTCAACTAAGCCCCCGCACCACGGCACAATAAAGTTTCTAGATCTTTAAATTTGGAAGGAAGCAATGAAGGCGGCGCACAGACTCAAGTCAAACGGAGTCTGGGGAAACGAAAAAAACACTGGCCACTGTCAGATTTGCCACGAGTTGTCGGAGCGGTGCATACTGTTCTCGATGCCGGTGCTCAATCGGGTGCCTGTCGTTAGCTTCGGTGGGAAGTATGACATTTTGATCCCAGATAGAGATCAATGGTTACATTAAGAGAACCTATTAACGCGATATCAGCACACTTTCTACCCCGACGAATCCAAAACCAGCGATGGTAGCGGATCTATATGGTACTTAGACGAAGACACTAAGTACTCCTTCGCTACAGGACAGATGGCTACGGTATTCTTAACTGAAGTCTACGCCATCTTTTTGTGTAGCCTACTGGCTAATTGAGAAAAATTAGGGAGGTAGTAGTATTGCAATTTGTAGTGACAGTCAAGCTGCACTAAGAGCTCTCGATAATCCACGCTGCTCTTCGAAATTAATCAGTGAATGTAAGACAAAACTGAACAGTGTTGTAAAACACATCAAAGTTTGCCTTATTTGGGTGCCTGGACACTGCGGTATTACAGGGAACGAGTTGGCTGCTAAAGTGGCTAATGAAGGCTCTGCAATTACACCACTGGGCCCTGAACCCTTCGTAGGGGTCAATTCTGCATCGGTTCAATTATGCATTGACGACTTCATGACTTCTACCCATAGAAGGCGTTGGTTTGAGTTGGACTCCTGCAAAGTAGCTAAGTGCTTTGTGAAAGAACAAAACAGGAAATTATCGACCTTGTCCGGCGTTCTCTTAGAAGCTATACTATACTAAAATAAACATTTTTCTTGGGTTTTTGGTTTCAGATGAAAATTGCGACCTGCACCTTTCCCGCCGCACGACACATGCACAGTCGAGGCGCCTCGGCAAAATGCTTGGACAAGGCATAATATGACATATATTTTAATGAAAAAATTTGAGAAGACTGTTGAAATATATAACAATAAAACCTAAAGGTTTCGATTCAATCGAATATTTCTTTCCTCCCACGAGCAAATCGTTTTTTTTAAGCCTCTAAAGCAGGCTCCCCCCTTAAGATTAATCAATGAATCCAAACGATTCGTGGAAGAGTGACCTACAATCAATTTGCCCGTCTTATCATCCATATGGTATCAATCCTGTCTCTCTATTCCTTCCACTGTAATCTATCCGGGTGAAGTACAATGTTCTTCCTGACTGACTGCTTGAACTTGTCCAACCTTCCACAAATCTAATCTAATCTACACTTCTCACAAAAATTAAGGGAACAGTTAAATTTCCTAAATTTCTTAGTGATTTTTGAAAAGCTGTATCTCGGTGAAAAATGGGCGCACGGAGTTTCGACAAAAATCATTTAGAAGCTTTAAACTTTTAGCTTTACATTATTACATTACATTATTACATATAATATACAATACTAATGCAAAAATGCGAAAAAATTTTAAAAAAATATGTTTTTCCAATTATATGTAATTATGTTTAGCTAATGTTTAAAAACAATGCACTTGTTCCTATAATTCGTTTGTAAAATTTTGATCAATTGTAGGTTAGGTTAGGTTATGGTGGTAGTCGGTCTGCACGACCAACTCCCTTAGACCTTACAGGTCCGTTGTAATACCACTGTGCTACACGGGAACCTCATTTATCTTCCTTCGTGGAACCATTTCGTGGCTCTTATGAAGCGTAGTATTGATGCCAACCCCACGCCAGACAGTTCTGTAAGAGAATTAAAAAAGTATTTACCTAGACAACCTGCTCTGATTTTAGCTAGGGCTCGACAATTGCAAAGGAAGTGCTCAACTGTTTCTTCCTCTTCCTCATCTCTACAACTTCTGCAATATTCATGGGAGAAAACTCCTAGTCTCGAGGAATGCCTGCCAAATAGCCAGTGACCGGTTAAACAAGCCACGACCTTCGAGATATTGTCTCTTGAGAGACTAAGCAATTCCTTTGTTCTTTTCTTGTTTATTTGCGGCCATAGTAGCCTAGCTGTTAGACACGTATCTTCATTTCTCCATGACCTATTGGCCTCTTGGATAAAGTGGTTTTTTATTATTAGTTTACTCGTGGCCATGGGTATTCCAATGGTACTTTTATCACTCAGCAGTTGGAGAGCGGTACCCTTTCTGGCTAGCTCATCTGCTTTACAATTTCCCTCAATATCTCTATGTCCCGGAACCCAAATAAGGCTGACCTTGAATACGTCACTAATATCATTTAGGGCTGCCCGGCATTCCTGTGCAACCTTCGATCTTAGTAAAGCCGCATTCATTGATTTGATGGCCGCCTGGCTATCCGAGAATATATTTATAATCGTTTTTGTTACGGCGTGCGTATTTAGGTATGTAGCCACTTCTTTTATAGCTAGTACCTCTGCCTGATAGACGCTGCAGGGGTCTGGTAGTCGAACGGATAGTTCCAGTCCTAATTCCTTCGAGAAAACTCCGTAGCCAACCTTATCGTCTAGCTTAGAGCCATCTGTATAAAGGTTTAATTCCCCCCTTCTCCATGGCCTTGTTGTATGCCACTCCCTTCTTGACGGTATACTCGTCTAGAAGAGCCTTTCAAAGGTGAGTCTAGGGATAGAGTAGTCTATTTCTTGTTTATGACTATTCAGAGAGTGCAAAATGGAAGCGTGGCCAAAGCACCGGTCTTTCCATAGCGCCATACTTTTTAGCCTGAGCGCCAAGGCGGCGGCCACGTGTTTACCTACCAGATTTAGGGCAGGTAAGTTGATTAGCACTTCCAGCGCTTTGTTTGGAGTAGTCCTTAAAGCGCCAGAGATGCATAAAAAGGCTGTTCTTTGGACCTTACTCATGATTTTAGCGTAAGTCGCCTTTTGAGCAGATGGCCACCATACAAGTATTCCGTACATTAAGATTGGCCTAACTACCGAAGTATAGAGCCAGTGCGTAATACGGGGTGTTAGTCCCCATTTGATACCGACCGCTTTTATGCAAGTGTAAAATGCAACGTTGGCCTTCTTTACTCTTTCCTCAATATTAGATTTCTACGTGAGTTTCCTGTCTAGTATGAGTCCTAGGTACTTGACATTCTCTTTCAAAGGAATCTCCACACGCTTAAAAGTTAGCGGGGAGATTATAGGGAGCCTATGTTTTTTGTAAAGAGAATTATTTGAGTTTTTGAGGGGTTTACATCGAGTCCCCTGCTCTCAGTCCAGCTTCTAAGCGTGGCCATGTTAGAGCGCAGAATATACATAAGGGTGTTAGGATATTTGCCTTTAACGGCGATTGCTACGTCATCTGCGTAAACTGTGACGTGGCAACCCCCTCTTTCCAGGGTCAGCAGCAGGGAGTTTACTGCCAAAATCCAAAGAAGAGGGGAGAGGACTCCACCTTGCGGTGGAGACCTGTCTGCTTAGAGTAGCGCTTCCTAATTTAGCCGTTACCTTTCTTTTGATGAGTATATCTTCTATCAGGGCTACGACATGTGGTTCAACTCCAAAATCTTCTGATGAATCTACTATGGTGTTTGCATTTATATTGTTGAAGGCGCCTTCTATGTCTACGAAAGCAACCAATGCAAACTCTTTGTCTGATAAGCTTTTTTCCACCAACCCGACGAGTGAGTGTAAGGCGGTTTCTGTGGACTTCCCTTTAGTATAGGCATGTTGCGCCGAAGAGAGCCTATTTAAAGGCACGACACCCCGTATGTATTCATCTATTATTCTCTCCAGGATCTTGAGAAGAAAAGACGTTAGACTAATGGGTCTGAAGTGTTTAGGGTTAGTGTGTGAGGACCTACCTGCCTTGGGTATGAAGGATACTTTTGCCTCCCTCCATCCTAGCGGAATGTAGCCCATGTTAAGACAACTTCTAATGACAATTTTGATATATGGTAGTACAATGCCCCGTGATTGCTGCAGTTCAGCGGGGTAGATACCGTCCATTCCTGGCGATTTATAAGGACCAAAAGTATTAATAGCCCATTCGATTTTTGAGTGTGTAACTAAGAGATTTCCTAGGTCGGATTGCCTTTCATTATTGGCGGAATGGTTTTGTTCCACCGGCTTGTTTCCTGGAAAGTGTGTGTCTAGGAGAAGACCTAACGATTCCTCACTTGACGTAGTCCATGTATTCCCTTGACCTTGTAGGTAGCCTAGGTTGTATGGCGTCTTTGAGAGAATTTTTCTTAATCTGGCCGCTTTTGAAGTCTCTTCAATTTCTTTGCAATAATTTTGCCATGATTGACGCTGCGCAGTTCTAACTGCTTTTTTGTAGTTTTTCAATTCAGCCTTATAGGCTTGCCAGTCCTCTGACCTTCTCGTGGCCTTGGCCAGATTATATAGTGTTCTATGGGATTCTCGTAGCGAGGTTAGCTGCTTGGACCACCAAGGTGGTTTAGACTTCCCTCTGGGTCGGACAACCGCACAGCTGGCTTCTAACGAGCTATTCATTGCTTTAGTTACCTGATTAACCAGTTTATCCAACTCCCCACAAGTAGTGGGGTTTTTGGGGGCTTTCTTTGGCAGTAGAGCTCTTAATTTTTTATTGTAAACTCCCCAGTCAGTTTTCCGTATATTCCTGAACTGACTAACTTGGGGAGACCTAGTGTCGATTTCGAATTCAATATACCGATGGTCTGAGAACGAATTTTCGTTTGAAACTCGCCATCTTTTAATGTGATTAGAGAACATGTCGGAAGCCAGGGTGATGTCCAAAACTTCCTCTCTGTTCATAGTAACAAAAGTCGGCTCTGAGCCTAAATTCAAAACACTAATTCTATTTTCTAAGATAAAGTCCAGTAGTGACTCACCTCTAGAGTTAGTGTCGCTGCTCCCCCACAGGATGTTGTGAGCATTTGCGTCGCAGGAGACAACCAAATGTTTGTTCTTCCGGGCTGCCTCTTGCAACAGGGTACGGACTTCGTCCGGCGGAGCATCCCTGTCATAGGCCATATAGGCGGAGACAAGCCAAAAACCGGTTTTCCCGAGCTCGATGCTTGCCGCCACCATGTCGCCGCTACTAAGCTGTGGGAGCAAAAAGATATTTATATTATTTTTAGCGAGGATGCAGCTACGGATCTTACCTCTGTGTTGTACGGCAATCAGTTTAAAGCCCTTCACTCCGATGCCGCAGATTTTATTGCCGTATATCCACGGCTCTTGAATGAGGGCTATGTCAAGTCCACCGGCAGCCAAGCGGACGGAAAGATGCGCGGACGCAAGTTTGGAGTGGTGGAGATTAATTTGGATCAGCTTCATGAGAGTCTGTCCGTTTCATCTCCACCATCGTGACCTCGACGTCCTCTTCCGAGATCTCCCCACCCTCAATGTCAGCGAGGAGATCATCTTCGTTAAACAGCGGCCCCACACCGGTCAGCCTCTCCGAGTCGGTTGAACATTGGCTGTTGGCCAACCCTTCTGCAGTATCGCTCCGCAAGCTGGCTTTGTCACTCTCCTCATCTGAGTTCAAAGCTGGCTCGTCGCTGCGATAGATTCGAATGGTTGCGTCAACGAACCCGAACCTCACGACATTGTTTTTCTGCGCCAGTGGGCCGAGCGATTCTCCATTGAGGATGAGCATCACCTGTCGCCTACCTTCTACTGGCTCCTCTATTCTACCTACCATCCAATTATGCGTTGGCAGGTCTCTGTTGCAGGACTTGAAAATTTCCTCAATTTTGTTTGGCTCTGCCGGCTTGGCCGGAATCCCAACTCGAGCTCGAGGCCTGCTTGGAATTTCATCCTTGCTGACCGCATCGAGTTTGGCACCCGGCCAAACCTCTCCTATCTTGTTTACGGCCAACCTGTAGAGCGTGGCTGACCTAGTGCCTTCGCAGGCGATGAGTTTAGCTCTACCTTGATACCAGCCTGCGTCATGACAAAGGGGAGGAGGTCCGGGGTGTTCCTCTAGGATCTGGAGGTACACTTCGGCGATAGCCTCTTCAATCCACCTCCATTTTTCCTTAGGAATCACGCCTTCTTCCTCTCCTTTGTCGATGACGGCCAGTATCTCACCGCCGCCTTTTACCACCTCACTAAAGGTTGGATGTTTTTGGCCACCTACCTTCTGTCTTTTGGCGGCCCTTTCCATTGTCTGCTCTGCAGACCGTTGTCTTTTGGGAGTAGCATCCGACGGTTTTCCCAAGTCGGATATTACTCCCTTTGCCCACTCTAGCGATTTAGCCTGGTCTTCGGTTAGCTGGTCTGTTGCTACCTCTCCTAGTCTAAATAAGACCCTGCTGGCCGCCTTCTTTTCGTAATAATTTTGTTTGGAGGGACGGACATGTTTAGCCGGCCCCCCCCCCCCCGTTCTGCGCTTATGAACTGCCTAGAGGTACTAGGTCCCTCTATGGCAACCTGCCGGTGAATCCTAGAAGCAGGTGCCGACCCTCGTCCTCTATAAGAGGTTGAGGTGGGATGGGGGTTATTTGTCCTACGCAGCGTTGCCCTCGCAGCTTCTGCCATTGACTGATTTGAGGCCGGTTTACCCAAGCCTCCTCGCCCCCCGCTGCCTCCTGCAGTACTCGTGCTGGGACCAGCCCTTTCGCTTAGGCCCTCTCTAGCTCCTAATAGCGGCGGTCTGACCACTGCCTTACTCTCGGCTGTAGCAGTAGTCGAAGCCACCTTTGTTGGTTTTTTGGGAGGACCGACCTACTTGTAAAAAATGTTTTTCTTGTTTGACATGTTCATTTTGGTCCCACGAGTGTCGGACAAGGGAGGTCCACCTGTGCAGAGGTCCGTGTGCACAGGAAAGGCAAGATAGAACCGGAGGTTGCCAGGTATCCGGAACACTCCCTTCAGGACTGGGCTATTTTTGGTCTGGGTCCCCAGCCAGGCTGAACCTCGGCACGGGTCGTATAACACCTTGTTCCGACCCAGGGCAGAGCTTGGTCATCGTTCAAAAAGCAGCCCGAACCAAGGGAATGAAGTGCATTCTCTCAATACTGGAAAGTATTCAAGTGACAACACTATCATCCATTGGTAAGGTCTGGTTAGTGATTCGACTAAGCCTCCGCACCACGGCAAGGTGTCTGCCATCGCGAAGGAGGATCAATTGTAAGTGAGCGATAGATTTTCTGAAAAACTGTAAAAAGGCGTTTTTTTGCGTTCACTTCAAACCAACGTTAAGGGTAAAACAATAAATTTCTCAAAAAATTAAATTAAAACCTTATAGGAAATTCATTCCACTTTCCAAAACCACTCTTTGATTTATTGTGGGGTTATTAGCTGTTGAGATATCAATGATCAAAGATAAAATGGTATTTTTTCGTAAAATGCGGATATCTCAGAGAGAAATGATCGCAGCGAGAATTCAAATAAAAGCAAATTGAGGCTAAATAATCAAGCTAGGTGACTGTATGGCTAGTTTTAGTCGGACAAATTTTTCCAAGCCCGTGCAATCAAAACAAAAAAAGAAAAATTTTCGAAAATTTTTGTGTCGCCCTTTAACTGGCGATTACAAAATAACCGTTAAATAAAAAAAAAATCTTGCTTAAAGATTTTAAAACTAAAAGTTTAAAGCTTCTAAATAATTTTTGTCGGAACTCCGTGCGCCCAATTTTCACCGAGATACGGCTTTTCAAAAATCAATAAGAAATTTAGGAATTTTAACTGCTGCCTTAATTTTTGTGAGAAGTGTATGTATGCATGTTTATATATAATATATGTATAAGAAAATATAAATCCTCGTTATTTAAATTCCTTCAAGCAAATCAAATTCCTTCATACAGAAATGATTCACTACCAGGCACTCAGGAAGATGACATATGCAAGTTCAAATATGTGAATTCATATACAGTGGCTCAGTAAAGAACTCGGACATACATAGCATGCAGCTTCAAAATCAAAATTTGTCTAAGAAATGCAAGTCATATTGTATATTAATGTTGCGGGGAGAATCCTGTATCCAATCCTTGTCCACTAAGAAACTCGTTGCTTCAATTCTTTGCTTCAAAATTACAATTTTTCTCACATTTATTTTCCAATATGTTCCCTTTATATACATATTTCTTATCAATCAAAGCCTATTTATTTTCACAGAAAATTATAAAAAATAACAAGAGTTGAAAAGCTTTAAAGTGTTCATAATAAAAACATATCTCACAGAAGTGGTAAGTTCTATGCATGTATATAGGAGAACAAAGGACTTATTTTAATCGAATATTTCGTTGGGCTCAACAAATGTTTTTATTTTTATATTTTTCTATTGGGTATTCAAATATGATTTTAGAAATTTAATAATAACTTACAAATCTTTTACCTCCTTATAAAAAATGTATCATGCTGCATTCTCAA
The DNA here is from genome assembly GCF_028408465.1 of Anastrepha ludens. Lineage (NCBI taxonomy): Eukaryota > Metazoa > Arthropoda > Insecta > Diptera > Tephritidae > Anastrepha > Anastrepha ludens. Next base: position 26,810,343 of record NC_071503.1, read on the forward strand.
AATTGGTGTCAAAAAAGAAGTCGGACATCTGACATTATTGCGATTGTTTGACACTTTAAAAGGGGAATCCCAAATTTCAGTCGCGTTTTGCTGAATAAAAGACCAAATTATAAACTTGGGTAGACAGCGTGGACAAAGCTCAATTCAAGTCAAAAAATTAAAATTAAATGATTGTATACTACGTGATAAAACGTTTGAAAGTAACGAAATCCGTGAAAAATAAGAAGAAATCGGGACGACTAAAACTGTTGTCGGATGCAGATCAACGGTGAATAGTGCAACAAATTAAGAAAAATCCAAGTTTGAGAGCTTCTAAGCTCGCAATATAAGTCGCCCAACACCTTAATATTAACTGCAACCCCGAAAGTATACATATAGTGTTGCGAAAGAATAATTATGATAGAAGAGTTGTACGAAAAAACCTTTCATCAACGAGATTACCAGACACAAGAGAATAAAATTCGCAAAGCGTCGTGGGGATAAGGATTTCGAGTTTTAGAAGCTCGTTTTATTTACAGATGAAAGCAAGAATAACATATTTAGGTCCGACGGACAATCATATGGATCGTTAATGGTATCGGGTTGTATGTCCGCTGCTGGTACTGAAAATTTGTGCTTCATCAACGGCAATATGGACCACAAACAATACTTAACAATTATGAAAGAAAATTTGGTCCAAAGTGATGAAAAGTGGAGAATTAAGTACAAATTCCAGTAATATCATGACAACGATCCCAAGCATGTCCATCTGTGGCTTATGTGCAACTGCCCTACAGTGCTTGAAACACCTACATAATCTCCAGACATCAATGTAATTGAATATCTGTGGGCTCATTTGCAAAACAAACTATAAAAGCATGTTATTAGAAACAAGAAAGACCTAGAATATGCTATTAAAGAAGAATGGGGGAAAATATGTACATATATATCCCTAACATACAAGAAGCTGGTCGAATCCATGCCAAGAAGACTGAATGCTGTAAGAAAAAGTAAAGGCTTGTCGACTAAATTAATTATATTGTTTTTTCTCAATTATTATTTGCCTAACTCTATTTTATAATATATAAATGTACTTTTTTGTAATGTATTTTGATTAGCTTTTATGTTTGTATTTTCTATGTATGAATTAGTTGAATTTTTTTATGTAGTTTTGAAAAGTGAAGAACCAAAACAAATGTGACACATAAACGCATTAGATTTGATTTTTAATATACCTATGTATAACAATTTCACATTACTTGAAAGTCCGAGTTTTTTATTGAGGCACTATACACATGTATGTACATACATAAGCGGGTGCAGGACTTGGCACAGCAACAATATTACGATTCGCAGAAACTGCCCAATGAATCCAGCGCACATTCATAGGCACAGCATTGTGTCAAAAATTATGAATTATGAAGCGTTAACAAAATTGTTTCATAATTTACCTAAACAACTTTTTCTGTCTTTATCATGATGTAGTACATTATTATTCGATATGTAAACTTTAACGTTCAAGAGGAAAGTGCATATTGATTCAAGAATTTTAGTTTAACAAATTGTGGCTTTGGTCCCTGTTGTTATGAACAATACTGTAGGTGAACACAGTTCAAAGAAGATTCCGTGATTTCTTCAATATTAAATGTTCGGTACTTTCGGCTTCATCCAAAGGTTGGATGTACAGTGCTCACACAATTTATTCGTACACTCACAGTTTATAAACGGATACACCTGATACTAAGCATGATTTATACAAAAGAACAAAATTTGGATATATTACTAAAAAATAACATATTTATTCAATATTTAGGCAATTAAAACTTCCAAATTCATTTCTGGAATTAGAGAGACAATAACGAAATAAGGCACAATTTTATGCAAAAATATTATTCGTACATAGCTATATAAGGAATATTTTATTAAAAAAAATAATAGAAAACACTAGTATTCAGGACTTTTCTGGGCCGTCTTTAGCCTTAATAACGGTGCATACCTTTTTACCAATACCTAAGTTTCATTAGATGCAATTTCCTCTCACGCAACACATAAAGCTGTCATGGCTATAATGGCACCTTTGATGTTATTTTGTGCTTTCTCATTCTCCTTTCTAAGAGCTCCCAGACATGCTCAATTGGGTTCAGATCCGGTGATTGAGGTGGAGTTCTAAGCTGCTCATAGTGGTAAATAAGACATTCTTGCACAAGATAAGATTAGTGTTTTGGGTCATTGTCTTGTTGAAACAAGAATCCTCTAGCACTCAGTCAAAATTTAACGACACTATCATGCAAATTGTTCTTCAAAATGTTTAAATACAGATGTTTGTCCATTTTATCATCAATAAAAACCATTTTTCCTACTCCAGATGCAACTATGCACTCCCAAACCACTGCATTTCCTCCTCCATGCTTAACGGTAGGAATATAATTTTTATCATTCTATTCTGTATCTTCCTTTCGCCAAGCTTTTAGAGGATGATCTGATCCGAAAACATTAAATTTCGGCTCGGCACTGAATATGACGTTTTCCCAAAAAGAATCTGACTCATTTATATAGCGTTTGGCGAACTTCCATCTCTTCTTTCTGTTAATATCTGAAATGTAGGGCTTGCGACGTGCCACTCTGATATGATAACTAGCGTTATGCAGACAATTACGAACTGTTTGTGGGCTTACTTTTTTATGCAAAGACTCTTGAATATTTTGCCATAGTAACGGGGAGGTTATTTTTGGATTTTGCGCGACTAATGCTACTTTGTTGCGTTGTTCACGTGGAGTCAATATTTTTCGCCTTCCGACTTGGTGGGGATTAGCTTCCAAATTAAGGTAATTAGCAGTAACACTTTGCACCGTAGAATGTGATTTGCTAATTGTTTTCCCGATTTCGCGGAGATACTTGTTTTCCAAGTACAATTTAATAACAATTTTACGCATTTCTAATGGTAAAACCGCACTTCGTCCCATTTCGTCACATTCAATCGAGATATTACGCGCAACTGAACCTGAATCGGCGAGAAAAAGTAAAAATACCTATCTTATTTCGTTTCCAGCAATATTAGTAAAAACACAAACGATTTTTATTGTTACTTTTGCAGCAACAATATCATGAGCTGAAAGTGTACGAATAAATGATTTGCAGTATTTTCTTTGGAACCCCTCAGTGTGACTTGAAATAACGGGAGTTTTGTCTACGGCAATTCATTAGGAATGTAACATTCTTACAGTGACCCAAAAGAAATATATTGTCACAGCAAATATTTTGCGGAAAGCTAAAGTTTTTAACTTTGCAGCTCTATACGTACATATGTTACGTAAAGTAATATAGTAATTACCTATTTACTTTTTATTAGAGAATAAAAAATAATTGTTTCGAAATTTTCCATAGTATCGAAATATCCGGGACAGACTTTACTATAAGCTACTCGATGCTATTTTCTGCACAGCAGCTGCGTCTGTCGAGCATTTAGAAGACATATTTATATATATATGGGAGCAAACATATATACGGAGCCGCGACCATTCGATATGATAAAAATTAACGGTTCCCCAAATATTGGCAAATATTTCTTTAAGAAATATTTCTGTATTGACTATTTTCGAATGTTCGTCGGTGATTTCTTCAACCTTAGTGAAAGGATTTTACATCGTTGAAAAAAATTGGCATATGTACGGCTCGTTTTGTGAATGAAAGTGCTTTGCTCCTAAAAATACGAGCTCAAACTTAGCAATGAATATGTTTTTATTGTGTTTTACAATATTTGAAACTATACAGCGCCGTCGTGAATAAATAATCATGGCCGTTACGGCTGCGTCTATGAATGTATTTTGTTCTCGTAGTCGCTAGGCTTAGAATTTTAGTTTTGGAAACATGCGCATGGAGAGGAACAAAGTCAGTGTGTTCGGTTATATGTACATACATACGTATATGCGAATATACACTGGTTTGCTCAGAATAGAAACATCTATGTACATACACAAGAATGATAGAAAGAAGATTGCGCCCATCAGAGCGTACGTGACGTCACGTTTGCTGAGTTGTGCAGTATTGCGAACCATTTGCTTTTCGCAATAAATTTAGTGCTTTTTTATACCCAAAATGCAAAAATGTTTAAGTTTCGTGTTTGTTTCTTTTTTTTAATGTAAAGCTACCGAAACTTTAGGTTAAAAAACAAACTATATTATTAAACAAAAAAAGGTTAAAAAAGGTCACTCTGAGAAGATTTTAGTGCTAATGAAAATTTTCTTACTTTTATAAAATTTGATAACTTGAAAGTGCAAATTTAATTTTTGGCTCCATTTAAGGTTATGCAAAAATATTAAATGCCCCTCTCCTCAACTCTTCTTAAGATTGAAAACATTTTTACACATTTCAAAAGGCCTTTGAATTTATTGAATGCGAATTAAAACCATAGAGGTGTAATCGTTTCTTCCGGTCATCAATCCTTAGTGAGACATAGGACATTAAGAGTTATATTCATTGTAAAAATAAACAAGAAAATACCAGAAAATACTAAAGAAACCATACTGACATTTTTACAAAAAGAGTACCTTATCTAGTTACATAACTTCAAATATAACGAAAAAGTCGTTCCCTTAACAAAAGAGTCTCGCTTAACAAAAAACTTGATAAATTAAATTGTACATAAGCATAACACATTTATTTAAAAAAAACTGTCACGCAAAAAAATTTGTCACGCATACAAAGCTCTTTAAGTGATTCAATAAAAATTTGTTGGGTTATTTTCTTTGAATGGGCATTTTAGTGCGTTTTTATATCCCAAGCTAGGCAACACTGCAGTAGCGAGAGAGAGATTTGACTGTCGAAAGTAGAAGAACACCAACAACACCTGCAATCGCGGGCAATGCCACCAGATGTTAAAAAAAAGTAAAGCTAAATAAATAAAACTGAGTGAATTATTTAAATAATTATTAAAAAATGTATATTTTACAAAATTATAAACATGACATTTTATTAAGAACAGCTAGAAAAATGTCATGAAGAAAGAACTAAAACTCCGAGACTAAATAACAAAAAAAAAAAGCTAAATCAAGTTACGAAAATGGTAATCTGGCCATACTGGAGCTAAAATCACGTAACTAGTTGTCAAATTCGCTGAGCGCAAAGACCCCATTTACACGAGGAGACATCTGGAAGGGAGACACTGGAAATTCTCTTTTGATGTTTCATTCGCGTACACACGGGCAAAATTGTTTTCGGCAACATTTTGACATTTAATGCTTTAGCATCGTCTGGTTCGGATGTATTCTCGCATGCGCTTACATGTAAAGCGGAAAACGTTCGTCAACAATTTCTTAAATATATGAATGAAAAATGCAAACTGGTTAAATAATAAATAATTTGTTGTTTTTTTTATTTAAATATATTTATAAATAGTTGTACTTAAATAAAAAAATTAAATTAAAAATACTTCATACATAAATAATTAACTTAAAATTAACTTGAGTATCTAGAAATTAGAAATCATCATAAACATGTCCCATAACTATTTTAAATTATACCTAATTTACTAGCAAAAATAATCCTGCATTTCCCAAGCAGCGTTCGGATGTTTGTCATCGTTGTTATATTCCGTTTGTATGAAAACCAACACATAACTTAGAACTTTCTTCCACAAGAGAAGAAAACGAATGAAGCAACTGTCAAAAATTGCTTTAAGACAAGAAATACGAATAAGAAGAGCAAAGCGTGTCGCCGAGTACGGGAGACAAAATCCCTTCTCTCTTCCCCGACCGTCCTTCGCCCCCGAACAAAATGTTTCCCTTCCAGATGTCTCCTCGTGTAAATCGGGTAAAAGTAACGGGACCACGATAGGCGCCATCTCATTATTCTTTCCATCATGCGTACATACATACATTGCCCCAACACACAATATGTATTCATATGTGTATACATACATACGTATATGTAAACGTAAACGTAAACTGTTTAGATGAGATTTTTTGCATATGTTTGGACTTTGTTTGCATATGTTTGTCTATTTCCTCTTGAATTTTTTATACATAAGTAGATATGCTGTGTTATGAGGCAGGTCAAGATTTTTTTCTGCCCACATACAGGATCTGGCATTCGAAGTGTAACCAACTTCACACCGCTCGAATTATGCCAAAGCGAAAATCGTGGCTTAAAAAAAATCAAAGTGGCGTCGAAACGCGTCTCTATTGATTAAATGGTATTTTTCAATTACAATTTTGATATCCTTACAGCTAGTATTTATAATATTTTCTTATTATACCTATTGCTAATAGTGGATTCACCTACAATACAATATTTGGTGAATCAACGAAATACGAGTATTGCTTATTCTAAATTTCATAAATTATTTGCATAAGTGTCGTTGCACTCATTTCTTTACAAGCTAATTGTGTCGCTTGTGAAATGCGTTAGTGCAATGGCACTTATTTGGTTGGGTATCGAGTTACGATGACCAGTCCACTTCAATTGTATTGTCTTTTGGAGTAGAATGGTTGAGTGACGTAACTCCTCCCTTCTTTGATTGAGAACTCTCCTGAGTTTTCAGAGCTATATTTAATGAAAGTTTTTTGTTCTTTTTTATGTGGTAAGTTAATAAAAGTACTAAAATTGTTATTATTGTCAGAATTGCAATAAATGTAAATAAGTTACAAATTGTGTTCATTTTTTGTGGTATTGTAGTTCTTCTATTTTCTCGATATTTTTTATTTGCTTAAAAATAATTTCATCAAAAGTGGGTTTTAGTTTTGTATTATTCATATTGAAATTTATGTTGTTTAGTTCAAAATTTTGTTTAAAGTTCCTATTTAGGTTTTTATATGTTTCATTGTTAATATATATTTCACAATCGTAAAAGAGTGTTAGATAATTTTTCTTTACATACATTTTTCGTTCGTCGCAAGTACTTTCTATATAGCTATTTTTATGGTTTTTTAATAATATCAAGCCGTTTTCGATGCTTACTGTTTCCTCTCTATTATTTTTTCTTTTGTTACAATTTTTGTTAAAAATACATAGTTTAGCTTGTTTTAAATTGTTTTTGTAGAAATCTTTTCCGTGTTTATAAAATGTATTATTCAATTCAATAACATCTTCTTGCTCAAAATTTAGTTCTTCATAGTTATCATTACTTATAGGGGTAAAAATTGATATCTTTGCTATAGGAATTTTAATTGCTAATATAAATTTATTTTATTTTCCCTATATCGGGCTGTTCCTAATTTTATATTTTGTAACTTATTGATGCCTATGTTATATTTAATTATTTCTTCATTTGTGAGTATGACATAATGTTTAATTTTGCGGAAACTATATTGTTTTGTATGTGTTCGACATTGTCTTCTAACATTTTTATTTCCATTAAAGTATCAAGGTAGATAAACTGTTTACTCAGATTAATGTATCCTTTTTCAATTTCGTTAAATTTACCTATTAGCTTTTTTCTGTCGTCTTCTATAGCGGTTTTTAATTTCTTGAAAGTTTCATTGAAACGGCTGTTAATTTGTATATTTTTGTTAATGTTGGAGATAGTCACATGGGTATTCTCGTCTATAATTTTTAAATGATCTTCGATATTCTGTCTGTCATTGTCATCCATGGATCCGTATAACCATTTCAAACCGGTTCCTAATATGTTTATAAGTCCCCTTTTCTGTCTGTTTGGTACAATTGTGTGTAATTTCATCCTGATGCGTTTAATTTCACTCTCGAGTAAAGGTTTATATTTTATTAATTTAGTGTCAAAAATAATGTCAAAATAGTGTATATTTCTTTTGGGTCGATGATGTGTAAAACAAAGTCGTACTCCGTTATAATATCGACGTCATCTAATTTTATTTGCGCGAATCCATCATTACCGGTTATTTGTTGTATCGTCAGTGTACTATTAGTTGTATGTAATACCAATATTAGCATAGTTATTAGTATCCAGTGCACCTGCAAATTTTGTTGGTCGTTTAATGTTTATTGGGTGTATATTTGTTAAATTAAATTTTTTGTATTTCGGTTCGTTTTTGGCCTTAGTGCTTTGTAATTTTTTACGTAACCTTCTTCTTGTGATTGTTTATATTCCTCTCTATTTTCATTCTGTTTCGAAATTTTCTTTTGTTTATCATTTTTCAATTTTTCGTGAAGTTTTTGTTTGTCTATTCGTCCTTCTACTACGTCAATTGGTCTAGCATTAATGGTTGAGTGTATTGATTTGTTATACCATTCTGTACTTTTTAAAATTTTTTCAGTTATAGTAATTCGTGAGTTTTCAGCTTCTAAAATACGTATTTTTTCTCCGATTGAGCTGTGAAATCTTTCGATATCTGAATTGCCTGTATGGCTATTTGGCTTAGTAAAATGAACGTCTATTTTTTTCCTGTCTGAGAAATTCTTTTATGTTGACGCAATTAAATTCATTGTCTAATATTAAAAGTTGTGGCTTTTGCCCTTTTATGGATAAGAAGGTCCTGATTTTTTCTACTAGGGTTATACTGTTTCTATCCGTTAACGGAAGTGTGATCGCATGTTTCGAAAATCTGTTAATAAATGTTAAGAAGTGATGTTTGCTATTGGTGTATGTGTCGCCATGTACGATCTGATTAATGTCATTTGGGGTATCTGTAAGATTGAATTTTGGTCTTAGTGGGTTTCTGTCGGATTTCGCTTTATTACAAACATCGCAATTATTAATAAATTTTTGGATTACTGTTTTTAGGTTTTTAAAATATATAATGCTTTTAAAGTTGGTATAATTTTCATTTATACCTGCATGTCCTGTTTCATTTTTATGAAACATAGCTACGTATTTTATAGTTTCTTCTTCATTCGCCATGTCTTTAGCATGATATGTGCATTTATAAAATTTCAATTGTGTGTCAACAGTTCTATTAATTTTAGTTGAACTAGATGGTATTGATGTTCGGTGAGTGTTGAATGTATTCCTATTTCACCTTTATGCAAATAACGTCTAAATATATCTGTCATAAAATTACTTTGTATGTCATCGGGGCTTATGTAAATTTTTCGTTTGTTGTTGATTATGTCGATTTCCCTTGTTTTTTCTTTCGTCAGTATTAGTTGGGTATGAAATCTGTTAACTGTTGTATTGGAAAATGATCGTTCTGTTCTTCTTCTTGGGAGTGAATGGTAGCACAGGTACTCATGTTATCAATTTGTTCTCCAGTATTTATTTCAAACGTATCTGTGTTGATTCTGCTTAAGAAGTCTGCAGCGTTATTTTCTTTTCCTTTTATATAATTTATATTGTATTTATATTGTATTCTCCCAACTTTAAAATCCATCGCTGTAGTCGAGAGTTGATGTCTTTTCCGTCCTGTTTACATTGGAGCCACCTCAGTGGTTGGTGATCTGTTACAAGGTCAAATGGCTTACCATAAATGTAAGGGCGAAAATAGTTAACAGCCCAAACGATAGCAAGTAACTCCCGTTCGGTTGTAGAATACTTCCTCTCGTGATCATTAAGTGTTCTACTGGCGTAACTTATCGGATGTTTTTCCTGTGTTAAGACGGCGCCTATTGCAAAGTCGCTTGCATTTGTAGCAATTTTAAATTTTTTATTAAAGTCTACATATCTTAAGACAGGAGGATTGGTCAGAAGTTGTTTAAGTTTTTCGAAGGCATACCTATATGTATTGGGAATCTTTTTTATTTATTTTCGCTCCTTTCCTCAAATATTTTGTCATACCATGAGCAATGTTAGCATAATCTTTGATAAATTTTCTGTAATATCCTGTTATGCCCAGGAATGATTTAATTTGTTTTGTAGACTCCGGGAATTTTAGCTTCAGTATTTTTTCGATTTTTTCCATATTTGGTTTAATACCGTCCTGCGTCAGAGTATGACCCAAAAATTCTGTTGTCTTAGCAAAAAATTTACATTTATCTCTTTGTATTTTCAAATTATGCTCCTTTAGTTTATTGAATATTTTCTGTATATTCTCTGTATGTTCCTGGATATTTGGGCCAAAAATTAGTATGTCGTCAAGATATACTACGCATATTTTGTTTATATAGTCCCTGAGTACTGAGTTTATGAGTCTTTGGAAGGTTGCCGGTGCATTTTTCAGACCAAACGGCATTCACGAACTCATAATGGCCTAGGGGTGTTGAGAATGTAGCTTTCTTCTATCTTCTTCCTTAATAAGGACTTGATGGAAGCCTTTAGCGAGGTCGAGAGTTGTGAAATATTGTGCTCTTCCGAGTTTTTCGAGGATTCTTTCAATGTTTGGCATTAGAAATTTATCGTTCTCGGTTATCTCGTTTAGCTTTCTATAATCGATTACAACACGCCACTTTTTTTTCCCAGAATTGTCCATTTTCTTTGGTACAATCCATTATGGTGAATTGAGGGGTGAATTGCTCTCCTTGATTATTCCTTGCTCTAACATTTCGTTTATTTGCATCTTTATTTCTGCTTCGTGTACTTGTGGATATCTATATATTTTCGCGTAAACTGGTTTACTAATTGTTGTGATCATTTCATGCTGAATTTCGTGTGTGTGAGTAAGTTTATCGCCTTCTTTGAAGAATAGGTCGGTATTTTTGGATATTATCTTTTCCAGTTGAAATATTTCTTCTTTATTCGTTTCATTATGAATAAGTTTTTTCTTTATTTCATCATTTGGTTTCAATTTCTGTGAATGATCTATATCATAAGGGCAAGCCTTATAAATTCAATTTTTGTGTTATGAATTTCTACGACTTCATCTGTAAGATTAATTACTGCTCCAATTGGTTTAAGGATATTATGTCCTATTATAGCATCAAAAGGTTTATTTCAAAGTTTCGTAACTTTCCAGCTCATTAAGTTTCTTTCTTTAAATTCCAATGGTAGTTCAGTTATAATTTCTTTTGATATCTCGGTTAGTCCGTTAACTGTTTTGAAATGTATGGAGGTCTTTAAATTCAGTCTTTTATATTTTAGTAGTTTGTTTTCATCGTTCAGTGACGTTGTCGACCCTGTGTCTATTAGACATTTTATTTTTTCATCTACTATCGTCAGTTCGACTACCGGTAAATTTTTTGATGGCTTGGCAATTGAAAATTTTCCTCCGTGTAAATATTGTTATTAGTATCATTGGTTTCGTTCGAGTCGAGGTGTGTTTGAATATGGTCTACGTCCATTGGTTGGGGTGTATCTTGATAGCGATTGGTTTGTCTTGATCGATTATTAAAGCTTTGTTTGGATTGGGTAGAATTTTCCCTACGATTTTGTTGGTAGTAGTTTTGAGGGGTTTTTATTGGTTGTACCCTGTCGTTATACTGGTTATAATTTTGGTTATTTCTAGAGTTTGTTCTATCGTTCGTGCTTTGGGAAGGGCCTGAATGTGGATTTTTATGTTGAAGATATGGATGGTGATTGAGATTAAAAGAATTGTTCCCTTTATCATTTTTCTCATTGTAAGATTTTTTGTTAAAGTGTCTGAGCATGTTAGTTTGTTCTAATGTGTGGTATGCCTCTCTAAGGGTTTTAATGTTCCTACTATGTATAATGCTTGATAATGAAGGATCTATACCATTTAAAAATATACTAAGAATTGCACTTTCGTTTGCCTTTGGCGAGAATTCACTCGGTTTTTGTGTATCAAATTCATATTTTGTGTTTAAATTGTCTAGAATATTTTTTACTTTGTTAAAATAATCACTCACATTATTGAAATTTCTTAAATATAGGGCCTTCTGATGTAGTTTAAAGTAAGTATCCTTGATTCCGAAATTCTTGATGAGTTCTTCTTTTATTTCGTCCCATGTAATGTTGTTTCCCAATGTCCGAATGCTTTTGAGGGCTTCTCCTTGAATTTTGTTTATTATGTACCTTTGAAATATGAAGAGCTGCAGCGCTGGGTTGCTCTCGAACAGAGGGAGGATGACTTCTACTTCGCGAATAAACGATGTGAAATCATATTCGTTGTCTCCCCTGAATTCTCTAATTCTGGCGGCTTCCTTTATTAATTCGCTAGATGGTATGCTTAATGCAATAGGTTGTGTGTTCGTTGTTTGTTGCATATTTGATGTTTTATTTGTATTTATCACTTCTTCACTTAAATCGTTCTCTTTGAAAATATCGTATGGTCTCGAGTTTTTTTTTCATAAATTATTTGCATAAGTGTCGTTGCACTCATTTCTTTACAAGCTAATTGTGTCGCTTGTGAAATACGTTAGTGCAATGGCACTTATTTGGTTGGGTATCGAGTTACGATGACCAGTCCACTTCAATTGTTCTGTCTTTTGGAGTAGAATGGTTGAGTGACGTAACTCTCGCGCCATAGATGACTAGATGTGAAGCTCTTTCATTTTGAGAGAGAGCGGGCCCATGAGCTCGTTTCAAATCTTGGCAGCATTCACACATTATGGGATTTTGAACAGCTGATAGGCGAAATGGCGGGCTGCCAGAGAAAACCCGCCAAAAATAACTAACGAAAGCAGTTCGTGTTTGCTTAATGGAAAAATGACACGATTAAATATTTGTAATTATGTGTTTTAAAATTAATTCAATTGAAATGTAATAATTTAAATTGAAGGGAGTTTTAGAATTTTCCAAAGCCTCATATATCCTTTTCGACTCCTACTTTTAATTAGTCTAATGTGCATAATGTAATTTTATTGAATACTGTGTGTTGGTTTATGTAAATTTGTATATACGTAAATATTCTATGGTTGGTAGGTTAGGGAATTTGATTTGAGTTTGAGATATTTTACAAAAATTAAAGGTAATCTGGTTTAACTTATTCTGTTCGTTGTTTGAGAATTTTTTTTGTTACTCACTTTCTGTGTTTTATTAAAAAATCGCAAGATGTCATGTATTTAGTTATAACTTATGTTTTTCGGGTTCATTACTTTATTATTATTAAATTACTTTTGTATTTCAGTTTTAAATAATTTCATTTACATATAAATTTTTAAATTTGCTTATTTATGTACATATTTCATACGGATTGTGCTTATTTTTAGTATGTGTAGGTGTATACGAGTGATATAAGGCTATTGGGCAACCGCACACTAAATATTCACTAACCTCAATGGTGGTGTGGAAACTATATTAAAAATTCCCAATTTTTATGTTATAAAAATATGTTATAAAAAATGCACATTTTTCAGCGCTCTCACGAGAAAAAGAGTTTCACATCTAGCCATCTATGGCTCGCGCAGCTGATGCACGGGCATCAGCTGTCTGTTAGTTGGCTAAACGACAGTCCAGAGTATTGTTTACAAGCGTGCGGATTTCAGTAATGGATTCCAAACGCAATAGTGGTCATCAAAAGATTGCAGCGTCACGTGAAATGGTTCAAAAAGTGAAGCGATATTTCCGACGAAGTACCAATCAATTGCGAATGAACTTAAAAAATTTGACCGTAGTATCCGCCGCATAATGAAAAATGATTTCAGAGTCAAGCCTTACAAAATCCAAAAGGCGAATGATCTCACACCAAAGCAGTACCAAGTCAGACTTGAGAGAGCGAAGGAGTTGCTCCGGTTAGTCAAAAGTGGTCAATTTCCGAATTATGTGTTTTCTGACGAAAATTTTTTTCAAATTTAGTAATTCGTTAACTCCCAAAACGAACAGGTTTATTTAACCGACCGTATATACGAGAATTTGATTCATCGATTGGCCACCAGGAGGCAACACCCGCCACAGGTAATGGTTTGGCAGATGGGCGCTCTCCAATCGTTTTCATCGAGCCTGGCGTCAAGGCAAATGCGAAATATTATTGAGAAAGTATTCTGGAGCTTGCTTTAAAGGCATGGGCAGACAAACATTTCGGTGGCAGGTCATGGACGTTTCAACAGAACTCCACACCGTCTCACAAAACTCAAGTGAACCAAGAATGGCTAAACAACAACGTGCCGAACTTCATAACGTCCACACAATGGGTTAATCTGTTTGGACCATTTTGGAGAGCAAGGTGCGAACTAAAAGATTCAGCAGTCCCGAGTCGTTATCCACGAGTAGGCCAAAATACCTGCAAGTTTTATTCGGGCAGCTTGCAATTCGTTTCTGGACCTTCTCAAGGCCATGGTCAAGGCAAAAGGTGCTCATATCGAGCAAAAGATATTTTTTACTTTGAATTGAATAAAAGTAATTTTCCAAACTAAATTTGTGGCCTTTTTAATTGATTACACTTCTAGTGCCGGACCCTGCAAATACGTCCATCAAGACTAAAGAAATTAGTGTTGGCGAAAAAAAAAATATCCTGAAACTTAGAAATGAAGGCAAATCTTTCCTCGAAATTGGACCAATCGTAGGAAGAAGTCACTCTTCTGTGCCATATATCGTGCAAACATACAATTCAATTGAGTCAAAGCAACGTTCTGGTCGACCTAGCAAGCTGACGGTATGTGGAAAACGAACCATATTGCAATCAGTGAAAAATAATCCTCGAATTACGGTTTCTCAAATATGTAAAAACATTTCCAATTCATTTGGCAGTGCATGTGCTCGACGATACTGTACGTAAAATACTTAAAAAATATGGGTATCACGGACGCGTTGCACGTAGAAAACTGTACATATCCGAAATCGACAGAAAAAACGCATGGATTTTGCAAACGACTTAACAAGCTTCCAGAATTTTGGGAACGTGTTCTATATATTTTCTAATGAAAGCAAATATTGCATATTTGGCATTAAAAGAAGTATACTAGTGTGGCGTAAAAGCGGTACTGTGCTCGAAGAAGAAAATCTTATACCAACTGTCTGTACAAACTTGTTTTTATAGCGTCAACAAACTTGTTTTTTTATTCAACAATTTTAAAGACTAGCATGATGCAAAGCGTTCAACAGTTTAAGCTTGGAGTTGATTTCTGGTTTCAGGATGATAATGATCTCAAGCATTCGGCATATATGTAATATTAAGCTCTTGTTGGTGTATAACACAAATCACCAATTACGTTACCCCATTCCCCACACCTCAATCCCATTGAGCATTTGTGGGATTTATGCGCAGGATCCGTCAGCACAGCAAAATCTTCAAGGAAGTGCTTAAAAACGTATATTAATAATTATTTATATACGCGTACCCCCTTTCTGGGTGTTTGGCCGAGCTCCACCTATTAGTTGTGGTGTGCGTCTTGATGTTGTTCCACTAATAGACTGACCTACAGTTTTAAGCCGACTCCGAAAGGCAGATATTTTTTATGGGGAGCCTTTTCATGGCAGCAATACACTCGGAGGTTTCCATCATTTTGGTGTTTCACCGAAATTCGAACCCATGTGCTCTCTGAATTCCGAATGGTAGGCACACACCAATCCATTCGGTTGCGGCGGCCGAATAATTAATTAATTGAGCAAAAATACTAAAGAAAATACTTCTAAATTGGTCCATTCCATGCCACATCGACTTGCGGAGATCTTCAAGCGGAAAGGTTATCCCACAAGTTACTAACACTTTATTTTTTTCTTATGTTATACCTTCTGCTCAAATATGAACGAGACTGATTTAATAAAACACAAACGGTTAATTATTGTTCAATTTTTATTTTATCTCCTTCAAAATAATCACCATTGGAGGCGATACACATATGCCAACGTTTTTTCCAATCATCATAGCATTTCTGGAAGGCCGATTTCGGTATGGATTTCAGTTCCTTCTTCGAATTCTCTTTTATGACTTCAATTGTCTCAAAATGTTTTCCACGGAGCGGCAACTTGAGCTTGGGAAACAGGAAAAAGTCACATGGAGCCATATCAGGCGAATACGGTGCTTGCGGAACGATATTAACATTATTTTTGTTCAAATAATCGCGAACAAGACGTGATGTGTGAGCTGGTGCATTATCGTAATGCAAGAACCATGACTTGTTGTCCCACAATTCCTTCCTTTTAAGACGAATGTTCTCGCGCAAACGCTTTAAAACGTCTAATAATATTCAGCGTTAACCGATCGGCCTTGCGGAAGGAACTCCGAGTGCACCAGACCTTCGTAATCGAAAAAAAACAGTCAGCATCACCTTAATTTTTGAGCGACTTTGGCGTGGTTTTTTGGGTTGATGTACGGCCCTCTTTGAACGATTTATACCACTGGAAAACACCTGCACGCGATAGAGCAGAGTCCCCATAGGTTGTCTGCAACATTTTTAAGGCGTCTCACAGTGCGGCCGATTCCCAAAAAGCTGGCCAAAAGTCGAAAAAAAAAGTTTCTAGATAGAGTTTTTTTGTCTTTGGGTTGGCTACAGTAATGCCTTGAGTAGTGAAAACCGTTCATAGCAACGTCCTGTACCCTAAGTATCCTCTGTATTTTCAGTTGCAACGTGGCCTTCGTTTGAGCATCGTTTTACTGTCGATGAATAGTGAAAGTTGTACACATTTAAAAGATTTTGTAATGGAGTAAATTGAACAAAACCAAATGGAATCATCTTCGGAAGGTTAGTAAAATACGAGAAATCTTTAGTACATATCAATACCTCGACACAAAATTTTTAGCTGCAGCAATACGTAGATACATTTTTTGCAATTTTTTTTATAAAATTTGAGTTTTCAAACTGTATAGTAATACAACGCCGTCATATGCTGCTTTGAAACCTTTTAAAGGTTACTCAAAAAAGTAATGGTTACTGAATAAAACAAGATTCAGCTGCTACCACTTGCTACCTTGCGACCCCGAAAACATATAAATTTACATGCATCTTGATTATGTTCTTGAATATACGCTATTTTACGTGAGGGGGTGGCCAATAGGGGTGGAAGGGGGTGGATTTTCAAAATTTTAAGATCAAATTCGTAATCAGCGACCCTGAAAACATAAATTAACATGCATCTTAATTATGTTCTAGAAAATACGCTGTTTCACGTAAGGGGGTGGCCAATAGGGGTGGAAGGGGGTGAATTTTCAAAATTTTAAGATCAAATTCGTAATCAGCGACCCTGAAAACATAAATTAACATGCATCTTAATTATGTTCTAGAAAATACGCTATTTCACGTAAGGGGGTGGCCAATAGGGGTGGAAGGGGGTGAATTTTCAAAATTTTAAGATCAAATTCGTAATCAGCGACCCCGACAACCCCCGAGTAAGAAATTTTGAATCAATTACTTAATTTTTTGAGTTTTGGCCAGCTTTTCGGGAATCGGCCGCACTGTGCGTCTGAAGCCGAAATTTTGCTGGAATAACAAAATTTCAAACAAATTCTTTGTTCAACTTCAATTTCCATCGTTAAATTCGAAAAACACATTCGAGCTAGACTTGTTTACAGTAGCACAGAAAACAAACTATGTGACATATCACGCTGAAATTTCCCATGTAAGCTCATAACAGTGCTACCATCCAACAAAAAATTTATTTTTGCCATATGTCATCCGCGGACCGTTTTATTGATAAAGTCTCGTTCATATTTGAGCAGAAGGTACAATATATGAATACTTTAACCGTATATTGCAATTAAGAAAACTTTTTCTCCTCCGTTGAAGTGAACTTTTTTGAAAATTTATTTTGTGAAATTTAATTTTTAAAGTATACTTAGGAAAAAATGTATAAAAATTGTAGACAAATTACTGACTTAACATTTCTCATAAAAGAGTCAAATGTTTTAGTTTTTTTACATAGAATTTCTTAAAATGTTGCTTTCATTTCTTTGTGTACGGATACTTTTTTTTAGAAAGTGTACATAATAATTTAAAAAGTACAACATATTGCTGAATACTAACCCGTGATGTAAATGAATGGTTTACATAGTAGATCTTTAAATTCAGTCTTTTATATTTTAGTAGTTTGTTTTCATCGTTCAGTGACGTTGTCGACCCTGTGTCTATTACACATTTTATTTTTTCATCTACTATCGTCAGTTCGACTACCGGTAAATTTTTTGATGGCTTGGCAATTGAAAATTTTCCTCCGTGTAAATATTGTTATTAGTATCATTGGTTTCGTTCGAGTCGAGGTGTGTTTGAATATGGTCTACGTCCATTGGTTGGGGTGTATCTTGATAGCGATTGGTTTGTCTTGATCGATTATTAAAGCTTTGTTTGGATTGGGTAGAATTTTCCCTACGATTTTGTTGGTAGTAGTTTTGAGGTGTTTTTATTGGTTGTACCCTGTCGTTATACTGGTTATAATTTTGGTTATTTCTAGAGTTTGTTCTATCGTTCGGGCTTTGGGAAGGGCCTGAATGTGGATTTGTATGTTAAAGATATGGATGGTGATTGAGATTAAAAGAATTGTTCCCTTTATCATTTTTCTCATTGTAAGATTTTTTGTTAAAGTGTCTGAGCATGTTAGTTTGTTCTAATGTGTGGTATGCCTCTCTAAGGGTTTTAATGTTCCTACTATGTATAATGCTTGATAATGAAGGATCTATACCATTTAAAAATATACTAAGAATTGCACTTTCGTTTGCCTTTGGCGAGAATTCACTCGGTTTTTGTGTATCAAATTCATATTTTGTGTTTAAATTGTCTAGAATATTTTTTACTTTGTTAAAATAATCACTCACATTATTGAAATTTCTTAAATATAGGGCCTTCTGATGTAGTTTAAAGTAAGTATCCTTGATTCCGAAATTCTTGATGAGTTCTTCTTTTATTTCGTCCCATGTAATGTTGTTTCCCAATGTCCGAATGCTTTTGAGGGCTTCTCCTTGAATTTTGTTTATTATGTACCTTTGAAATATGAAGAGCTGCAGCGCTGGGTTGCTCTCGAACAGAGGGAGGATGACTTCTACTTCGCGAATAAACGATGTGAAATCATATTCGTTGTCTCCCCTGAATTCTCTAATTCTGGCGGCTTCCTTTATTAATTCGCTAGATGGTATGCTTAATGCAATAGGTTGTGTGTTCGTTGTTTGTTGCATATTTGATGTTTTATTTGTATTTATCACTTCTTCACTTAAATCGTTCTCTTTGAAAATATCGTATGGTCTCGAGTTTTTTTTTTCATAAATTATTTGCATAAGTGTCGTTGCACTCATTTCTTTACAAGCTAATTGTGTCGCTTGTGAAATACGTTAGTGCAATGGCACTTATTTGGTTGGGTATCGAGTTACGATGACCAGTCCACTTCAATTGTTCTGTCTTTTGGAGTAGAATGGTTGAGTGACGTAACTCTCGCGCCATAGATGACTAGATGTGAAGCTCTTTCATTTTGAGAGAGAGCGGGCCCATGAGCTCGTTTCAAATCTTGGCAGCATTCACACATTATGGGATTTTGAACAGCTGATAGGCGAAATGGCGGGCTGCCAGAGAAAACCCGCCAAAAATAACTAACGAAAGCAGTTCGTGTTTGCTTAATGGAAAAATGACACGATTAAATATTTGTAATTATGTGTTTTAAAATTAATTCAATTGAAATGTAATAATTTAAATTGAAGGGAGTTTTAGAATTTTCCAAAGCCTCATATATCCTTTTCGACTCCTACTTTTAATTAGTCTAATGTGCATAATGTAATTTTATTGAATACTGTGTGTTGGTTTATGTAAATTTGTATATACGTAAATATTCTATGGTTGGTAGGTTAGGGAATTTGATTTGAGTTTGAGATATTTTACAAAAATTAAAGGTAATCTGGTTTAACTTATTCTGTTCGTTGTTTGAGAATTTTTTTTGTTACTCACTTTCTGTGTTTTATTAAAAAATCGCAAGATGTCATGTATTTAGTTATAACTTATGTTTTTCGGGTTCATTACTTTATTATTATTAAATTACTTTTGTATTTCAGTTTTAAATAATTTCATTTACATATAAATTTTTAAATTTGCTTATTTATGTACATATTTCATACGGATTGTGCTTATTTTTAGTATGTGTAGGTGTATACGAGTGATATAAGACTATTGGGCAACCGCACACTAAATATTCAATTCCCAATTTTTATGTTATAAAAATATGTTATAAAAAATGCACATTTTTCAGCGCTCTCACGAGAAAAAGAGTTTCACATCTAGCCATCTATGGCTCGCGCAGCTGATGCACGGGCATCAGCTGTCTGTTAGTTGGCTAAACGACAGTCCAGAGTATTGTTTACAAGCGTGCGGATTTCAGTAATGGATTCCAAACGCAATAGTGGTCATCAAAAGATTGCAGCGTCACGTGAAATGGTTCAAAAAGTGAAGCGATATTTCCGACGAAGTACCAATCAATTGCGAATGAACTTAAAAAATTTGACCGTAGTATCCGCCGCATAATGAAAAATGATTTCAGAGTCAAGCCTTACAAAATCCAAAAGGCGAATGATCTCACACCAAAGCAGTACCAAGTCAGACTTGAGAGAGCGAAGGAGTTGCTCCGGTTAGTCAAAAGTGGTCAATTTCCGAATTATGTGTTTTCTGACGAAAATTTTTTTCAAATTTAGTAATTCGTTAACTCCCAAAACGAACAGGTTTATTTAACCGACCGTATATACGAGAATTTGATTCATCGATTGGCCACCAGGAGGCAACACCCGCCACAGGTAATGGTTTGGCAGATGGGCGCTCTCCAATCGTTTTCATCGAGCCTGGCGTCAAGGCAAATGCGAAATATTATTGAGAAAGTATTCTGGAGCTTGCTTTAAAGGCATGGGCAGACAAACATTTCGGTGGCAGGCCATGGACGTTTCAACAGAACTCCACACCGTCTCACAAAACTCAAGTGAACCAAGAATGGCTAAACAACAACGTGCCGAACTTCATAACGTCCACACAATGGGTTAATCTGTTTGGACCATTTTGGAGAGCAAGGTGCGAACTAAAAGATTCAGCAGTCCCGAGTCGTTATCCACGAGTAGGCCAAAATACCTGCAAGTTTTATTCGGGCAGCTTGCAATTCGTTTCTGGACCTTCTCAAGGCCATAGTCAAGGCAAAAGGTGCTCATATCGAGCAAAAGTAAATTGATTCTTAATTTTGTATTATTTTCAGATATTTTTTACTTTGAATTGAATAAAAGTAATTTTCCAAACTAAATTTGTGGCCTTTTTAATTGATTACACTTCTAGTGCCGGACCCTGCAAATACGTCCATCAAGACTAAGGAAATTAGTGTTGGCGAAAAAACAAAAATCCTGAAACTTAGAAATGAAGGCAAATCTTTCCTCGAAATTGGACCAATCGTAGGAAGAAGTCACTCTTCTGTGCCATATATCGTGCAAACATACAATTCAATTGAGTCAAAGCAACGTTCTGGTCGACCTAGCAAGCTGACGGTATGTGGAAAACGAACCATATTGCAATCAGTGAAAAATAATCCTCGAATTACGGCTTCTCAAATATGTAAAAACATTTCCAATTCATTTGGCAGTGCATGTGCTCGACGATACTGTACGTAAAATACTTAAAAAATATGGGTATCACGGACGTGTTGCACGTAGAAAACTGTACATATCCGAAATCGACAGAAAAAACGCATGGATTTTGCAAACGACTTAACAAGCTTCCAGAATTTTGGGAACGTGTTCTATATATTTTCTAATGAAAGCAAATATTGCATATTTGGCATTAAAATAAGTATACTAGTGTGGCGTAAAAGCGGTACTGTGCTCGAAGAAGAAAATCTTATACCAACTGTCTGTACAAACTTGTTTTTATAGCGTCAACAAACTTGTTTTTTTATTCAACAATTTTAAAGACTAGCATGATGCAAAGCGTTCAACAGTTTAAGCTTGGAGTTGATTTCTGGTTTCAGGATGATAATGATCTCAAGCATTCGGCATATATGTAATATTAAGCTCTTGTTGGTGTATAACACAAATCACCAATTACGTTACCCCATTCCCCACACCTCAATCCCATTGAGCATTTGTGGGATTTATGCGCAGGATCCGTCAGCACAGCAAAATCTTCAAGGAAGTGATTAAAAACGTAATAATTATTTATATACGCGTACCCCCTTTCTGGGTGTTTGGCCGAGCTCCACCTATTAGTTGTGGTGTGCGTCTTGATGTTGTTCCACTAATAGACTGACCTACAGTTTTAAGCCGACTCCGAAAGGCAGATATTTTTTATGGGGAGCCTTTTCATGGCAGAAATACACTCGGAGGTTTCCATCATTTTGGTGTTTCACCGAAATTCGAACCCATGTGCTCTCTGAATTCCGAATGGTAGGCACACACCAATCCATTCGGTTGCGGCGGCCGAATAATTAATTAATTGAGCAAAAATACTAAAGAAAATACTTCTAAATTGGTCCATTCCATGCCACATCGACTTGCGGAGATCTTCAAGCGGAAAGGTTATCCCACAAGTTACTAACACTTTATTTTTTTCTTATGTTATACCTTCTGCTCAAATATGAACGAGACTGATTTAATAAAACACAAACGGTTAATTATTGTTCAATTTTTATTTTATCTCCTTCAAAATAATCACCATTGGAGGCGATACACATATGCCAACGTTTTTTCCAATCATCATAGCATTTCTGGAAGGCCGATTTCGGTATGGATTTCAGTTCCTTCTTCGAATTCTCTTTTATGACTTCAATTGTCTCAAAATGTTTTCCACGGAGCGGCAACTTGAGCTTGGGAAGCAGGAAAAAGTCACATGGAGCCATATCAGGCGAATACGGTGCTTGCGAAACGATATTAACATTATTTTTGTTCAAATAATCGCGAACAAGACGTGATGTGTGAGCTGGTGCATTATCGTAATGCAAGAACCATGACTTGTTGTCCCACAATTCCTTCCTTTTAAGACGAATGTTCTCGCGCAAACGCTTTAAAACGTCTAATAATATTCAGCGTTAACCGATCGGCCTTGCGGAAGGAACTCCGAGTGCACCAGACCTTCGTAATCGAAAAAAACAGTCAGCATCACCTTAATTTTTGAGCGACTTTGGCGTGGTTTTTTGGGTTGATGTACGGCCCTCTTTGAACGATTTATACCACTGGAAAACACCTGCACGCGATAGAGCAGAGTCCCCATAGGTTGTCTGCAACATTTTTAAGGCGTCTCACAGTGCGGCCGATTCCCAAAAAGCTGGCCAAAAGTCGAAAAAAAAGTTTCTAGATAGAGCTTTTTTGTCTTTGGGTTGGCTACAGTAATGCCTTGAGTAGTGAAAACCGTTCATAGCAACGTCCTGTACCCTAAGTATCCTCTGTATTTTCAGTTGCAACGTGGCCTTCGTTTGAGCATCGTTTTACTGTCGATGAATAGTGAAAGTTGTACACATTTAAAAGATTTTGTAATGGAGTAAATTGAACAAAACCAAATGGAATCATCTTCGGAAGGTTAGTAAAATACGAGAAATCTTTAGTACATATCAATACCTCGACACAAAATTTTTAGCTGCAGCAATACGTAGATACATTTTTTGCAATTTTTTTTATAAAATTTGAGTTTTCAAACTGTATAGTAATACAACGCCGTCATATGCTGCTTTGAAACCTTTTAAAGGTTACTCAAAAAAGTAAAGGTTACTGAATAAAACAAGATTCAGCTGCTACCACTTGCTACCTTGCGACCCCGAAAACATATAAATTTACATGCATCTTGATTATGTTCTTGAATATACGCTATTTTACGTGAGGGGGTGGCCAATAGGGGTGGAAGGGGGTGGATTTTCAAAATTTTAAGATCAAATTCGTAATCAGCGACCCTGAAAACATAAATTAACATGCATCTTAATTATGTTCTAGAAAATACGCTATTTCACGTAAGGGGGTGGCCAATAGGGGTGGAAGGGGGTGAATTTTCAAAATTTTAAGATCAAATTCGTAATCAGCGACCCCGACAACCCCCGAGTAAGAAATTTTTAATCAATTACTTAATTTTTTGAGTTTTGGCCAGCTTTTCGGGAATCGGCCGCACTGTGCGTCTGAAGCCGAAATTTTGCTGGAATAACAAAATTTCAAACAAATTCTTTGTTCAACTTCAATTTCCATCGTTAAATTCGAAAAACACATTCGAGCTTGACTTGTTTACAGTAGCACAGAAAACAAACTATGTGACATATCACGCTGAAATTTCCCATGTAAGCTCATAACAGTGCTACCATCCAACAAAAAATTTATTTTTGCCATATGTCATCCGCGGACCGTTTTATTGATAAAGTCTCGTTCATATTTGAGCAGAAGGTACAATATATGAATACTTTAACCGTATATTGCAATTAAGAAAACTTTTTCTCCTCCGTTGAAGTGAACTTTTTTGAAAATTTATTTTGTGAAATTTAATTTTTAAAGTATACTTAGGAAAAAATGTATAAAAATTGTAGACAAATTACTGACTTAACATTTCTCATAAAAGAGTCAAATGTTTTAGTTTTTTTACATAGAATTTCTTAAAATGTTGCTTTCATTTCTTTGTGTACGGATACTTTTTTTTAGAAAGTGTACATAATAATTTAAAAAGTACAACATATTGCTGAATACTAACCCGTGATGTAAATGAATGGTTTACATAGTAGATCTTTAAATTCAGTCTTTTATATTTTAGTAGTTTGTTTTCATCGTTCAGTGACGTTGTCGACCCTGTGTCTATTACACATTTTATTTTTTCATCTACTATCGTCAGTTCGACTACCGGTAAATTTTTTGATGGCTTGGCAATTGAAAATTTTCCTCCGTGTAAATATTGTTATTAGTATCATTGGTTTCGTTCGAGTCGAGGTGTGTTTGAATATGGTCTACGTCCATTGGTTGGGGTGTATCTTGATAGCGATTGGTTTGTCTTGATCGATTATTAAAGCTTTGTTTGGATTGGGTAGAATTTTCCCTACGATTTTGTTGGTAGTAGTTTTGAGGTGTTTTTATTGGTTGTACCCTGTCGTTATACTGGTTATAATTTTGGTTATTTCTAGAGTTTGTTCTATCGTTCGGGCTTTGGGAAGGGCCTGAATGTGGATTTGTATGTTAAAGATATGGATGGTGATTGAGATTAAAAGAATTGTTCCCTTTATCATTTTTCTCATTGTAAGATTTTTTGTTAAAGTGTCTGAGCATGTTAGTTTGTTCTAATGTGTGGTATGCCTCTCTAAGGGTTTTAATGTTCCTACTATGTATAATGCTTGATAATGAAGGATCTATACCATTTAAAAATATACTAAGAATTGCACTTTCGTTTGCCTTTGGCGAGAATTCACTCGGTTTTTGTGTATCAAATTCATATTTTGTGTTTAAATTGTCTAGAATATTTTTTACTTTGTTAAAATAATCACTCACATTATTGAAATTTCTTAAATATAGGGCCTTCTGATGTAGTTTAAAGTAAGTATCCTTGATTCCGAAATTCTTGATGAGTTCTTCTTTTATTTCGTCCCATGTAATGTTGTTTCCCAATGTCCGAATGCTTTTGAGGGCTTCTCCTTGAATTTTGTTTATTATGTACCTTTGAAATATGAAGAGCTGCAGCGCTGGGTTGCTCTCGAACAGAGGGAGGATGACTTCTACTTCGCGAATAAACGATGTGAAATCATATTCGTTGTCTCCCCTGAATTCTCTAATTCTGGCGGCTTCCTTTATTAATTCGCTAGATGGTATGCTTAATGCAATAGGTTGTGTGTTCGTTGTTTGTTGCATATTTGATGTTTTATTTGTATTTATCACTTCTTCACTTAAATCGTTCTCTTTGAAAATATCGTATGGTCTCGAGTTTTTTTTTCATAAATTATTTGCATAAGTGTCGTTGCACTCATTTCTTTACAAGCTAATTGTGTCGCTTGTGAAATACGTTAGTGCAATGGCACTTATTTGGTTGGGTATCGAGTTACGATGACCAGTCCACTTCAATTGTTCTGTCTTTTGGAGTAGAATGGTTGAGTGACGTAACTCTCGCGCCATAGATGACTAGATGTGAAGCTCTTTCATTTTGAGAGAGAGCGGGCCCATGAGCTCGTTTCAAATCTTGGCAGCATTCACACATTATGGGATTTTGAACAGCTGATAGGCGAAATGGCGGGCTGCCAGAGAAAACCCGCCAAAAATAACTAACGAAAGCAGTTCGTGTTTGCTTAATGGAAAAATTACACGATTAAATATTTGTAATTATGTGTTTTAAAATTAATTCAATTGAAATGTAATAATTTAAATTGAAGGCAGTTTTAGAATTTTCCAAAGCCTCATATATCCTTTTCGACTCCTACTTTTAATTAGTCTAATGTGCATAATGTAATTTTATTGAATACTGTGTGTTGGTTTATGTAAATTTGTATATACGTAAATATTCTATGGTTGGTAGGTTAGGGAATTTGATTTGAGTTTGAGATATTTTACAAAAATTAAAGGTAATCTGGTTTAACTTATTCTGTTCGTTGTTTGAGAATTTTTTTTGTTACTCACTTTCTGTGTTTTATTAAAAAATCGCAAGATGTCATGTATTTAGTTATAACTTATGTTTTTCGGGTTCATTACTTTATTATTATTAAATTACTTTTGTATTTCAGTTTTAAATAATTTCATTTACATATAAATTTTTAAATTTGCTTATTTATGTACATATTTCATACGGATTGTGCTTATTTTTAGTATGTGTAGGTGTATACGAGTGATATAAGGCTATTGCGCAACCGCACACTAAATATTCACTAACCTCAATGGTGGTGTGGAAACTAAAAATTCCCAATTTTTATGTTATAAAAATATGTTATAAAAAATGCACATTTTTCAGCGCTCTCACGAGAAAAAGAGTTTCACATCTAGCCATCTATGGCTCGCGCAGCTGATGCACGGGCATCAGCTGTCTGTTAGTTGGCTAAACGACAGTCCAGAGTATTGTTTACAAGCGTGCGGATTTCAGTAATGGATTCCAAACGCAATAGTGGTCATCAAAAGATTGCAGCGTCACGTGAAATGGTTCAAAAAGTGAAGCGATATTTCCGACGAAGTACCAATCAATTGCGAATGAACTTAAAAAATTTGACCGTAGTATCCGCCGCATAATGAAAAATGATTTCAGAGTCAAGCCTTACAAAATCCAAAAGGCGAATGATCTCACACCAAAGCAGTACCAAGTCAAAGTCAAGTTAGCCAAAAGTGGTAAATTTCCGAATTATGTGTTTTCTGACGAAAATTTTTTTCAAATTTAGTAATTCGTTAACTCCCAAAACGAACAGGTTTATTTAACCGACCGTATATACGAGAATTTGATTAATCGATTGGTCACCAGGAGGCAACACCCGCCACAGGTAATGGTTTGGCAGATGGGCGCTCTCCAATCGTTTTCATCGAGCCTGGCGTCAAGGCAAATGCGAAATATTATTGAGAAAGTATTCTGGAGCTTGCTTTAAAGGCATGGGCAGACAAACATTTCGGTGGCAGGCCATGGACGTTTCAACAGAACTCCACACCGTCTCACAAAACTCAAGTGAACCAAGAATGGCTAAACAACAACGTGCCGAACTTCATAACGTCCACACAATGGGTTAATCTGTTTGGACCATTTTGGAGAGCAAGGTGCGAACTAAAAGATTCAGCAGTCCCGAGGCGCTGGAAAAAGTCGTTATCCACGAGTAGGCCAAAATACCTGCAAGTTTTATTCGGGCAGCTTGCAATTCGTTTCTGGACCTTCTCAAGGCCATGGTCAAGGCAAAAGGTGCTCATATCGAGCAAAAGTAAATTGATTCTTAATTTTGTATTATTTTCAGATATTTTTTACTTTGAATTGAATAAAAGTAATTTTCCAAACTAAATTTGTGGCCTTTTTAATTGATTACACTTCTAGTGCCGGACCCTGCAAATACGTCCATCAAGACTAAGGAAATTAGTGTTGGCGAAAAAACAAAAATCCTGAAACTTAGAAATGAAGGCAAATCTTTCCTCGAAATTGGACCAATCGTAGGAAGAAGTCACTCTTCTGTGCCATATATCGTGCAAACATACAATTCAATTGAGTCAAAGCAACGTTCTGGTCGACCTAGCAAGCTGACGGTATGTGGAAAACGAACCATATTGCAATCAGTGAAAAATAATCCTCGAATTACGGCTTCTCAAATATGTAAAAACATTTCCAATTCATTTGGCAGTGCATGTGCTCGACGATACTGTACGTAAAATACTTAAAAAATATGGGTATCACGGACGTGTTGCACGTAGAAAACTGTACATATCCGAAATCGACAGAAAAAACGCATGGATTTTGCAAACGACTTAACAAGCTTCCAGAATTTTGGGAACGTGTTCTATATATTTTCTAATGAAAGCAAATATTGCATATTTGGCATTAACCGTTTGAGTGCTCAGCGATTTTCTTTAATACATACGAAAATTGCGAAGCAAAATTTGGTCTAAGAAAAGTGAAATATGATGGCTTTACAAATATAAGCATAGAGAACACAAAAAATTACATATTTCAATAATTTTATTTTTATTTTGTAGACTAAACTATTAGTTATGATTATAAGAAAAACTTATTTACATTTTTTTAATATCATCTTTTATTTTTTTTTTACAACAAGTTCCGGCATTATTATTCAAATTTTGGCACATTTGTGGTTCCCCACACATGTACCATGCACACCTTTTTTGCAAATGTTGCATATTAGCCGGGAACGCTTTGGATTTTTAGATCCTTTTACACTACATACTACACATTTGAGCAATTTATTTTCAAAATATCGATATTGAACGAAAAATAAAAATTGTTTTTAACGGTCTCAACTAATTTATACTTTTATATGACATAAATTTTTTATAAATATCGCAAAATAATATTCAACACGTTCCTAGCCGAACGCCAAATGCACAGTGATGCAATCGTCGCTATAGCAACGCGCCGCAAATTTGGAGTAATTAGTTATCGTCGCTATATCGACGAATCGCACTCAAACTATTAAAAGAAGTATACTAGTGTGGCGTAAAAGCGGTACTGTGCTCGAAGAAGAAAATCTTATACCAACTGTCTGTACAAACTTGTTTTTATAGCGTCAACAAACTTGTTTTTTTATTCAACAATTTTAAAGACTAGCATGATGCAAAGCGTTCAACAGTTTAAGCTTGGAGTTGATTTCTGGTTTCAGGATGATAATGATCTCAAGCATTCGGCATATATGTAATATTAAGCTCTTGTTGGTGTATAACACAAATCACCAATTACGTTACCCCATTCCCCACACCTCAATCCCATTGAGCATTTGTGGGATTTATGCGCAGGATCCGTCAGCACAGCAAAATCTTCAAGGAAGTGCTTAAAAACGTAATAATTATTTATATACGCGTACCCCCTTTCTGGGTGTTTGGCCGAGCTCCACCTATTAGTTGTGGTGTGCGTCTTGATGTTGTTCCACTAATAGACTGACCTACAGTTTTAAGCCGACTCCGAAAGGCAGATATTTTTTATGGGGAGCCTTTTCATGGCAGAAATACACTCGGAGGTTTCCATCATTTTGGTGTTTCACCGAAATTCGAACCCATGTGCTCTCTGAATTCCGAATGGTAGGCACACACCAATCCATTCGGTTGCGGCGGCCGAATAATTAATTAATTGAGCAAAAATACTAAAGAAAATACTTCTAAATTGGTCCATTCCATGCCACATCGACTTGCGGAGATCTTCAAGCGGAAAGGTTATCCCACAAGTTACTAACACTTTATTTTTTTCTTATGTTATACCTTCTGCTCAAATATGAACGAGACTGATTTAATAAAACACAAACGGTTAATTATTGTTCAATTTTTATTTTATCTCCTTCAAAATAATCACCATTGGAGGCGATACACATATGCCAACGTTTTTTCCAATCATCATAGCATTTCTGGAAGGCCGATTTCGGTATGGATTTCAGTTCCTTCTTCGAATTCTCTTTTATGACTTCAATTGTCTCAAAATGTTTTCCACGGAGCGGCAACTTGAGCTTGGGAAACAGAAAAAAAGTCACATGGAGCCATATCAGGCGAATACGGTGCTTGCGGAACGATATTAACATTATTTTTGTTCAAATAATCGCGAACAAGACGTGATGTGTGAGCTGGTGCATTATCGTAATGCAAGAACCATGACTTGTTGTCCCACAATTCCTTCCTTTTAAGACGAATGTTCTCGCGCAAACGCTTTAAAACGTCTAATAATATTCAGCGTTAACCGATCGGCCTTGCGGAAGGAACTCCGAGTGCACCAGACCTTCGTAATCGAAAAAAACAGTCAGCATCACCTTAATTTTTGAGCGACTTTGGCGTGGTTTTTTGGGTTGATGTACGGCCCTCTTTGAACGATTTATACCACTGGAAAACACCTGCACGCGATAGAGCAGAGTCCCCATAGGTTGTCTGCAACATTTTTAAGGCGTCTCACAGTGCGGCCGATTCCCAAAAAGCTGGCCAAAAGTCGAAAAAAAAAGTTTCTAGATAGAGTTTTTTTGTCTTTGGGTTGGCTACAGTAATGCCTTGAGTAGTGAAAACCGTTCATAGCAACGTCCTGTACCCTAAGTATCCTCTGTATTTTCAGTTGCAACGTGGCCTTCGTTTGAGCATCGTTTTACTGTCGATGAATAGTGAAAGTTGTACACATTTAAAAGACTTTGTAATGGAGTAAATTGAACAAAACCAAATGGAATCATCTTCGGAAGGTTAGTAAAGTACGAGAAATCTTTAGTACATATCAATACCTCGACACAAAATTTTTAGCTGCAGCAATACGTAGATACATTTTTTGCAATTTTTTTTATAAAATTTGAGTTTTCAAACTGTATAGTAATACAACGCCGTCATATGCTGCTTTGAAACCTTTTAAAGGTTACTCAAAAAAGTAAAGGTTACTGAATAAAACAAGATTCAGCTGCTACCACTTGCTACCTTGCGACCCCGAAAACATATAAATTTACATGCATCTTGATTA
Organism: Anastrepha ludens; assembly: GCF_028408465.1. Lineage (NCBI taxonomy): Eukaryota > Metazoa > Arthropoda > Insecta > Diptera > Tephritidae > Anastrepha > Anastrepha ludens. The sequence goes on from NC_071503.1 coordinate 26,840,988, forward strand.
TGTTCTTGAATATACGCTATTTTACGTGAGGGGGTGGCCAATAGGGGTGGAAGGGGGTGGATTTTCAAAATTTTAAGATCAAATTCGTAATCAGCGACCCTGAAAACATAAATTAACATGCATCTGAATTATGTTCTAGAAAATACGCTATTTCACGTAAGGGGGTGGCCAATAGGGGTGGAAGGGGGTGAATTTTCAAAATTTTAAGATCAAATTCGTAATCAGCGACCCCGACAACCCCCGAGTAAGAAATTTTGAATCAATTACTTAATTTTTTGAGTTTTGGCCAGCTTTTCGGGAATCGGCCGCACTGTGCGTCTGAAGCCGAAATTTTGCTGGAATAACAAAATTTCAAACAAATTCTTTGTTCAACTTCAATTTCCATCGTTAAATTCGAAAAACACATTCGAGCTTGACTTGTTTACAGTAGCACAGAAAACAAACTATGTGACATATCACGCTGAAATTTCCCATGTAAGCTCATAACAGTGCTACCATCCAACAAAAAATTTATTTTTGCCATATGTCATCCGCGGACCGTTTTATTGATAAAGTCTCGTTCATATTTGAGCAGAAGGTACAATATATGAATACTTTAACCGTATATTGCAATTAAGAAAACTTTTTCTCCTCCGTTGAAGTGAACTTTTTTGAAAATTTATTTTGTGAAATTTAATTTTTAAAGTATACTTAGGAAAAAATGTATAAAAATTGTAGACAAATTACTGACTTAACATTTCTCATAAAAGAGTCAAATGTTTTAGTTTTTTTACATAGAATTTCTTAAAATGTTGCTTTCATTTCTTTGTGTACGGATACTTTTTTTTAGAAAGTGTACATAATAATTTAAAAAGTACAACATATTGCTGAATACTAACCCGTGATGTAAATGAATGGTTTACATAGTAGATCTTTAAATTCAGTCTTTTATATTTTAGTAGTTTGTTTTCATCGTTCAGTGACGTTGTCGACCCTGTGTCTATTACACATTTTATTTTTTCATCTACTATCGTCAGTTCGACTACCGGTAAATTTTTTGATGGCTTGGCAATTGAAAATTTTCCTCCGTGTAAATATTGTTATTAGTATCATTGGTTTCGTTCGAGTCGAGGTGTGTTTGAATATGGTCTACGTCCATTGGTTGGGGTGTATCTTGATAGCGATTGGTTTGTCTTGATCGATTATTAAAGCTTTGTTTGGATTGGGTAGAATTTTCCCTACGATTTTGTTGGTAGTAGTTTTGAGGTGTTTTTATTGGTTGTACCCTGTCGTTATACTGGTTATAATTTTGGTTATTTCTAGAGTTTGTTCTATCGTTCGGGCTTTGGGAAGGGCCTGAATGTGGATTTGTATGTTAAAGATATGGATGGTGATTGAGATTAAAAGAATTGTTCCCTTTATCATTTTTCTCATTGTAAGATTTTTTGTTAAAGTGTCTGAGCATGTTAGTTTGTTCTAATGTGTGGTATGCCTCTCTAAGGGTTTTAATGTTCCTACTATGTATAATGCTTGATAATGAAGGATCTATACCATTTAAAAATATACTAAGAATTGCACTTTCGTTTGCCTTTGGCGAGAATTCACTCGGTTTTTGTGTATCAAATTCATATTTTGTGTTTAAATTGTCTAGAATATTTTTTACTTTGTTAAAATAATCACTCACATTATTGAAATTTCTTAAATATAGGGCCTTCTGATGTAGTTTAAAGTAAGTATCCTTGATTCCGAAATTCTTGATGAGTTCTTCTTTTATTTCGTCCCATGTAATGTTGTTTCCCAATGTCCGAATGCTTTTGAGGGCTTCTCCTTGAATTTTGTTTATTATGTACCTTTGAAATATGAAGAGCTGCAGCGCTGGGTTGCTCTCGAACAGAGGGAGGATGACTTCTACTTCGCGAATAAACGATGTGAAATCATATTCGTTGTCTCCCCTGAATTCTCTAATTCTGGCGGCTTCCTTTATTAATTCGCTAGATGGTATGCTTAATGCAATAGGTTGTGTGTTCGTTGTTTGTTGCATATTTGATGTTTTATTTGTATTTATCACTTCTTCACTTAAATCGTTCTCTTTGAAAATATCGTATGGTCTCGAGTTTTTTTTTCATAAATTATTTGCATAAGTGTCGTTGCACTCATTTCTTTACAAGCTAATTGTGTCGCTTGTGAAATACGTTAGTGCAATGGCACTTATTTGGTTGGGTATCGAGTTACGATGACCAGTCCACTTCAATTGTTCTGTCTTTTGGAGTAGAATGGTTGAGTGACGTAACTCTCGCGCCATAGATGACTAGATGTGAAGCTCTTTCATTTTGAGAGAGAGCGGGCCCATGAGCTCGTTTCAAATCTTGGCAGCATTCACACATTATGGGATTTTGAACAGCTGATAGGCGAAATGGCGGGCTGCCAGAGAAAACCCGCCAAAAATAACTAACGAAAGCAGTTCGTGTTTGCTTAATGGAAAAATTACACGATTAAATATTTGTAATTATGTGTTTTAAAATTAATTCAATTGAAATGTAATAATTTAAATTGAAGGCAGTTTTAGAATTTTCCAAAGCCTCATATATCCTTTTCGACTCCTACTTTTAATTAGTCTAATGTGCATAATGTAATTTTATTGAATACTGTGTGTTGGTTTATGTAAATTTGTATATACGTAAATATTCTATGGTTGGTTGGTTAGGGAATTTGATTTGAGTTTGAGATATTTTACAAAAATTAAAGGTAATCTGGTTTAACTTATTCTGTTCGTTGTTTGAGAATTTTTTTTGTTACTCACTTTCTGTGTTTTATTAAAAAATCGCAAGATGTCATGTATTTAGTTATAACTTATGTTTTTCGGGTTCATTACTTTATTATTATTAAATTACTTTTGTATTTCAGTTTTAAATAATTTCATTTACATATAAATTTTTAAATTTGCTTATTTATGTACATATTTCATACGGATTGTGCTTATTTTTAGTATGTGTAGGTGTATACGAGTGATATAAGGCTATTGCGCAACCGCACACTAAATATTCACTAACCTCAATGGTGGTGTGGAAACTAAAAATTCCCAATTTTTATGTTATAAAAATATGTTATAAAAAATGCACATTTTTCAGCGCTCTCACGAGAAAAAGAGTTTCACATCTAGCCATCTATGGCTCGCGCAGCTGATGCACGGGCATCAGCTGTCTGTTAGTTGGCTAAACGACAGTCCAGAGTATTGTTTACAAGCGTGCGGATTTCAGTAATGGATTCCAAACGCAATAGTGGTCATCAAAAGATTGCAGCGTCACGTGAAATGGTTCAAAAAGTGAAGCGATATTTCCGACGAAGTACCAATCAATTGCGAATGAACTTAAAAAATTTGACCGTAGTATCCGCCGCATAATGAAAAATGATTTCAGAGTCAAGCCTTACAAAATCCAAAAGGCGAATGATCTCACACCAAAGCAGTACCAAGTCAAAGTCAAGTTAGCCAAAAGTGGTAAATTTCCGAATTATGTGTTTTCTGACGAAAATTTTTTTCAAATTTAGTAATTCGTTAACTCCCAAAACGAACAGGTTTATTTAACCGACCGTATATACGAGAATTTGATTAATCGATTGGTCACCAGGAGGCAACACCCGCCACAGGTAATGGTTTGGCAGATGGGCGCTCTCCAATCGTTTTCATCGAGCCTGGCGTCAAGGCAAATGCGAAATATTATTGAGAAAGTATTCTGGAGCTTGCTTTAAAGGCATGGGCAGACAAACATTTCGGTGGCAGGCCATGGACGTTTCAACAGAACTCCACACCGTCTCACAAAACTCAAGTGAACCAAGAATGGCTAAACAACAACGTGCCGAACTTCATAACGTCCACACAATGGGTTAATCTGTTTGGACCATTTTGGAGAGCAAGGTGCGAACTAAAAGATTCAGCAGTCCCGAGGCGCTGGAAAAAGTCGTTATCCACGAGTAGGCCAAAATACCTGCAAGTTTTATTCGGGCAGCTTGCAATTCGTTTCTGGACCTTCTCAAGGCCATGGTCAAGGCAAAAGGTGCTCATATCGAGCAAAAGTAAATTGATTCTTAATTTTGTATTATTTTCAGATATTTTTTACTTTGAATTGAATAAAAGTAATTTTCCAAACTAAATTTGTGGCCTTTTTAATTGATTACACTTCTAGTGCCGGACCCTGCAAATACGTCCATCAAGACTAAGGAAATTAGTGTTGGCGAAAAAACAAAAATCCTGAAACTTAGAAATGAAGGCAAATCTTTCCTCGAAATTGGACCAATCGTAGGAAGAAGTCACTCTTCTGTGCCATATATCGTGCAAACATACAATTCAATTGAGTCAAAGCAACGTTCTGGTCGACCTAGCAAGCTGACGGTATGTGGAAAACGAACCATATTGCAATCAGTGAAAAATAATCCTCGAATTACGGCTTCTCAAATATGTAAAAACATTTCCAATTCATTTGGCAGTGCATGTGCTCGACGATACTGTACGTAAAATACTTAAAAAATATGGGTATCACGGACGTGTTGCACGTAGAAAACTGTACATATCCGAAATCGACAGAAAAAACGCATGGATTTTGCAAACGACTTAACAAGCTTCCAGAATTTTGGGAACGTGTTCTATATATTTTCTAATGAAAGCAAATATTGCATATTTGGCATTAACCGTTTGAGTGCTCAGCGATTTTCTTTAATACATACGAAAATTGCGAAGCAAAATTTGGTCTAAGAAAAGTGAAATATGATGGCTTTACAAATATAAGCATAGAGAACACAAAAAATTACATATTTCAATAATTTTATTTTTATTTTGTAGACTAAACTATTAGTTATGATTATAAGAAAAACTTATTTACATTTTTTTAATATCATCTTTTATTTTTTTTTTTACAACAAGTTCCGGCATTATTATTCAAATTTTGGCACATTTGTGGTTCCCCACACATGTACCATGCACACCTTTTTTGCAAATGTTGCATATTAGCCGGGAACGCTTTGGATTTTTAGATCCTTTTACACTACATACTACACATTTGAGCAATTTATTTTCAAAATATCGATATTGAACGAAAAATAAAAATTGTTTTTAACGGTCTCAACTAATTTATACTTTTATATGACATACATTTTTTATAAATATCGCAAAATAATATTCAACACGTTCCTAGCCGAACGCCAAATGCACAGTGATGCAATCGTCGCTATAGCAACGCGCCGCAAATTTGGAGTAATTAGTTATCGTCGCTATATCGACGAATCGCACTCAAACTATTAAAAGAAGTATACTAGTGTGGCGTAAAAGCGGTACTGTGCTCGAAGAAGAAAATCTTATACCAACTGTCTGTACAAACTTGTTTTTATAGCGTCAACAAACTTGTTTTTTTATTCAACAATTTTAAAGACTAGCATGATGCAAAGCGTTCAACAGTTTAAGCTTGGAGTTGATTTCTGGTTTCAGGATGATAATGATCTCAAGCATTCGGCATATATGTAATATTAAGCTCTTGTTGGTGTATAACACAAATCACCAATTACGTTACCCCATTCCCCACACCTCAATCCCATTGAGCATTTGTGGGATTTATGCGCAGGATCCGTCAGCACAGCAAAATCTTCAAGGAAGTGCTTAAAAACGTAATAATTATTTATATACGCGTACCCCCTTTCTGGGTGTTTGGCCGAGCTCCACCTATTAGTTGTGGTGTGCGTCTTGATGTTGTTCCACTAATAGACTGACCTACAGTTTTAAGCCGACTCCGAAAGGCAGATATTTTTTATGGGGAGCCTTTTCATGGCAGAAATACACTCGGAGGTTTCCATCATTTTGGTGTTTCACCGAAATTCGAACCCATGTGCTCTCTGAATTCCGAATGGTAGGCACACACCAATCCATTCGATTGAGCAAAAATACTAAAGAAAATACTTCTAAATTGGTCCATTCCATGCCACATCGACTTGCGGAGATCTTCAAGCGGAAAGGTTATCCCACAAGTTACTAACACTTTATTTTTTTCTTATGTTATACCTTCTGCTCAAATATGAACGAGACTGATTTAATAAAACACAAACGGTTAATTATTGTTCAATTTTTATTTTATCTCCTTCAAAATAATCACCATTGGAGGCGATACACATATGCCAACGTTTTTTCCAATCATCATAGCATTTCTGGAAGGCCGATTTCGGTATGGATTTCAGTTCCTTCTTCGAATTCTCTTTTATGACTTCAATTGTCTCAAAATGTTTTCCACGGAGCGGCAACTTGAGCTTGGGAAACAGGAAAAAGTCACATGGAGCCATATCAGGCGAATACGGTGCTTGCGGAACGATATTAACATTATTTTTGTTCAAATAATCGCGAACAAGACGTGATGTGTGAGCTGGTGCATTATCGTAATGCAAGAACCATGACTTGTTGCCCCACAATTCCTTCCTTTTAAGACGAATGTTCTCGCGCAAACGCTTTAAAACGTCTAAATAATATTCAGCGTTAACCGATCGGCCTTGCGGAAGGAACTCCGAGTGCACCAGACCTTCGTAATCGAAAAAAACAGTCAGCATCACCTTAATTTTTGAGCGACTTTGGCGTGGTTTTTTGGGTTGATGTACGGCCCTCTTTGAACGATTTATACCACTGGAAAACACCTGCACGCGATAGAGCAGAGTCCCCATAGGTTGTCTGCAACATTTTTAAGGCGTCTCACAGTGCGGCCGATTCCCAAAAAGCTGGCCAAAAGTCGAAAAAAAAAGTTTCTAGATAGAGTTTTTTTGTCTTTGGGTTGGCTACAGTAATGCCTTGAGTAGTGAAAACCGTTCATAGCAACGTCCTGTACCCTAAGTATCCTCTGTATTTTCAGTTGCAACGTGGCCTTCGTTTGAGCATCGTTTTACTGTCGATGAATAGTGAAAGTTGTACACATTTGAAAGATTTTGTAATGGAGTAAATTGAACAAAACTAAATGGAATCATCTTCGGAAGGTTAGTAAAATACGAGAAATCTTTAGTACATATCAATACCTCGACACAAAATTTTTAGCTGCAGCAATACGTAGATACATTTTTTGCAATTTTTTTTATAAAATTTGAGTTTTCAAACTGTATAGTAATACAACGCCGTCATATGCTGCTTTGAAACCTTTTAAAGGTTACTCAAAAAAGTAATGGTTACTGAATAAAACAAGATTCAGCTGCTACCACTTGCTACCTTGCGACCCCGAAAACATATAAATTTACATGCATCTTGATTATGTTCTTGAATATACGCTATTTTACGTGAGGGGGTGGCCAATAGGGGTGGAAGGGGGTGGATTTTCAAAATTTTAAGATCAAATTCGTAATCAGCGACCCTGAAAACATAAATTAACATGCATCTTAATTATGTTCTAGAAAATACGCTATTTCACGTAAGGGGGTGGCCAATAGGGGTGGAAGGGGGTGAATTTTCAAAATTTTAAGATCAAATTCGTAATCAGCGACCCCGACAACCCCCGAGTAAGAAATTTTGAATCAATTACTTAATTTTTTGAGTTTTGGCCAGCTTTTCGGGAATCGGCCGCACTGTGCGTCTGAAGTCGAAATGTTGCTGGAATAACAAAATTTCAAACAAATTCTTTGTTCAACTTCAATTTCCATCGTTAAATTCGAAAAACACATTCGAGCTTGACTTGTTTACAGTAGCACAGAAAACAAACTATGTGACATATCACGCTGAAATTTCCCATGTAAGCTCATAACAGTGCTACCATCCAACAAAAAAATTATTTTTGCCATATGTCATCCGCGGACCGTTTTATTGATAAAGTCTCGTTCATATTTGAGCAGAAGGTACAATATATGAATACTTTAACCGTATATTGCAATTAAGAAAACTTTTTCTCCTCCGTTGAAGTGAACTTTTTTGAAAATTTATTTTGTGAAATTTAATTTTTAAAGTATACTTAGGAAAAAATGTATAAAAATTGTAGACAAATTACTGACTTAACATTTCTCATAAAAGAGTCAAATGTTTTAGTTTTTTTACATAGAATTTCTTAAAATGTTGCTTTCATTTCTTTGTGTACGGATACTTTTTTTTAGAAAATGTACATAATAATTTAAAAAGTACAACATATTGCTGAATACTAACCCGTGATGTAAATGAATGGTTTACATAGTAGATCTTTAAATTCAGTCTTTTATATTTTAGTAGTTTGTTTTCATCGTTCAGTGACGTTGTCGACCCTGTGTCTATTACACATTTTATTTTTTCATCTACTATCGTCAGTTCGACTACCGGTAAATTTTTTGATGGCTTGGCAATTGAAAATTTTCCTCCGTGTAAATATTGTTATTAGTATCATTGGTTTCGTTCGAGTCGAGGTGTGTTTGAATATGGTCTACGTCCATTGGTTGGGGTGTATCTTGATAGCGATTGGTTTGTCTTGATCGATTATTAAAGCTTTGTTTGGATTGGGTAGAATTTTCCCTACGATTTTGTTGGTAGTAGTTTTGAGGTGTTTTTATTGGTTGTACCCTGTCGTTATACTGGTTATAATTTTGGTTATTTCTAGAGTTTGTTCTATCGTTCGGGCTTTGGGAAGGGCCTGAATGTGGATTTGTATGTTAAAGATATGGATGGTGATTGAGATTAAAAGAATTGTTCCCTTTATCATTTTTCTCATTGTAAGATTTTTTGTTAAAGTGTCTGAGCATGTTAGTTTGTTCTAATGTGTGGTATGCCTCTCTAAGGGTTTTAATGTTCCTACTATGTATAATGCTTGATAATGAAGGATCTATACCATTTAAAAATATACTAAGAATTGCACTTTCGTTTGCCTTTGGCGAGAATTCACTCGGTTTTTGTGTATCAAATTCATATTTTGTGTTTAAATTGTCTAGAATATTTTTTACTTTGTTAAAATAATCACTCACATTATTGAAATTTCTTAAATATAGGGCCTTCTGATGTAGTTTAAAGTAAGTATCCTTGATTCCGAAATTCTTGATGAGTTCTTCTTTTATTTCGTCCCATGTAATGTTGTTTCCCAATGTCCGAATGCTTTTGAGGGCTTCTCCTTGAATTTTGTTTATTATGTACCTTTGAAATATGAAGAGCTGCAGCGCTGGGTTGCTCTCGAACAGAGGGAGGATGACTTCTACTTCGCGAATAAACGATGTGAAATCATATTCGTTGTCTCCCCTGAATTCTCTAATTCTGGCGGCTTCCTTTATTAATTCGCTAGATGGTATGCTTAATGCAATAGGTTGTGTGTTCGTTGTTTGTTGCATATTTGATGTTTTATTTGTATTTATCACTTCTTCACTTAAATCGTTCTCTTTGAAAATATCGTATGGTCTCGAGTTTTTTTTTCATAAATTATTTGCATAAGTGTCGTTGCACTCATTTCTTTACAAGCTAATTGTGTCGCTTGTGAAATACGTTAGTGCAATGGCACTTATTTGGTTGGGTATCGAGTTACGATGACCAGTCCACTTCAATTGTTCTGTCTTTTGGAGTAGAATGGTTGAGTGACGTAACTCTCGCGCCATAGATGACTAGATGTGAAGCTCTTTCATTTTGAGAGAGAGCGGGCCCATGAGCTCGTTTCAAATCTTGGCAGCATTCACACATTATGGGATTTTGAACAGCTGATAGGCGAAATGGCGGGCTGCCAGAGAAAACCCGCCAAAAATAACTAACGAAAGCAGTTCGTGTTTGCTTAATGGAAAAATTACACGATTAAATATTTGTAATTATGTGTTTTAAAATTAATTCAATTGAAATGTAATAATTTAAATTGAAGGCAGTTTTAGAATTTTCCAAAGCCTCATATATCCTTTTCGACTCCTACTTTTAATTAGTCTAATGTGCATAATGTAATTTTATTGAATACTGTGTGTTGGTTTATGTAAATTTGTATATACGTAAATATTCTATGGTTGGTTGGTTAGGGAATTTGATTTGAGTTTGAGATATTTTACAAAAATTAAAGGTAATCTGGTTTAACTTATTCTGTTCGTTGTTTGAGAATTTTTTTTGTTACTCACTTTCTGTGTTTTATTAAAAAATCGCAAGATGTCATGTATTTAGTTATAACTTATGTTTTTCGGGTTCATTACTTTATTATTATTAAATTACTTTTGTATTTCAGTTTTAAATAATTTCATTTACATATAAATTTTTAAATTTGCTTATTTATGTACATATTTCATACGGATTGTGCTTATTTTTAGTATGTGTAGGTGTATACGAGTGATATAAGGCTATTGCGCAACCGCACACTAAATATTCACTAACCTCAATGGTGGTGTGGAAACTAAAAATTCCCAATTTTTATGTTATAAAAATATGTTATAAAAAATGCACATTTTTCAGCGCTCTCACGAGAAAAAGAGTTTCACATCTAGCCATCTATGGCTCGCGCAGCTGATGCACGGGCATCAGCTGTCTGTTAGTTGGCTAAACGACAGTCCAGAGTATTGTTTACAAGCGTGCGGATTTCAGTAATGGATTCCAAACGCAATAGTGGTCATCAAAAGATTGCAGCGTCACGTGAAATGGTTCAAAAAGTGAAGCGATATTTCCGACGAAGTACCAATCAATTGCGAATGAACTTAAAAAATTTGACCGTAGTATCCGCCGCATAATGAAAAATGATTTCAGAGTCAAGCCTTACAAAATCCAAAAGGCGAATGATCTCACACCAAAGCAGTACCAAGTCAAAGTCAAGTTAGCCAAAAGTGGTAAATTTCCGAATTATGTGTTTTCTGACGAAAATTTTTTTCAAATTTAGTAATTCGTTAACTCCCAAAACGAACAGGTTTATTTAACCGACCGTATATACGAGAATTTGATTAATCGATTGGTCACCAGGAGGCAACACCCGCCACAGGTAATGGTTTGGCAGATGGGCGCTCTCCAATCGTTTTCATCGAGCCTGGCGTCAAGGCAAATGCGAAATATTATTGAGAAAGTATTCTGGAGCTTGCTTTAAAGGCATGGGCAGACAAACATTTCGGTGGCAGGCCATGGACGTTTCAACAGAACTCCACACCGTCTCACAAAACTCAAGTGAACCAAGAATGGCTAAACAACAACGTGCCGAACTTCATAACGTCCACACAATGGGTTAATCTGTTTGGACCATTTTGGAGAGCAAGGTGCGAACTAAAAGATTCAGCAGTCCCGAGGCGCTGGAAAAAGTCGTTATCCACGAGTAGGCCAAAATACCTGCAAGTTTTATTCGGGCAGCTTGCAATTCGTTTCTGGACCTTCTCAAGGCCATGGTCAAGGCAAAAGGTGCTCATATCGAGCAAAAGTAAATTGATTCTTAATTTTGTATTATTTTCAGATATTTTTTACTTTGAATTGAATAAAAGTAATTTTCCAAACTAAATTTGTGGCCTTTTTAATTGATTACACTTCTAGTGCCGGACCCTGCAAATACGTCCATCAAGACTAAGGAAATTAGTGTTGGCGAAAAAACAAAAATCCTGAAACTTAGAAATGAAGGCAAATCTTTCCTCGAAATTGGACCAATCGTAGGAAGAAGTCACTCTTCTGTGCCATATATCGTGCAAACATACAATTCAATTGAGTCAAAGCAACGTTCTGGTCGACCTAGCAAGCTGACGGTATGTGGAAAACGAACCATATTGCAATCAGTGAAAAATAATCCTCGAATTACGGCTTCTCAAATATGTAAAAACATTTCCAATTCATTTGGCAGTGCATGTGCTCGACGATACTGTACGTAAAATACTTAAAAAATATGGGTATCACGGACGTGTTGCACGTAGAAAACTGTACATATCCGAAATCGACAGAAAAAACGCATGGATTTTGCAAACGACTTAACAAGCTTCCAGAATTTTGGGAACGTGTTCTATATATTTTCTAATGAAAGCAAATATTGCATATTTGGCATTAACCGTTTGAGTGCTCAGCGATTTTCTTTAATACATACGAAAATTGCGAAGCAAAATTTGGTCTAAGAAAAGTGAAATATGATGGCTTTACAAATATAAGCATAGAGAACACAAAAAATTACATATTTCAATAATTTTATTTTTATTTTGTAGACTAAACTATTAGTTATGATTATAAGAAAAACTTATTTACATTTTTTTAATATCATCTTTTATTTTTTTTTTTACAACAAGTTCCGGCATTATTATTCAAATTTTGGCACATTTGTGGTTCCCCACACATGTACCATGCACACCTTTTTTGCAAATGTTGCATATTAGCCGGGAACGCTTTGGATTTTTAGATCCTTTTACACTACATACTACACATTTGAGCAATTTATTTTCAAAATATCGATATTGAACGAAAAATAAAAATTGTTTTTAACGGTCTCAACTAATTTATACTTTTATATGACATACATTTTTTATAAATATCGCAAAATAATATTCAACACGTTCCTAGCCGAACGCCAAATGCACAGTGATGCAATCGTCGCTATAGCAACGCGCCGCAAATTTGGAGTAATTAGTTATCGTCGCTATATCGACGAATCGCACTCAAACTATTAAAAGAAGTATACTAGTGTGGCGTAAAAGCGGTACTGTGCTCGAAGAAGAAAATCTTATACCAACTGTCTGTACAAACTTGTTTTTATAGCGTCAACAAACTTGTTTTTTTATTCAACAATTTTAAAGACTAGCATGATGCAAAGCGTTCAACAGTTTAAGCTTGGAGTTGATTTCTGGTTTCAGGATGATAATGATCTCAAGCATTCGGCATATATGTAATATTAAGCTCTTGTTGGTGTATAACACAAATCACCAATTACGTTACCCCATTCCCCACACCTCAATCCCATTGAGCATTTGTGGGATTTATGCGCAGGATCCGTCAGCACAGCAAAATCTTCAAGGAAGTGCTTAAAAACGTAATAATTATTTATATACGCGTACCCCCTTTCTGGGTGTTTGGCCGAGCTCCACCTATTAGTTGTGGTGTGCGTCTTGATGTTGTTCCACTAATAGACTGACCTACAGTTTTAAGCCGACTCCGAAAGGCAGATATTTTTTATGGGGAGCCTTTTCATGGCAGAAATACACTCGGAGGTTTCCATCATTTTGGTGTTTCACCGAAATTCGAACCCATGTGCTCTCTGAATTCCGAATGGTAGGCACACACCAATCCATTCGATTGAGCAAAAATACTAAAGAAAATACTTCTAAATTGGTCCATTCCATGCCACATCGACTTGCGGAGATCTTCAAGCGGAAAGGTTATCCCACAAGTTACTAACACTTTATTTTTTTCTTATGTTATACCTTCTGCTCAAATATGAACGAGACTGATTTAATAAAACACAAACGGTTAATTATTGTTCAATTTTTATTTTATCTCCTTCAAAATAATCACCATTGGAGGCGATACACATATGCCAACGTTTTTTCCAATCATCATAGCATTTCTGGAAGGCCGATTTCGGTATGGATTTCAGTTCCTTCTTCGAATTCTCTTTTATGACTTCAATTGTCTCAAAATGTTTTCCACGGAGCGGCAACTTGAGCTTGGGAAACAGGAAAAAGTCACATGGAGCCATATCAGGCGAATACGGTGCTTGCGGAACGATATTAACATTATTTTTGTTCAAATAATCGCGAACAAGACGTGATGTGTGAGCTGGTGCATTATCGTAATGCAAGAACCATGACTTGTTGCCCCACAATTCCTTCCTTTTAAGACGAATGTTCTCGCGCAAACGCTTTAAAACGTCTAAATAATATTCAGCGTTAACCGATCGGCCTTGCGGAAGGAACTCCGAGTGCACCAGACCTTCGTAATCGAAAAAAACAGTCAGCATCACCTTAATTTTTGAGCGACTTTGGCGTGGTTTTTTGGGTTGATGTACGGCCCTCTTTGAACGATTTATACCACTGGAAAACACCTGCACGCGATAGAGCAGAGTCCCCATAGGTTGTCTGCAACATTTTTAAGGCGTCTCACAGTGCGGCCGATTCCCAAAAAGCTGGCCAAAAGTCGAAAAAAAAAGTTTCTAGATAGAGTTTTTTTGTCTTTGGGTTGGCTACAGTAATGCCTTGAGTAGTGAAAACCGTTCATAGCAACGTCCTGTACCCTAAGTATCCTCTGTATTTTCAGTTGCAACGTGGCCTTCGTTTGAGCATCGTTTTACTGTCGATGAATAGTGAAAGTTGTACACATTTGAAAGATTTTGTAATGGAGTAAATTGAACAAAACTAAATGGAATCATCTTCGGAAGGTTAGTAAAATACGAGAAATCTTTAGTACATATCAATACCTCGACACAAAATTTTTAGCTGCAGCAATACGTAGATACATTTTTTGCAATTTTTTTTATAAAATTTGAGTTTTCAAACTGTATAGTAATACAACGCCGTCATATGCTGCTTTGAAACCTTTTAAAGGTTACTCAAAAAAGTAATGGTTACTGAATAAAACAAGATTCAGCTGCTACCACTTGCTACCTTGCGACCCCGAAAACATATAAATTTACATGCATCTTGATTATGTTCTTGAATATACGCTATTTTACGTGAGGGGGTGGCCAATAGGGGTGGAAGGGGGTGGATTTTCAAAATTTTAAGATCAAATTCGTAATCAGCGACCCTGAAAACATAAATTAACATGCATCTTAATTATGTTCTAGAAAATACGCTATTTCACGTAAGGGGGTGGCCAATAGGGGTGGAAGGGGGTGAATTTTCAAAATTTTAAGATCAAATTCGTAATCAGCGACCCCGACAACCCCCGAGTAAGAAATTTTGAATCAATTACTTAATTTTTTGAGTTTTGGCCAGCTTTTCGGGAATCGGCCGCACTGTGCGTCTGAAGTCGAAATGTTGCTGGAATAACAAAATTTCAAACAAATTCTTTGTTCAACTTCAATTTCCATCGTTAAATTCGAAAAACACATTCGAGCTTGACTTGTTTACAGTAGCACAGAAAACAAACTATGTGACATATCACGCTGAAATTTCCCATGTAAGCTCATAACAGTGCTACCATCCAACAAAAAAATTATTTTTGCCATATGTCATCCGCGGACCGTTTTATTGATAAAGTCTCGTTCATATTTGAGCAGAAGGTACAATATATGAATACTTTAACCGTATATTGCAATTAAGAAAACTTTTTCTCCTCCGTTGAAGTGAACTTTTTTGAAAATTTATTTTGTGAAATTTAATTTTTAAAGTATACTTAGGAAAAAATGTATAAAAATTGTAGACAAATTACTGACTTAACATTTCTCATAAAAGAGTCAAATGTTTTAGTTTTTTTACATAGAATTTCTTAAAATGCTGCTTTCATTTCTTTGTGTACGGATACTTTTTTGTAGAAAGTGTACATAATAATTTAAAAAGTACAACATATTGCTGAATACTAACCCGTGATGTAAATGAATGGTTTACATAGTAGATCTTTAAATTCAGTCTTTTATATTTTAGTAGTTTGTTTTCATCGTTCAGTGACGTTGTCGACCCTGTGTCTATTAGACATTTTATTTTTTCATCTACTATCGTCAGTTCGACTACCGGTAAATTTTTTGATGGCTTGGCAATTGAAAATTTTCCTCCGTGTAAATATTGTTATTAGTATCATTGGTTTCGTTCGAGTCGAGGTGTGTTTGAATATGGTCTACGTCCATTGGTTGGGGTGTATCTTGATAGCGATTGGTTTGTCTTGATCGATTATTAAAGCTTTGTTTGGATTGGGTAGAATTTTCCCTACGATTTTGTTGGTAGTAGTTTTGAGGTGTTTTTATTGGTTGTACCCTGTCGTTATACTGGTTATAATTTTGGTTATTTCTAGAGTTTGTTCTATCGTTCGTGCTTTGGGAAGGGCCTGAATGTGGATTTGTATGTTAAAGATATGGATGGTGATTGAGATTAAAAGAATTGTTCCCTTTATCATTTTTCTCATTGTAAGATTTTTTGTTAAAGTGTCTGAGCATGTTAGTTTGTTCTAATGTGTGGTATGCCTCTCTAAGGGTTTTAATGTTCCTACTATGTATAATGCTTGATAATGAAGGATCTATACCATTTAAAAATATACTAAGAATTGCACTTTCGTTTGCCTTTGGCGAGAATTCACTCGGTTTTTGTGTATCAAATTCATATTTTGTGTTTAAATTGTCTAGAATATTTTTTACTTTGTTAAAATAATCACTCACATTATTGAAATTTCTTAAATATAGGGCCTTCTGATGTAGTTTAAAGTAAGTATCCTTGATTCCGAAATTCTTGATGAGTTCTTCTTTTATTTCGTCCCATGTAATGTTGTTTCCCAATGTCCGAATGCTTTTGAGGGCTTCTCCTTGAATTTTGTTTATTATGTACCTTTGAAATATGAAGAGCTGCAGCGCTGGGTTGCTCTCGAACAGAGGGAGGATGACTTCTACTTCGCGAATAAACGATGTTAAATCATATTCGTTGTCTCCCCTGAATTCTCTAATTCTGGCGGCTTCCTTTATTAATTCGCTAGATGGTATGCTTAATGCAATAGGTTGTGTGTTCGTTGTTTGTTGCATATTTGATGTTTTATTTGTATTTATCACTTCTTCACTTAAATCGTTCTCTTTGAAAATATCGTATGGTCTCGAGTTTTTTTTTCATAAATTATTTGCATAAGTGTCGTTGCACTCATTTCTTTACAAGCTAATTGTGTCGCTTGTGAAATACGTTAGTGCAATGGCACTTATTTGGTTGGGTATCGAGTTACGATGACCAGTCCACTTCAATTGTTCTGTCTTTTGGAGTAGAATGGTTGAGTGACGTAACTCTCGCGCCATAGATGACTAGATGTGAAGCTCTTTCATTTTGAGAGAGAGCGGGCCCATGAGCTCGTTTCAAATCTTGGCAGCATTCACACATTATGGGATTTTGAACAGCTGATAGGCGAAATGGCGGGCTGCCAGAGAAAACCCGCCAAAAATAACTAACGAAAGCAGTTCGTGTTTGCTTAATGGAAAAATGACACGATTAAATATTTGTAATTATGTGTTTTAAAATTAATTCAATTGAAATGTAATAATTTAAATTGAAGGGAGTTTTAGAATTTTCCAAAGCCTCATATATCCTTTTCGACTCCTACTTTTAATTAGTCTAATGTGCATAATGTAATTTTATTGAATACTGTGTGTTGGTTTATGTAAATTTGTATATACGTAAATATTCTATGGTTGGTAGGTTAGGGAATTTGATTTGAGTTTGAGATATTTTACAAAAATTAAAGGTAATCTGGTTTAACTTATTCTGTTCGTTGTTTGAGAATGTTTTTTGTTACTCACTTTCTGTGTTTTATTAAAAAATCGCAAGATGTCATGTATTTAGTTATAACTTATGTTTTTCGGGTTCATTACTTTATTATTATTAAATTACTTTTGTATTTCAGTTTTAAATAATTTCATTTACATATAAATTTTTAAATTTGCTTATTTATGTACATATTTCATACGGATTGTGCTTATTTTTAGTATGTGTAGGTGTATACGAGTGATATAAGGCTATTGGGCAACCGCACACTAAATATTCACTAACCTCAATGGTGGTGTGGAAACTATATTAAAAATTCCCAATTTTTATGTTATAAAAATATGTTATAAAAAATGCACATTTTTCAGCGCTCTCACGAGAAAAAGAGTTTCACATCTAGCCATCTATGGCTCGCGCAGCTGATGCACGGGCATCAGCTGTCTGTTAGTTGGCTAAACGACAGTCCAGAGTATTGTTTACAAGCGTGCGGATTTCAGTAATGGATTCCAAACGCAATAGTGGTCATCAAAAGATTGCAGCGTCACGTGAAATGGTTCAAAAAGTGAAGCGATATTTCCGACGAAGTACCAATCAATTGCGAATGAACTTAAAAAATTTGACCGTAGTATCCGCCGCATAATGAAAAATGATTTCAGAGTCAAGCCTTACAAAATCCAAAAGGCGAATGATCTCACACCAAAGCAGTACCAAGTCAGACTTGAGAGAGCGAAGGAGTTGCTCCGGTTAGTCAAAAGTGGTCAATTTCCGAATTATGTGTTTTCTGACGAAAATTTTTTTCAAATTTAGTAATTCGTTAACTCCCAAAACGAACAGGTTTATTTAACCGACCGTATATACGATAATTTGATTCATCGATTGGTCACCAGGAGGCAACACCCGCCACAGGTAATGGTTTGGCAGATGGGCGCTCTCCAATCGTTTTCATCGAGCCTGGCGTCAAGGCAAATGCAAAATATTATTGAGAAAGTATTCTGGAGCTTGCTTTAAAGGCATGGGCAGACAAACATTTCGGTGGCAGGCCATGGACGTTTCAACAGAACTCCACACCGTCTCACAAAACTCAAGTGAACCAAGAATGGCTAAACAACAACGTGCCGAACTTCATAACGTCCACACAATGGGTTAATCTGTTTGGACCATTTTGGAGAGCAAGGTGCGAACTAAAAGATTCAGCAGTCCCGAGGCGCTGGAAAAAGTCGTTATCCACAAGTAGGCCAAAATACCTGCAAGTTTTATTCGGGCAGCTTGCAATTCGTTTCTGGACCTTCTCAAGGCCATGGTCAAGGCAAAAGGTGCTCATATCGAGCAAAAGATATTTTTTACTTTGAATTGAATAAAAGTAATTTTCCAAACTAAATTTGTGGCCTTTTTAATTGATTACACTTCTAGTGCCGGACCCTGCAAATACGTCCATCAAGACTAAAGAAATTAGTGTTGGCGAAAAAAAAAATATCCTGAAACTTAGAAATGAAGGCAAATCTTTCCTCGAAATTGGACCAATCGTAGGAAGAAGTCACTCTTCTGTGCCATATATCGTGCAAACATACAATTCAATTGAGTCAAAGCAACGTTCTGGTCGACCTAGCAAGCTGACGGTATGTGGAAAACGAACCATATTGCAATCAGTGAAAAATAATCCTCGAATTACGGTTTCTCAAATATGTAAAAACATTTCCAATTCATTTGGCAGTGCATGTGCTCGACGATACTGTACGTAAAATACTTAAAAAATATGGGTATCACGGACGCGTTGCACGTAGAAAACTGTACATATCCGAAATCGACAGAAAAAACGCATGGATTTTGCAAACGACTTAACAAGCTTCCAGAATTTTGGGAACGTGTTCTATATATTTTCTAATGAAAGCAAATATTGCATATTTGGCATTAAAAGAAGTATACTAGTGTGGCGTAAAAGCGGTACTGTGCTCGAAGAAGAAAATCTTATACCAACTGTCTGTACAAACTTGTTTTTATAGCGTCAACAAACTTGTTTTTTTATTCAACAATTTTAAAGACTAGCATGATGCAAAGCGTTCAACAGTTTAAGCTTGGAGTTGATTTCTGGTTTCAGGATGATAATGATCTCAAGCATTCGGCATATATGTAATATTAAGCTCTTGTTGGTGTATAACACAAATCACCAATTACGTTACCCCATTCCCCACACCTCAATCCCATTGAGCATTTGTGGGATTTATGCGCAGGATCCGTCAGCACAGCAAAATCTTCAAGGAAGTGCTTAAAAACGTATATTAATAATTATTTATATACGCGTACCCCCTTTCTGGGTGTTTGGCCGAGCTCCACCTATTAGTTGTGGTGTGCGTCTTGATGTTGTTCCACTAATAGACTGACCTACAGTTTTAAGCCGACTCCGAAAGGCAGATATTTTTTATGGGGAGCCTTTTCATGGCAGAAATACACTCGGAGGTTTCCATCATTTTGGTGTTTCACCGAAATTCGAACCCATGTGCTCTCTGAATTCCGAATGGTAGGCACACACCAATCCATTCGGTTGCGGCGGCCGAATAATTAATTAATTGAGCAAAAATACTAAAGAAAATACTTCTAAATTGGTCCATTCCATGCCACATCGACTTGCGGAGATCTTCAAGCGGAAAGGTTATCCCACAAGTTACTAACACTTTATTTTTTTCTTATGTTATACCTTCTGCTCAAATATGAACGAGACTGATTTAATAAAACACAAACGGTTAATTATTGTTCAGTTTTTATTTTATCTCCTTCAAAATAATCACCATTGGAGGCGATACACATATGCCAACGTTTTTTCCAATCATCATAGCATTTCTGGAAGGCCGATTTCGGTATGGATTTCAGTTCCTTCTTCGAATTCTCTTTTATGACTTCAATTGTCTCAAAATGTTTTCCACGGAGCGGCAACTTGAGCTTGGGAAACAGAAAAAAAGTCACATGGAGCCATATCAGGCGAATACGGTGCTTGCGGAACGATATTAACATTATTTTTGTTCAAATAATCGCGAACAAGACGTGATGTGTGAGCTGGTGCATTATCGTAATGCAAGAACCATGACTTGTTGTCCCACAATTCCTTCCTTTTAAGACGAATGTTCTCGCGCAAACGCTTTAAAACGTCTAATAATATTCAGCGTTAACCGATCGGCCTTGCGGAAGGAACTCCGAGTGCACCAGACCTTCGTAATCGAAAAAAACAGTCAGCATCACCTTAATTTTTGAGCGACTTTGGCGTGGTTTTTTGGGTTGATGTACGGCCCTCTTTGAACGATTTATACCACTGGAAAACACCTGCACGCGATAGAGCAGAGTCCCCATAGGTTGTCTGCAACATTTTTAAGGCGTCTCACAGTGCGGCCGATTCCCAAAAAGCTGGCCAAAAGTCGAAAAAAAAGTTTCTAGATAGAGCTTTTTTGTCTTTGGGTTGGCTACAGTAATGCCTTGAGTAGTGAAAACCGTTCATAGCAACGTCCTGTACCCTAAGTATCCTCTGTATTTTCAGTTGCAACGTGGCCTTCGTTTGAGCATCGTTTTACTGTCGATGAATAGTGAAAGTTGTACACATTTAAAAGATTTTGTAATGGAGTAAATTGAACAAAACCAAATGGAATCATCTTCGGAAGGTTAGTAAAATACGAGAAATCTTTAGTACATATCAATACCTCGACACAAAATTTTTAGCTGCAGCAATACGTAGATACATTTTTTGCAATTTTTTTTTAAAAATTTGAGTTTTCAAACTGTATAGTAATACAACGCCGTCATATGCTGCTTTGAAACCTTTTAAAGGTTACTCAAAAAAGTAAAGGATACTGAATAAAACAAGATTCAGCTGCTACCACTTGCTACCTTGCGACCCCGAAAACATATAAATTTACATGCATCTTGATTATGTTCTTGAATATACGCTATTTTACGTGAGGGGGTGGCCAATAGGGGTGGAAGGGGGTGGATTTTCAAAATTTTAAGATCAAATTCGTAATCAGCGACCCTGAAAACATAAATTAACATGCATCTTAATTATGTTCTAGAAAATACGCTATTTCACGTAAGGGGGTGGCCAATAGGGGTGGAAGGGGGTGAATTTTCAAAATTTTAAGATCAAATTCGTAATCAGCGACCCCGACAACCCCCGAGTAAGAAATTTTGAATCAATTACTTAATTTTTTGAGTTTTGGCCAGCTTTTCGGGAATCGGCCGCACTGTGCGTCTGAAGCCGAAATTTTGCTGGAATAACAAAATTTCAAACAAATTCTTTGTTCAACTTCAATTTCCATCGTTAAATTCGAAAAACACATTCGAGCTTGACTTGTTTACAGTAGCACAGAAAACAAACTATGTGACATATAACGCTGAAATTTCCCATGTAAGCTCATAACAGTGCTACCATCCAACAAAAAATTTATTTTTGCCATATGTCATCCGCGGACCGTTTTATTGATAAAGTCTCGTTCATATTTGAGCAGAAGGTACAATATATGAATACTTTAACCGTATATTGCAATTAAGAAAACTTTTTCTCCTCCGTTGAAGTGAACTTTTTTGAAAATTTATTTTGTGAAATTTAATTTTTAAAGTATACTTAGGAAAAAATGTATAAAAATTGTAGACAAATTACTGACTTAACATTTCTCATAAAAGAGTCAAATGTTTTAGTTTTTTTACATAGAATTTCTTAAAATGCTGCTTTCATTTCTTTGTGTACGGATACTTTTTTGTAGAAAGTGTACATAATAATTTAAAAAGTACAACATATTGCTGAATACTAACCCGTGATGTAAATGAATGGTTTACATAGTAGATCTTTAAATTCAGTCTTTTATATTTTAGTAGTTTGTTTTCATCGTTCAGTGACGTTGTCGACCCTGTGTCTATTAGACATTTTATTTTTTCATCTACTATCGTCAGTTCGACTACCGGTAAATTTTTTGATGGCTTGGCAATTGAAAATTTTCCTCCGTGTAAATATTGTTATTAGTATCATTGGTTTCGTTCGAGTCGAGGTGTGTTTGAATATGGTCTACGTCCATTGGTTGGGGTGTATCTTGATAGCGATTGGTTTGTCTTGATCGATTATTAAAGCTTTGCTTGGATTGGGTAGAATTTTCCCTACGATTTTGTTGGTAGTAGTTTTGAGGTGTTTTTATTGGTTGTACCCTGTCGTTATACTGGTTATAATTTTGGTTATTTCTAGAGTTTGTTCTATCGTTCGGGCTTTGGGAAGGGCCTGAATGTGGATTTGTATGTTAAAGATATGGATGGTGATTGAGATTAAAAGAATTGTTCCCTTTATCATTTTTCTCATTGTAAGATTTTTTGTTAAAGTGTCTGAGCATGTTAGTTTGTTCTAATGTGTGGTATGCCTCTCTAAGGGTTTTAATGTTCCTACTATGTATAATGCTTGATAATGAAGGATCTATACCATTTAAAAATATACTAAGAATTGCACTTTCGTTTGCCTTTGGCGAGAATTCACTCGGTTTTTGTGTATCAAATTCATATTTTGTGTTTAAATTGTCTAGAATATTTTTTACTTTGTTAAAATAATCACTCACATTATTGAAATTTCTTAAATATAGGGCCTTCTGATGTAGTTTAAAGTAAGTATCCTTGATTCCGAAATTCTTGATGAGTTCTTCTTTTATTTCGTCCCATGTAATGTTGTTTCCCAATGTCCGAATGCTTTTGAGGGCTTCTCCTTGAATTTTGTTTATTATGTACCTTTGAAATATGAAGAGCTGCAGCGCTGGGTTGCTCTCGAACAGAGGGAGGATGACTTCTACTTCGCGAATAAACGATGTGAAATCATATTCGTTGTCTCCCCTGAATTCTCTAATTCTGGCGGCTTCCTTTATTAATTCGCTAGATGGTATGCTTAATGCAATAGGTTGTGTGTTCGTTGTTTGTTGCATATTTGATGTTTTATTTGTATTTATCACTTCTTCACTTAAATCGTTCTCTTTGAAAATATCGTATGGTCTCGAGTTTTTTTTTCATAAATTATTTGCATAAGTGTCGTTGCACTCATTTCTTTACAAGCTAATTGTGTCGCTTGTGAAATACGTTAGTGCAATGGCACTTATTTGGTTGGGTATCGAGTTACGATGACCAGTCCACTTCAATTGTTCTGTCTTTTGGAGTAGAATGGTTGAGTGACGTAACTCTCGCGCCATAGATGACTAGATGTGAAGCTCTTTCATTTTGAGAGAGAGCGGGCCCATGAGCTCGTTTCAAATCTTGGCAGCATTCACACATTATGGGATTTTGAACAGCTGATAGGCGAAATGGCGGGCTGCCAGAGAAAACCCGCCAAAAATAACTAACGAAAGCAGTTCGTGTTTGCTTAATGGAAAAATGACACGATTAAATATTTGTAATTATGTGTTTTAAAATTAATTCAATTGAAATGTAATAATTTAAATTGAAGGGAGTTTTAGAATTTTCCAAAGCCTCATATATCCTTTTCGACTCCTACTTTTAATTAGTCTAATGTGCATAATGTAATTTTATTGAATACTGTGTGTTGGTTTATGTAAATTTGTATATACGTAAATATTCTATGGTTGGTAGGTTAGGGAATTTGATTTGAGTTTGAGATATTTTACAAAAATTAAAGGTAATCTGGTTTAACTTATTCTGTTCGTTGTTTGAGAATGTTTTTTGTTACTCACTTTCTGTGTTTTATTAAAAAATCGCAAGATGTCATGTATTTAGTTATAACTTATGTTTTTCGGGTTCATTACTTTATTATTATTAAATTACTTTTGTATTTCAGTTTTAAATAATTTCATTTACATATAAATTTTTAAATTTGCTTATTTATGTACATATTTCATACGGATTGTGCTTATTTTTAGTATGTGTAGGTGTATACGAGTGATATAAGGCTATTGGGCAACCGCACACTAAATATTCACTAACCTCAATGGTGGTGTGGAAACTAAAAATTCCCAATTTTTATGTTATAAAAAAATGTTATAAAAAATGCACATTTTTCAGCGCTCTCACGAGAAAAAGAGTTTCACATCTAGCCATCTATGGCTCGCGCAGCTGATGCACGGGCATCAGCTGTCTGTTAGTTGGCTAAACGACAGTCCAGAGTATTGTTTACAAGCGTGCGGATTTCAGTAATGGATTCCAAACGCAATAGTGGTCAGCAAAAGATTGCAGCGTCACGTGAAATGGTTCAAA
Source organism: Anastrepha ludens (assembly GCF_028408465.1). Classification (NCBI taxonomy): domain Eukaryota; kingdom Metazoa; phylum Arthropoda; class Insecta; order Diptera; family Tephritidae; genus Anastrepha; species Anastrepha ludens. Next base: position 26,865,432 of record NC_071503.1, read on the forward strand.
AAGTGAAGCGATATTTCCGACGAAGTACCAATCAATTGCGAATGAACTTAAAAAACTTGACCGTAGTATCCGCCGCATAATGAAAAATGATTTCAGAGTCAAGCCTTACAAAATCCAAAAGGCGAATGATCTCACACCAAAGCAGTACCAAGTCAGACTTGAGAGAGCGAAGGAGTTGCTCCGGTTAGCCAAAAGTGGTAAATTTCCGAATTATGTGTTTTCTGACGAAAATTTTTTTCAAATTTAGTAATTCGTTAACTCCCAAAACGAACAGGTTTATTTAACCGACCGTATATACGAGAATTTGATTCATCGATTGGTCACCAGGAGGCAACACCCGCCACAGGTAATGGTTTGGCAGATGGGCGCTCTCCAATCGTTTTCATCGAGCCTGGCGTCAAGGCAAATGCAAAATATTATTGAGAAAGTATTCTGGAGCTTGCTTTAAAGGCATGGGCAGACAAACATTTCGGTGGCAGGCCATGGACGTTTCAACAGAACTCCCCACCGTCTCACAAAACTCAAGTGAACCAAGAATGGCTAAACAACAACGTGCCGAACATCATAACGTCCACACAATGGGTTAATCTGTTTGGACCATTTTGGAGAGCAAGGTGCGAACTAAAAGATTCAGCAGTCCCGAGGCGCTGGAAAAAGTCGTTATCCACGAGTAGGCCAAAATACCTGCAAGTTTTATTCGGGCAGCTTGCAATTCGTTTCTGGACCTTCTCAAGGCCATGGTCAAGGCAAAAGGTGCTCATATCGAGCAAAAGTAAATTGATTCTTAATTTTGTATTATTTTCAGATATTTTTTACTTTGAATTGAATAAAAGTAATTTTCCAAACTAAATTTGTGGCCTTTTTAATTGATTACACTTCTAGTGCCGGACCCTGCAAATACGTCCATCAAGACTAAGGAAATTAGTGTTGGCGAAAAAAAAAAAATCCTGAAACTTAGAAATGAAGGCAAATCTTTCCTCGAAATTGGACCAATCGTAGGAAGAAGTCACTCTTCTGTGCCATATATCGTGCAAACATACAATTCAATTGAGTCAAAGCAACGTTCTGGTCGACCTAGCAAGCTGACGGTATGTGGAAAACGAACCATATTGCAATCAGTGAAAAATAATCCTCGAATTACGGCTTCTCAAATATGTAAAAACATTTCCAATTCATTTGGCAGTGCATGTGCTCGACGATACTGTACGTAAAATACTTAAAAAATATGGGTATCACGGACGTGTTGCACGTAGAAAACTGTACATATCCGAAATCGACAGAAAAAACGCATGGATTTTGCAAACGACTTAACAAGCTTCCAGAATTTTGGGAACGTGTTCTATATATTTTCTAATGAAAGCAAATATTGCATATTTGGCATTAACCGTTTGAGTGCTAAGCGATTTTCTTTAATACATACGAAAATTGCGAAGCAAAATTTGGTCTAAGAAAAGTGAAATATGATGGCTTTACAAATATAAGCATAGAGAACACAAAAAATTACATATTTCAATAATTTTATTTTTATTTTGTAGACTAAACTATTAGTTATGATTATAAGAAAAACTTATTTACATTTTTTTAATATCATCTTTTATTTTTTTTTTACAACAAGTTCCGGCATTATTATTCAAATTTTGGCACATTTGTGGTTCCCCACACATGTACCATGCACACCTTTTTTGCAAATGTTGCATATTAGCCGGGAACGCTTTGGATTTTTAGATCCTTTTACACTACATACTACACATTTGAGCAATTTATTTTCAAAATATCGATATTGAACGAAAAATAAAAATTGTTTTTAACGGTCTCAACTAATTTATACTTTTATATGACATAAATTTTTTATAAATATCGCAAAATAATATTCAACACGTTCCTAGCCGAACGCCAAATGCACAGTGATGCAATCGTCGCTATAGCAACGCGCCGCAAATTTGGAGTAATTAGTTATCGTCGCTATATCGACGAATCGCACTCAAACTATTAAAAGAAGTATACTAGTGTGGCGTAAAAGCGGTACTGTGCTCGAAGAAGAAAATCTTATACCAACTGTCTGTACAAACTTGTTTTTATAGCGTCAACAAACTTGTTTTTTTATTCAACAATTTTAAAGACTAGCATGATGCAAAGCGTTCAACAGTTTAAGCTTGGAGTTGATTTCTGGTTTCAGGATGATAATGATCTCAAGCATTCGGCATATATGTAATATTAAGCTCTTGTTGGTGTATAACACAAATCACCAATTACGTTACCCCATTCCCCACACCTCAATCCCATTGAGCATTTGTGGGATTTATGCGCAGGATCCGTCAGCACAGCAAAATCTTCAAGGAAGTGCTTAAAAACGTAATAATTATTTATATACGCGTACCCCCTTTCTGGGTGTTTGGCCGAGCTCCACCTATTAGTTGTGGTGTGCGTCTTGATGTTGTTCCACTAATAGACTGACCTACAGTTTTAAGCCGACTCCGAAAGGCAGATATTTTTTATGGGGAGCCTTTTCATGGCAGAAATACACTCGGAGGTTTCCATCATTTTGGTGTTTCACCGAAATTCGAACCCATGTGCTCTCTGAATTCCGAATGGTAGGCACACACCAATCCATTCGATTGAGCAAAAATACTAAAGAAAATACTTCTAAATTGGTCCATTCCATGCCACATCGACTTGCGGAGATCTTCAAGCGGAAAGGTTATCCCACAAGTTACTAACACTTTATTTTTTTCTTATGTTATACCTTCTGCTCAAATATGAACGAGACTGATTTAATAAAACACAAACGGTTAATTATTGTTCAATTTTTATTTTATCTCCTTCAAAATAATCACCATTGGAGGCGATACACATATGCCAACGTTTTTTCCAATCATCATAGCATTTCTGGAAGGCCGATTTCGGTATGGATTTCAGTTCCTTCTTCGAATTCTCTTTTATGACTTCAATTGTCTCAAAATGTTTTCCACGGAGCGGCAACTTGAGCTTGGGAAACAGGAAAAAGTCACATGGAGCCATATCAGGCGAATACGGTGCTTGCGGAACGATATTAACATTATTTTTGTTCAAATAATCGCGAACAAGACGTGATGTGTGAGCTGGTGCATTATCGTAATGCAAGAACCATGACTTGTTGTCCCACAATTCCTTCCTTTTAAGACGAATGTTCTCGCGCAAACGCTTTAAAACGTCTAAATAATATTCAGCGTTAACCGATCGGCCTTGCGGAAGGAACTCCGAGTGCACCAGACCTTCGTAATCGAAAAAAACAGTCAGCATCACCTTAATTTTTGAGCGACTTTGGCGTGGTTTTTTGGGTTGATGTACGGCCCTCTTTGAACGATTTATACCACTGGAAAACACCTGCACGCGATAGAGCAGAGTCCCCATAGGTTGTCTGCAACATTTTTAAGGCGTCTCACAGTGCGGCCGATTCCCAAAAAGCTGGCCAAAAGTCGAAAAAAAAAGTTTCTAGATAGAGTTTTTTTGTCTTTGGGTTGGCTACAGTAATGCCTTGAGTAGTGAAAACCGTTCATAGCAACGTCCTGTACCCTAAGTATCCTCTGTATTTTCAGTTGCAACGTGGCCTTCGTTTGAGCATCGTTTTACTGTCGATGAATAGTGAAAGTTGTACACATTTGAAAGATTTTGTAATGGAGTAAATTGAACAAAACCAAATGGAATCATCTTCGGAAGGTTAGTAAAATACGAGAAATCTTTAGTACATATCAATACCTCGACACAAAATTTTTAGCTGCAGCAATACGTAGATACATTTTTTGCAATTTTTTTTATAAAATTTGAGTTTTCAAACTGTATAGTAATACAACGCCGTCATATGCTGCTTTGAAACCTTTTAAAGGTTACTCAAAAAAGTAATGGTTACTGAATAAAACAAGATTCAGCTGCTACCACTTGCTACCTTGCGACCCCGAAAACATATAAATTTACATGCATCTTGATTATGTTCTTGAATATACGCTATTTTACGTGAGGGGGTGGCCAATAGGGGTGGAAGGGGGTGGATTTTCAAAATTTTAAGATCAAATTCGTAATCAGCGACCCTGAAAACATAAATTAACATGCATCTTAATTATGTTCTAGAAAATACGCTATTTCACGTAAGGGGGTGGCCAATAGGGGTGGAAGGGGGTGAATTTTCAAAATTTTAAGATCAAATTCGTAATCAGCGACCCCGACAACCCCCGAGTAAGAAATTTTGAATCAATTACTTAATTTTTTGAGTTTTGGCCAGCTTTTCGGGAATCGGCCGCACTGTGCGTCTGAAGCCGAAATTTTGCTGGAATAACAAAATTTCAAACAAATTCTTTGTTCAACTTCAATTTCCATCGTTAAATTCGAAAAACACATTCGAGCTTGACTTGTTTACAGTAGCACAGAAAACAAACTATGTGACATATCACGCTGAAATTTCCCATGTAAGCTCATAACAGTGCTACCATCCAACAAAAAATTTATTTTCGCCATATGTCATCCGCGGACCGTTTTATTGATAAAGTCTCGTTCATATTTGTGCAGAAGGTACAATATATGAATACTTTAACCATATATTGCAATTAAGAAAACTTTTTCTCCTCCGTTGAAGTGAACTTTTTTGAAAATTTATTTTGTGAAATTTAATTTTTAAAGTATACTTAGGAAAAAATGTATAAAAATTGTAGACAAATTACTGACTTAACATTTCTCATAAAAGAGTCAAATGTTTTAGTTTTTTTACATAGAATTTCTTAAAATGCTGCTTTCATTTCTTTGTGTACGGATACTTTTTTGTAGAAAGTGTACATAATAATTTAAAAAGTACAACATATTGCTGAATACTAACCCGTGATGTAAATGAATGGTTTACATAGTAGATCTTTAAATTCAGTCTTTTATATTTTAGTAGTTTGTTTTCATCGTTCAGTGACGTTGTCGACCCTGTGTCTATTAGACATTTTATTTTTTCATCTACTATCGTCAGTTCGACTACCGGTAAATTTTTTGATGGCTTGGCAATTGAAAATTTTCCTCCGTGTAAATATTGTTATTAGTATCATTGGTTTCGTTCGAGTCGATGTGTGTTTGAATATGGTCTACGTCCATTGGTTGGGGTGTATCTTGATAGCGATTGGTTTGTCTTGATCGATTATTAAAGCTTTGTTTGGATTGGGTAGAATTTTCCCTACGATTTTGTTGGTAGTAGTTTTGAGGTGTTTTTATTGGTTGTACCCTGTCGTTATACTGGTTTTAATTTTGGTTATTTCTAGAGTTTGTTCTATCGTTCGTGCTTTGGGAAGGGCCTGAATGTGGATTTTTATGTTAAAGATATGGATGGTGATTGAGATTAAAAGAATTGTTCCCTTTATCATTTTTCTCATTGTAAGATTTTTTGTTAAAGTGTCTGAGCATGTTAGTTTGTTCTAATGTGTGGTATGCCTCTCTAAGGGTTTTAATGTTCCTACTATGTATAATGCTTGATAATGAAGGATCTATACCATTTAAAAATATACTAAGAATTGCACTTTCGTTTGCCTTTGGCGAGAATTCACTCGGTTTTTGTGTATCAAATTCATATTTTGTATTTAAATTGTCTAGAATATTTTTTACTTTGTTAAAATAATCACTCACATTATTGAAATTTCTTAAATATAGGGCCTTCTGATGTAGTTTAAAGTAAGTATCCTTGATTCCGAAATTCTTGATGAGTTCTTCTTTTATTTCGTCCCATGTAATGTTGTTTCCCAATGTCCGAATGCTTTTGAGGGCTTCTCCTTGAATTTTGTTTATTATGTACCTTTGAAATATGAAGAGCTGCAGCGCTGGGTTGCTCTCGAACAGAGGGAGGATGACTTCTACTTCGCGAATAAACGATGTGAAATCATATTCGTTGTCTCCCCTGAATTCTCTAATTCTGGCGGCTTCCTTTATTAATTCGCTAGATGGTATGCTTAATGCAATAGGTTGTGTGTTCGTTGTTTGTTGCATATTTGATGTTTTATTTGTATTTATCACTTCTTCACTTAAATCGTTCTCTTTGAAAATATCGTATGGTCTCGAGTTTTTTTTTTCATAAATTATTTGCATAAGTGTCGTTGCACTCATTTCTTTACAAGCTAATTGTGTCGCTTGTGAAATACGTTAGTGCAATGGCACTTATTTGGTTGGGTATCGAGTTACGATGACCAGTCCACTTCAATTGTTCTGTCTTTTGGAGTAGAATGGTTGAGTGACGTAACTCTCGCGCCATAGATGACTAGATGTGAAGCTCTTTCATTTTGAGAGAGAGCGGGCCCATGAGCTCGTTTCAAATCTTGGCAGCATTCACACATTATGGGATTTTGAACAGCTGATAGGCGAAATGGCGGGCTGCCAGAGAAAACCCGCCAAAAATAACTAACGAAAGCAGTTCGTGTTTGCTTAATGGAAAAATGACACGATTAAATATTTGTAATTATGTGTTTTAAAATTAATTCAATTGAAATGTAATAATTTAAATTGAAGGGAGTTTTAGAATTTTCCAAAGCCTCATATATCCTTTTCGACTCCTACTTTTAATTAGTCTAATGTGCATAATGTAATTTTATTGAATACTGTGTGTTGGTTTATGTAAATTTGTATATACGTAAATATTCTATGGTTGGTAGGTTAGGGAATTTGATTTGAGTTTGAGATATTTTACAAAAATTAAAGGTAATCTGGTTTAACTTATTCTGTTCGTTGTTTGAGAATGTTTTTTGTTACTCACTTTCTGTGTTTTATTAAAAAATCGCAAGATGTCATGTATTTAGTTATAACTTATGTTTTTCGGGTTCATTACTTTATTATTATTAAATTACTTTTGTATTTCAGTTTTAAATAATTTCATTTACATATAAATTTTTAAATTTGCTTATTTATGTACATATTTCATACGGATTGTGCTTATTTTTAGTATGTGTAGGTGTATACGAGTGATATAAGGCTATTGGGCAACCGCACACTAAATATTCACTAACCTCAATGGTGGTGTGGAAACTATATTAAAAATTCCCAATTTTTATGTTATAAAAATATGTTATAAAAAATGCACATTTTTCAGCGCTCTCACGAGAAAAAGAGTTTCACATCTAGCCATCTATGGCTCGCGCAGCTGATGCACGGGCATCAGCTGTCTGTTAGTTGGCTAAACGACAGTCCAGAGTATTGTTTACAAGCGTGCGGATTTCAGTAATGGATTCCAAACGCAATAGTGGTCATCAAAAGATTGCAGCGTCACGTGAAATGGTTCAAAAAGTGAAGCGATATTTCCGACGAAGTACCAATCAATTGCGAATGAACTTAAAAAATTTGACCGTAGTATCCGCCGCATAATGAAAAATGATTTCAGAGTCAAGCCTTACAAAATCCAAAAGGCGAATGATCTCACACCAAAGCAGTACCAAGTCAGACTTGAGAGAGCGAAGGAGTTGCTCCGGTTAGTCAAAAGTGGTCAATTTCCGAATTATGTGTTTTCTGACGAAAATTTTTTTCAAATTTAGTAATTCGTTAACTCCCAAAACGAACAGGTTTATTTAACCGACCGTATATACGATAATTTGATTCATCGATTGGTCACCAGGAGGCAACACCCGCCACAGGTAATGGTTTGGCAGATGGGCGCTCTCCAATCGTTTTCATCGAGCCTGGCGTCAAGGCAAATGCAAAATATTATTGAGAAAGTATTCTGGAGCTTGCTTTAAAGGCATGGGCAGACAAACATTTCGGTGGCAGGCCATGGACGTTTCAACAGAACTCCACACCGTCTCACAAAACTCAAGTGAACCAAGAATGGCTAAACAACAACGTGCCGAACTTCATAACGTCCACACAATGGGTTAATCTGTTTGGACCATTTTGGAGAGCAAGGTGCGAACTAAAAGATTCAGCAGTCCCGAGTCGTTATCCACGAGTAGGCCAAAATACCTGCAAGTTTTATTCGGGCAGCTTGCAATTCGTTTCTGGACCTTCTCAAGGCCATGGTCAAGGCAAAAGGTGCTCATATCGAGCAAAAGTAAATTGATTCTTAATTTTGTATTATTTTCAGATATTTTTTACTTTGAATTGAATAAAAGTAATTTTCCAAACTAAATTTGTGGCCTTTTTAATTGATTACACTTCTAGTGCCGGACCCTGCAAATACGTCCATCAAGACTAAGGAAATTAGTGTTGGCGAAAAAAAAAATATCCTGAAACTTAGAAATGAAGGCAAATCTTTCCTCGAAATTGGACCAATCGTAGGAAGAAGTCACTCTTCTGTGCCATATATCGTGCAAACATACAATTCAATTGAGTCAAAGCAACGTTCTGGTCGACCTAGCAAGCTGACGGTATGTGGAAAACGAACCATATTGCAATCAGTGAAAAATAATCCTCGAATTACGGCTTCTCAAATATGTAAAAACATTTCCAATTCATTTGGCAGTGCATGTGCTCGACGATACTGTACGTAAAATACTTAAAAAATATGGGTATCACGGACGTGTTGCACGTAGAAAACTGTACATATCCGAAATCGACAGAAAAAACGCATGGATTTTGCAAACGACTTAACAAGCTTCCAGAATTTTGGGAACGTGTTCTATATATTTTCTAATGAAAGCAAATATTGCATATTTGGCATTAACCGTTTGAGTGCTAAGCGATTTTCTTTAATACATACGAAAATTGCGAAGCAAAATTTGGTCTAAGAAAAGTGAAATATGATGGCTTTACAAATATAAGCATAGAGAACACAAAAAATTACATATTTCAATAATTTTATTTTTATTTTGTAGACTAAACTATTAGTTATGATTATAAGAAAAACTTATTTACATTTTTTTAATATCATCTTTTATTTTTTTTTACAACAAGTTCCGGCATTATTATTCAAATTTTGGCACATTTGTGGTTCCCCACACATGTACCATGCACACCTTTTTTGCAAATGTTGCATATTAGCCGGGAACGCTTTGGATTTTTAGATCCTTTTACACTACATACTACACATTTGAGCAATTTATTTTCAAAATATCGATATTGAACGAAAAATAAAAATTGTTTTTAACGGTCTCAACTAATTTATACTTTTATATGACATACATTTTTTATAAATATCGCAAAATAATATTCAACACGTTCCTAGCCGAACGCCAAATGCACAGTGATGCAATCGTCGCTATAGCAACGCGCCGCAAATTTGGAGTAATTAGTTATCGTCGCTATATCGACGAATCGCACTCAAACTATTAAAAGAAGTATACTAGTGTGGCGTAAAAGCGGTACTGTGCTCGAAGAAGAAAATCTTATACCAACTGTCTGTACAAACTTGTTTTTATAGCGTCAACAAACTTGTTTTTTTATTCAACAATTTTAAAGACTAGCATGATGCAAAGCGTTCAACAGTTTAAGCTTGGAGTTGATTTCTGGTTTCAGGATGATAATGATCTCAAGCATTCGGCATATATGTAATATTAAGCTCTTGTTGGTGTATAACACAAATCACCAATTACGTTACCCCATTCCCCACACCTCAATCCCATTGAGCATTTGTGGGATTTATGCGCAGGATCCGTCAGCACAGCAAAATCTTCAAGGAAGTGCTTAAAAACGTATATTAATAATTATTTATATACGCGTACCCCCTTTCTGGGTGTTTGGCCGAGCTCCACCTATTAGTTGTGGTGTGCGTCTTGATGTTGTTCCACTAATAGACTGACCTACAGTTTTAAGCCGACTCCGAAAGGCAGATATTTTTTATGGGGAGCCTTTTCATGGCAGAAATACACTCGGAGGTTTCCATCATTTTGGTGTTTCACCGAAATTCGAACCCATGTGCTCTCTGAATTCCGAATGGTAGGCACACACCAATCCATTCGATTGAGCAAAAATACTAAAGAAAATACTTCTAAATTGGTCCATTCCATGCCACATCGACTTGCGGAGATCTTCAAGCGGAAAGGTTATCCCACAAGTTACTAACACTTTATTTTTTTCTTATGTTATACCTTCTGCTCAAATATGAACGAGACTGATTTAATAAAACACAAACGGTTAATTATTGTTCAATTTTTATTTTATCTCCTTCAAAATAATCACCATTGGAGGCGATACACATATGCCAACGTTTTTTCCAATCATCATAGCATTTCTGGAAGGCCGATTTCGGTATGGATTTCAGTTCCTTCTTCGAATTCTCTTTTATGACTTCAATTGTCTCAAAATGTTTTCCACGGAGCGGCAACTTGAGCTTGGGAAACAGGAAAAAGTCACATGGAGCCATATCAGGCGAATACGGTGCTTGCGGAACGATATTAACATTATTTTTGTTCAAATAATCGCGAACAAGACGTGATGTGTGAGCTGGTGCATTATCGTAATGCAAGAACCATGACTTGTTGTCCCACAATTCCTTCCTTTTAAGACGAATGTTCTCGCGCAAACGCTTTAAAACGTCTAAATAATATTCAGCGTTAACCGATCGGCCTTGCGGAAGGAACTCCGAGTGCACCAGACCTTCGTAATCGAAAAAAACAGTCAGCATCACCTTAATTTTTGAGCGACTTTGGCGTGGTTTTTTGGGTTGATGTACGGCCCTCTTTGAACGATTTATACCACTGGAAAACACCTGCACGCGATAGAGCAGAGTCCCCATAGGTTGTCTGCAACATTTTTAAGGCGTCTCACAGTGCGGCCGATTCCCAAAAAGCTGGCCAAAAGTCGAAAAAAAAAGTTTCTAGATAGAGTTTTTTTGTCTTTGGGTTGGCTACAGTAATGCCTTGAGTAGTGAAAACCGTTCATAGCAACGTCCTGTACCCTAAGTATCCTCTGTATTTTCAGTTGCAACGTGGCCTTCGTTTGAGCATCGTTTTACTGTCGATGAATAGTGAAAGTTGTACACATTTGAAAGATTTTGTAATGGAGTAAATTGAACAAAACTAAATGGAATCATCTTCGGAAGGTTAGTAAAATACGAGAAATCTTTAGTACATATCAATACCTCGACACAAAATTTTTAGCTGCAGCAATACGTAGATACATTTTTTGCAATTTTTTTTATAAAATTTGAGTTTTCAAACTGTATAGTAATACAACGCCGTCATATGCTGCTTTGAAACCTTTTAAAGGTTACTCAAAAAAGTAATGGTTACTGAATAAAACAAGATTCAGCTGCTACCACTTGCTACCTTGCGACCCCGAAAACATATAAATTTACATGCATCTTGATTATGTTCTTGAATATACGCTATTTTACGTGAGGGGGTGGCCAATAGGGGTGGAAGGGGGTGAATTTTCAAAATTTTAAGATCAAATTCGTAATCAGCGACCCCGACAACCCCCGAGTAAGAAATTTTGAATCAATTACTTAATTTTTTGAGTTTTGGCCAGCTTTTCGGGAATCGGCCGCACTGTGCGTCTGAAGCCGAAATTTTGCTGGAATAACAAAATTTCAAACAAATTCTTTGTTCAACTTCAATTTCCATCGTTAAATTCGAAAAACACATTCGAGCTTGACTTGTTTACAATAGCACAGAAAACAAACTATGTGACATATCACGCTGAAATTTCCCATGTAAGCTCATAACAGTGCTACCATCCAACAAAAAATTTATTTTCGCCATATGTCATCCGCGGACCGTTTTATTGATAAAGTCTCGTTCATATTTGTGCAGAAGGTACAATATATGAATACTTTAACCATATATTGCAATTAAGAAAACTTTTTCTCCTCCGTTGAAGTGAACTTTTTTGAAAATTTATTTTGTGAAATTTAATTTTTAAAGTATACTTAGGAAAAAATGTATAAAAATTGTAGACAAATTACTGACTTAACATTTCTCATAAAAGAGTCAAATGTTTTAGTTTTTTTACATAATATAGAATTTCTTAAAATGCTGCTTTCATTTCTTTGTGTACGGATACTTTTTTGTAGAAAGTGTACATAATAATTTAAAAAGTACAACATATTGCTGAATACTAACCCGTGATGTAAATGAATGGTTTACATAGTAGATCTTTAAATTCAGTCTTTTATATTTTAGTAGTTTGTTTTCATCGTTCAGTGACGTTGTCGACCCTGTGTCTATTAGACATTTTATTTTTTCATCTACTATCGTCAGTTCGACTACTGGTAAATTTTTTGATGGCTTGGCAATTGAAAATTTTCCTCCGTGTAAATATTGTTATTAGTATCATTGGTTTCGTTCGAGTGGATGTGTGTTTGAATATGGTCTACGTCCATTGGTTGGGGTGTATCTTGATAGCGATTGGTTTGTCTTGATCGATTATTAAAGCTTTGTTTGGATTGGGTAGAATTTTCCCTACGATTTTGTTGGTAGTAGTTTTGAGGTGTTTTTATTGGTTGTACCCTGTCGTTATACTGGTTATAATTTTGGTTATTTCTAGAGTTTGTTCTATCGTTCGTGCTTTGGGAAGGGCCTGAATGTGGATTTTTATGTTAAAGATATGGATGGTGATTGAGATTAAAAGAATTGTTCCCTTTATCATTTTTCTCATTGTAAGATTTTTTGTTAAAGTGTCTGAGCATGTTAGTTTGTTCTAATGTGTGGTATGCCTCTCTAAGGGTTTTAATGTCCCTACTATGTATAATGCTTGATAATGAAGGATCTATACCATTTAAAAATATACTAAGAATTGCACTTTCGTTTGCCTTTGGCGAGAATTCACTCGGTTTTTGTGTATCAAATTCATATTTTGTATTTAAATTGTCTAGAATATTTTTTACTTTGTTAAAATAATCACTCACATTATTGAAATTTCTTAAATATAGGGCCTTCTGATGTAGTTTAAAGTAAGTATCCTTGATTCCGAAATTCTTGATGAGTTCTTCTTTTATTTCGTCCCATGTAATGTTGTTTCCCAATGTCCGAATGCTTTTGAGGGCTTCTCCTTGAATTTTGTTTATTATGTACCTTTGAAATATGAAGAGCTGCAGCGCTGGGTTGCTCTCGAACAACGAGGAGGATGACTTCTACTTCGCGAATAAACGATGTGAAATCATATTCGTTGTCTCCCCTGAATTCTCTAATTCTGGCGGCTTCCTTTATTAATTCGCTAGATGGTATGCTTAATGCAATAGGTTGTGTGTTCGTTGTTTGTTGCATATTTGATGTTTTATTTGTATTTATCACTTCTTCACTTAAATCGTTCTCTTTGAAAATATCGTATGGTCTCGAGTTTTTTTTTCATAAATTATTTGCATAAGTGTCGTTGCACTCATTTCTTTACAAGCTAATTGTGTCGCTTGTGAAATACGTTAGTGCAATGGCACTTATTTGGTTGGGTATCGAGTTACGATGACCAGTCCACTTCAATTGTTCTGTCTTTTGGAGTAGAATGGTTGAGTGACGTAACTCTCGCGCCATAGATGACTAGATGTGAAGCTCTTTCATTTTGAGAGAGAGCGGGCCCATGAGCTCGTTTCAAATCTTGGCAGCATTCACACATTATGGGATTTTGAACAGCTGATAGGCGAAATGGCGGGCTGCCAGAGAAAACCCGCCAAAAATAACTAACGAAAGCAGTTCGTGTTTGCTTAATGGAAAAATGACACGATTAAATATTTGTAATTATGTGTTTTAAAATTAATTCAATTGAAATGTAATAATTTAAATTGAAGGGAGTTTTAGAATTTTCCAAAGCCTCATATATCCTTTTCGACTCCTACTTTTAATTAGTCTAATGTGCATAATGTAATTTTATTGAATACTGTGTGTTGGTTTATGTAAATTTGTATATACGTAAATATTCTATGGTTGGTAGGTTAGGGAATTTGATTTGAGTTTGAGATATTTTACAAAAATTAAAGGTAATCTGGTTTAACTTATTCTGTTCGTTGTTTGAGAATGTTTTTTGTTACTCACTTTCTGTGTTTTATTAAAAAATCGCAAGATGTCATGTATTTAGTTATAACTTATGTTTTTCGGGTTCATTACTTTATTATTATTAAATTACTTTTGTATTTCAGTTTTAAATAATTTCATTTACATATAAATTTTTAAATTTGCTTATTTATGTACATATTTCATACGGATTGTGCTTATTTTTAGTATGTGTAGGTGTATACGAGTGATATAAGGCTATTGGGCAACCGCACACTAAATATTCACTAACCTCAATGGTGGTGTGGAAACTAAAAATTCCCAATTTTTATGTTAATAGGACTATGAATAAGTTCGTGCGGTTTTTTTTCGAAATTTGAAACTTTATTGACGTAAAATGGTTACAAATTTAATATTCAAAATATTGTCCATCGCTTACTACTACTTTTTCCCATCTTTCTGGCAATTCACGGATTCCCTTTGTGAAAAATTCGGTCGGTTTTGCCGCAATCCACGAATCGATCCATTTTTTGACTTCATCGTAATTACGGAAGTGCTGGTCAGCCAGGCCATGTTGCATCGATCGGAAGAGATAGTAATCGGATGGCGCAAGGTCTGGACTATACGGCGGGTGGGGTAGGACATCCCATTTGAGCGTTTCTAAGTATGTTTTGACCACTTGTGCAACATGTGGCCGAGCATTGTCATGTTGCAAAATAACTTTGTCGTGTCTATCGGCGTATTGCGGCCGTTTTTCTCGCAGTGCTCGGCTCAAACGCATCAATTGTCGTCGGTAGACATCCCCCGTAATCGTTTCATTCGGTTTCAGTAGCTCATAATACACAACACCCAGCTGGTCCCACCAGATACACAGCATAACCTTCAGGCCATGAATATTCTGCGCCGACGTCGATGTTGAAGCATGGCCAGGGTATCCATACGTTGCCCGACGTTTTGGATTGTCGTAATGGACCCACTTTTCATCGCCAGTCACAATTCGATGCAAAAAACCCTTTCTTTTGTGCCGTTGAAGCAGTTGTTCGCATGCCATAAAACGGCGTTCAACGTCTCTTGGCTTCAATTCATACGGCACCCAATGGCCTACCTTTCGGATCATTCCCATGGCTTTTAAACGTTTGGAAATGGTTGATTGATCAACTCCCAAAGTTTTTGCAACCTCTTCTTGCGTTTGAACCGGATCTTGATCGAGCAATTCCTCCAATTCGGTATCCATGAACTTTGGCGGCGCACCCTCGCGTTCTTCGTCTTCCAAGCCAAAATCACCACTTTTAAAGCGTGCAAACCACTTCTGGCACGTTCGCTCAGATAGAGCATGCTCACCATAAACTTCCACCAAGATACGATGACTTTCGGCTGCTTTTTTCTTCATATTAAAATAATGAAGAAGAATTCCCCGCAAAAACACATTATTTGGCACGAAATTCGACATTTTCAAGTGTGGTAAAAATATTGTTGTTTACGCTTCAAATAAAAAACTTATACTGACGTTTGTGCCTTACGACAGTAGCTCTCCAATGAATGTTTGGAAATGTGGATCGATGGAATAATAATCAAGTTACGCCATCTGTTGTAAAACCGCACGAACTTATTCATAGTCCTATTATAAAAATATGTTATAAAAAATGCACATTTTTCAGCGCTCTCACGAGAAAAAGAGTTTCACATCTAGCCATCTATGGCTCGCGCAGCTGATGCACGGGCATCAGCTGTCTGTTAGTTGGCTAAACGACAGTCCAGAGTATTGTTTACAAGCGTGCGGATTTCAGTAATGGATTCCAAACGCAATAGTGGTCATCAAAAGATTGCAGCGTCACGTGAAATGGTTCAAAAAGTGAAGCGATATTTCCGACGAAGTACCAATCAATTGCGAATGAACTTAAAAAATTTGACCGTAGTATCCGCCGCATAATGAAAAATGATTTCAGAGTCAAGCCTTACAAAATCCAAAAGGCGAATGATCTCACACCAAAGCAGTACCAAGTCAGACTTGAGAGAGCGAAGGAGTTGCTCCGGTTAGTCAAAAGTGGTCAATTTCCGAATTATGTGTTTTCTGACGAAAATTTTTTTCAAATTTAGTAATTCGTTAACTCCCAAAACGAACAGGTTTATTTAACCGACCGTATATACGATAATTTGATTCATCGATTGGTCACCAGGAGGCAACACCCGCCACAGGTAATGGTTTGGCAGATGGGCGCTCTCCAATCGTTTTCATCGAGCCTGGCGTCAAGGCAAATGCAAAATATTATTGAGAAAGTATTCTGGAGCTTGCTTTAAAGGCATGGGCAGACAAACATTTCGGTGGCAGGCCATGGACGTTTCAACAGAACTCCACACCGTCTCACAAAACTCAAGTGAACCAAGAATGGCTAAACAACAACGTGCCGAACTTCATAACGTCCACACAATGGGTTAATCTGTTTGGACCATTTTGGAGAGCAAGGTGCGAACTAAAAGATTCAGCAGTCCCGAGGCGCTGGAAAAAGTCGTTATCCACGAGTAGGCCAAAATACCTGCAAGTTTTATTCGGGCAGCTTGCAATTCGTTTCTGGACCTTCTCAAGGCCATGGTCAAGGCAAAAGGTGCTCATATCGAGCAAAAGTAAATTGATTCTTAATTTTGTATTATTTTCAGATATTTTTTACTTTGAATTGAATAAAAGTAATTTTCCAAACTAAATTTGTGGCCTTTTTAATTGATTACACTTCTAGTGCCGGACCCTGCAAATACGTCCATCAAGACTAAGGAAATTAGTGTTGGCGAAAAAAAAAATATCCTGAAACTTAGAAATGAAGGCAAATCTTTCCTCGAAATTGGACCAATCGTAGGAAGAAGTCACTCTTCTGTGCCATATATCGTGCAAACATACAATTCAATTGAGTCAAAGCAACGTTCTGGTCGACCTAGCAAGCTGACGGTATGTGGAAAACGAACCATATTGCAATCAGTGAAAAATAATCCTCGAATTACGGCTTCTCAAATATGTAAAAACATTTCCAATTCATTTGGCAGTGCATGTGCTCGACGATACTGTACGTAAAATACTTAAAAAATATGGGTATCACGGACGTGTTGCACGTAGAAAACTGTACATATCCGAAATCGACAGAAAAAACGCATGGATTTTGCAAACGACTTAACAAGCTTCCAGAATTTTGGGAACGTGTTCTATATATTTTCTAATGAAAGCAAATATTGCATATTTGGCATTAACCGTTTGAGTGCTAAGCGATTTTCTTTAATACATACGAAAATTGCGAAGCAAAATTTGGTCTAAGAAAAGTGAAATATGATGGCTTTACAAATATAAGCATAGAGAACACAAAAAATTACATATTTCAATAATTTTATTTTTATTTTGTAGACTAAACTATTAGTTATGATTATAAGAAAAACTTATTTACATTTTTTTAATATCATCTTTTATTTTTTTTTACAACAAGTTCCGGCATTATTATTCAAATTTTGGCACATTTGTGGTTCCCCACACATGTACCATGCACACCTTTTTTGCAAATGTTGCATATTAGCCGGGAACGCTTTGGATTTTTAGATCCTTTTACACTACATACTACACATTTGAGCAATTTATTTTCAAAATATCGATATTGAACGAAAAATAAAAATTGTTTTTAACGGTCTCAACTAATTTATACTTTTATATGACATACATTTTTTATAAATATCGCAAAATAATATTCAACACGTTCCTAGCCGAACGCCAAATGCACAGTGATGCAATCGTCGCTATAGCAACGCGCCGCAAATTTGGAGTAATTAGTTATCGTCGCTATATCGTCGAATCGCACTCAAACTATTAAAAGAAGTATACTAGTGTGGCGTAAAAGCGGTACTGTGCTCGAAGAAGAAAATCTTATACCAACTGTCTGTACAAACTTGTTTTTATAGCGTCAACAAACTTGTTTTTTTATTCAACAATTTTAAAGACTAGCATGATGCAAAGCGTTCAACAGTTTAAGCTTGGAGTTGATTTCTGGTTTCAGGATGATAATGATCTCAAGCATTCGGCATATATGTAATATTAAGCTCTTGTTGGTGTATAACACAAATCACCAATTACGTTACCCCATTCCCCACACCTCAATCCCATTGAGCATTTGTGGGATTTATGCGCAGGATCCGTCAGCACAGCAAAATCTTCAAGGAAGTGCTTAAAAACGTATATTAATAATTATTTATATACGCGTACCCCCTTTCTGGGTGTTTGGCCGAGCTCCACCTATTAGTTGTGGTGTGCGTCTTGATGTTGTTCCACTAATAGACTGACCTACAGTTTTAAGCCGACTCCGAAAGGCAGATATTTTTTATGGGGAGCCTTTTCATGGCAGAAATACACTCGGAGGTTTCCATCATTTTGGTGTTTCACCGAAATTCGAACCCATGTGCTCTCTGAATTCCGAATGGTAGGCACACACCAATCCATTCGGTTGCGGCGGCCGAATAATTAATTAATTGAGCAAAAATACTAAAGAAAATACTTCTAAATTGGTCCATTCCATGCCACATCGACTTGCGGAGATCTTCAAGCGGAAAGGTTATCCCACAAGTTACTAACACTTTATTTTTTTCTTATGTTATACCTTCTGCTCAAATATGAACGAGACTGATTTAATAAAACACAAACGGTTAATTATTGTTCAATTTTTATTTTATCTCCTTCAAAATAATCACCATTGGAGGCGATACACATATGCCAACGTTTTTTCCAATCATCATAGCATTTCTGGAAGGCCGATTTCGGTATGGATTTCAGTTCCTTCTTCGAATTCTCTTTTATGACTTCAATTGTCTCAAAATGTTTTCCACGGAGCGGCAACTTGAGCTTGGGAAACAGGAAAAAGTCACATGGAGCCATATCAGGCGAATACGGTGCTTGCGGAACGATATTAACATTATTTTTGTTCAAATAATCGCGAACAAGACGTGATGTGTGAGCTGGTGCATTATCGTAATGCAAGAACCATGACTTGTTGTCCCACAATTCCTTCCTTTTAAGACGAATGTTCTCGCGCAAACGCTTTAAAACGTCTAAACAATATTCAGCGTTAACCGATCGGCCTTGCGGAAGGAACTCCGAGTGCACCAGACCTTCGTAATCGAAAAAAACAGTCAGCATCACCTTAATTTTTGAGCGACTTTGGCGTGGTTTTTTGGGTTGATGTACGGCCCTCTTTGAACGATTTATACCACTGGAAAACACCTGCACGCGATAGAGCAGAGTCCCCATAGGTTGTCTGCAACATTTTTAAGGCGTCTCACAGTGCGGCCGATTCCCAAAAAGCTGGCCAAAAGTCGAAAAAAAAAGTTTCTAGATAGAGTTTTTTTGTCTTTGGGTTGGCTACAGTAATGCCTTGAGTAGTGAAAACCGTTCATAGCAACGTCCTGTACCCTAAGTATCCTCTGTATTTTCAGTTGCAACGTGGCCTTCGTTTGAGCATCGTTTTACTGTCGATGAATAGTGAAAGTTGTACACATTTGAAAGATTTTGTAATGGAGTAAATTGAACAAAACCAAATGGAATCATCTTCGGAAGGTTAGTAAAATACGAGAAATCTTTAGTACATATCAATACCTCGACACAAAATTTTTAGCTGCAGCAATACGTAGATACATTTTTTGCAATTTTTTTTATAAAATTTGAGTTTTCAAACTGTATAGTAATACAACGCCGTCATATGCTGCTTTGAAACCTTTTAAAGGTTACTCAAAAAAGTAATGGTTACTGAATAAAACAAGATTCAGCTGCTACCACTTGCTACCTTGCGACCCCGAAAACATATAAATTTACATGCATCTTGATTATGTTCTTGAATATACGCTATTTTACGTGAGGGGGTGGCCAATAGGGGTGGAAGGGGGTGGATTTTCAAAATTTTAAGATCAAATTCGTAATCAGCGACCCTGAAAACATAAATTAACATGCATCTTAATTATGTTCTAGAAAATACGCTATTTCACGTAAGGGGGTGGCCAATAGGGGTGGAAGGGGGTGAATTTTCAAAATTTTAAGATCAAATTCGTAATCAGCGACCCCGACAACCCCCGAGTAAGAAATTTTGAATCAATTACTTAATTTTTTGAGTTTTGGCCAGCTTTTCGGGAATCGGCCGCACTGTGCGTCTGAAGTCGAAATGTTGCTGGAATAACAAAATTTCAAACAAATTCTTTGTTCAACTTCAATTTCCATCGTTAAATTCGAAAAACACATTCGAGCTTGACTTGTTTACAGTAGCACAGAAAACAAACTATGTGACATATCACGCTGAAATTTCCCATGTAAGCTCATAACAGTGCTACCATCCAACGAAAAATTTATTTTTGCCATATGTCATCCGCGGACCGTTTTATTGATAAAGTCTCGTTCATATTTGAGCAGAAGGTACAATATATGAATACTTTAACCGTATATTGCAATTAAGAAAACTTTTTCTCCTCCGTTGAAGTGAACTTTTTTGAAAATTTATTTTGTGAAATTTAATTTTTAAAGTATACTTAGGAAAAAATGTATAAAAATTGTAGACAAATTACTGACTTAACATTTCTCATAAAAGAGTCAAATGTTTTAGTTTTTTTACATAGAATTTCTTAAAATGCTGCTTTCATTTCTTTGTGTACGGATACTTTTTTGTAGAAAGTGTACATAATAATTTAAAAAGTACAACATATTGCTGAATACTAACCCGTGATGTAAATGAATGGTTTACATAGTAGATCTTTAAATTCAGTCTTTTATATTTTAGTAGTTTGTTTTCATCGTTCAGTGACGTTGTCGACCCTGTGTCTATTAGACATTTTATTTTTTCATCTACTATCGTCAGTTCGACTACCGGTAAATTTTTTGATGGCTTGGCAATTGAAAATTTTCCTCCGTGTAAATATTGTTATTAGTATCATTGGTTTCGTTCGAGTCGATGTGTGTTTGAATATGGTCTACGTCCATTGGTTGGGGTGTATCTTGATAGCGATTGGTTTGTCTTGATCGATTATTAAAGCTTTGTTTGGATTGGGTAGAATTTTCCCTACGATTTTGTTGGTAGTAGTTTTGAGGTGTTTTTATTGGTTGTACCCTGTCGTTATACTGGTTATAATTTTGGTTATTTCTAGAGTTTGTTCTATCGTTCGTGCTTTGGGAAGGGCCTGAATGTGGATTTTTATGTTAAAGATATGGATGGTGATTGAGATTAAAAGAATTGTTCCCTTTATCATTTTTCTCATTGTAAGATTTTTTGTTAAAGTGTCTGAGCATGTTAGTTTGTTCTAATGTGTGGTATGCCTCTCTAAGGGTTTTAATGTCCCTACTATGTATAATGCTTGATAATGAAGGATCTATACCATTTAAAAATATACTAAGAATTGCACTTTCGTTTGCCTTTGGCGAGAATTCACTCGGTTTTTGTGTATCAAATTCATATTTTGTGTTTAAATTGTCTAGAATATTTTTTACTTTGTTAAAATAATCACTCACATTATTGAAATTTCTTAAATATAGGGCCTTCTGATGTAGTTTAAAGTAAGTATCCTTGATTCCGAAATTCTTGACGAGTTCTTCTTTTATTTCGTCCCATGTAATGTTGTTTCCCAATGACCGAATGCTTTTGAGGGCTTCTCCTTGAATTTTGTTTATTATGTACCTTTGAAATATGAAGAGCTGCAGCGCTGGGTTGCTCTCGAACAGAGGGAGGATGACTTCTACTTCGCGAATAAACGATGTGAAATCATATTCGTTGTCTCCCCTGAATTCTCTAATTCTGGCGGCTTCCTTTATTAATTCGCTAGATGGTATGCTTAATGCAATAGGTTGTGTGTTCGTTGTTTGTTGCATATTTGATGTTTTATTTGTATTTATCACTTCTTCACTTAAATCGTTCTCTTTGAAAATATCGTATGGTCTCGAGTTTTTTTTTCATAAATTATTTGCATAAGTGTCGTTGCACTCATTTCTTTACAAGCTAATTGTGTCGCTTGTGAAATACGTTAGTGCAATGGCACTTATTTGGTTGGGTATCGAGTTACGATGACCAGTCCACTTCAATTGTTCTGTCTTTTGGAGTAGAATGGTTGAGTGACGTAACTCTCGCGCCATAGATGACTAGATGTGAAGCTCTTTCATTTTGAGAGAGAGCGGGCCCATGAGCTCGTTTCAAATCTTGGCAGCATTCACACATTATGGGATTTTGAACAGCTGATAGGCGAAATGGCGGGCTGCCAGAGAAAACCCGCCAAAAATAACTAACGAAAGCAGTTCGTGTTTGCTTAATGGAAAAATGACACGATTAAATATTTGTAATTATGTGTTTTAAAATTAATTCAATTGAAATGTAATAATTTAAATTGAAGGGAGTTTTAGAATTTTCCAAAGCCTCATATATCCTTTTCGACTCCTACTTTTAATTAGTCTAATGTGCATAATGTAATTTTATTGAATACTGTGTGTTGGTTTATGTAAATTTGTATATACGTAAATATTCTATGGTTGGTAGGTTAGGGAATTTGATTTGAGTTTGAGATATTTTACAAAAATTAAAGGTAATCTGGTTTAACTTATTCTGTTCGTTGTTTGAGAATTTTTTTTGTTACTCACTTTCTGTGTTTTATTAAAAAATCGCAAGATGTCATGTATTTAGTTATAACTTATGTTTTTCGGGTTCATTACTTTATTATTATTAAATTACTTTTGTATTTCAGTTTTAAATAATTTCATTTACATATAAATTTTTAAATTTGCTTATTTATGTACATATTTCATACGGATTGTGCTTATTTTTAGTATGTGTAGGTGTATACGAGTGATATAAGGCTATTGGGCAACCGCACACTAAATATTCACTAACCTCAATGGTGGTGTGGAAACTAAAAATTCCCAATTTTTATGTTATAAAAATATGTTATAAAAAATGCACATTTTTCAGCGCTCTCACGAGAAAAAGAGTTTCACATCTAGCCATCTATGGCTCGCGCAGCTGATGCACGGGCATCAGCTGTCTGTTAGTTGGCTAAACGACAGTCCAGAGTATTGTTTACAAGCGTGCGGATTTCAGTAATGGATTCCAAACGCAATAGTGGTCATCAAAAGATTGCAGCGTCACGTGAAATGGTTCAAAAAGTGAAGCGATATTTCCGACGAAGTACCAATCAATTGCGAATGAACTTAAAAAATTTGACCGTAGTATCCGCCGCATAATGAAAAATGATTTCAGAGTCAAGCCTTACAAAATCCAAAAGGCGAATGATCTCACACCAAAGCAGTACCAAGTCAGACTTGAGAGAGCGAAGGAGTTGCTCCGGTTAGTCAAAAGTGGTCAATTTCCGAATTATGTGTTTTCTGACGAAAATTTTTTTCAAATTTAGTAATTCGTTAACTCCCAAAACGAACAGGTTTATTTAACCGACCGTATATACGATAATTTGATTCATCGATTGGTCACCAGGAGGCAACACCCGCCACAGGTAATGGTTTGGCAGATGGGCGCTCTCCAATCGTTTTCATCGAGCCTGGCGTCAAGGCAAATGCAAAATATTATTGAGAAAGTATTCTGGAGCTTGCTTTAAAGGCATGGGCAGACAAACATTTCGGTGGCAGGCCATGGACGTTTCAACAGAACTCCACACCGTCTCACAAAACTCAAGTGAACCAAGAATGGCTAAACAACAACGTGCCGAACTTCATAACGTCCACACAATGGGTTAATCTGTTTGGACCATTTTGGAGAGCAAGGTGCGAACTAAAAGATTCAGCAGTCCCGAGGCGCTGGAAAAAGTCGTTATCCACGAGTAGGCCAAAATACCTGCAAGTTTTATTCGGGCAGCTTGCAATTCGTTTCTGGACCTTCTCAAGGCCATGGTCAAGGCAAAAGGTGCTCATATCGAGCAAAAGTAAATTGATTCTTAATTTTGTATTATTTTCAGATATTTTTTACTTTGAATTGAATAAAAGTAATTTTCCAAACTAAATTTGTGGCCTTTTTAATTGATTACACTTCTAGTGCCGGACCCTGCAAATACGTCCATCAAGACTAAGGAAATTAGTGTTGGCGAAAAAAAAAATATCCTGAAACTTAGAAATGAAGGCAAATCTTTCCTCGAAATTGGACCAATCGTAGGAAGAAGTCACTCTTCTGTGCCATATATCGTGCAAACATACAATTCAATTGAGTCAAAGCAACGTTCTGGTCGACCTAGCAAGCTGACGGTATGTGGAAAACGAACCATATTGCAATCAGTGAAAAATAATCCTCGAATTACGGCTTCTCAAATATGTAAAAACATTTCCAATTCATTTGGCAGTGCATGTGCTCGACGATACTGTACGTAAAATACTTAAAAAATATGGGTATCACGGACGTGTTGCACGTAGAAAACTGTACATATCCGAAATCGACAGAAAAAACGCATGGATTTTGCAAACGACTTAACAAGCTTCCAGAATTTTGGGAACGTGTTCTATATATTTTCTAATGAAAGCAAATATTGCATATTTGGCATTAACCGTTTGAGTGCTAAGCGATTTTCTTTAATACATACGAAAATTGCGAAGCAAAATTTGGTCTAAGAAAAGTGAAATATGATGGCTTTACAAATATAAGCATAGAGAACACAAAAAATTACATATTTCAATAATTTTATTTTTATTTTGTAGACTAAACTATTAGTTATGATTATAAGAAAAACTTATTTACATTTTTTTAATATCATCTTTTATTTTTTTTTACAACAAGTTCCGGCATTATTATTCAAATTTTGGCACATTTGTGGTTCCCCACACATGTACCATGCACACCTTTTTTGCAAATGTTGCATATTAGCCGGGAACGCTTTGGATTTTTAGATCCTTTTACACTACATACTACACATTTGAGCAATTTATTTTCAAAATATCGATATTGAACGAAAAATAAAAATTGTTTTTAACGGTCTCAACTAATTTATACTTTTATATGACATACATTTTTTATAAATATCGCAAAATAATATTCAACACGTTCCTAGCCGAACGCCAAATGCACAGTGATGCAATCGTCGCTATAGCAACGCGCCGCAAATTTGGAGTAATTAGTTATCGTCGCTATATCGACGAATCGCACTCAAACTATTAAAAGAAGTATACTAGTGTGGCGTAAAAGCGGTACTGTGCTCGAAGAAGAAAATCTTATACCAACTGTCTGTACAAACTTGTTTTTATAGCGTCAACAAACTTGTTTTTTTATTCAACAATTTTAAAGACTAGCATGATGCAAAGCGTTCAACAGTTTAAGCTTGGAGTTGATTTCTGGTTTCAGGATGATAATGATCTCAAGCATTCGGCATATATGTAATATTAAGCTCTTGTTGGTGTATAACACAAATCACCAATTACGTTACCCCATTCCCCACACCTCAATCCCATTGAGCATTTGTGGGATTTATGCGCAGGATCCGTCAGCACAGCAAAATCTTCAAGGAAGTGCTTAAAAACGTATATTAATAATTATTTATATACGCGTACCCCCTTTCTGGGTGTTTGGCCGAGCTCCACCTATTAGTTGTGGTGTGCGTCTTGATGTTGTTCCACTAATAGACTGACCTACAGTTTTAAGCCGACTCCGAAAGGCAGATATTTTTTATGGGGAGCCTTTTCATGGCAGAAATACACTCGGAGGTTTCCATCATTTTGGTGTTTCACCGAAATTCGAACCCATGTGCTCTCTGAATTCCGAATGGTAGGCACACACCAATCCATTCGGTTGCGGCGGCCGAATAATTAATTAATTGAGCAAAAATACTAAAGAAAATACTTCTAAATTGGTCCATTCCATGCCACATCGACTTGCGGAGATCTTCAAGCGGAAAGGTTATCCCACAAGTTACTAACACTTTATTTTTTTCTTATGGTATACCTTCTGCTCAAATATGAACGAGACTGATTTAATAAAACACAAACGGTTAATTATTGTTCAATTTTTATTTTATCTCCTTCAAAATAATCACCATTGGAGGCGATACACATATGCCAACGTTTTTTCCAATCATCATAGCATTTCTGGAAGGCCGATTTCGGTATGGATTTCAGTTCCTTCTTCGAATTCTCTTTTATGACTTCAATTGTCTCAAAATGTTTTCCACGGAGCGGCAACTTGAGCTTGGGAAACAGGAAAAAGTCACATGGAGCCATATCAGGCGAATACGGTGCTTGCGGAACGATATTAACATTATTTTTGTTCAAATAATCGCGAACAAGACGTGATGTGTGAGCTGGTGCATTATCGTAATGCAAGAACCATGACTTGTTGTCCCACAATTCCTTCCTTTTAAGACGAATGTTCTCGCGCAAACGCTTTAAAACGTCTAAACAATATTCAGCGTTAACCGATCGGCCTTGCGGAAGGAACTCCGAGTGCACCAGACCTTCGTAATCGAAAAAAACAGTCAGCATCACCTTAATTTTTGAGCGACTTTGGCGTGGTTTTTTGGGTTGATGTACGGCCCTCTTTGAACGATTTATACCACTGGAAAACACCTGCACGCGATAGAGCAGAGTCCCCATAGGTTGTCTGCAACATTTTTAAGGCGTCTCACAGTGCGGCCGATTCCCAAAAAGCTGGCCAAAAGTCGAAAAAAAAAGTTTCTAGATAGAGTTTTTTTGTCTTTGGGTTGGCTACAGTAATGCCTTGAGTAGTGAAAACCGTTCATAGCAACGTCCTGTACCCTAAGTATCCTCTGTATTTTCAGTTGCAACGTGGCCTTCGTTTGAGCATCGTTTTACTGTCGATGAATAGTGAAAGTTGTACACATTTGAAAGATTTTGTAATGGAGTAAATTGAACAAAACCAAATGGAATCATCTTCGGAAGGTTAGTAAAATACGAGAAATCTTTAGTACATATCAATACCTCGACACAAAATTTTTAGCTGCAGCAATACGTAGATACATTTTTTGCAATTTTTTTTATAAAATTTGAGTTTTCAAACTGTATAGTAATACAACGCCGTCATATGCTGCTTTGAAACCTTTTAAAGGTTACTCAAAAAAGTAATGGTTACTGAATAAAACAAGATTCAGCTGCTACCACTTGCTACCTTGCGACCCCGAAAACATATAAATTTACATGCATCTTGATTATGTTCTTGAATATACGCTATTTTACGTGAGGGGGTGGCCAATAGGGGTGGAAGGGGGTGAATTTTCAAAATTTTAAGATCAAATTCGTAATCAGCGACCCCGACAACCCCCGAGTAAGAAATTTTGAATCAATTACTTAATTTTTTGAGTTTTGGCCAGCTTTTCGGGAATCGGCCGCACTGTGCGTCTGAAGCCGAAATTTTGCTGGAATAACAAAATTTCAAACAAATTCTTTGTTCAACTTCAATTTCCATCGTTAAATTCGAAAAACACATTCGAGCTTGACTTGTTTACAGTAGCACAGAAAACAAACTATGTGACATATCACGCTGAAATTTCCCATGTAAGCTCATAACAGTGCTACCATCCAACAAAAAATTTATTTTTGCCATATGTCATCCGCGGACCGTTTTATTGATAAAGTCTCGTTCATATTTGAGCAGAAGGTACAATATATGAATACTTTAACCGTATATTGCAATTAAGAAAACTTTTTCTCCTGCGTTGAAGTGAACTTTTTTGAAAATTTATTTTGTGAAATTTAATTTTTAAAGTATACTTAGGAAAAAATGTATAAAAATTGTAGACAAATTACTGACTTAACATTTCTCATAAAAGAGTCAAATGTTTTAGTTTTTTTACATAGAATTTCTTAAAATGCTGCTTTCATTTCTTTGTGTACGGATACTTTTTTGTAGAAAGTGTACATAATAATTTAAAAAGTACAACATATTGCTGAATACTAACCCGTGATGTAAATGAATGGTTTACATAGTAGATCAAATTAAGATTTCATGTCGATATTTTGAAATATTTTTGATATTACACTTAATATCAATACAATTCAAATAATTAGATACTTAAAATTTCACATTCATGCATGCAAACTTATATACTTGGAAAAAATTTATTCATCTCACAAGAAATATGTAATATTAAGCTCACTTTTTTTGTTGGAATAACAAAATTTCAAACAAATTCTTTGTTCAACTTCAATTTCCATCGTTAAATTCGAAAAACACACTCGAGCTTGACTTGTTTACAGTAGCACAGAAAACAAACTATATGACATATCACGCTGAAATTTGCCATGTAAGCTTTTAACAGTGCTACCATCCAACAAAAAATGTATTTTTGCCATATATCATCCGCGGACCGTTTTATTGATAAAGTCTCGTTCATATTTGAGCAGAAGGTATATGAATACTTTAACCGTTTATTGCAATTAAGAAAACTTTTTCTCCTCCTTTGAAGTGAACTTTTTTGAAAATTTATTTTGTGAAATTTAATTTTTAAAGTATACTTAGGAAAAAATGTATAAAAATTGTAGACAAATTACTGACTTAACATTTCTCATAAAAGAGTCAAATGTTTTAGTTTTTTTACATAGAATTTCTTAAAATGCTGCTTTCATTTCTTTGTGTACGGATACTTTTTTGTAGAAAGTGTACATAATAATTTAAAAAGTACAACATATTGCTGAATACTAACCCGTGATGTAAATGAATGGTTTACATAGTAAATCAAATTAGGATTTCATGTCGATATTTTGAAATATTTTTGATATTACACTTAATATCAATACAATTCAAATAACACTGTGGAACAAATTCAGGTTAGCAAAAATTAGGTCCATTCTGAGAGTGGCGGGTGAAAATAGAGGCGAAATTAGAAGACCCGTATCGCGCCGTTTTTTTATGTTAGTTCGAATTTTTTTTTTATCGGCCTTCGAAGTTTGCAGTCAAATGCCGATTTTCAGTATATTGTTTATATGGGTTTTCGGCTATAACTCGTCGACTAATTGATATTTTTTCAATCTGTAAAAGCCAAATTATTGCTAGAGACCTGTGCAACAATTACAATTTTTGAAAAAATTGATTTCGAAAATTTTTGTGGTACTTATGAAGCAAAATGTTGGAAAAATTATTTTTTTTTTTCATGTTTTTTGAAAATATTTTCCACAAAACTAAGTGTTTTTTACTTTTTTGTGGTCTATAATATGCTTCTCAGATTCTTTATTGAATTTCATTTGAAAAAAAAATTGTCTTAGTCGATAATTTGCGCTTTAGGCATACAGTCATAATACAAAACTTGCGTTTTTTGAGCTTAATATTAATTTATTTCTCATTTCTTATTTACCAATTTTGTTCAGTGTTGGTTTTGAAGAAACATAGAAAACGAAAATATAAAAATATGGAAAAAAATATAATTTTGAAATGTTAATAATGAAAAGTTTTAAGTAGAAAAATAAAATAAATTAAATTAATAATTTGGCCAGCTGCCGTTTAGCAGGCGGCTGTGGATCAACATCACTGCTCTCTCTAATGTCTTGGTCATCGTCATCATCATCTGAGAGATTGATTATTTCGTCCAACAGATATTCTGGATTTTCATCTGTGTCTTCCCCTTCTTCCTCTGTTTCCTCGTCTTCCTCTTCTTCAAAGGTGTTTTTATACCACCAACAAATTTCAGCGAGTATCGCATCTGGAGATTTCTTTCCTCTGTACCTGAAACGAAAATAGTTTTCAATCGTTAACATGTTTAAATTGTGCACTCTGACCAAGATGTTAGAAAAATCTAGGAATTCAAAATATGCACACTCTATAGTTACCTTATTTCAAATGGAAGCGCAGTTTGGTGATGACGTTCGCCTTGCTCATCAGATTCAGTTGGCAACTGTTGAGCGAGTTTTTCAAGATTTTGAGCAAGTTCTGACAGACCGAGAATTAAATGCATGGCTCGCATTGAAAGCAGTCATCAAAGGACTTTTGGGTAAAGAACGCGAAGAAAACTACAGGCAATCTGTTGCAAACATGTTGGCAGCTTTCGCTGAAATTGGGGTTAATATGTCATACAAAATTCATCTCTTGCATCAGCCAACTGAATCTGATGAGCAAGGCGAACGTCATCACCAAACTGCGCTTCCATTTGAAATAAGGTAACTATAGAGTGACACAGATGAAAATCCAGAATATCTGTTGGACGAAATAGTCGATCTCTCTGATGATGATGACGATGACCAAGACATTAGAGAGAGCAGTGATGTTGATCCACAGCCGCCTGCTAAACGGCAGCTGGCCAAATTATTAATTTAATTTATTTTATTTTTCTACTTAAAACTTTTCATTATTAACATTTCAAAATTATATTTTTTTCCATATTTTTATATTTTCTTTTTCTATGTTTCTTCAAAACCAACACTGAACAAAATTGGTAAATAAAAAATGAGAAATAAATTAATATTAAGCTCAAAAAACGCAAGTTTTGTATTATGACTGTATGCCTAAAGCGCAAATTATCGACTAAGACAATTTTTTTTCAAATGAAATTCAATAGAGAAATTGAGATGCATATTATGAACCACAAAAAAAGTAAAAAACACTTAGTTTTGTGGAAAATATTTTCAAAAAACATGAAAAAAAATAATTTTTCCAACATTTTGCTTCATAAGTACCACAAAAATTTTCGAAATCAATTTTTTCAAAAATTGTAATTGTTGCACAGGTCTCTAGCAATAATTTGGCTTTTACAGATTGAAAAAATATCAATTAGTCGACGAGTTATAGCCGAAAACCCATATAAACAATATACTGAAAATCGGCATTTGGCTGCAAACTTCGAAGGCCGATTAAAAAAAAATTCGAACTAACATAAAAAAACGGCGGGATACGGGTCTTCTAATTTCGCCTCTATTTTCACCCGCCACTCTCAGAATGGACCTAATTTTTGCTAACCTGAATTTGTTCCACAGTGTAATTAGATACTTAAAATTTCAAATTCATGCATGCAAACTTATATACTTTGAAAAAATTTATTCATCTAACAAGAAATAATATATGTAATATTAAGATCTATTTTTTGTTGGAATAACAAAATTTCAAACAAATTCTTTGTTCAACTTCAATTTCCATCGTTAAATTCGAAAAACACACTCGAGCTTGACTTGTTCACAGTAGCACAGAAATCAAACTATGTGACATATCACGCTGAAATTTGCCATGTAAGCTTATAACAGTGCTACCATCCAACAAAAAATGTATTTTTGCCATATATCATCCGCGGACCGTTTTATTGATAAAGTCTCGTTCATATTTGAGCAGAAGGTATATGAATACTTTAACCGTATATTGCAATTAAGAAAACTTTTTCTCCTCCGTTGAAGTGAACTTTTTTGAAAATTTATTTTGTGAAATTTAATTTTTAAAGTATACTTAGGAAAAAATGTATAAAAATTGTAGACAAATTACTGACTTAACATTTCTCATAAAAGAGTCAAATGTTTCAGTTTTTTTACATAGAATTTCTTAAAATGCTGCTTTCATTTCTTTGTGTACGGATACTTTTTTGTAGAAAGTGTACATAATAATTTAAAAAATACAACATATTGCTGAATACTAACCCGTGATGTAAATGAATGGTTTACATAGTAAATCAAATTAAGATTTCATGTCGATATTTTGAAATGCTTTTGATATTACACTTAATATCAATACAATTCAAATAATTAGATACTTAAAATTTCACATTCATGCATGCAAACTTATATACTTGGAAAAAATTTATTCATCTCACAAGAAATAATCCATTTGCGCATGCAAAATGCCGACGGCAAATAAGCATGAAAGAAAAATGTACAAGTCTGCTCTTATTTTATTTTGCCTAACACCAAATCATGGGATTTTACATTTCAATGCAGACGCTATATTTAATTTTGTTGACTACGCTCCGCTATGTTAACTCTCGTATACCTATTAACTTTTCCCAGTCGTGTTGAAATAATAAAAATTTCTTAGCCGCGTTTTGTTAGCATTTGACATTTAAGGTAGTAGTCTGGTCAAATACTAAGTTTTTAAACATATTTTTTAGGATTTTTTTTTTTTTAAGAAAATAAAATACGATCGTTTTGATTTTATAGTATGTTATTATTGACATCAAATAGTATACAAAAACAATTTTTTTTATATATTTTTTTGTAGTAGTGTGGCACCAAAGTAAGCGTCTTAAAAAAAAGATAGGTGGATTGTCCACAGGATTTTTTCTCTTCAGGACATTTGAAATGAAAAAGTTCAACTGATTATTATTTTGTAGGCTTGTCATTCTGGCAGGTGCTACTTTGGTTTCTTTTCAGCCCTAACAGCTAGACGATCGCATTTTATTTTCTTAAAAAAAGTTCCTAAAAATATTTATAAAAAATGAGTATTTGACCAGACTAATACAACCTTAACTTGCCGATTCGCTCCTGAGCTTTCTCTATAAATTTACGTTCTCTCTGGTCACTTGGGCAGGGTATATCATGTGTATAGATAATGTACAGTGATCATACAATTTAAGAAATATTCAGAAACGCATTTTAATGCGCAAAATGCGTTTGCAGTATAAGCACAGCGTTCAAAAACGCAAATATGGCAACACCGCAAATGCAGCGCGTTCTTAAATGTCATTTCTGCATAAAAAGTCGCGCAATATTTGCAGGAAAAATTTTAAGACTGCCATTTAACGATGTCTGATGAAAAGTAAGTATAATAGTCATTTTTTTAGCTTTTTATGAAAAAATATAATGAAAACACGATAGTTAAACTATAGTATATTTCATTATATTTTTCTTTGTTCTCCATCAAATTCTCCACCCACTCCAAGTCGTACCATAGAACCAGACAGTTCCGAAGAAATGGAAAGAACGAAATGAAGAATTTTTTACAAGATGAGGCGGAAAAAAAAACAAGCCCGGCAAGATGAAGTCTTGGTTGTAGAAAGAGAAAAATTCGCTTTGGAGAAAAAGAGAATAAAAGCGCTTCTGGACTTAAAATCAATTTTCAAAAAATGGCCCAAGAAGTAATTTTTTTAACATATTTTTAATTTTCTTATTATATCGAACGAAGCTGTGAAAAGTACCTTTTTAAATTGAATTATTGTATCATTATATATGAAGTTTGTTTTGTAAGTTTTTAAATAAAATTAAAAGTACATTAAAAAGCTTCAATACTGTGTTCATTCCAAAAAAAAAAAGTAGTTTATGAGGTTTTTTCTTAGATTACTTTTTCTGACGTTTCCATTTATATCTTCCTCGGAGGACCATGTTGAACAATCTTGATGTGTCTCCAACTCACTGGAGGCTTCTATGTTGCCTTGTTGCTTTAATGCCATTTCATCGGTACGTTCTGAAGGATTACCTTTCGTTAAAATGAAATTGTGTAAAATAGCACAACTGGTATCAAATCTGATATACTTTTAAGGCTTGAAATATTTATATTATTTATATCTTCAACTTTTTTTTTGAATATTCCAAACGCTTTCTCTATAAATACGCGTTTTTAAGACAGACGTGTGTTGAATCTCTTTCCTTCCCTTGTGAGATGTCCGTTGTCTCTGTAAGGAACCATCAGGGATTTTGAAAGAGGGTATGCGGAGTCACCCAATATTATTGAACCTGGTGCTATCTGTTGTTGTCCGGAAACTTTAAGAGTAATAAATTCGGAGTATTTACACTACAATTCGGAGTATTTACATGCATTTGAGGGGGGTAAGATGGGAAAGTGATGCGAACAATATAGCCACTCCTCTCCAAATGGCAACCTCTACCCACTGTCCACGACCTGATGCCCTGGACTTGGTACTCCCTGTTTTCGCTAACGAGGCTCTGTAGACCGGTGACAAGGCGGTATAACCTTGTCAGCACTTTAAGCTAAGGTGTCGAGGTACCCGTGCCGAGAGTTGCATGGCTGGTAGTGTCTAAATAACCAGTCTTTAACGGTTCCCTCCGATGACAAGGCAAGGTCGGTTGTATTAAGTGCCTTACCACGGCATGCCGGCTCTGCCGTGGCGGACCACCCCTTCCGTGCCTACTCGTGGGACCAAAAAGCGTATGGAATCCAAACAAAAAACTAAAGAAGAAGTTAAGGAGTTAACGGAGAGTGTGCTGGGCCTCTGGTAAGGCCACCAAGGTGACCCCTGGCAATGATGCTTCGGTGACCACTGCGAAGGTCACCAAGAAGAAGAACAAGAAGTCGTCCGGTACCCTGCGCAAAGCGAGCTACCTGAGGGCGAAATTCATTCTGGCAAAGATTGCCAAGAATGAACAAGCCGGTAAAGCGCACGAGCGACCATCTCCAAGTTGCCCTCGTGGACGCAAAAACTAATAGTGGAAGGGCGGTGTTACCCCTGTGGGATGCTATTGAGGGACGGCTATCGAGTATGGTCGTCAGACACCTCATAGACAAAAAAGGGCCAGCACCTCCCTTCGACTCTGGTGAAATCTGTCGAGGCTGTAGGGTTATAAAATGTGCCAATCAGTACTCGAAAGAGTTTCTGGAGAAGAGCCTTGCTACGGTTAGCCACGCCTGGGAAGGGCTTTCGCTAAAGCTCAACCCTGCCTCAGAAATTCCAAGGCGACCACGAGCTAGAATCTGGTTGCCGAAAATGGAGCTGGACAGTTCGGAAATTGTCCAGTGTCTCAAGCTACAGAATCCTGAGGTTCCTATGGATGACTGGTCTGTCATCAAAGTATTTAGAAGAACCTCAGCAGCATAGCTCAGCCGTATTACTGCTGATTAATAACGAGTCGCTGGAGGCACTCGGAAAGCAGCAGTTCGAATTTCGCTTTGGCCTCAGGCTGGCCAAAGAGAAAGTCTTCCCCGCCTCTGTCGCCCT
Organism: Anastrepha ludens; assembly: GCF_028408465.1. NCBI lineage: Eukaryota > Metazoa > Arthropoda > Insecta > Diptera > Tephritidae > Anastrepha > Anastrepha ludens. Next base: position 26,900,054 of record NC_071503.1, read on the forward strand.
GGACGATGACTTGGAGAAATTGGGGGATGACACTAAGAAGCTGCTCGACGATCTGCGGTTGTCTGGGACGGACGCAGATTCTGAACTGGGGGAGCAGTCGTAAAGGTAAGTAACACTTTTGAACAGTTTGTTAAAAGTAGTACAAATTAACCTTCGTCATTCCAAACTAGCCACAGATAACCTACGAGTCACCCTCCGTGAGGAGGACATCGATGTCTGCCTGATACAGGAGCCTTGGATCTGGCAGCAAAAAATCATGGGACTGAGGGACAGATCCTATGACCTCTTTTATGTCCAAACTGATGGTAAGACTAGGGCCTGTATCTTAGTTAGGAACACAATTAATGCCTTTTTGCTATCTAATTTCCGTTCACCGGATGTGACTGCGGTCAGGGTGGAACCATCCAGTGGCAGTGGCTTCTGCTTGATGTCTGCCTACATGGCCCACGACAGATCGGCGCCTCCAGAGGAGTTGCAACATTTAGTGGATACTCTCCAGCCCAAGAAGGAGAACATCCTGATCGGATGCGATGCGAATGCCAGACACACCATTTGGGGCAGCAGCGAGATCAATGAACGGGGTGAGTCTCTGTTTGATTTTATACTAAGACGTAATTTACTTATCTGGAACAAGGGCAACTCCCCAACTTTTGTCTTCCCGGCATCGGGAACATCAAGAGGTTGGGAGGAAGTTCTTGATATCTCTCTTTCGACAAACTCATCTGCTGTTAGGGTTGAAAATTGGACGGTCTCCGGGAAGAACTTTTTTTCGGACCATAGGGTGATCCTCTTCGAAATCGATTTCGTTCGGGAAACCTTGATAATCCGCAGAACTGATTGGTCTCTTTACCACAGGGTTTTCTGCAAGAAGCTGAACAAGAGTGAGATCTTGACTACCACTAGGGAACAACTGGACATGCAAGTTAGACACTTAGAGGGGTCCTATAAGACTGCCTTCAAAGTGGCCTGTCCAGTATCCTTTAGCAAGAAAGACTTTTCTCTTTGGTGGAGCAAGACGCTGACCGACTTGAAAGAGAAGGTTAGGAGAGTCTTCAACAAATGTTACCAAATAAGGAACTTTCAAGGTTACCGGGGAAATTTTGAAAGATTATAGGAAAGCCATTAGAGATGCGAAGCTCAACTCTTGGAAAGAGTACTGCGAATCCATCGAATCCGTAAAAGACTCGGCCAGACTCAGCAGGATCCTATCCAAGGACCACTCCTGTAAAACTCTTGTCAAAAGAGAGAACGGGGAGTGGGCTGAATCTGCACGCGAATCCTTAAAAATCCTTATTGATGCCCACTTCCCGGAAAACTCTATTGCTCCAGTCTGTAACGAAGACGTGAACCTGCGATGTCCCTGACACCGGTCCTGTCCGTCAACAGAATAAACTGGGCAATCGAGAGTTTTTCCCCTTTCAAATCTCCAGGCATCGATGGTATCATGCCAGTAATGCTTCAGAAGACTAAAACCGTGGAGGTTCTCGTTCTTCAAAAGATCTTCTCGGAGTGTATCTCGCTGAACCACCAAAAGCCAAAGTGGTCTTCATTCCACGTCCTAGCCAAGACCTATAAGTCTTACCTCCTTTATTCTCAAGGTGTTTGAAAGAGTGATCGACTGTCACATCCGAGAGCACTGTGAAACCAGACTTTCTCCAGCCCAACACGCTTACCTGAAAGGGAAATCTACCGAGTCAGCCTTACATGAGGTAGTAGGGACTGTAGAGAAATCTCTGGAGGGAAAACAATTCACTTTGGCGGCCTTTATAGACACAGAGAGCGGCTTTAATAATATTACGGCGGAGTCAATTGTAACGGCCCTAAATAGGCTAGGGGTGGAAAGACCTATCTACCTCTGGACATCGTCCCTGCTTGGTGGTAGGGAAATAAATGCGGTGGCAGGAGGGGCTAGAATCACCAGATTCGTACATAGGGGCACACCGCAGGGCGGCGTCCTCTCGCCTCTCCTTTGGCTAGTAGCTGTAGATGAAGTCTTAATTCGCTTAAACAGGGGTGGGGTAAAGGTGGTAGCATATGCCGATGACTTAGTCCTAATGGTCTCAGGTCCCTTCCCATCAGTAATGGCTGAAATTTTGGAAGGTGCACTGGCTACACTCAGCAGATGGGCCGCCAGTTGTGGTCTCAGAATCAACTCTGGCAAAACGGCGTTGATGCTATTCACCAGAATATATAAGCCTCCACCTTTTAAGCTTCGCAGACTTAACAACCAGTGTCTTACACTTTCATCGGAAGTCAAGTATCTTGGTGTAATACTTGACCCCAAGCTCCACTGGAAGCTGCACATAGAAAATCGGGTTAAGAAGGCCAATATAGCCTTCTATGCCTGTAAATCTATGTTCGGCAAAAAATGGGGTCTCAAGCCACGTGTCGTACTTTGGATGTACAACTTAGTGGTTCTGCCAATTTTGACATACGGTTGCCTAGTTTGGTGGGTAGCTCTTCAGAAGGGCTACAATTCCACTAAATTAGAAAGAGTGCAGAGAACTGCATGTGTGGGCATCACTGGGGCCTGTAGAACATGCCCCACCGCTGCGCTCAACGTTATTCTCCACTTAATTCCTGTGGATCTGCAGGTTAAATACATTGCTGCTCAGAGTGCTATTAGGCTGAAGGAATTTGGCCTTTGGAAACAACTTCCTGTAGGACATAGCAACATCTTGAAGTAGATCTCCTCTTCCTTCTCTGATATTCGCACCGACCTCTCCATCCGCAAACTGTGCTTTGAGGGGTGTGCTAGAGCTATCTTTCCGAGGGCAAGACTGGAAAGAGGGGAGAGTTGGTGCGAATATACATAGATGCCTCTGTTTTCACTGACGGATCCGAAATGGAGTCAGGAGTGGGAGCGGGGGTCTACTCTAAATCAGCCAGCATCTCGGTCTCCTTTAAACTGCCGGAGACAAGCAGCGTCTTTCAAGCAGAGGTCTTCGAGATCCTGCAGGCATGCAAAATGCTTCGGGATCGCTGTTGGGAGGGAGACATTAATATTTTTTCCGATAGCCAAGCTGCAATCAAGGCACTGTCGTCGCCATATTGCAGCTCTCTTCTCGTGAACTCCTGTAAGAAGGAACTTAAAAGTCTCGGACGTGCAGGAAACATTTCCCTCATCTGGGTTCTTGGGCACAAAGCCCAATGAAATTGCCGATGAGCTTGCCAGGAAGGGGGCGGCAGAACCAGCTGCCCCCTTCTCAGACATCGGTACCCCCTTGGCCGTCGTTAAAGGGAAACTACACAACTTCTTTCTAAAGAAAGCGCAAGACAGATGGAGGTCTGTCTCATCGTGTGCCATTTCAAAAGCACTGTGGCCTCAATACGATATAAACAGAACGCTTAAGGTGATGGGAACCCCCCGCCATTCAATTTCCAAACTCATTGCGGTGATCACGGGTCACTGGGTGATCGGCACTCATGCGGAGAAGCTTGGAATTCCGTACAACCCCCATTGCAGAAGCTGTGGGCATCCTGCAGAGAAAGAGACTGTGGAACACTTTCTCTGAAAATGCCCGGCTCTAGCGGCTAGGCGCTTGAGATTCCTCAGCGTCCCCTTTGGGGATGACTTAATGAAATTCTCCAGCCTAGATCCCTTTTCTCTCCTCCGCTACATCAACAGCACTGGATTTATCTCTTCCCTAAATCCTATCACAGGTAGTGGTCCACATTATGGTATCAAAACGGCACGTAAGTGCTACTTGTAGTGTACCTGGGGTACTCTTGCCATCTTACCTACCTACATGCATTTGAACGGAATATTTCCCTTTCCGGTCATAGTAGCTGATAGCATCTTCAATATATTAAGCAACCAATTACAAAGGGAAACGGGTTTTCTCTGCTCTCTGGTGGTTAAGTCAGGTGATCTGGGGAGCCAGTCGATGTCGGCTCTTTTTGACACTAGACGTTCCGGGAATTTTCGTTGCAGACATTCAATTGTTGCATTCGCAGTGTAACATGGCGCACCGTCTTGTTGAAACCAGTCCGTCTAAGCCTTTCTCACGAATTTGCGGGCAGACATAATGAGCCAACATCCGTCGATCTTTTCATTTTCTCGGTAAAAATATGGCGCAATGATGGCTTTGGCGCAACTGCCGGCCCAAACAGTTACTTTCTGGTCATGCAATGGCGTTTCATGGATCTCCTAAAATCACCCAAATACAGCAATTTTGTTTATTCACGCTGTCAGAGAGGTTAAAATGTGCCTGTTCAGTCATTAAAATTTGCTTCCAAAAATTGGGTTCCGTGTCAACCATTCGAGCGACTGTTTGGCCGTATTCCAAGCGACGTGAATGGTATGTCGGCAATATTCTTTGTGTCAATTGCACTTTATACGGAAACAAATTTAAATCATCCTTTAAAATGCGCCTACGATATGATACTGTTGACTCCTGGGCAACGGTCTCCCTCATTGCTTCAACAAGTTCATTGGAACGTCTTGGTCGTTGATGAACGACATGTTGACGATCTTCTTCTGTCCCGTGCTCCAAAAATTCGACACCAAACGACGAATAGTACTGTCACAAGGTGCCTGTTTGCCGCGATAGTTTTTGCGATATGCGCGTTGAGTTAGAACAATAGAACGACTATTTTCGATGTATATCGTCACTATTCCACGCGTTGTTTCGGTGTAAAGCGATCCATTGTTGACGTATCGAAAACATGTATGTTGTAGTCGATCGGTTGGTAAATGCCAAAGGTATTCAGCGATTACATACCGACATAAGAGATGGCGCACCCTGTACCGTTTGCTACAATTTTAGTAAAACACACAAACGATTTTTATTGTTACTTTTGCAGCAACAATATCATGAGCTGAAAGTGTACGAATAAATGTTTTGCAGCATTTTGCTACGTCTGCCTGCTTTCCTTGGTACCCCTCAGTGTGAGTTGAAATAACGGGAGTTTTGTCTACGGCAATTCATAAGGAATGTAACATTTTTACAGTGACCCAAAGAAATCTATATATATAAAAAGAAGTTACATTTCCTTGGTAATCTTATAACTCAAGAACGGGCTCACCTATCCAAACCAAATTTTTAGGCTTTGTTTGGACTATTCAGTAGATGGTTTGTGTTTTGAAATTTTAAGAATCGGATACCAGGGTCTCGAGAAATAGGCCAAAACGTGAACCCGGGTAACCCTAGGATGTGTTTGTACAATATGGGTAGCAAATGGAAGCTGCTGATGATTCTATAGTATAGAGTATTTTTGATGCCGCTCCGTGACTGGGGTCTCGAGATATCGGCCAAAATGTGGACCCCGATAACTTAAGGATGTGTTCGTACAATATGGGTAGCAAATGGGAGCTGTTGATGATTGCTATAGTATAGAGTATTTTTAATGCCCCTCCGTAACTAGGGTCTCGAGATATAGACCAAAACGTGGACCTGGATAACCCTAGGATGTGTTTGAACCACATGAGTATCCATTGTAAGTTGTTGATAAATGCTAATGAAAGAGGACTTTTCATTTCTCTGGGTAACTAAGGACTCCAGATATAGACCAATTGGGAACTCGCCTTTAGGTTAAGAGATTGCATTCTTATGTACTACAACCAGTTAAAATGTTTTTAAAAATTCAGATCCGTTATCTACATATATTTCTCGAACTTTACGGATTCAAGGTCAAATATACCATAGAGCTGGGTCTTTGCTACCATTCCCAGATGGTGACCATCAATATTTGCAAATATATTTTATTGGTGATGAGAATCGTGAATTAGATCAGCGCTGTGCAATTTCGACGAATACGAAAAGATCAATCGTGAATGAATTGCAAACAATGTTCCATCAACACAATGAATTGGTGAAATTGTTCAAAGTGGCACTCGATCTGATGCCCACCGATGGCCACAAAATCATAATAAAAGCCGATAAAACACAAATTGGGAGCACGCCAGACGATTCAATGTACCAACGATTGATGAAGTAGCTATTGTTGTGGTTGGTGAACAGTTTCAGCCACGAGATATTGTTTTGTATCGTAGAAATGAGCAACAACGTATTTCAGAACTCAATCGCTGTTATGATGCATTGCAATACCCCATTTTGTTTTAGAGAGGGGACGATGGCTATCATATCAACATACCAATGAGAAATCCAACAACTGGTACATACACATTTTATTTTTGTTTAAATATGATTTTTAAATAATTTTCATACGCTAATTAATTTTTGCATCGCAGGTCAAAAATCAACGAAAACCGTCAGTGCGATGAATTTTTATTCGTATCGATTAATGATTCGCCCTCAAGAAAACAATTTTATTTTGCGATGCAATCAACTTTCGCATAAATTTTTTATCGAATTGCAAGTGATTTTGGACGCAAATATAATAAAAAATTGAATGCTCCAGGAGGAACTGGAAAAGCATTTTTAACTTTATTTATTTTAGCATAATTTATTTAGCGTAAAAAATTGAAATGGAAATTAAAGAATCAAAGTTTAATTACAAGTTTTTATCGGCTCTTTCACCTTACCTGTATATATGTAGGTGACCACCACAATCAAATTTTAAAAAAGTACAGAAAAGGTTATTGTGACATCTTTAGAAACTATGTTGAATGAAAAAAATCAACTAATTCAACTGTTTAAACATTTTACGAGTTCTATAAAGAAAACTTAATATGAAAAATTTCTTGCGATATAAAAAAACATTTTATGTATGGTGGTGCGAAGCCCACTGGGAAATGCTAGTATAATATAATATATTGTCACAGCAAATATTTTCCGCAAAGCTAAAGTTTTTTACATACAACGTCTGCTTCCATACGTAGTACATCAGAGCATTCGCCCAAATGCACCACCGATATTAAAAGTACCAATATTTATATGTATTGTATTTAAATATATATATGGTCGCTTTTTTTAATAATACAGGGTGGGCCATATAGCGTTTGCCTTTTGAACCACCTATTTTTTGAGAATGGTAACACAAATGGTGTCAAATGGTGACATTGGTGTCTTGTTTGTTAGTCTGCGTACCTGATGTATCGTCGAATGTCTTCGTCGACAGCCAAAATTATTTATGTCGTTAGCTTCTATTAGGGGTCTAGACGGTCATAAATAAATTGTTCAAATAATTTGGAGACTTATCGGCCTGTATGATGAAGGCTTGTTGGCACCTTTATTTGGTTTTGACAGAGCAATTATTTCAGAAACTTTCCAAGACAAAGGGAAATATTTGAGTCTTATTGACGAGTTGATATTCCTTACGTACTTCATTCCATCGTCGGGCTCCTTTATAATTTGTCCATGAATTCTGCCGTAGCCTGTAGTTTTTTTGTTGTATATATACTTAATTTTTGTCAGTATTTCAGGTATGGTCACTTTTCTGATTTTCAATTTCAGTATTGAAATGTGTCAGATAAGTTATTTTGTTGTCTATTTTTTAAAGTGTTTCGCAAGTGTGCAAGCTGGTCAAAGCTGGATTTGCTTTAGACCACGTATTATAGTCGGTAAGAATTGCATTTTGGTGAAGTTTGTTTTTTTAATGTCCTTCATCGCTTTCCATAGTATGAATTTGACATTTTTTGTAGAGCCTAAACTTACCAGAAAAGATTGTGGCTTTTTATTTTCAAAATCCTTTAACCTCTGTTTAATATCTTTAGTCATCTTGTTTAAGCTTTTTTTGTCGTATGGATGTCTTGTTGTTTGCCATTGTTGCCTTCGTTTTCTTTTAAGATTTATTTTCTGTTTAATGTAGTCCGGAATATATTATCTTTTGGTTGTGTGTTTGACTGCTAGTGTTTATAAAGTTATTGCATTGAATGTGTGCATTTGTAGAAAATGCAATAGCGCCGTCGATTTGTTTCTCAGTTTTAAGTGGTACTTTGTAGTCAATTGAGCTTTTAATACTTTCTCGGAAAATTTTCCAGTCTGTATTTTTATTGTCTAATTTTTAGAAATATACGTGGGACAATAGGAGTTTTTTGATACCTTAAGAATATTGGTAAATGATCTAATAACAAGTCGAAGCTAGGTTTAATTGTGAGTTGATTTCTATATACCTACACCTTTGTACATAAGAAGTCAATAAAGTCTGGCTTTTTATTCCTATCGGAGGGGTCACCTGTACTTATGAAGTCACTTTTACTTTTTTGTATTGCATCCATTAGATTTTTCCCTTTGGTGTTTGCCAGTCTTCATCACCACGCTGTGTTTTTTGCGTTGTACTTGTAATCTCCTCCGCAAATAAACCTGCTTCCGAGAGTTGTGAGATAGTTAAACTGTTATGTCGTCGAGTTGGTTAGGTTTCGGTGGACAATATGCAGCTGATATTATCAGAGGACCCATTTTGTCTTAAATTTTGACAATTATAGCTTGAATATGATATTTTCTGTACGAGTCCATTTCGATAGATTTGACTGCTTTTCGTAGTATCATAGGTGAGCCACTATGCAGCTTTTTTCATCCGGATGATTTGTGCATAATATATTGTAGTCTGGGATTTTTATGTAGCTTTTTTCCGTAAAGTGTGTTTCTCAAACTAATAGGTCTCAAACTCTTCTCAAGTTTTAGTTCCAAGGAAAGTTTTAAGTTGCAACACATGCTGACAAAGGCCATTTGCATTCCATAGAGTTGGTTTCAGATTATTTATTTTGTCCATCTATTTTCGAAATAAGCAGGGTAATGATAGTAATCATGTTTGACATAACATATGAGTTACTTCATCATTTCTTTAATTGTGTTAAGTTCGTTTTTGGCTGACGGAGAATCAGTTTTCGTGGCTACTACCTGTGAAAACGTCTTATTTGGTGTTACCGTTTGCAAGTGAATATTCTGCTTTCTTTCTTGGAGTGGTTTGGCGAACACTCCTAAAATTTGCATTGTGTAAATAAGAACGTATTTCCCTACCGGGTACGAAACCTTGCCGCGGTAGATGGGCTTGCATCAATGAGGAGTTAGGCTATGCCGACAGAATGGACAGCGTTCATTCTGGCGGGTCACCCATGTCGGACAGGCAAACTCTGAGGTGCCAGACTAAGATTGGTACAGCACTTCTCGCTACGGTGAGGTACCCGTGCCGAGAGCTGTGTGGCTGGTAGGACTGAAAAAACCATATATATTCCATGTATACTAAGTGCCTTCTCTCCGTGTGCCGGCCCTGCGGACGAGTGACCAAACCCTTCTTAGCGTACTCGTGGGACAAATAATGAACGACACAAAAACAGCAAAATAACAAGCAGACCCAAAACCAAGCCCCGCTACAACAAAAGCACGGGATAGTACTAAGAAGAGTACACCTCTAGTCGTACCTTCCACCTCCAAAGCAGCGTTGCAGTCGGCCTCTGGCGCAGCCGCACCTAGTAGGTTCCAGCCGGAAAAGAAGAAGTCGATGGATAGGCAGGATTATGAAGCAGCGGTACCAGAAGGCATTGTGCATGCTTGACAGAATAGCCAAGAATGCAGCAGCCGGCACCGTGCATGAGCGTTACCAAGTCGACAAGCAAACGTACGAGGCGGTTGTAGAGGAGTACAAGAAGTTCCAGGAACGTAGACCCACGCCTGTTACCCCCACCGCTAGTCAAGCCCAAAAAAGAAACCGCTCTCATAATGAAAGCAGTACTCCCCATCCCAAGAAGCCTAAAAGGGGATGAGCAAGAAGGTGAAGACCAAGCAGTCACAAGGCACTTCAGCGAGGTCGCAAGCGACCATCTACAGGTAGCCCTCGTATATGAAGACACCGAAACACCGCAGTCAGTTCAACAGAATTGGATGGAGATCGATGTGGGAATGTCTCGACTCGTAATGAACTACGTACTTGACAATCCCGAAGATCCTCACCCGGGATAAGGTAATCAAATGCGCAGACCAGTTTTCTCCGGATTTCCTCTTCGACATTGTCGCTAAGCTTAGTGGCACGGTATCGGGTTTGAATCTCACGCTGATCCCAGCGGGTGACGTCCCGAGAAGACCCAGAGCTCACATTTGGTTGCCGCCGATGAACGAACCAGCCGAAAAACTGCTTCCATGTATCAAGCTGCAGAATAGCAAGATACCAGCTATAAGTGAATGACAGCAGATTAAAGTAGAAAACCACCCATTCTCTCCTTTTGGCCAACAGTGAAGAATCACTGCAGCACACCGGACATCACGGTAGTTATAACAGAGGAAGCGGGGTTCCAGAGCCTAATTTTGGTCTCAGCCTACATGCTTCACACAAGGACGCACCGCCAGAGGAACTGAAAACGGCTTTCAGACAGTACCAACAGGAAATCTGTCTCATCGGGTATGAATGCTAGACATACCTTATGGAACAGCAGCAAAACGAACGACATAGGTGAGTCACTTCTTAACTGTATTCTAAATACTAAGCTTAGTTAGCATATGGAATAGAGTTAACAAACTGACGTTCATCTTTCCAAGTACAGATAGAATTCAAGAATGAACGGCAGTTCTAGACCCTATACTGTTGACAGAGAGCAGTAGTGTGTCTGTAGAGGATTGGATAGTATCAGATAGAGTATCAATGTCTGATCACTGTTTTATACTATTCCATCTCCAAGGCAGGACCTATACTCTCTCCATCTTTAGATATCCAAAAAGAACGAAATGTAGATGAATTCATTAGAATATCCAATCGGAAACTAAAGGGTAGTAAACCCGAAGAGGGAATACACTCCACCGCCGATTTGGATATGAAAGTTAACGTGTTGGAGAGGGCTCTGAATAAGGCCTTCAAGAAATCCACGCAATTAGTATAATCAGAAACAAATTTCCACTATGGTGGAACGAAGAATTGAAAGGCTCAGACATTAATTAAGGTCAACTTTAAACGAATGTTATCTGACCATGAGGAATGAAAAAAATACAACCAAGCACTTAGGAAAGGTAAAGCTCAATCTTGGCAATCTTATTGCCCATCAATAGAAAACTCTAGAGAACCCGTAAGACTGAGCAAGACACTGTCTAAAGAATAGTCCAGTCCCACCTTCATTAGAAGTGAAATTGGAGAGTGGACACGCTCGGGTAATTCCTGTGGGTAATTCCTATGACATGCCAAGAAAGTGGAATATCCAAAAACCTCCAGAACACGAAATAGTCTTAATAGTAATTAAAAAAAAGATTGCCTTTTCAATTAACAGTTTTGAGCCTTATAAATCAGCAGGCCCAATGGCATTATGCCAATTATGCCTCAAAAGCTTTTGACACATACATAAAAATCGGGCTCTTAAATATCTGTATAGCATGTCTTCGCTTAACTTAGATCTCTGAGAGCTGGAGAAGAGTTAAGGTAGTCTTTATACCCAAGACGAGAAGAAAAAACATTAAATAGTGACGGATTTTCGACCGATTAGTCTTACCTCCTTCCTACTTAAAACGCTAGAAAGAGTCTTAGATATATATATTACACCTACATGAAAGGGAAATCTACGGAAACAGGCTTTCATGAAGTTATTGGGCATATTGAGAAGTCACTACATCAGAAACAATTTACCATTGCAGCGTTTCTAGACATAGAAGGGGCCTTTAACAACATATCAGTAGAAAACATAATCTATTCGTTTGTAACTATCGGAGTCAACGACTGCGTGAGTAACTGGATCCGATGTATGCTTCAGAATAGATAATTCAAGCTTCAAACGGAGGCGCTTCGGTTGCCCAATCTGTAAGCAGTCCTAGCTCTAAACAAGATTTTACTACGACTGATCAGAGGAGGAGTTAAGGTACGCGTACGCTGATGACGTCATGACTCTAGCAACAGGTTTATTTACTTCTATTATTAGCGAAATACTAGAAGGAGCTCTGGGGAAACTAAGTATATGGTCTGCAAGCAGTGGCCTAAATGTAAAACGCAACTATTGTTGTTTACAACCAAAAGCAACATGCTCAGGTATAACTGGAGCTATGAGATCGTGCCCTGAAGAGGCACTTAATGTCATGGTCCACCTGTTACCAATAGACTTACAAATACAACTAACAGCACCGAATACCGCCTTCAGGATAAAAGAAGGTGGTTTTTGCAATGCTAGGACGTTTGGTCATATTGTTATTTTAAAAAGCCAAAGACTTATTAGCAGCTCATCAGAATTTACTACCGCTACTCTAGACTTCAGAACAGAGTTTCAGATTAAGATCTCCACGCTAAAGGAATGGGATTTGAATTCAGTGGTCAAAGAGAATACAACTGCATTTTACACTGATGGATCCAAGATGGATTGCGGCATAGGTCTAGAGCTCGAAAATTTAGTGTAATTTCAGGAATGTTTTTTTACAATAAAATAAATCAAAAACGATATTTAAATTTTTTAGGTTTTTTATTTAACTTTTGTTACATACAAAAATGAATTTGTTTTTTTTTTTAGTTTAATAATTTTAAACATGGCGCTGAAGTTGATGTTGTGAACAACGTATTAAAATTACAGACGATTCGGTTATAGTTTTTCTGTTTTTAACAACACCAGGCTGAAAACAGTCGTTTCGACACAAATGAGTTTAAAGTTTGAAGTACAGGAGCGCGCGGACCGCTCTCTACCTATAATATTGGGAATCTTCGCATGAAAATTTCACAGTAAATTCTTAAGATACTATACTTTCGAAACATCGAAAAAACAAAAAATCGTTTTTTTTTTAATTTCTAGACCACCGGGTGCCCTTAATGCTTTAACACGCACAACAGACATAACTCTCATCTGGAGACCTGGCTATAGAAACATAGAAGGAAATGAGAAAGCTGATGAATCAGAAGCAGCAGAAGCTATAACGAAACAGAAGCAGTAGATATACATACATAGGCTGTCCCCAAGGAGTGCGCAAAAGGCAGATCTTCTCTCTATTCCAGAAGCAGGCCGTTGACAGGTGGACTTACAGGTATCCGTACCAGCAAAATAGCTGAACAAAGGTGGCCCAATTCCAACAAATCCAAAGCAGACGAATTGTTAAGAAAGCCACAGGCAGACATTTTCAAAATTACGTTAACAATAACCGGTCACTGGATTTTGGAGACCATGCCACGAAGATGGGGTGGCTGATCAACAAGAAATGTAGAAGCTGCAATCGAGAAGAATCTAGAGAAACAGTATTTCACTATCTATGTGAGTGCCCAAGTCTGGGTGCTCTATGACATAGAACTCTGGAGAATTCTCAATAGCAAACTTGAAAGAAATTGCAGAAAAGAAAATTGACGACATAGGCAGATTTATAGTCAAATCAATATGGTTCGCCTAATAAAAAAGCAGTGGTTCTGCAAGTGGTTGATACAGTGGTGGTATTTTTTGTGCTAATTGGGTCTGGGCTGTGTCGCTCAGACAACACCTACACCAACCCACCAACCAAGAACGTATTTATATTTATGCTGGACAAAAGTAAAGATAAATTTCATTGCCGCTAGTCATCCATAATGCCAATGTTAAAACCATATTGTGAGCTAAGATTTCTTGCACATGACAGTTACGAACAAACCGAATAATGAATTTCAATTAGGTCTTGCTCAACCCACAGTTTCGCTTATTTTAAAGGAGATACTACCCCGTTTGGAAAGTTAGATTTGCAGTGTAGAAGTAACCAGCATAATTATGTATATTTCTAATATACATTAGATTAAAGTGTACTTACATGGTTTCCATTATTTCAACGTGAACAGCATAAGCATTAGCCAAATTTTGACAGTAATGCCGAAGCGAAGTTAGTTTGTTTGCCAGAAAATTCATTTTCAACACTCGTTCACCATTTCGCGCGAATTCGCCTCTCACAATTCGAGACTCCTAAATTCGCCTATATTTTCATTCGCTTCGCAAATTACAATACCATTCTTAATGTTGTGCTTTTTGGTCTTAGTGCTGGGAGACACTTGATTTTGAAGGAATTTTATACCAATATAGTTCGCGGTATGATTTTCTCCACAAAAAACGCATATGACAACGAAGTCTGTTGTTTCTTTCGCATACCCCACCCCAAATGTGCCAACGGCTCAATCTCTGTCGCGTATTCCTGCAAGCTCTCATTTGTCCTCTGACAGCGATTTGTCAGTTCCATCTGGAACATTTGCTTCTTGTGGTCACTCCCGGAACATCTTTATATTGCTGCCATAAGGCTTTCATAATTACGCCGATCCGCTTTTGGAACTGCCTGCAGTACTTCGGCGGCAGAACCCTTAAGCGAGACAACCACTGTAGCTGTACTTCAGTGATTTGTTGTTGCTGTTGTTTCGAACTGGAGCTTAAATATTAAGAGTGGTACAGTGCCGGTACAGGAGGGTTCTTTTACTATCGGACTACTGGTTAACACACTGGGACGATTCAATTACAATTCACAGAGGCGAGTCTTCACTGCATCTACATCCGCCTCAATCATTTCTAGTTTCGATGTCAGATGTACATATTTTCTCTGCTTATAACTTAGACATACGTGTATCCAGTTTATCCAGCTGTACACTTATCTTTCATGGTAACTCGGCTGACATTTGTGACATCTGCCATGACATTTCCGTTGATATTTGAGACAATATTTAGGATGACATTTGTGACATTTTTGACTCCATTTGCAAATATCGCGTTGACATTTCCGATGATATTTGTGACATTTGCAATGACAAATCAAAGCTTCTCATAAAAAGTATCTCCCGTTAGGAGTCGGCTTAAAACCGTTAGGAGTAAAACTTAAAACCATTTTGGTCGATGATTCCCCAGCTTCTAGCTGGAATACATATTCGTCTACATCGATGCCCTCTGCCTCCATAGCCTCGCGTAGCCGTACTTGTGACTTTGCCTTGTTCCCAGTATTTAACAAATCACGCTATTCTAATTCTTTCTTAACTTGCTGAACCTTAAGTTCGCTCAACTTTGCCATTTTCACGATTCTTTTCTTGGGACTTTATTCAACAATGCCACTTCTGACATCAATTGTTATGAATTTTGTTACGTTAGGATTAAACAATAATAATATCTTACAATAATTTCCCTGAGCTCAATCACTAGATTGTCGAATAAAAGTCACAAATTAATGGCAACATACTTGCTTGCTTTAGTGAATCACTTTATTACTTTTCGACTTCGAGGTCGCAATTGTTGACAGAGTTGTCTTCGAAGATGAATACGATCCTGGAGAGAAACCATCTTGAACATCATAAAGGGGAAACTGATGAGGACGAAGTCCATGCGGTAAATGAAAAAGAAACTGCGAATACAGCGGACAAGATGTTATTATTGACAACCAAGATGACGATAGGGATATTGTGGTGTATGAGGACCACATTGTAAATGCGGAGAAGACACATATGAAGTCACAACTGGAAGCGAAGAGGATAAATGAGACACTGCTGTAGTAAGTAATAAAAGAGCAAACGAAGAGGAATCTGATGCAATTGATGGAGGAAAGCTTGAAAAAGACCGAATCTTCGGTGGGCACAGGCACTCCCAAGTTGTCTCGCTCTCGAGGCAAGCGGAGAAAGACGGTGGCTGAAAGCAGCACACCTCCCTGCCCTGCGGTTGCCACCAATGGCCGAGCCACGACCCCCCAAGGTACGAGCGCGGTCTTGGCGCCAGTCAATGTGGCGGGAAAAGGTTCTGCTGAGCCACGTCCCTATCGGCGCCTCGACAAAATGTCCAGCACAGTTGTCTGCCCGGCGAAATCTTCGTCAATGGAGGTCGGGAGCTGGACCTTCGCCCAAGCACATTCAAGGGTGCGGCCAAGCCATTCTATAGCGAAAAGGCTGCTGGCCCACGACCTGGGGCTGTGATTGGAAAACTGGGGCCTGACCATCGGCTGACGGATGCAGAAATCAAATACTGCAAAAGTCAACTGATGCGTCGGGTTATTGCCTCCGGAAGCCAACGCGAAGGGCTATGAGACAAAGGACGGCACCATAAAGGTGTCGTGCGCGTCTCTGGCCAACTTCGAGTGGATCAGGACCGTGGTCAATAACGTGCCCCCCATGGTGACCACTCGCTTCGCAGTCTACAGCGAGGAGAGTGTACCCCTCAGGAAGGCCATCTGCTGGATTCCGGATCCAGACCTGTCTACGGCGGATGTCCTATCCTGTCTACGTTCCCAAAATCCGGGCATCAACACGAGGCTTTGGCGAGTCGTCTCGTACACCAAGAGCAAAAACCGGGAAGGGAAGGAAGGGGCTGCTCTTGTGGTGCGAGTGGACGAGGCCAGTGTTGATGTCATGGGCTCACGGTACGGGAACCGTCTGAGTCTCTTCTTTGGGACGGTCAGCTTCGATGTCTTTCCCAAATGATTGACTCGGACGATTCCTGTAGCTATCCTCCCTTGACGGTGACGCAAATTAACTTGCAGCATTCCAAAGCCGCTACTGCACTACTAAGTAGAAGGCTTTCCCAGCTGCACACATTACCCCACATAACAGCAGTGCAAAAGCCCTGGGTCTTTAGGGGCCGTCTCTGTGGCTTAAGTGCGCTGAAAGGGGCCACGTTATTATATGACAGGAGTTCTAACAGACCTAGGATCGGTCCTATAGTATCATCCCATCTCACTGTGACGGGTCTTGAGCAATTCTGTTGCGAAGACCTGGTAGCGGCTGAGGTGTGTTACAGAGGTAGACGCGGATGGTCGAAGTTTGTGATTGCATCTGCTTATTTCCTTACGATGCTCTGGAAGGGCCACCACCCGGGAAGGCCACTAGTCTCGTGAGGTTCTGTGAGCGGCGCAGTCTGGGCCTCATCCTATGTTGCGATGCTAATGCCCAGCATACAATCTGGGGCAGCAGCAAGTGCAATGGACGGGGCTCTCGACTATTCGAATTTATCGTGTCCTCCTGCCTAGACATACATTACAAGGGCTCACAGCCAACGTTTGTAACGGCTAGAAGGCAGGAGGTGATTGATCTAACCCTATCAAACTCAAAACTTGGGTGGTCAATCAAGAACTGGAGAGTCCTTGCCGAAGATTCGTGCTCGGACCACAGGTACATTGAGTTTCAGTGTCGAGGAGGCACAAATGCCATTGCCCTCTAGAAACCCAAAAAAAACAGACTGGCAGAAGTTTGGGGAGGCGTTGCGGGACCTTGACGTTGCGCCACCAAGACTTCGAAAAGAACAGGCCATTGAGGCGGCTGTTGAGAAACTCAACGCTGCCCTAACCGAATGTTTTGAGTCAGCCTGTCTAATTCGACCATGTCATGGCGAATTCGGAGGGTCAATCGCCAGGTTTCGACTCAGTCGAAGTGGCTCTCGGCTACCGGGTAATCAAATGTGATGACCAGTACTCATTGCATTTGCTGACAAATGCGATTGGCGAAATTGAGAGCAGCTGGGAGGGCTTGAGGCTCAAGCTCATTACAGTAAGCGAGATACCACGAAGGCCGAGGACTCGCATCTCGATACCAAACATGGATTTTGAAGCCAATCAATTGATTCCCTATATCCAGACTCACAACCGCTCAGTGCCAATGACCGATTGATCGATCATCAAAGCGGAGGCTCCGCAGAAGCACAGCGGACAAATCAGAGAAAAGAGCCTTGAATCAATGCAAAAAGTGGAAAATAAATTTCGGTTCGGCATACGAAAGGCCCAGCTGAAGACATTCCGTTCTCCGAATCCGGAGGAGGAGCACAATGAGGTCGACGGCACCAGCAAACTGCTGACTGGCATACAGTTAAATAACGCCTAACCTGGGAAAACAAACCAATAAAAAATGGTTTTAAAGGTTGTCCAAATTAACCTGCAGCAATCACAGACTGCAACGGCCAACCTAACCGTTCTCCTAGGGGAGGAGAACCTTGACGTAGCCTTAATCCAGGAACCCGGGGTGCGGAGCAACGAGGTGAAGGGATTCTCGGGAAGAAACTTCAATCTGTACTATAAGCGAACTCAAGGTAATTCTAGACCATGTATTGTAGCCAAAAACATTTAAACATATTTTTAATCCCATCATACAGTTCACAGGATGTGACGGCCGTTGAGGTGGAAGCCGCTGACGGTGTCAGCGTCACACTTGCCTCTATCTACATGGCACATGATCGGCCAGCACCGCCCGAGGAGGCTCGTAGGCTTGTGCTTGAACGAACCAGAAACAAAATCCTGCTACTGGGATGCAACGCCAACGCGAGGCATGCGTTGCGTCTTTTTATAATTCCATTATCAATAATAACTTATAGATATGTAACAGGGGTAACACTCCCACTTTCACCTTTCCTAGCTCGGAGTACTTCAGGAGATGGGCGGAAGTGATTGATGTTACTTTACTGTGTGAAAATAGCTCAGTAAGGGTAAATAATTGGAGCGTATCCATTAAAAGGACCTTTTCGGATCATAGTTGAATCCACTACGATTTGGATCTTAAGGGTGGATCCCTTACCGTATCGCAATCCCTTAAGAACAAACTGGCAGAGGTTCAGATGCAGTAACCAAGAGGAAAGTAGAGATTCCTATCCACCAAATCACTCTCACGGAAAGCCTTGAGAGTAATGTTATAACACTGGAAAAGGCATTTAGTAGGGCCTACAAAAAGTCCTGCCCCATAAAATTTAGTAAAAAAACTCACCCCCCTTGGTGGAGCAGTGAGCTCTTAAAACTAAGAGAAAAATCTAGATTAACGTTTAACCTCAGCTACTCTACGGGAAATTAGGAATTGTACAGAGAAAGTACAAGAAGGCTGCCAAGAAAGAGAGCTGGAGCGAATTTTGTTCGTCAATCGAATCCACCAGGGATTCTGCCAGGCTCAGTCGCGTTCTTTCCAAACACCATTCAAAGGCTTCTTGGATTAAGAAACCTAATGGTACTTGAACTGCTACGGCAGAAGAATCGCTAGAACTTCTGCTAAACACTAATTTTCCGGGATACAGCGCTCACGAAAATGGGAGGAGAAATATTAGGTGTAGCCAATATAATCCACAGCATCTTGCAAAGTAAATAATTACCAAGGAGAAAGTTGCATGGGCAAGCAAATCTTTTTCACCTTTTGAATCTCCGGGGCAAGATGGGATCATTCCAAAGATGTTACCGGAAACCTTGGACTGCATCCTACCATTGCTACAGGAAATGTTTTAAGCGTGTTTCAACTTTGGCCAGATAGTTGGAAACTAGTCAAGGTCGTCTTCATACCAAAAGTAGGTAGGAGGGGACATGAATCACCGAAGGACTTCAGGCCAATCAGTCTTCCGTCTTTCCTGTTAAAAACTTTTGAAAGTATTTTGGATATACACCACAGAATCTCTTTGGAGGGCTCTGGTATATCAACAGCACAACACGCATACGGTGGAAAGCTCTTGGGAGAGATTACAGTACCAAACTTCTCGGTAGAATACAAAGATCAGCCTGTACAATAACGGTCGGTGCAATCAGTGCCTGTCCTAGGCAGGCACTCAATGTACTGACACACGTTATTCCAATAGACCTACATATAAAGAAGAGTGCATTTAGGTTAAATGAAGCGGGTCGCTGGAAAGAAAAAACTTTATGGCCGGTCTATTGTTGCGACAAACTCAGTTAACCTCGGTGAGGACTGGCTACATCATCCCGACGGTAACATTCAATAGGAATTTTGCCACTCTCTTCCCATCTAATTAAGAATGGAATGAGGGATTCTCTCTAAACAACTTCGACACTACAGTCTATACAGATGGCAGTAAAATGGATTATGGTGTTGGAGCTGGTATATGCATATTCTCTTGGACTTGGAATTGAAAAATCAGTTTGCCTCCCTAATACCAGCAGTGTCTTCCAGGCGGAAGTACTGGCAATTGGGGAAGCTTGTAGGCTACTGATCACAGATTTCCCTTTTAAGGGCAATATTGCTACTCTTTCGGATAGCCCAGCTGCAATCCAGGCAGTGGATTTGGCTACAAACACCTCTAAAGTGGTGGAGCAACACATACTGTCATAGTTGTAAACAACCGGAAAAAAGGAACCAATCTTCCATTTCCTTTTGTGAGTACCCTGCCCTATGGAGGGACAGAATAGTAACCCTGGGCAAACCGTTATTCGATAGTCTCGAGCAACTGTCTGGCTTAGACGTCAACAGCCTAATAAGGTTCCTAAACCGCACAGACTGGATATAGTCATGCTGTAAATAACTGTTCAACAAGTTGGTAACGAGGATGTGGCAACAAAATGGTGCGGAAGCGCTAGTTGGATTCTAGATGAATCACCGCTCTAATTAACCAACCGGCGGCCTTGTGCTATAGAGGTTAGCTATTGTTCCAAGGCGGAATAATAGTGCATTTGCAACCCGTTGAAGAGTGAGAAGCCCTTTCAATACTGCGGGGATATATACTTAAGTCCCAGAGAATGTTCAAAAAATGCTGGAGCGAAAAATATTCGCTTTAAAAGCGCTGGGATGGGATTAAACAGTAGGTTGTTGTCAGTGATTCACAACACGTGCTTCGGTTAACATAACCTAACTTATTTGAAGGTACTTGATATACGGTCATAAGTGTAAGAGTGTTCTTCGTGCATACACGTGTAAACAATATATTTAGTTTTTTCTACGTGTTTTAGTGAAAAATTTTTCTGTTTCTCATTACGAAAGGAAAAGGTAAATTGCATGTCACATTTACATATATAAGTATAAATTGATCTGTATGCATATTTACCTTGTTTTGTTGCATTGGGACATTGCATCCCTGCTGTAGTGTGGGATGTAATTGTCCCAGTTTTCTATCAAACGAATTTAGTTTTTGTTATTGAAATAATTTTAGGATGAATCGAACACTGACTAACGAAGAAATTGAGGACGAGCTTAAAAATTCATCTGATATGGGGTGGATCCTTACCACGACAGTGACGATAGCAGCGACACAGATTATAAAGGCTCTGATGCCCCCATATCTTCTGAAGTAGATAGCATGGATTCTTCAGATGATGAAGATATCCAGATGCATGAAAATGTACGAACGGTAAATGAAGATAGTGATAACAACTCTGAAGATGTAAATTTCACTGATACAGCTCCTGCACAATCAACAAACAATAGTAAGTTTATTTGGCACAGCGGTATTGATAATTTTTCCCCAAAAATGTCACTGGCTCAAGAGGACAAGCCAATTATAATGGTTAACCTAACCAAAGGTTCCACCAAGCGTGATTGTTTTTATAAACTTTTTCCAAAGAGTCTCATAATGCAGATAAGTCATTATACAAATAACCGTCTACAGAAGCTCAATTATGCAAAGGTGACATCACCAGGAGGAATAAAAATTATTCTGGGCTGTTCATTGATAATGTCATATAATCGTGTACCTCGAATGCATCAGTATTGGTCTCACAACAAATCCCTCCGGATCGCAGCAATATCAGAATGCATTTCCCGAGATCGTTTTACGCTACTGATATCAAAATTCTCCAGATGCATCAAAACCGTATTACATTGCAGAAGTTTTGAAAATCTTCAACACGTCTACTTGACACTATAAAATGTCCTGCTGTAGGAATGTTTACATCAAACCGTAAAAATACGCCTAAGTTTCAAACTAAACTAAAAGAAAGAGGTGAATGTGAAATAGCAGTATGTGATGAAGTGATATTAGCAATAAAAGTGAAAAGACAAAAAAGACGTGCTACTTATGAGCAACAGCCACAATGCCACTATAGATACCACAGTTCGAAAAATGAAAGATGGTACTGCTAAAAATATTGAATGTCCTGAAGCTATGATTTTCTACACCAAATATATGGATGGCGTAGATCATGCAGATCAAATAATTTTTTTAAACGATTTAGATAGAAGAAGTGAGAAATGATATAAGAAAGTATTTTTTAGATTGCTAATGGCCAGTGTGGATTATTCGTATATTTTGTATCAAGAAGTCACTCGTAAAAAAAGAGGTTGTCTGTAAAGTCGGAACTGGCGATAGTTTAACGTGACAACGTCATAAGAAAATACTGATGGAATGGTTGCATTTTTCAAAAAAAAATTTTAATTTTATTTGTTTGATAGATATTTTGTATGGATATAAAGAAGGAGGCAAATGGAATCGCAATGGAATTGATCAAGTTACATTTACACAAACGTGAAATATTACGAAACATTTATCAAATTCATGAAAGATATGTTCAATTTCGATTGTGGATCAGACGTTAATAAGTCAACAACACTAAGAGGCACCATCATCGATTTGACTTTTTCAAGACACATTACACTCGAAACGCTCGTTTTCATTTCCTACTTTTCCTATCATCGTCCTATTCTCAACAGAGAAATGGTTCATTCCCATGCACACAGGAAGAAGGCATATGCAAATACAAACATATATATGCTCACTCAAGTAGGAGAGAGCCAGATGTCGAACGTTGCCGAACGCGGGGCCGATTGTGCCTCTTTGTCGTTCGTTCCGCGCTCTCGCTTGCAGTTCAAGCAAGGTATATTAGCTTACGTTTGCTTGCGTACAGAATTTGATATGTCCATATGATAAGCATGCATCTTTACATATAGATTTGTTCTTTTCGTTTGAAAATTGCGCGAAATTGTAAATATGCATGTTAATATGTATTGGCATAGGACATATGTATATTAGACTATGAAAATTGCATCAAAACATATGTATGAATGCATGTTTATATACATGTATTAGTATACGACATATCTTATAAGGTATGTGGTAAATATTACCATACATTTTTCCTTCTTATACAATATAATAATAAATTATTAATAAAAACATTAAAACAACAGGTATTATTAACAACTAGTCGTCACTAATTATAAATTCGGTAAGGGTGATGATGATACAATTGGTTTTATTTTTAATTCTTCAAGTAAATCAAATTAATAATCCTCATAGAGAAATGGTTCATTACCATGCACACGGGAAGAAGGCATATGCAAATACAAATATGTGAATTTATATGCATATGCGCATATACATACATATGTGGATATATGCTCACTCAAGTTGGAGAGCGTCAGATGTCGAACGTTGCCGAACGCGGGGGCCGATTGTGCCTCTTTGTCGTTCATTCCGGCAAGGTAACGCAGCATGAGCAAGATAACGCCTCATGAGCAAGGTAACGCCGCATTTTTTGGTGCGTGCAGCCGGCTACATCGGATTATAAGACGTTATCACGTCCAAAATTCCATTTATCGATTTCATAATACATTTAGCTGAAGAGTTGGTAAATCAAGGACGATCAGAATCTTTGTACAAACGAACCAGAAGACAGGGTAGGATTTCAAAGAATGTCGAAGTTTTCGCAAATGTTGGAGATCATCTTCCCGTTGAAAAATGCGGCCGAAACAGATGCGTGAGATGCCAGTTTAGAAAAATTGAAAAACGGACTAAAATCATTTGCCAACATTGTCAAGTAGCTTTATGTATTGATTGTTTTACACCATTCCATACATAATGTAACAGTTTCGATAAAAATAAATATTTTTTACTCTTGAATTCCTAAATTTGTGTTCTGATTATTTACTGCTGGTATATATTTATCCCATAGTTAAACTACTGCTGGGACATATGTGTCCCAAGGCATATTTTGAAAAACTATTGTATATTTTCTAAAAATCTGAAATTATGTAAATATGTTCCATTACTTATTTATAGCCCATTTAGTTCAATTATACAGAACTATCTTCACTGGCCAAAAGTCGTATTGAAAGGGTTAAGATGAAGTCCATTGAATAATGCTAACCTGGGGTCGAATCACTGCATCCGTACAACGATCAACAACTATACGAAAGAAAATTACGTCATACGTCAATCGAATAGGCTGAATCGCAGTCACACAAACGAATGCAAACGGATCGTAGCTTATTTTCAATTCGCAATAGTTTTTAAGTACCACAAGGATTTGGATCGTATTTTTAGATCACGTGGAAGTGTTAAAACTGTTGTGAAGTTTAATTAATACAACTAAAACATTATAATATAACCGTGGATCCGTCTATGTTTTTATATATGAATTCTAGTGAAAGTGATGAGATGGAGATGAAAAAATATTGCTGAAACAGCTAAGAGGAATCCTTTGGCACTCCCAAACACAACGTAAATATGTAAATGGTTAATTATTCTAGCTCATCTACAAACTTTTCCTTGCAGATTCCTGAAACGATTCCGCCTGATCAAAGAGGCCTTTGAATTTCATCTGCAGCAAATAAATTTAACGAAATCAAACGCCAAAGCGGTGCTTAAAATGCTACAATTAGCAGCCATTCTTTCACTTTCGGCTAGCGGTGGGTACCAGCACTGGGTTGGCAGCGACTATTTGATTGGTATGAGCCAGAGGACTCTTTCGAAGTTGTGCCTGCAGTTAATACGGTTTCCGCCAGAAGATTCGCTTAACTGCAAAGAGTCGTTTGTGGAGCAGGATAAAATACCGGGAGGTAAATAGACACTACTTAAATCTTTAATTGTAATATTACTAATTATAATTAAATTTTAGTTGTAAGGTGCGTTGATGGCACCCACATCGGCCTACAAAAACCCACAGCAAACGCGCATATGTATTTCATTAGGAAAGGCTCTTATAGCATCAACGCTATGGTAGTAAGCTGCTATTACAATGTATTGCTTGAATAAATGTGATATCTGTTAAAATCCTTTTACCAGGTATGTGACCACCCCTACAGAGTTTTGGCAATCAGTACGGCAGCTCACTCCTTCGTTTGGAAACATTCAGCCCAGAGAAGAGTTCTGGAAGAACGACTTCAGCACAATAGGCAGGAGAACTCATGGCTCAAATCTGCGCAGGAAGTAATCCATTGGGTTTTTTAACATTCTAATAAAGGATTCTGGCTATCCCCTGGAATCATGAATCTCTGTTCATAACGCCTAATAGAATGGTTCAAGTCAAGGAAATTTCAATCATATTCACTCCGAGGCAATATTACTAAAAGGGCGCTGGAGAATTTTAGGAGACCGCAAGAGAAGGGCACGCCTTTGCCGAATGGGTTGGTACGTGACTACCATTCGGAATCAACAGAGAACGTAGGATCGAATCTCGGTAAAACACCAAAATGAAGAAAACGTGTTTTCTAATAGCGGTTGCCGCTCGGCAGGCAATGGCGAATCTCCGATTATATTTCTGCCATGAAAAAGCTAATCATAAAAAAATATCTGCCGTTCGGAGTCGGCTTGAAACTGTAGGTCCCTCCATTTGTGGAACAACAATAAGACGCACGCCACAAATAGGAGGAGGAGCTCGGCAAAACACCCAAAAAGGGTGTACGCTCCAATTATATATAAATGGAGAGCCTTTGTACTATTCTTAAGACGAAATAAAAAGATAACACTCATAGCAATTCATTTTTTATTTATTTTGATAACATTCTTCATTAATGGTTGTTGCATATCTTCTTCTTTATATTTATATAAAAATGAATGTTTGTCTGTATGTCCTCGATGAACTCAAAAACTACTTGACCGATTATTATAAAAATTGGTATATATATGTATTTTTCCACGGAGAAGGTTTGTAGAATATGCTCAGTGATGCCACTCGCCACCCGATGGCGCTGCAGAGTAGCAACTTCTGCCCCGTTCAACCGATTGTCATGAACATCAGTATGACCATGTGTTTTTACACAGAGGAAACGAAAATGATCTTCCGCAATTGATTCCAGAGCAACACATTGCGCTTCGCAGAATTATGCGTGCAATCGCAAAACAAAGCGGTGGACTGTTTTTCATAGATGCGCCCGGTGGTACAGGCAAGACTTTTCTTCTTTCACTAATTTTGGCAACCATACGATCACAAAATAATATTGCCCTGGCAATTGCACCATCAGGAATTGCGGCAAATCTTTTGGATGTGGCCGAACAGCGCATTCTGGAATGGGGAGAGTACTCCAAACGTGTCAAATTATTATATGGGGCGAATTTACAATGTCCCACATGAAAGCATTGGCAGCGCTTGACCGTACACGTTCAACACCCGCTGATGAACTTATTGCAACCCTTAAATCATCAGTTCTATGGCGTCATTTACAGACATTGACATTCAAAACAATTATTGGATATTGGAAATGGGCGAATGGAAATTGATGAATCTACCAGCAAACTTCTGTAAGATCACAGAAAGCATCGACGAATTGGTGCAAAAAGTTTTCCCAGACATTGTACAAAACTACAAAAACCATCAGTGGCTCAGTGCGCGTACTATATTACCAGCCAAAAACATCGATGTCAATACCATCAACTTCACCCTTCAGCATGGAATACCCAGTGAAACAAAAACATATATGTCCATCGATACTGTGGAGAATCAAGACGAGGCTGTCAACTAACCAACTGAATTCTTGAATTCGCTTGATTTGCCAGGCATGTCGTCGCACGTTTTTACATTGAAAATTGGTGTACCCATCATTCTTCTTCGAAACATAAGTCCACCACGAAAATGCTGAACAATGTTATCGAGGCAACAGTTTTGACTGGAAAATTCAAAGGTGAAGACGTACTGTTGCCACGTATCCCAATGATCCCGACAGATATGCCATTCTAATTCAAACGTTTAGAGTTCCCGGTGCGACTCGCAATGTGGGGATTAAATTTAGAGAATCCATGCTTCTCACATGGACAGCTCTATGTGGATTGCTCACGTGTCGGAAAGCCTTCTGATTTATTCGTCTACGCACCAGATGGAAAAACAAGAAATATTGTGTATCCCACAGCACTTCAATACACATCGAATTGAAACTAAATTTTGTAACGTCACAATTTTTTCGAAATAAACAAAATCAATAAAATGGTTTAGAATGACATATATATCTTTTTACTGATTTTTCTTTAAAGTTGTTTTTCTTAAATTTTTTTTAGTTGTTGGCTTAGCAACGCGCGCCGGGTACAGCTAGTATCATATACAAATAATTCGTCAGCCATAAATTCTTAAATACTAAAGAACATAAAAATTTATAAAATATAGTTCAAAACCACTTATAAAGTAAAAAATTCTTCACTCAACACTTAAAACTAAAATTCAAAAATTCAGGTATTTATTTCCCAAGTTGTCACGTAGGACTTCTAGTTTCAGTCCAAATCGCGCGATGCCTATTGACTGCGATGCTTCTCCTCTTTTATTGCCCACATTCTCTCTTAAGCTGGCACCAGTTTGACCAATTTTCAGTCCAAACTCCTTTGGAATTCACACATTGATTTAAAATTTTCTTAGACTAGTGCTAGCCTCTCATCATTCCTACTTAGTTCTCGGGTGTTCTGCTCCGTGGAGTTTTGGTGCGAAAAAAAAGTGTATGCTAACAGCGATGGGCCTGGTAAGGAGCTACGACAAGAGTTTACCGCTTCTTCACTAGAATCACTGTCACTGTACTTAAACTTGTGGCCAGCTCATTTGTATTATTTTTAGTGAATACGTGTCTCTTTGAACACTAATTGAGTATTCTACTTCTGTAGCCGAGTAAATAATTTTGTGTGCATTAAATCAAATAAAATTTGAAACTTTTGCAAATTATAACAAGCAAAAAATGTCAACAAGAGGTAAACTTACACGCCAAACGATATCCACTCCGCAAAGCAATGTGAGCAATCTAAATAAAGCGGAGTATAAAGGGAGCTCAAGTAGTGATAGCTGCGCATGCCACACAGAATGTGAAGATCCCGATACCCCAATCGTTGACAACGGAATTGTCCTGCCGCTACCCCACCATGACGAGGTGAGAATAGCGATAACGCGGCTAAAGAACAACAAAGCCACGGGCGCCGACGGACTGTCGGCTGAGCTATGCAAACAAGGAATTGGATTGGAATTTACGTGTGCTCTGCCCAATCCATAAGAAGGGCGATCCTGCAATCTGTGCCAATTACCGCGGGATTAGTCTTCTAAATAACGCCTATAAGGTTCTAGCGAGCGTATTGTGTGAAAGGCTGAAGGCCACTGTCAACCAACTGATTGGACCTTATCAGTGTGGCCTTGGACCTGGAAAGTCTACCATCGACCAAATATTCACAATACGCCAAATCTTGGAAAAGACTCATGAAAGGAGAATCGACACACACCATCTTTTCGTTGACTTCAAGGCTGCTTTCGAAAGTACGAAAAGGAGTTTCCTGTATGCCGCGATGTCTGATTTTGGTATCCCCGCAAAACTAATACGGCTATGCAAGATGACATAGCTCAATTGTCAGAATTGGAAAGGACTTCTCCGAGCCGTTTGATACCGAACGAGGTTTCAGACAGGGTGAATCGTTGTTTGTGACTTCTTTAACCTAATGCTGGAGAGGATCGTACGAGCCGCAGAACTTAATCGCTCAGGCACAATTTCTTATTCGCCCAGCGTACAATTGTTATGATTTCGAGGTTGCAAATGACTTCGAATATTTAGGAACCAGCATTAACACCTATAACAATGTCAGCCTAGAAATTCAACGTAGAATCTCTCTTGCCAACAAGTCCTACTTTGGACTAAGTAGGCAACTGAGTAGTAAAGTCCTCGCTCGACAAACAAAACTAACACTCTAGAAGGTTCTCCTCATGCCCGTCCCAACGTACGGCGCAGAAGCGTGGCGATAACAACATCCGATGAAGCGTCGCTTGGAATGTTTGAGAGAAAGATTCTGCGCAAGATTTTTGGACTTTTGCACGTTGGCAATGGCGAATATCGCAGGCGATGGAACGATGAGCTGTATAAGCTTTATGACGACATAGACCTAGTGCAGCGAATAAAGATCCAGCGGCTACGTTGGCTGGGTCATGTCGTTCAAATGGATACAAACGCCCCGCCTCCGAAAGTATTCGATGCGGTACCAGCGGGTGGCAACAGAAGAAAAGGAAGGCCTCCTCTACGTTGGAAAGATCAGGTGGAGAAGGACTTGGCTTCACTTGGACTGGCGCCGGTTAGCACGAGAAAGAAACGACTGGCGCGCTTTGTTAAACTCGGCCAAAATCGCGTAAGCGATTACCGCGTCAATTAAGGAGAAGAAAAAGGGAGCTCGCTACCTCCTTTCTGGCTTGAGCAGATAGAGGAACAACTCGAGTTGCAGAGAAGAAGTGTCATGGAAGAAATTTCGGAAGGAGTGAAAACTTCCGAAGAGCGAGTGATGCAGAGGTTTGGCGACATATCGACTGAGATGGCAAACATGAGAAAGGCAATGGAAGACCGTGTGGGGAAAGCTGAAGTAGAAATTGAACAGAATGGCAGGGTGAAATTGCGCTACTTAAGGCTCAGCTTGATGGGTGCCAAAATCCAGCTGTCTCCACCGATCTCATCATCAACGGTTTGCCGCATATGGATGGTGATAATATTGAAAATATTAGCACCTCCAGTGCGTCTCCTGTTATTATTAAGTTATCATCTTCTGCTGATCGCTCAAGAGTGTTCAAATCAGTGCAAAGTCAAAAAGCGATCACTATTGCTCCGATTCTGGACTCATATCACGAGTGTCTCACAAAAAACAATCGCGAGCTAATGCGTTTTGCATTGCAGCTCAGGAGAGAGCAAAAAATCACAGCTACTTTCTCAATTCGTCGTTAAGTGTATGTACGTGTTCGCCCTAAATGCAAAGAGGTTAGGATGCTTAATATTGAGTGCATTCAAAATGCAGTTCCTGCAGCCATCTATAATGTGCTCTTTTTATGGCTATCCAGTATTTTTAAAATGTTTTTCATGCTCTATATACTTTCTGTTATTTTATTTTCTTCCCTTATTTTACTGCCTTTCTCTATTGAGTAAGGAATAACATACAGTCACAATCTCGAACAAAAATTATTTTGTGTGGTGGGTGCCAGTACTGGCGGATGAAATTTAAACTGAAAGCGAAGTCAAATACTCCGGAAATGAATACTTATTTACTGAAGTATCTGATGGCACGAATAAAATTTTAATTCCATGTGTTTACAATCCTAACAAAGGTACACTATTTATTGGCCTGTTTGAAATTGTCTTTTAATTACGAGCTTATCATGTTGTGTGGTGATTTTATTATAAACTTTTTAAAAAATGAGCCTAGTATTAGTAAACTATTCGACCAGTTGGCAAGAGCAGGACTTTGTGTTGTTAATGGAATTATACCAATGAGATGTGGAAATGACTCTCATCCTAGTCTTCTTGATTATTTTATAACCTGTGACTTGTTACATATTCTTAAATTCGACCAAACTGATTTTATCTCTGACCATGACTTAATATTATGTACTTTAGATGTTGTGATGAATCATCCAGATTTAGGTGCCGCCTACGAGTATCGTGATTTTAAATCGTTGAATGTTAATTCTCGTTATTCAGATATGGGTTTTATAAGTTGTAATGAATGTTGGTTTCTTAGTACTATGGATAATAAACTTGTCTTACTCAACCATTACTTGTCCTCAGTAATGCGTATGTTCCACTTTGTTCTGTAAAAGTTTTAAGTAGCTCATGTGATTGGTACAACTCACAACTTCGATCTGCCATTAGAAAACGCAACATGTTTTATGCTAAGTGGAGAAGGCCGAAATACGTGAGTTCGAGGAGCTTGAGATGCTGGCCAATAGGAACCACTCCCGAAAATTCCACCAGAAAGTTTGACAGCTTACAGAAGGTTTTAAGACCGGGGAGTTTTCTTGACTGGCGCGCTTTGTTAAACTTGGCCAAAATTGCGTAAGCGGTTATGGTGTCAATTGTCTTGATATATTTTTGGGTGGGATAAAGTTTATTAAAACTCGTAAGTTTATTTCAAAAACCATTTTTAATTATATATATATTTTCACAATTTACTTACATCTTTGGTTTGATCGTTTACAGGCGGTAGTCGGCGTTCGAATAACAGTTCGATCAAACGAGTACGTACAGCTTCATTCTTCAGTTACGAGTGGTACGTTCACTGAAGTGGTGTTTCGAGCCCTACAAACGAAAGACACTGAAGACAGACCATCTAAAAATGAAATGGCGACAGAAAGTACTGTGGCTAGGGCATATTGGGTGCAGTGGAATACCTTTAAAACTTTTAATGTAGTTCTGCATTGCTTATGGGAGAGCGAAGACGGAAATCACTATTGTGATCTGATTCTAGTTCCTGAATCCAGACTTACGTCCGTGTTAGAGGAATTCCACAATGGGCCAAATGAGAAGTCGTAAAAAACTACAGCAGTACAACTCAGGTCAACTATTTGAGCAAGTGGATATCGATGAGGCAGATCCGTTTCCAACAAGTGACGCCGGCAACAAATATGTGCACGTCGTTATGGATTACTTCAGTAAGTGCCACAAGTGTACGTTCTACCAAACCTGGTGGCCAAAACTATTGCTGAGGAGAACCGGGTGACTAGGTTTGGAGTACATATTGAATTGCATTTAGACCAAAAAAGATCTTCAAACCGGAGTATTTAAAGAGATGTGTTGCTAGTTGGAAATTAAGAAAACACGTACAACACCCTTGCACCCCCAATCGGATGGAATGGTGGAAAGATTCAAAAGCACTCCGGAAGAACACTTGCGAAAGGTAGTTGGAAAGTGCCAACAAAATTAGGACAAACACATCCAAATGTTCCTGTTGGCCTATCGCTCATCTATACATGAAACTACTGGCCAATCGCCTGCAAGGATCATCTTAGCAAGGGATTTAAGGCTTCCGGGTGATTGAGCGTTCGGCTGCCACTGCCGCAATGGACGAAGGTAGTCTTTGGGTAATCATTCAGGGTGGCATGGATGAATTACACCATCATGTGAGGCAACATACCCAGCTAAATAGAAACAAGATGAAGGACAGATTTGACCGTGCTATGAACTCCGAGGGATTCAGCGAAGGTAATTTATTGTATACAAAAATGCGAACCGAGATACTACGCTAACCTACTGTCAGCAACAATGAGCGAATGAGATACTTAATTAGCACATGTACATATATAAACAGAGGGGCATGCGCATAGGTTATTCAAGATTAAGTTAGGAGGTGAATGTGTAAACGTAATGTAATAAAGCAAGCAAATTATGTTGTCATAAGTTAATGACTTTGTATGTAACAATACAGTGATCGAACTCAGAGGAAGTATTGTGAAACGTTTTATTTGGATAAAAACGTAGCAAATTTGTTACAATTTTCATTTTGCACAAGAATGATAGAATACAAGCCAGGCGAATTCAATGAAAATCAATGACAACTTTTTTTTACATTAGAATGTCACGACAAAAGAAAGTATAAAACTACGTACAACAGTTGCCATGCAGTTAAAGCTAGAAGCATACGACGATAATGTGAATGAAACGTCGTTTCTTGATGACATCCTAATGTATACGGCGAAAGAAAACAACACAAATTAGCTGGTCACTGATAACACGGTGTACAGAATAAAGAAGGTGGAGCCTTACGTAAACTGCTTCTTTATTTTTCGTTACTTTGGCCATCGATGACATTATCTACGAATAAACAAGCAAAAGGGAGAGAGCTTACTAATTTGTAAATATACAATGAATTGCTTGAAAATAATAGGCGGTTCCGATTCGCCACTCTTCTGCTGGCTAAACGAAAAACATTCATGTGCAAAATCAAAGTTATCGAGCCAGTTTCGCCGCTGGGAAGTTTGATTCGACGACCCGATCTAGTAGATTTGATTGGCTTTGTTTCGATTGTAATAGGTTTAGAAATTGCTAATTGATTGTCTGAGTCGTCAATTAAGTTCTCGCCAAACGCTGGTTTAAGGCGATAAATTGAAACAATTTTATGTTCGCCGTTGATGTCTACCTTAAAGTGTTTAGCTCCTTAAAGTATGATTATGTATGGCGTTTAATGGCGCTTGTAATGACCGCCAATACGGACGAAAACAAACCTTGCTTTTGGCAGCTCTGGATGTATTGAAACTGACGACGAATCATGAAAAGATGTTTCAAGAGGCTTCACTTTGTTTAATGATTGTTTTAATGAATTGATAAAATCATTGTCGCTCGTTCTGATGATAGGGTCGTTGGAAAACTGTCCTGGTATTGTGAATGTTTTTCCAAAAGCAAGCTCAGCAGGAGATACCTTAAGATCGTCTTTCACAACTGAACGTAACCCAAGTAAAATGAGAGGTAATTCAGTGATTCTGATATTCTTCACTCCGAGCAACTTGTTTAGTTCTTTGAATAAAACGGATTCGAACTGACGGCCTTGGTCCATTGTAATGCACTTAGGTACGCCAAAGCGAGAGATCCACCTTGATAACAAGGTGTTCGCAACCGTTTCGGCAGAAATGTTCGTAATGGGAAACGCCTCAGGCCAGCGGGCTGCCCTATCAATGCAGGTAAGAAAATATGTAAGACTTTTCGATTCGAGTAATGGCCCAACAAGATCGATGTTGATATGTTCAAAGCGGTCACATCTGTTGTTGTAATGTTTGGCGATCGATAAATTGGCGATCGTGTGTGGCGATGAGCTTTAGCTTTCTGACATGCAAGGCAATTACGCACAAACTGCTTGCAATCTCTTCGCATGTTGACCCACACAAATCGCTGAATTAGCTTCGTGTTAGCACGTACTGTTGGGGGACTCGGACTGTGGAGTTTACCTATAACGAGATTTCGAAATTTGTTAGGAGCAAAAGGGCGAATACAGTTACCAGAAATATCGCATTTTTGTTTGGTACTGGTAACAGGAACTGTGATTTGACTGAGTTTAATACTTGTATTGTTGTCGTTGCGTAGTGGGTTGAATGACTTGTCGTTTTCTTGTTCGACGGTCATTTCTTCAAAATGTATGTCTCTTAGTTCAATAGAGTATATTCTTGAGAACAAATCCAGAACTACGTTGTTCTTTGCTGGAACGTGGCGAATGGTTATTGGGAATTCACTGATATAACTTAATAGCGCTGCACGACGTGGATTAATTTTTTCGCTTAATTTAGTGAATGCAATTGACAGTGGCTTGTGATCGCAGTAAACTTCAAAGTCTCGTCCAGTAAGATCTCGAAGTGTTTTATTGAACGATAAATCGCCAGTGATTCTCTGTCGTACGTCGGATAGCGGGATCGGTGTCGCTGAGCCGTTTTGAGAAAAACTCAAGCGGTTTGCAAATGTTTTTCTCAACTTGATGGACAACCCCTCCAATAGAAGTTTAACTGGCATCCGTTGCCAGAATTAGCGTTTGCAGTTGGGTGAACCAATAACGAAGCATTTGCTAACTGCTCCTTGTACTCGTATTGTTGGAATGCCTATCTTGCATCTTCAGTCCACGAGAGACTGCGTGAATTTGATTTCCGAGATCGATGTTATTTGACTTGATATAGATCAGTCGATCTGATCTGCCGATTGTTGTTCACCAATTGCCCATTCCTCGTTTAACTGAATTTTAAGCGACTCAATCTCTTTTGAGAACTCCTCGTTGGTAAGCATTTTGTTGACATTCACGACCAACTAACGTGCTTTTAATTAAATGTTCTAATTGAAGTCAAAACTTCTTTAGAATCGTTGGGAGTGATTTGAGACTCGATGAAACGAAAAAGCGACACTACGAAGCGTTATATGTTGATATACGTATATGTGTGTGGCTGGGTACTGCTGAGATACGCTAGTATAGTGAGTATTGTAGTATGTATACCACACTGCCTATTACTTGCTTTAGTGTTTAGTTCAAGCGTCATACGTATTTATGTTTGTATGTATGCTAGTACGTATGTGTGCGCGTCTGCGTATTACGGAACCACGGTGAGCGAGAAGGCATTATGTATACCTATACTACACTACCTAATACTTGCTTAGACCAAGCGTCCTACGAATGTTTGTGTGGTTAGTACGTCTGTGTAATATACGCGTTACGACGCTCATAATAGCAACCGCGTGTGCTGTATTGCGTCCGTATTTTTGTGTTGCAATATACCACAATCAAAATGACGGTGCTCGTATTGTAACTCCACAGATAGGTCTGAATGCACAGCAGCTAAAATCACTGTCTGTTCAGCTCTCTAAAGTGGGAGAAATATGTACATGCGAAACCAGATTGAGCACTGGAAAAACAGTTTTAATTGTGGCAATTTGTATTTCACCGAATCAATCAAAAAATAGCATCACGAAATTCATTGACGAAAATTTAATAAAGTATACACCAGAAGTATCGCGGATACTTAGAAAAGATTACGATAAAGTTCCAATGATTTTAAGTGGCGATTTTAACGTAAATTTTGCATTGGACATAGTGGTTCCTTTAACTGACTTTCTCAATACAACATTCGATTTAAAAATGTGTAACAATCCCACTGAAACGACAACACGATCAAAAACAACAATTGACGCGATATTTCAAAGATATGTTGACAACATTGAAACCAAAGCATTTGTATCATATTTTAGCTATCATAAGCCACTCGTATCATTTGTTGAAATTGAAAACATTGAGGATGAATAAGAATAAAATGAAGAAAATAAAATATGAACTTTATAGCAATATTATAATGAACCTATAATTATCCCCCTCCTAATGCTGCTTTCGTCTCATTCTCTCTCAGTTTGTTTTACGGAAGGTTTCACTTCAATCGCGTCTAACCGTTAGACTGTTATTTTTTTTTTTATATTTTAAAGGTTTTATTAATGTTCAAAACATAAGTGCACAATTTAATAACTAATTAAGAACTTTTATCTTTAATTACCACGCTGAAAAAGTCTTGTCGGAATGAAAAAAATTAACCGGAGCACAATATGACCCCCTGTCGTTTGTTAAAAATAAAAATCGATTGTGGCGAACTGTCTTGTGGTGTTGCCCGTCATGCTCATATACCTTTTGATCTTCAGTCAACAACATTGAGGAGAATGAGAGCACAACGGGTATTGACCGGGGACAAGGCTCTCAAGAAACTACTTCAAGCAGTAAATGCTTACCGGTATGAATGAGGTACTCATATAGTATTCTCAAACAAATGTAAGTTTTGGCAACTCTTTTCCAAGAGTAAAAACATACATATAGTAGTGAACCAATAAACTTCACGAACCGACTGACGACAATACAGAGTGAATAGACCTTTGCGCCAAGCGTAATAAAATGGCGAATAGGTGAAGCAACTGGTATAAATGAAGATACATTGGCAACGCTGGAATAGAGCTGCCTTAAGTTACACGTGGTTGTAAGATAGTGAGTTATACCAGTTTAATGAGGCATAACCATGCTCTTTAGCGGCGAATTTTATTAGATAACTTTGTTGTTGCTTTCACATTCAGATACTATATTTCGCCAAGTCAATTGAGCAAAGAGATAGCGAACGGGTAATTAGCGAAGAGAAGAGGCCTAATGAGATATTAAACAAAAACATGAGTTCGCCTTGATACTAAAAGGCGAGACAGAATTCGCCAGAAAAAACGAGTTGCTAAATCTAAAAATTGCGATAGTTATTAATCACATGTACATACATATATAAGCAGAGGTGTACGCGCATAGGGTATTCAAACGTAAGTTAAAAGTTTAGCGAATAAACGAATATAATCAAGTAATTCACTAAAGCCAGTAAATGTGTTGTTATTACTTCGTGACTCTCATTTAGCAATCTAGTGATTGAACTCAGAAGAATTAATGTAAGAGAAGAATTTGAATCTTAAGGTAACAAAATTCTTAACAAGACTAGATTGTTGAATAAATTTTTCGGTTCGATAAGAGAGGGCGTTGCTACTAGCCAAAATTTTTTTTTTGTTATGTTAGCACACTCTTCATATAGATAGATAGGTAGATATGTGAGGTTGGCACGTGCATGTGTGAGATCATGTGCAGATGACTTCGCAGTCTGCAGAAGCCTGTGAGGATGCCCGTGAGCATTCTCAGATTGTCCTTGGTGAGGGTTATGAGTTTTTTAAACTTTTTTTTGGCTTATCCTCCCAGTAAGGATTTTGCGGACACCGTAGCCGAATGGGTTGGTGCGAGACTACCTTTCGGAATTCAGAAAGGGAACGTCGGTTCAAATCTCGGTGAAACCAAAATTAAGAAAAACATTTTTTCTCCCAGAACATGTGTGACAAGACGATTGCTCTTTCTACCTCATCGCATGTGGCACACATCTATCTTTTTAATACCTCGTTTCATATCCACTCTCTCCTAAACCATAACTTTATGGAGCCTAACTGCAACGGGAGTTGAGGTAATTTGCTCGCAGAACTTTCCGAAACTAGCCCCCTTTGCTTTAATCAGGGCTGCCATGGAATCCAATTGTTGCCGGAGTCGGATTTTAAATCGATAAAAAAATTGTCATGAAATCCAATGTTATAGATTTTATGTTCCAATTGACTTGTGTCAGTTTTATGCTGAAAACAGTGAACAGCGTAAACGCAATCCCGACTCAGCTGTTTCGATCAAACTAATGAGAACCCCATGTAAACGAAAAGTTCCTTCCTTACGTATCGTAGTACCGTAGATTTTATTTCACGACTATTAAAAAAAATCCCGTAATACCGACCCAGCTGATTGCTCTCTCACCACACAGTGTTGCGAAGTAGTACATTTCGAAATCATTTACAAAATAAACTTAGAAAAATGATAATTTTTGTTAAAATAGCTTAAAAATACTGTTGAATAATGTTAATTATAGATAAATGAACTATTTGCAATGTTCGGTTTTTGGCTTTGGTTTATTAAACAATGAAAAATTGTAACTGATAACGCGGATGTGTGAAAAAGTGTGTAAGCAAAAATATCAATGGCAACATTGTGTAGATACAACCACACACATACCCACACAAACCGATGTATTGCGTAAATATGTAATTAAAAGAACGCAGTTGTTCTCGGGGGTGAGTTTTCGTGCACGGTAAGGGACTGCGGTAAGGGATTCCGTGCGGCCTATATATAGGTTTTGCTATCGGAAACAAACCAAGCGGCTAACAGCTGGTGGATTTCATTTGCTTATTAGTTATTTTGCTTGCAGTTGTAGGAATGTGATTAAATGGTGTTTTGTTTTATAAAAATAAATATTAATGTAGTTATATTTTCATTCTAACTAGGGGGAAACTTAAATATTCAACGCAATCTACTATTTTAATATCTAGAATTTATAGAAAAATATCCCGATATTGCAAAGCGCTTCAGAAAGCGGGATAAACCAAATGTTAAAGATCTTTGGCAGATGCTAGCAGAATCTCTTAACAGAGTGGGTCCACTTCAAAAGGCTGCGAAGGGGTGAAAAAGGGTAAACGCTTATTTGTACTAAAAACTTAAATGTGTCTTTTAATTACATTTTTTCTTATATAGACGCGGACAGATTGGAAGAGCGAGGTAAAAAAAAAGCTCGCGCAAAATAACGCTGAATGTCGATCAACTGGTGGTCCAATGGTCCATTTTCAAAACATCAACTAGCTCAAACAGAAGTGTCTATAGTGCTTATCTGTGCAATAGCAAAGTCTGTAGAAGGTGTGGCTGGCAATTTGCTTGGTCTGCCAAATGAAAGTGACAATGAAATGCCGTCTACATCAAGCACATTACCAAAGCGGCAAATGTCTCCACTAAACACCACTCCTAAAAGACAAAGAAAGGAAAATACCGGGGAACGTTTGAAGAAATTTCTAGACGAGGATAATGAAAGAAACTTGGAAATAAACGAGAAATTGGATGATCTCATTAAAATTAGAAAAGGAGACTGCCAGCAACCTCTGGCGAGTGTATAGAGCCATTGATAAAACTGATAAATCTGTCGCAAATGCAGTAACACAACTGAAAGATGAATCTGTACAGAGAACGTCGGCTCGAATCTCGACGAAACACCAAAATTAAGAAAACCATTTTTCTAATATCGGTCGCCACTCGACAGACAATGGCAAACTTCCGAGTGTATTTCTGCCACGAAAAAGCTCCTCATAAAAATATCTGCCGTTCGGAATCGACTTGAAAATGTAGGTCCCTTCATTTGTGGAACAACATCAAGACGCACACCACAAATAGGAGGAGGAGGTCGGCCAAACACCCAAAAAGGGTGTACGCGCTAATTATGTTTGTATGTATGTAAGGATTTTGCCTGGCGTAGCCCCATAATTTGGTGCCAGCAAACCAACCGTAGCCTTTACATTCCCATAGCAGCCGGTTCTACGTTACCGGAATGACTCGGGTTTTTCCCGACAAAGGGCTGCCGCCCCAGTAAACTAGCCCTGTCTAGTGTACCGTATCCTGCCCCCAATCTTTCGTGGCAGGAGCAATCCATTGCAGCACGTTTGCTCCAAATACTTCTCTTCCGGGCTGGCGTCGAACCCAACCCCGGATCAGAAGTATTTTACTGCTGCATTTGCCACAAACGGCTCCACCCGAACTCCACCTCGGGTAGGTGGAATAAGTGCAACGGGTGGTGCCATCTTAAGACCTGCTCAGGCCATAAGGCTCACAGGGAGTGGTCCACAAGGTCTGTGGCCGCGTGTTGCTCCCGCTCTCAAGCGGCCCCTGCCTCAACGGCGATACTGCCCTCGTGCCGGCACGTCAAAGTGCCGCCACCAACAACACCTCAATGGTAAGGAGCCCCCGCGTGCAACACAACTCCCTCACTGACCCACAACCCTACTGCTCCTACCCCAGTGCGGGGACAAACCAGCAGCTCTTGGTCACCCGCACAGTCTGGTCCGTGTGTCAGACCGTAGTTCCTCGGAACTTGACAATTGTCCAATGCAATTCTTGTAGTGGCTGGTGCCATTTTCGGAGGTGCTCCGGCCGGCACACCACCCGTGAGTGGACACACGCCTTCGTTGCCCCCTGCTGCAGAGCACTGCAACCGCAACCGCCCCCAGTGGCGCGGCCACCAGTCAATATCAGGACACAACCAATTTTGCGGAACGCACAGCAGGACTAACGTAGACAACATCACGCATCCCTCACCTCCCGAGTTAGGACTATACTCTCGCGAAGCTTCAAGCTATTACAACAGAACTGCAGCGAACTCACGAACAAGGTTGACGAAATAGTCGACTTCATGAGCCGGTATGGTATCAAGATAGCTGCGGTCCAAGAGACAAAACTGCACGCTTTCTCCCCCCTGATTACCAGGGACGGCTACAATGTGCATAGAAAGGACCGCGAGCGAGACAACGGTGGTGGCCTAGCGTTCATAGTCCACCATTCAGTGCAGTATCGTCTCATCGATGAAGGCATCGACCGCAGGGTCAGCACCTTAGAATGTCAAGGTATAGCTGTCCGGTCAGGCGATGCCGAGCTCGAAATATATAATATTTACGTACCCTCTGTCACCTGCTGCCCGGCGGGATATCTCCCTGATATTGGTGCGCTCATCAGGGGAGAAAACCGATTGGTAGTAGGTGACTTTAGCGCGCATCACGATCTTTGGCATTCAAGCCTGCCAAATGGTCGTAGGGGACAGTTATTGGCAGAGCAGATAGACGATTCGACGTTCAGCACTGGCACGGTTGTTGTTCTTTCCGCCGGGTTGAGCGACTAAGCTGGGCTCTAAACTACCGTGGGGGTCGGCAGGTTGCGGATAGCCGGAAGGCCTGTAGTAGCAGGTTAGTTGCGAAATAAGTTTAAACGAATAAGCAATCCCCGACAATGAGCGGCCAGAAGCGGAGGATGTGGCTAAATGACAGCCAGCACAACAAAAAAAAATCCAGGCGCGGCGGTTTCCATAGTGGACGGCTTCCTGGTCAGCGTCTGTTCACCATGTTAGGTGCATCTGCTAACTGACCGGTATATGCCGTGGCGCACTGGGAGTCTCTCATCACTTCAAGAACCATCTCTGTTGTTGAAGTGAAGGGAGTGATGTGAGCTTGCTCTGCCGAGGTGTTAGCTGCGGGGTGTATCAGTGACCAGCCCCTTCGGGCCCTAGTCAGGGAGTGTGTATTGGACGCAGAGGTAGTAGTATGTGTTGCCCCGGGTGAGCTCCGGTCCGTCCGTGTTTTCCGGGACCGGTAAAGCGAAGAACAGGCCTCAGGGAACTGGGGTAGGGGCACCGTCCCCAAGGGTATACCCGATCCTGTTTGTTTCGGCCCGCCCCCCTACACACGATGAGCTGGTAAACAAAAAAAGAATGGAAAAATATATGAGAAATACAACTAACAACAGCAGTAACATTTATGGTGCCATTATGGGCAGCGGAAATGAAAGCCTGGAAGAGGCTAACAGAAAGGTACCAGGTGCAAGTGGATCGAGTGATCTACTAGTGGACCTAACTGAGGAGTACAAGACCCCCAAAGGCCGTATAACAATGGGGGCTGATCCCTTTAAGCGCGCACCAAAACTGGGACGGAGTCCTATCAAGACGCTCAGTGTAGAAAGGCCTGAGAGAGCAAAATCGTCGCCACCTGCGTTGCAAGAAAGCAATGAAAAAGCAGCACAATCGAGTAATGATACCTTAACGCTTCTTGGTGAGACGATTGGAAAGTTGACAGAAGCAATGCGTCTACCGCAACGCTCGATTAACAACCATATAAGGGAACTCCTCGAAAAGATCACTAAGCTACACTCGAGAGCTCAGGAAGAAGCGAAAAGCAAAGAAGCCAAGCGAAACATTCTTGGAAGTGTAACGACTGAAGGAACGGCGAAAAAACCACGCGACGATAAGCAGCCGGGTAGAAAAACGCCACCCAAAAAAAGCAAGACCACACACGAAGAAGAACACAAAGTGTCAGCAAGTGCAGACAAAAAAGCCAAAGGAGAGAGTAATGCCAAGAGGACAAACGGGGATATGGAAAAAGGCTGGATGAGTGTCAAGCGCAAACCAGCCAAGAAGAAAGTGACAAATAAACCACCCCCGAGGCCGGATGTGATTGTCATTGCGCGTGCCGGAACAATGACGTACAGTGACATTCTCAGGGTGGTTAAAAAAGATGATGCCCTGCAAGAACTCGGCGAAAACGTTACACGCATCAGAAAGACGGCCAAAGGAGAAATCCTGCTTCAATTGAAAAAAGAGCAGATGGCCAATACAGGAGTATACCAGAAGAAGATTGGCAAGGTGCTAGGTGACCAGGCGCAAATCAAGGTCCTAACCCACGAGATGTTGGTGGAGATCCGTGATTTAGATGAAATCACAACCAAAGAGGACATAGGTGAGGCTATACGAACGCAAGTTAACGAGCTTAACCTATTTAGTGAAAACGCAATAAAAAGCGTTAGAGCGGCGTATGCAGGCACGCAAACAGCTGTGATAAGCCTACCAGCACTGGACGCAAGGCGACTGCTTGAGAAGCAAAAACTCAAAATCGGTTGGGCGGTATGCCGAATAAGAAAAAAACGCCTGACTTAAGGAGATGCTACAGATGCCTGGAGTATGGACACCTAGCGAGGACGTGTACAAACGAAGACGACAGAAGCCAGAACTGTCTCAAATGTGGAGAAAAGGGTCACCAAGCGAAATTATGCGAGAAAAAGCCCTTCTGCGGAGCTTGTAAAAGAAAAGGAAGAGAAGATACAAGCCATCAGATTGGAAACAGAAAATGTCCCCTGTATCAAGCGGCGTATATTAAAACGAAGAAATGAGGATTGAGCAGATCAATCTAAACCATTGCGAGGCTGCACAAGAGCTCTTAAAACAAAGGGTATACGAAAATAAGGTGGATGTTGTGCTAGTCAGCGACCAGCATAAAAACCTAAACGCCGGAACGTGGGTCTCGGACAGGAAAAGTAAAGCTGCTATTTGGGCCTGTGGAGGAAATACCCTGCAGGACAAACCGCACACCCACAGTGATTACTATACCCGAGCAAAAATATGTGGCATATATTTCTACAGTTGCTACGCACCACCGAAACTGACGGAAGTAGAGTTCGAAAACCTACTGGATGAACTTGTGCAAAACGCTCGTGGTACCACACCAAACGTGATTGCGGGTGATTTCAATGCGTGGGCCTTGGAATGGGGTAGCAGATACACCAATAAAAGGGGGGATGCCTTGATTAAGGCATTCTCACTGCTTGATGTGGTTCTGCTAAGCACTGGGGGAAAAAACACCTTCGAAGTGAATGGTCGTGCATCAATAATTGACATAACTTACGCCAGCAGGGCTCTAGTACGATCAGCAAGCTGGCAAGTGAGTGATTTTTACACAGGCAGTGGCCACCTTGCCATTAAGGTGGACTTTTCGCATGGAAAAAAAGACGTACAGAAAAAACAGAATAAGGGTTGGAGGGTGGAGACGCCTGATGAAGAAATGTTCCAAATCATGCTAGAGAAGAACCCAACTAGCACCAACGATGTGGAACTACAGGCGGAGCTGCTAGTAAAACATGTCAGCAGAGCTTGCGATACCGCTATGTGCAGGAAAAGACAGAGCGCTCCCAGAAAGCCTGTATACTGGTGGAACGAGCAGATCAGCACCCTAACAAGCGAATGCAAAAAAGGAAGGCGCCTTTCCCAAAGGAGTTATGGGCTGGCAGAACACTACAGGCTCCGCGAGAACTATAAAAAGAAGCGGAAACAATTAAAGAAAGCCATTAAAAGCAGCAAGGCAGCCAGCTTTAAGGAACTGTGCCAGAATGTGGGCGAAAACCCGTGGGGTGATGGCTACAAACTCGTTATGGCCAAGGTCAAAGGAGGTAGAGGACAGGCGCCAACTTGCCCCATTCTTTTAGAAAAGATTGTACAGACACTGTTTCCAAAGCAAGACATGCAACCAAGCCAGACCCAGTTCCACGCAGCAGAAAATAGTGTCACAATCAGTGAAGCAGAGGTGATTTTGGCGACGGAAAGTTTCGGCAATGCTAAAGCTCCAGGACCTGACGGCATTCCGAACAAGGCGCTGAAGATCGCTGTCAGGCGCAACGCAAAGCCATTTGCAGAACACTTCACCAAGTGTATAAATGAAGGCATGTTTCCGAAAGTATGGAAGAAGCAACAACTAGTCCTACTTCAGAAACCAAATAAGCCAGCGGGTGAACCAAGTTCTTATCGCCCACTCTGCATGATAGATAATATACTATGGGTAAAATCTTGGAGAAACTAATCTGCACGCGCCTGGAACAGCACCTGGAGAAAGTGCCGGCTGAACTATCCGAACATCAGTTTGGTTTCCGAAAAGGTCGTTCAACCATCGATGCCGTCAGGAGGGTGACAAACATTGCAAGTAAGGCTATTGAGGGTGACAGGTGGATGCATGGTGATAAAGAATACTGTGCAGTTGTCACACTGGATGTCAAGAACGCCTTCAACTCGGCATACTGGCCCCATATTATAAAGGCTATTGAAGAGAAAAAAACGCCAGCATACTTA
Source organism: Anastrepha ludens (assembly GCF_028408465.1). Classification (NCBI taxonomy): domain Eukaryota; kingdom Metazoa; phylum Arthropoda; class Insecta; order Diptera; family Tephritidae; genus Anastrepha; species Anastrepha ludens. The sequence continues at coordinate 26,943,970 of NC_071503.1, forward strand.
GTACGGGTTATAAACAGTTATCTGTCGGAAAGAGTACTTCTGTACAATACAGATGAAGGCCCAAAGAGATATGCAGTGACGGGCGGAGTACCGCAGGGTTCTGTACTGGGCCCGATGCTATGGAATGTATTATATGATGGGGTACTGCAACTCCCAATGCCGAGGGAAGTGCAAATAATAGGATACGCAGACGACATTGCGTTGACCATAGTCGCCAAAACAATCCCTCAGATTCAGAGTATCTACAGCGAGGCAACAGCAAAGATCAAGCAATGGTTAACGGCGGTTAAACTCCAGCTAGCCGGGCAAAAAACAGAAGCAGTTCTCATTACGAGTAGAAAAAAGTTAGAAACGACCACACTAAACATTGATGGGCTCAACGTCACAGCACAGGCGGCACTACGATATTTGGGTGTAATGATCGATGCTCGACTAAGCTACAGGGAGCACATTAAAAAAGCATGCGGAAAGGCAGCCATGGTGACGGCGGCACTGTCAAGAATTATGACCACCATCGGTGGTCCTACTCAGAGTAGAAGAGCGCTCCTGGCTAAAGTTACCCAGTCTACACTCATGTATGCAGCACCCATATGGGGTAAAGCCCTGATACAGAAAACATATGCGAAAAAGGCGGAAATAGTTTTTAGACTTATTTCCCTTAGAGTTGCCTGTGCTTTCAGGACAGTGTCGTTTGAAGCAGTATGTGTCATATCGGGTATCATGCCACCAGACATAATGTCCTCTGAACTGGGTAGAGTGTACGACAAAGCCAAAAGCCAAAACAGGCGATTAACGGCGGAAGAGCGTAAAGAAGAAAGACGGGGGAGCATAATTGCGTAGCAAAATCGCTGGGACCTAGCAACAAAAGGGAGATGGGCGCATAAACTTATCAGAAGGATACAGGCTTGGGTTGAGAAAGGACATGGTGACACAGATTACTACCTCACACAGTTCCTGACGGGGCATGGATGCTATAGAGAGTATCTCCAAAGACTCGGCCAAGAGGACGCAGCTGACTGCTCGTTCTGCGGCAACGGTAGTGAGAACGTGGAACATGTCTTCTTCTCCTGCCCGAGATACGCATCTGAAAGAAGGTGCATTGAAGAAATCATAAAAGAAAAAATAAAACCGGGCAACATTGTAGATCACATGTTGCAGTCGAAGTTGGTGTGGGCCAAGGTGAAAGAATGGTCCGCAAATGCGTTACAGGAACTGCGGAAGAAGGAATGGGAACGCAGTAAGGAAAGAAGACAAAGAAGTAATGAAGGGTAGACGGAGAGAGAAATATAAATGAAGAGCCATAATGGCTAGCTTGGCCCTGCAATGCAATGCTTAAACGGCGGTACCGCAGGGCAAACTAAAGCTACAGAGGTCGGAGTTAGGTTTTAGAACGTAGGTGTACTGTTTCGCAAGTCCAGTTTAAGTAGTAATACTGACTGTGCGTGGTCCCGAATGAGGTGCACCCTTAGCGATCAGTATGAATCGTGCATGCCGTCTGTATTGACGGTATTTATGTAAGATTCCCCCTTCGGATAAAAAACAATAAACAAAAAACAAAAAAAACCGTTCAGCACTGTAAACGACGACGCCCCCACTAGGGTAGTGGGCGATTGCAGCAGCTCGCCTGACATAACAATTGCTAGCGCAGGTCTGATAAATAACATAACCTGGCGACCTATGCTATCGCTTGCATCAGACCACTTGCCCATTATTATCTCGATCGAGAAACCTGCCGACTTTGTTTCCGCGGATCACCGGTCTTACATCAACTTTAACAAAGCTGATTGGACCAGATTCGCAGAATTTACTGAGGACATCTTCGCAGCCCTACCCACTCCCACCGATGTGCGCGCAGGCGAACGCGCATTCTGCAAGGCGACCACAGCCGCCGCGGCTCGCTTCATACCCGCTGGACGGATTCAGGACTTACGTCCCAATTTCCCAGCTGAAGCAGCTGTTCTGGCGAACGAGCGTGATCGCCTACGCCAGGCCGACCCCGGAAATCCTCGAATAAAGGACTTCAATTCGGAGATCCGGCAACTGATAACCCGGCATCTGAAGTCCTGCAACTTCACCTCTGGTGTGAGCAAGCTCTGGTCCACCGTAAGGTCCCTGTCGAACCCGACGCAGCACAACGACAAGATGGATATCGCCTTCAACGGTCGTACTTCGTCGGATCCGAAGAGATGCGCGAGCTACTTTAGTCGGCAATTTACACTGCATCTTCCGGTCGACAGATCCAAACGTTGTACCACCAGATGGTTGCACAAACTGCCATACAACAGTGCACCGCTTGCTTTTTCCAGCGACGAGGTTCAGGGGGCCATCAAACATATGAAACCATCTAAAGGCATTGGCCCTGACGGACTAAACATGCTGATATTGAAAAAGTTGGGTCCATTGGGAGTAGAATTCCTCACCAAGGTCTTCAACCTGTCTATGGCCACTCTCATCATTCCTAATAAGTGGAAATTTGGGAGAGTGGTCCCACTACTGAAGCCAGGGAAGCCCGTCAACCAAGGGGAGTCTTATCATCCGATAACTCTCCTTTCCCCAGTAGTGAAGACTCTGGAAGCCCTTCTACTCCCACTCCTCACTGAACACCTGACTCCAGCCTCACACCAGCATGGTTTCCGAAAAGTGCACAGCACCACCACGGCACTCACCGTCATAAACACCCAGGTAAACCGCGGACTGAACTAAAACCTCCCCTGCGAGAGGACTGTCCTAGTAGCGTTGGATTTACAAAAGGCTTTCGATACAGTCAGCCACGCGACGCTACTAGATGACATTTTACAGTCGACACTCCCACCAGGCCTGAAGAGGTGGACCGTGAACTACCTGAGTGGTCGTCACTCGTCGGTGATATTTCGAGACCAAACGTCAAAACAGAGAAAAATAAAGCAGGGAGTTCCGCAGGGTGGTGTCCTTTCTCCCTTGCTTTTTAATTTATACATTTCGAAACTCCCCCAGCCACCAGAGGGAGTTTCACTGGTCTCATACCTATGCACAAAAGTAAACGACTACCTCGCCCGCCTTCCTCGCTTCTTCACTGCGAGAAACCTAAAACTTTCTCCCACTAAATCCACGGCGACCCTTTTTACCACCTGGACAAAGGAGGTCAAGCTGCAACTTCAGGTACACGTCGATGATACCCCAATACCGACGGTAAATAACCCCAGAATATTGGGAGTCACCTTTGATAGCTTGCTCTCCTTCTCCGCGCACACAACCGCTATTGCAACGAGAGTAGAGAATCGCAAGAAGGTCCTCAAGTCGCTCGCCGGCAGCACTTGGGGCAAAGACAAAGAAATGTTGCTGTCGACTTTCAAAGCAATAGGCCGACCGGTTCTTAACTATGCTGCGCCTGTCTGGTCGCCCGGAACCAGTGATACGCAGTGGACGAAGCTCCAGACCTGCCAAAATACTGATATTAGGACCGCGACAGGATGTCTCCTGATGTCCCCAATTCAACACCTGCGTGACGAGGCTCACATGATTCCTGTAAAGGAGCAGTGTCGCGTAACCTTGGCACAATTACGTTCTGGAAAACTCTGTTAAACTCCTACTTATCCAGAATCGACCCCGACATACTAAACATATGTCCGGCATGTGAAGGCACCCCGCACGACACTAACTACCTTTTCACATGCCCCATCAAACCCACTCATCTAACACCTCTCTCCCTCTGGACCCAACCCGTCGAAAAAGCTAGTTTCCTGGGCCTACCGTTAGATGAGCTAGACGAAGATGACCGGTGATTACACTACACTGACAGTGCGAAGATACTGCTACAACAACAACAACAACAACAACAGCCCTAGCTCTTCACTCCTGGGATTCTCCTTGATGGTGTGTTATCCCATGACATGTTAGGGCTCGGATCCTATCAAAGGCGAGGCCGCAACCTCTCTCGCCAATGCGTCCGTTACTTTGTTCCCACGAGAGAGTGATTCTCGATACCCAAGCAACCGCTCCATGTGTCACCATTGGTCTTATTGTCATGATGTATGTGTTGTTACAGCAACAAACTTTTACTCCTAGACGTTTGCAGATCATGAGAGCCTTTGTTGCCTTGGACAAGAATGCGTCAGTCTTCCTTTTCCAGTTAAGCTTGGCATCCAAGACAAGAGCAAGATATTTAACTTCGCTGACCAAATCAATAGCAGCTCCGTCTATACTGATCTCTTTCATTCCTGGTAAGGCTCTTTTCCTGGTGAAAGGGGTGGTGGCTGTTTTCGACGGATTTAGGCCAAGAGCTACCCCAGCACACCATCTTTTTTGTCAGGTTTCAAAATATTTCCAGTATATCGCAAAGAGTGATCTCGAACCCGCCTCACGTCATTCGTAATTACAACCTCACCCGCATATCCCTGAAAGCGGATGCCGTTGCTTGTCAAGAAGTGAAGGATGTCGTCTACACTAGGCTTCACAGTAGGGGTGATAAGACTCCTCCCTGTGGGCACACCTCAATTGTTTTTAGGTGGATAGTACTGTCCCCTGTGGCGGTTTCGGCTATCCTTGTCTGTCTATTGTTTCTCTTTTCTAGTGCCCGGCATACCCCTAAATGAGAGTGTTTCATCTGATTTCATTATCGATAATCTTCTCAATTGTTTTTAATACAAAGGTGAGACTGATTGGTCTGAAGGACTTTTCCTACTTTTGGTATGGAAACCACTTGTGCTTTTTTCACACTGTTGGTATGTATCCCAGCGCAAGACTGTCTCGCATTATCCCAACTAGGTGTGGTGTAATTAGCTCCTCACCGTGCCGTGGTACTACCCATTTTATAGATTGCTGAATAAAAATTTGTTTAGCCAGTTTCCAGTACAACTGAGTCGGGAGATCTAAGTTACGGCTCCCAGAAAATGTGTGACAAGACGCTTGCTCTTTCTACCTCATCGCATGTGGCACACATCTATCTTTTGACTAGGTGCCAGCGATTGGAGAGTCGTCCTGGACATCATATTGGGAGCGGTGATCAGCAAAGAACCAAATAGATAGGTAAAATACAAAAACCAAAACAAATACAAAAACAAACAAACAAACAGAAACATTTTCGGCATAACAAGGAGAGCGGTCACCAGCTGTTCTTGTAAATCAAAATAAATTACTGGTGTGGTGCGCCATCTATGCGCTATCAAATCTGTAAATATTATCAAACTGCATTATCGACGCCAATTGGAATAGGGCTGCCATTTAGATAAAAATGAGTTTACAAAGAACGCCTCCACCAGGCGGTGGAAATACGTCACAAAATCGAGCCACTATTAATGAACTCACCAAAAAATTAGAAAAAATGGAAGAAATGTGTAAAAACCTTTCAAAAGAAATAATCGAACTAAAAGCTGAAAATTCAAAACTTAAATCGGTCCAATCAAATGATTTCCAAACGAGTGATATAGCACACTTCTCAACTGATGAGGAAGAACTTACTCGCGAAACCGACTGGATTTTGAAGAAGAGACCAGCAAAGAAGAGAAAGGCAGAGTCATCTCCGGAACTTTCTAAAGCAAATGATGAAGACCTCTTGCCGTCTAAACCAATTAAAGGAAACACTCGCCCACCACCTATTATGGTATCTGGGGATTGTAATTACCAACAGTTATATACATTAACAAAAACTGAGTCGAAAGAAAATTTTACGATAAAACTCTTGAATAATGGAGTATATAAAGTCAACACCTTTTCAATTGAAGACTATAGAAAATTATCAAAAATTTTTTCCACTAAAAATATTTCCTGGTACAGTTTTGAAAACAAACAAACGCGGCCAATTAAAGTCGTAGTTAAAAAACTACACCATTCCTGTGAAGCCAAAGCAATCATAGAAGATTTAAGAAAACAAGGTCTTAATGCACTAAGTGCTCACAATAAACTAAAATGGAAAATCAAGGAGCCTTTAGATATGTTTCTGTTAACATTCGACTCCATGGAAAATGTAAAAAAGATATACGAAATTAAAACTATTTTAAACTCAGTTGTCTCGATCGAACCTGTAAAATCATCAAATTTGATACCACAATGCAAACTATGTGATTCCTACGGTCATACACAAAACTATTGTGGTAAACAGCCAAGATGTGTTAAGTGTGCAGGAAAACATAAAAGCATTGACTGCAATAAACCCGAAAAAGAAAAACAAAAATGCATGTTACTGCGGAGAAGCCCATCCAGCCAGTTATAGAGGGTGTGTAGTACTAAAAGAACTACAAAAAATGCGCAGTCAAAAGTTGGACAGGAAAAAAAAAGAACTTTCAGCTCCCTATACAACGAAATCCAACCAAATTAATGAAGAAAATTCTGAGAAATCAATGGCTTGCAATTATACATTAAAAAAACAGACCCCACAACAACTTACTTACGCACATGTTCTAAAACAAAACACTACTAATACTGCTTACTCTGGAGATGCACTAGCACAGATACTACAGAAACTAAATGAGCAAATGGATTTCAATAAAGCACTGGAAATACGCTTATCTAAACTTGAGATATTCTTATCCGAATCTAACCATGTCTAAAACCCTAAAAATACTTTTGTGGAACTCGAATGGACTACTAAAGCACAAAAATGAGTTGGAGATTGTACTCAATTCGGAAAATGTTGATGTCTGTATGATATCTCAAACGCATTTCACAACGCAATCATACATAAAAATTAAAAACTATGAAACCTATCATGTGATTCATCCAAGCAATTGTGCCCGAGGTGGTAGTGCAATAATAATAAAAAGCTGCATCAAGCACTTCGAAGAAGAAAAAGTTTCTGATGATGAGCTCCAAGTTACAGCAGTAACCATTAATAAGATCAAAACCCCCTTTCGCTTATCGCACTATACAGCCCCCCAAGATACCAGATCAAATGTGAACAATATTATAAACTATTAAAAAGATATAAAAATAGATTCATCATGGATGGAGACTTTAACGCTAAAAACGTATACTGGGGTTCAAGACTAACTACAACGAAAGTAAGAGAATTACATAAGGCAATGCAACTTGCTGGATGTGATGCGATCACAACATGCAAACCAACGTACTGGCCAACTGATTCCAAAAAAATGCCTGACCTAATCGATTTCTTTATAGTTAACAAAATATCTCGAAACTTTCTAGAAATTGAAGATAGTGATTATCTAAACTCGGATCACTCACCAATATTTTTATCTCTCAGCGAGCATATCATTTTTAAAGAACATAAGGACAAATTGAGTAACCGATTCACAGATTGGCATTACTTCAAGAAAATTCTACAAAATTACAAAAATAATGCAGCACAAATAGTTAATGAGGAACAATTAGATAGTGAAGTTCAAAATTTTACGTCCAATGTGCAACTTGCCGCATGGAAAAGTACTCCAACTGTTAAAAAAACCGCAGTCATTACTCAATACCCAAAGGACATCAGAGATCTTATTTAAGTAAAGAGAAAACTTCGCAGTAAGTGGCATCAAACACGACCACCAATAGATAAAACTAGGCTAAACAAAATGACCAAAAACCTCAGTCGGAAAATAAAGAAGTTTAAAAATGATGGGTTTTCTCGTTACTTGCATTCATTGTCCAACGATCGTCGTGTGGATTACTCTTTATGGAAATGCACACAGTACTTAAAAAGGCCACAAATGCACTGTCCTCCACTCAAGATAAAAGAAGGAAAATGGGCTAATAACAATTCCCAGAAAGCAGAACTATATGCAGATTATCTAGCTGATATTTTTACACCTCATGAGGCAAAATCCGAAAGCCTGTCTACATCCGTGCTCCAAGAGTTTGAAGAAATTCCACGAGTCACGAACGCCGAACTAAAAAGAGAAATTAAAATGCTAAAAAATAAAAAATCCCCTGGTTTCGATATAATCCCTGCAGAAATACTCAAGCAGCTTCCCCCTAAAAGCATCCAAATTCTCACTAGCATAATGAATGCATCTTTTAGGTTTTATTACATTCCTATTCTCTGGAAAACTGCGGAGGTTATTATGCTCCAAAAACCAGGCAAACCTGGACACGAAGTTTCATCGTATAGACCTATATCACTCCTAACAGTGATCTCAAAGCTGTTTGAATAGCTGTTGATTAAAAGACTCAATAAAATAATAGAACGAAAAAAAATAATTCCAACACATCAGTTTGGTTTTCGAAGTAAACATTCTACAATCGACCAGGTACACAGGATCACGCACAAAATAGAAAAAGGACACGAAAATAGAAAAAGGACACGAAAATAAAAAAGTATGTTCTGGCGTATTCCTCGATGTGGCAAAGCCATTCGATAAAGTTTGTCACACAGGTTTGCTTTTTAAACTAAAATCAATACTTCCTAAGCAATACTACGAAATCTTGGAGTCGTACTTATCAGTTCGCTATTTTCAAGTCAAGCAAGATGATGCTTATTCAAGTCTTCGACAAATAAATGCAGGAGTACCTCAAGGCAGCGTTCTTGGGCCTCTGCTGTACCTTATCTTTACACATGACCTCCCGTCTGATCCTAATTACGTCACAGCAACGTTTGCAGATGACACCGCCTTGATTGCAGTTGGTAAAACTGAAAACGAATCGACAGCCACATTACAAACCGCGTTAAATAAGATCTGCCAGTGGACTAATACATGGAAAATTAAACTTAACCAAACAAAATCTGTACACGTAGTTTTCACAAACACTAAAATACAACATATACCACTATACATAGATGATCAACAAGTCCCATACTCAAACTATGCGAAGTACCTAGGTATGACACTTGACTGCAAACTTCGATGGAAAGAGCATGTCAAGAAAAAGAGGCAAGAATTGGACATCAAACTCCAAAACATGCAATGGCTCATGGGTAGCAGATCAGCTCTCCCGATAGAAAACAAGCTGTTAATTTACAAGCAGATACTAAGGCCAGTATGGAGTTATGGTACGCAGCTATGGGGGTGCGCCAGTCAAAGTACGAAAAACGAAATCCAACACTTCCAAAATAAGGTCCTTAGGTGCATTGTCAAAGCACCATGGTACTGCAGAAGTTCCGACATTGAGCGGGACCGTAAAATAAACTCCGTTAACACTGAAATCGCAAAGATTGCAGTTGCCCACAAAGAAAGACTATTAAACCACATCAATGAAGAAGCACTTAATTTAATTGAAACCAACGGATTAATAAGAAGGCTCAGACGCAACCTAGCGATCTCATACCTCCATAGAAATGCTTTATGTCATGTAGAGTGAAAATTGTGTAATGTTATCATAATTAAGTTGCTTGTTAGTCATATGTAAATATTTATGAACTAGTTGCAATACAAACAAAAAAAAAAAAAAACAAAAAAAAAAAAAAAATTTTTCTTTTTAATACCTCGTTTCATATCCACTCTCTCCTAAACCATAACTTTATGGAGCCTAACTGCAACGGGGGTTGAGGTAATTTTCTCGCAGAACTTTCCGAAACTAGCCCCCTTTGCTTTAATCAGGGCTGCCATGGAATCCAATTGTTGCCGGAGTCGGATTTGAAATCGATAAAAAAATTATCATGAAATCCAATGTTATAGATTTTATGTTCCAATGGACTTGTGTCGGATTTAGATGTCACAGGATCCAATTATATTGGTTTTGCTATCGGAAACAAACCAAGCGGCTAACAGCTGGTGGATTTCATTTGTTTATTTTTCTTTCAGTTGTAGGAATTTGAGTAAATGGTGTTTTGTTTTATAAAAATAGATATTAATGTAGTTATTTATATTTTCATTCTAACTAGGGGGAAACATACAAATTTAACGCAATCTACTATTTTAATATCTAGAATTTATAGAAAAATATCCCGATTTTGCAAAGGGCTTCAGAAAGCGGGATAAACCAAATGTTAAAGCTCTTTGGCAGATGATAGCAGAATTTCTTAACAGAGTGGGTCCACCTCAAAAGGATGCGAATGGGTAAAAAAAGGTAAACGATTATTTGTACTACAAACTTAAATGTGTCTTTTAATTACATTTTTTCTTATATAGACGTGGGCAGATTGGAAGGGCGAGGTAAAAAAAAAGCTCGCGCAAAATAACGCTGAATGTCGATCAACTGGTGGTCCAATGGTCCATTTTCAAAACATCAACTAACTCAAACAGAAGAGTCTATAGTGATTATCTGTGCAATAGCAAAGTCTGTAGAAGGTGTGGCTGGCAATTCGCTTGGTCTGCCAAATGAAAGTGACGATGAAATGTCATCTACATCAAGCACATTACCGAAGCGGCAAATGTCTCCACTAAACACCACTCCTAAAAGACAAAGAAAGGAAAGTACTGGGGAAAGTTTGAAGAAATTTCTAGACGAGGATAATGAAATAAAGTTGGAAATAAACGAGAAATTGGATGATCTCATTCAAATTAGAAAAGGAGACTGCCAGCAACCTCTGTATAGAGCCATTGAGACAACTAATAAATCTGTCGCAAATGCAGTAACACAGCTGAAAGATGAATTTGTACGTATAAATAAAGGAAAGGAAAAAGCAGCAACTGGAGCTGGAGCCAGCAAAATTTGATTACGAAAAGCTAAAAAAAAGTAACTTCATTGCTTACCTGAAAATATACCTTTCCTATGCGCCTTGTGATTGGTAAAGAAAGACTGAAATCTTACTCTATTTACTGATTAAAGCGATGTTTAATGAAGTTTCCTCATCAAATTGGTATCCTTGCCACGGGGATGAGGCTTAAGTGCTGGTTTAGCCCCCATATCATGAGGGTTAACCCACCACGAACTAAGAGGGAAGCTCCACATGGGTATTGGCTAGCAAACAATCCGGAAAACGGCGGAGGCCAGTCAATCACCTTGCGGAGATTACCGTACCGACGACCATCCCACTGTTAGTCCCTAACCTGGTATCCCATCAACCCCTCTCCTGTACCCTCCTAATCCAGGGTGTTACGCGTCACCGTGCCCAATGGATGGGCACCAGGTGTAGCCAGGGGTATCCGGCTGTATTTTAACGGCGCCCCTCTGAAACTGGGTCACCTCAAGAGAAGGGACTGCCATGGTCGACATTTCCCCTTTCCCTCCTAATAAAAATTTAGTCCGATAGGCCCGCCACGTCGAGCAGTGCGGACAACCACGGCAGCCCAAAAGCAAGACCAAATCCCTCAGGAAGGTCAGGTCTTTCAATAAAAAAGCGGAGTAAATCTTGTGGCCACGCAGGCCCAACTCCCGCTCCGTCCCTTCAGGGACTGCCCCTACGGCAGCGATACCTCTTACTGGCAACAATCGCAACCCTGTCATAAGACAAGTTGAGGATGACATATCATCTACGTCTGGTGCCATCAGTAGACCCCCCCTCGCAACAAAATCCTTGGGAAGCAAGAGCTGCCCTGTCAGAAGACAAGCAGACCTTGTTGTCCTCGTCACTCCAGGTGGCACGGGAACTCCGAAAGGAGAAACACCCGCACCAATGTCGGCAGCATCGGACCACATGGCTCAGCCAATGACTTCTGATGTCTGCCCGTCTGGCACAATCACTGCCGCGGGTAGTACGCACCCCCGGAAGCATATAAGTGCGTCAGAAAGGTCCTATTATACCAGGCGATCGGCCTTCAGAATCCTGGAGAGACTGAAGGACATTAGAGAAGAGGATCTGACGGAGGAACAGTCAGACTCCAAGGCGAGTGCTGAAGCCTCCATTACCGAACACCGGGAGAAGGCCAAAATAGACTCCGCATGGGGCAAGCGCACGCGATCGAGTGAAGGGACATCGGCTGAAGCCAAACGAATCAAGGTCTCCGCCACTCAGGTCACTAATGTCACGACGAACAGGACTTCCGCGGAAGTAGCGAAAGGAAGCCATATACGGGCGGTGATTGATCGCAGTTCCCATGATGGTGCGATCTCTCAAGCAAACTGGGACTTAATAAACAGGAGTTTTTGAAAAGTGTACAGGGACATCCTGAAAGAAAATCCAGGACCTCCACCCAGTTGCTCGGATGCGGGATAGTTTAAATCCCGCGTCAAACCAATAAGGTGCGCTAATCAACGTTCCGTGGACCTATACACCCTAGCGATTAATCGCATAGGGGAACCTTGGCCGGGGGCCCTCCTTGATGTGGTCCGCCGAGAAGACATCCCTAACCGGCCAAGATCTAGAGCGTGGATACCAGACTTCCATTCTGATCCAGAGGAAGTCCTGGACCTGATAAAGCTAGGCAACCCCTAACTACCTACCAGCGACTGGAAGGTAGCAAAGGTTGGCGAAGTGGATGGCAAGAGGAGACTGGCCGTGATAATCCTCAATGAGGAATCTTTGGATCCACTTCCAAGCGCTGAATCTCCATGTCTACAGACAGGATGGGGCTAGCAAGAGCACCTCCGCAGAAAATATGACTTCATCTGCGGAAGCGAACGAGGTTGTCACAGACAACGATGAGGTGATTTCCAACTCCGGCATGGTAGGCGAACTCTTCGAAAGGGTTACCTTAGAGGGCATGGAGGGGGAATACTCCGATCTCTCTGCTATAGAGGATGAGGAGTCTCTCTCCCCTACATCCGATGAAGAGAACGCAGACCAAACCGTGGTTAGTTCAATAATGAACAGAAGCGATGGTGAGAATTGTACAAATCAATCTTCACCACAGTAAGGCGGCCTCAGCCGCACTCGTCCTCCGTCTCGCAGAAAGAGAAGAGGATATCGTGCTCATCCAAGAACCATGGGTCGTAAAAGATCGGGTTTGCGGTTCGAGCAGTAGAGAATACAAATTGGTTTCACTGGTTAAAGGTAAACCCAGGTCTGGGTCATATTCGACGGACCCATATGTTTTTATTAAGTTCGCAGGCAATAATGTTTGCGTCAATTGAATCTTATACGGGAATAAATGCAAATCAATGCGGATAATTCGTTGTAAAGTGTTCCGAGCAATGCCCAACTGCTGAGAACGGCGATTCCTTGGCGACGTCTCAACGATCGCCTTGGTCGGTTTTGATTTGGCCTCTTTGGATTAGAATGAGCATCCCCAGTCGAAAACCTTTCGTACAAACGTTTAATGGTGTTCTTAGAAGGCGCACTTTTCACATTATTTAATTTTTTATACGCACGTTAAGTTTTCACAATTGACTTCTTTTATTGAATGTAAATTTCAACAATTTCGGAGCGCTCGCGTGGCTGATACTGTTCCATGGTAAAAATCTGCTTGGACTGACGCTTCCAACGCGGTATGTCATTAAGCGATCTGAAGCCTCTGTCAAAAGATACAGGGTTGCCAAATGGGTCCGTTGAATATGGCCAACCCTGAATTTACTAATACAATTTAGCGATGCGGATAACGTCATCATATCGGTGGAGTCCTGCGGAAGGACGATATGGCTTGCCTCCTCTTAAATGGCACACGACGCGGAGCTACCTCCTCCATCACCACTCTGAGAGATGCAGTTCATAAAGCATCGAGATGTGGCCCCCATTCATACTGGGAGCAGATGCTAATGCACATTATCATATCTGGGGCAGTTCAGACACAAACGCACGTGGTGATTACATCTTTAAATTCATTATGTGCAACAATCTTTATATTAATAACATAGGTGATACCCCTGCTTTTGTAACAACTACGAGAAATGAAGTTCTAGACTTCACGAGTGTCAATGAACGAGGAGCCCAAATTTTAAAAGACTGGAGAGTGTCTACAGTCAACTCCTTCTGAGATCATAGGTACTTAATGTACAGTATTTCATTGCAAACTAAACAATGTAAGCCGGTTACAAACCGCAGACGCACAAACTGGGAGATGTTTGAAGCCACATTATCTAGAAATCTCCCTGCCGCGACATACCAAATTAACTCCGAGTCACAGCTCAACTCAGTAGTTGATGAGCTGACTTCAGCATTTCAACAAGCTGCGAAGGCAGCATGTCTTCAGAGAACGAGAAGAGGGAAACCGAAACCTCCATGGTGGTCCACTGATATAGCAAACCTTAGAAGGGAATGCAGAACTATGTATAACGAAGCGAGGAGAACCATAAGGGCAGCAAAAACGGCGTCTTGGAGAGACTTCTGTCAAAAGATAGAAAGTGTTTCGGAGACCAGTAGACTCCGGAAAGTGATATCAAGAAGTCCCAGCAACCCTTGCTATCTTATAAAAAAGAATGGCAATTGGAAAACCAGCAGTGAAGAAACACTAGAATCACTAATGCTGACGCACTTTCCAGGTTGTCTCTGCAACGATGACAGTAGAACCCACCCTATAGTTCACTAGAAGAATCCCCAATAGATTTTATAACGAAGGATAACATAAAATTTGCCATTGGCAGCTTCAAACATTACAAATCACCGGGACCTGATGGAATCATCCCCGCTGATTTGCAACACACAAAAGAAATGATTGCACCTACACTGGTCTTAATTTTTGAGGCAGCGACACGTTTTCACTATATCCCCAAGAAATGGGCAGAAGTAAAAGTGGTATTCAATCCCAAAGCAGGGAAAACCACACATACGAAACCGAAGCACTTCAGGCCAATTAGCCTATCATCCTTTTTGTTAAAATCTTTAGAGCGGTTGCTAGATGTGCATCCCAAAGGAAGGATTAGCGACAAGCTATCAACTTCCCAACATGCATACAGCACAAGCAAATCAGTGGAAACAGCGCTCCACGAGCTCGTTCACACAGTCGAGAAATCACTTCACTACAAAGAATATACCCTCGCTGCCTTTCTAGATATCAAGGATGCTTTCAATAATATATATCCGGAAGCAATTACCACTTCGCTAACGGAAATGGGAGTAAGCAGTGCACTAGTCACTATAGAACGAATGCTAACTGGGCGAACGATAAGCGCAAATTTGGGTGACGCATCCATTAAAAAATTTCCGATCAGGGGGACACCCCAGGGTAACGTAATATCTCCACTTCCGTGGAACCTAACTGTCAATAATCTTCGACAAGAACTTGAAAAAATGGGAGGTAAAATAATATCATTTGCCGATGTTACTCGTATTGTAAAAGCAATCTCGGGGAAACACCTTCCAGCATTAACTGATCTCCAACAAAGATCTCTCAACAGATTATCACTTTGGTGTAAAAGTCGAGGACTAGAAGTAAATACGGAAAAAACGGATTTGATACTGTTTAGTAGGAAACATAAAACACCTTGAAGAGCAGCAAATATTCCTAGGAGGGAAACCACCTGGCACCACAGAAAGGGCAAAATATCTAGGACTTGTACTTGTTAGGAAGCTAAATTGGAGGCTCACAGTCGCAGACAGAGCACGCAAAGCTATGACCGCAATGTACTTCTGGGGAAGGCGTATTGGGAAGAAATGGGGGTTGGAACCCAGAATGATACATTGGCTCTACACAGCAGTGGTTAGGCCAATTCTCTACTATGGTATTGTAATATGGTGGGATCCCCTTCAGAAGGGTGTGAACATCAAAAAGCTTGACAAGGTGCAAAGATTAGCATCTGTTCTGATAACCGGCGCCATGTCAACCACACCATCAAAAGCATTATATGCGACACTAAACTCCCTTCCGGTAGAGCTGGCAATAAGGCTGAACACTCTAAATAAGTGGTCCAACACAGATTATGGTCACGGGCTTCCCGGACTAGTGGACTATGCACTCCCGCCTATAGTTACCGTTACATCGTTTACGACACTCCTACCCTCAAGGAAAGAGTGGGAATGAGACGATGTGAGACAGGGCGAGTCCATCCATGTATACACAGTTGGCTCAAAGCTCGAGGGCAGGGTGGGCGTAGGTGTATATTGCAAACATCTGGGGATTTCCTTCAGTTTGCGGCTCCCCGACTACTGTAATGTCTTTCAGGCTGAACTGATGGCAATAATAAAGGCCGCGACACTGATAGTGTTATGCGATATCCGTAAATGATATCTTCATTTTCACTGATAGCCAAGCGGCGATAAAATCCCTCACAAAACAGTCGACAACCTCCAAGGTAGCCATGAAATGACTCACCCATCTCGTTAAGAGATGTGTAACATTCGTTCCTGGCCATCGCGACATTGAGGGTAACTGTAGAGCCGATGAACTAGCGAGACTCGGCACTTAATTCACTGATGAGTACATAGATAACGATATAGGGATACCCTTACAAACATGTAAGCTACTCATCCTTGAAGAAAGTGTAAAGGAAGCAAACGAAAGATGGTGCAATGAGCAATCTGCAAAATCGCCCATCAACTGTGGCCGACTCTAAATGCTAAACGCACAGAATCTCTGCTAAGCCAAAATAAACACAGTCTTAGCACATTAATCTCAGTGATAACGGGGCATTGCCTAATAGATAGACACGCCCAGAGGATGGGTGTGCAAACACATGACTTCAAGACAGCTACATTCAAAGACAATAGTAATGGAGTCGTTCAGACTCTCTACCTCCTCTTCTTCCAGCATCATATGTTAGTACCTGACCGCTTACTCAGGCTGGGTAAATTTATACCTAGCACACTTCTAGGTATTTGAGGTATTATATGAACGCATGTGAAGTTTCATTTCAATCTATCAATTCATTCCTTGTTTACAAGATATTTAGTATCGACCTGTCACAGCATTTTTGCAGTGATTGAATTTTTATTTTTGGAGGGTTTAAAAGCAAGGAAATTTATGAAAAAATGTTGATAGTGTATAAGGACTTTTCGCCATCAATTAATCCAGTAGAACGATGGGTTACTGAATTTAAAAGTAATCGTACAAGCCTTAAAGGCGATCCACGTGGAGGACGTCCACAAACAGCACCAACACCAGAAATCGTAAAAAAATGCAGGACATCGCATTGGAAAATCGTCTAGGGACTGAAAGAGATTTAGTAGAAGACATACGCATCTCATTGGTAAGGTATATTTTGATTCAAGTATTGAGTTTCAGAAAGCTGTATGCACAATGAGTACCGCATTCGCAAACAATGAAACAAAAACACATTCGAATGCGGCTTTCTGAGCAACATTCGCGTTTTCGAAAGGGTAAAGAGGGTTTTGAGTGTCGATTCATCACGATGGATGCGACTTGGACCTAACACCGAGATCCCAAACCAAAAAACAGAGGCTAAAGAGTGGTGTGAACTTAATTCTTCGACCGAGAAACGGTTTCATGCCCAGAAATCGGCCAACAAGGGGTTAGCATCAGTTTTTTGGCATGCGAAACAACATTGCACCGTGTCACAAGAGCATCTTGTCAATGGATAAAACCAATGAACTAAAATTCGAATTATTGGAGCATCCAATGTATTCACAAGATTTGACCCCTAGCAGCTTCCATCTGTTGCCAGATAACAGCTGTGGAAACGGTCTTTCCAGATTCTCATTTCAGGGATGAAACTCATGTATTGGAATCTCGTTGGAACAACTGTATTCATGTTCAGGGAGAATATAATGAATAATAAAGTGTATTTCAAACCATAAAATTGTGTTTGTCTAATCGAACCGCAAAACTTATTGAACCGAGTATGTTGATTTATGCCAGTTGCTTCTTCTATTCGCAACTTGCTAATGCCTAGCAAATCGAAGCGTCTATTGTAATTTTTAAATTTAAGATTTTTCAACTCAACGAACTGATGAAAATGAGGTACCGCGTGCTAAATTGTAAAACCACCAATTATAACTATACCTGAAAGAGAATTTTTGCTTTTGTTTTGCCGATGGCGCCGTGGCTGGAGAATGCATGTAATTGTTTATAAATTCTTGGATTTGGCAGTTTCCATTGCTTTCGCTTCCTCTTCCCAAAAGAGTAATGTCGATTCCTTTTGTTTATATATCCCGCAACGCTGACTTGACGACGAAGTCGAAGGTCGCAATCTTTCATTCAATCGTTATTGTACTGATATTACCTTTATTAAATTCGTGTTGTTTAAAATTATGTATGAAATAATTTCTGAAATTCGGCAGCAGCAAATCAGATGAATATAAACAACAACCCTTCAAAGAGTGTCACAATATCGCTGTAATTATTGAGTGTGGCAAACACATCCTTTTCTCGACCAATTGAGCAATTTAAGCTAATTCAGTGTGACGTTATTCCACGGTATTACCGAAATATAATCAAAGTCAATACAAAAGCCGGTTTCTTGGACCCTTAGCATTAAGAAACGACAGTTATTTACATTGTCATTTCCGTAAAAATATACTAATAATAATATATATTTTTATATTTATATATTCTAATAAATACGATACGTATATCCAAATCAAATAAATTCAGTTAAATAGTTGAAGTCTGCTTTAACCATTTCAGGCCCATAAACTACTCTATTTGATACATATTTTACGTTGTAAACGCATGTACGTTTTATGTTGAATGTAAAAATAATTTTGTTTCTAATTTTTAGATAGGATGTAATCTCAAGTCTTACTAGAAGACTTTACAGTATGCTTTCGTCATCAAAACACCTCGACTTGAAACCTTCGGCATCAAAACAACTCGAAATTAAATTTAAGATGGCAGTTTAAATACCTTACACATCATATATTCTAGCAAATACGACACGTGTATCCAAATCAGATAAATTTAGTTAGATAGTTATATTCTGCTTGAACAACTTTATCTGTATAAGTTATTCCAGTTGTCACATATTTTTGTTTTCGCCAATGTAACAGAATTCAAAACATAAACACTGTACGATGTACAAAAATGTATGTTATACAAAATCTTCCGTGAACAAAAGTAATTTTTTAACTATTTTAAGATTAAGACATCTCGACTAATTGTTTCTTTTTAGCAAGCAAATACATTGAATTTAAGTTGGTAACTAAAATATTTATCGCATTAATTTGATGAAAGAAAATACAATGAATTATAATTGGCAGTTGAATTGTTTATATCGCATTAATTATGTAGATACGGTTTATAAAGATCAATCAATTTTTTAATCATCAAATGTTGAAGATATCAAAAAATTAGCGGCCAACTGCTCATCTTTATCGCACGCAAAATACGCTTGCAATACCAGACCTTCAGGGAATCCAAGAGATGTAAGCTGCAAATAGATATCAATTAATGAACAGTATTTTCTTTTAGTTAAGAACTAAACCTTACACGCTCAACCGCTTCTTTGTCATGCTGTGTTAGACGAACAGAACCATTCTCCGAAATGCCTGAGTCAGACACATTATTAGTAGCTGTTGTATTTGTAGCACTGCCACAGTCTTCATTCGGATCACGTCCGACCGCGGCCGAAGCAGTAGCAAGTAATTCCGCTACTGCAGCTGCAGCAGCAGCTCTTTCGCGCATGAAGGCTTCAGCAATGGCAGCACGGTGTTCTGCTGCTGTATCTGAACGAGGTGGTCGAATGTGATTTGATAAGGTATGCGACCTTGCATCGCCACTTTCTCCAGGGCGTTGTTGTGGAGCAGGGGCATCACCACCTGCTCCTTGAGTTGTATCAAGAGGTCGTATATGCCAACCATCACCACCAGCTGCCAGCTGTGCACCCCTTTCTGTCATGTCAGGAGGAGGATTTTGGCGGTTAGTACCAGTTTGCCGTTCCCTTGATCGGTTAAGCATGCTTAAAAAAGCTTCTTGGTTTTCCGATATCAGTTGAAGCAGAGGAGGATTAGTCCGCCCAATCTAAACTCATATTATACAATTTAAAACACAGCGTTAGATAGATTAATAATATTTATTACTTGCTGAAGCAGTGAATGTAATGAATCGGGATTCTCATACACTAACGAGCGCATCAGTAAGAACTGAGGTTGATTGCGTAAAAACCGAAATGGATCTATAAAGATAACAAAATGTGAGATAATTAAAATAATTCTAACAAATTGGTCTGATTTACTTTCATGGGCAGGACGCAACACATTACCTAATGATGCATTATGGCTTTCCGAAGAGTGTTGACCGTATTCCCCGTCACGGGAACTCAAGCTGTCATCAATGCTGCAAATATGGTTTGGCGGTTCGACATCCTCACCGCCATCACTATTCGTGCGAGGTGTTTCCCCATCACCCGCAGCACTATTGTCTGGATTATCTTCCCCAACAGCTGCTGTGGTTGCATTGAATCCGTCTGAAACCTCTGGTAATCCACTAATTAAGTATTCTACTGCCCTTTCTGGATTGTTGTAACTAGCTGCCATAGCGCTTAAGACCATTGTACGAGAATAGCCCATTTCAATCATTGATGCAACTGTGCGATTATATTCTTCTCCCATGAGTAAATTTGATTCAGCTCGTGATTGTAGGGATGTATTTGAGAGAAAACCAGCAATATCACCGCTCGAGAAAGAGCTTTGACTAGTTTCGGAACTATCAGAGCCAACAGTGGTTCCAGAAAGAAATGCACCAGATCCCTTCGCTAAAACGCTTGCATTGTTTCCAGTAGAGCCTAAAACAGCAACCTTCTTGTTAATATTCCTACCTCCATTCTCCACAGATTTTTTATCCTGGTCTGAGCTTCTATTACCTACGAATTTATGCTTGGATTCATCTTTCACAGAGATATTACGTTCCTTCGGGTTTTCTTTTACAGTTTCATTATCAGTGATTAATGATATTGGAGTAGATGTGGATGCACCGCCCTCGTCTGGTTTTTGTACATAATTTCCAATATCGCGTTTAATCATTACCACAACAAATTTCTTTTCATCTATGTTGTATGATGCTATGGTGCGTTTGTCATCAAGTATTACACCTAGTTAACAGAAAAAAAGCACTTCAATGCTTTACTGAGTTAGTTGATAAGTTTTATTGAACCAACCAGCATATATGAGCTTTTGTTTTCCTACAACATAATCGGATCCGCGCTCGTCACAGATTTTCTCCTTCAATTGGAATACCTATATAAAGTATAAACGTGAAGTTAAAGTTATAGTTTCCCATACAAAGCAAGAATATGTTTATCTTCATCAGCCCAATAATATTTTTGTATATTTTGTATAAGTTGGGAACTTCCTCCGAGGACGAACTCTTGGCCTTCAGTCAAGAGACAGCTGATGACAAACCTATGGGCCACAGCACACCATCAACTTTAAATCAACCATCCACATCCGCTGATGCCAAGCAGCGAAATCTAAAAACAGGCCTGTCAAGATATGAGCTCAACCAAAGGTATTCTCGGCAGAATAAGCAAAAATGAGGCCGAGGTAAAACTCATCCAAAAATCGCGGCCGATAAAGCAAGGTGCCAAAAGGTGGTCGACAAGTACCTGGCGTTCCAGGCCACCCAGAAGACAGAAGCCGTGAAACACAATCGTTCACAAGACGAAAGCAATAAAACCTCGAAAAAGCACAGTGTCGGTGCACACTGCTTCAATGGCCAAACCAGCCAAGCAGATATTTAATGAGGTGGCACGGGACCTCCTGCAAACTGCGTTGGTAGACGAAATAACGAATCGCGGTAAAGCTGCTTTGGAGAAGTGGTCCGAAATTGAGGTTCGACTGTATCGTATTGTCGTTGATCAGGTCATGGGAAGCTAGGAGGGTCAATTGCCAGGATTTAACTCAATGGAGGTGGTCCGCGGATACAGGGTGATTAAATGCGATGATCAGCTCTCACTTGATTTTCTGCAAACAGTTGTTGGCAAGATCCAGAAGGAATGGGAAGGTTTGAGGCTCAAACTAATCCCGGCCAGGGAGATCCAA
Source organism: Anastrepha ludens (assembly GCF_028408465.1). Taxonomy (NCBI): domain Eukaryota; kingdom Metazoa; phylum Arthropoda; class Insecta; order Diptera; family Tephritidae; genus Anastrepha; species Anastrepha ludens. The sequence goes on from NC_071503.1 coordinate 26,965,514, forward strand.
CGACGGCCGAGAGCTCGCATCTAGATGCCGAACATGGAGTTCGAAGCCAAACAGCTGATACAATGCCTGCAAGCTCATAACCACAATGTTTGGATGGATGACTAGGAAGTCGACATCGCATTAATCCAGGAATCCTCGGTGCAGACCACCGAGGTGAAAGGGGCTTTCTGGAAATAACCACAACCTGTTCTACAAACGGATTCAAGACAATCCCAAATCTTGTATTGTAGCTAAAAAATATTTGAATTCATTTTTAATACCATTATATAGTTCACAGGATGTGACGGCTGTTGAGGTGTCGGCATAATACTTGCTTCCATCTACATGGCATATGATCGGATAGCACCGCCCGCGGAAGTTCTTCGGCTGGTTCTCGAATCCAAGAACAAAACCCTGCTACTCGGATGCGACGCCAACGCGAGGCACTCTCTATGGGCCAGCTCGGAGACAAACGATCGAGGTGAGTCCTTTATGATTTTATTATTAACTAGCGGACCCTCACCCGCTTCGCTGGGTGAAAGAAAAATATAAATGAAAAGTGTTCTTTGTTTTTTCTTGTTGCATCATTTAATTCATGCTCAGCCATTATTTTGTGACTTATTCTAATAACAATGTTTTATTTATTTTAGTGACTTACTCTAATGATTGTAAACTAACAACTTATTCTAAAGCCTTCTGATACACACAATTTTTGGTTTTATTTTCATGCGGTGTATAAATATAAAGTAACGATGGTTTCTCTACTCGAGAACATCCTACATACAGTTGCCCATGTCCAAAGCATGGATAAGTTAGGTCAATTCCGGGCTGGCGAAATCCTCCACTGAACCCTCCCCGAGGGTGCCAGCTGGTAATAAGTACCACAGTTTTCCTATTTACAGGAGGTACTTAGCTAAGTTAAGGGTACTATGGGTTGGGTTCGATACTCCTCAATAGTACAGCACTCCCCAAAGTACTCTTAACGTGGTCGGGGGTGAAGGGCTGGATTAAGGTGTGATGCGACCCGTGCCGAGAATCTGTCAGGCTTGGGGCCCTTCTAACAAATAACCAAGTCTCGAACGGAGCTTACGGATAACTGGCGCCCTCCGTAATAACTAGCCTTACCCGTGTAGTTCGGAGCTATGCACGGGCGGACATCCTTTCTCCGACACTCGTGGGTCCAAATATGCAAGCAGACTTTTCAAAAATAAATAAAAAAAAGGAGATCGGTCCTCCTTCGAAAAGACCGACAGGAACAAACAGTTCCACAACAAGAGCAACGGTCGCACCGAGCTCAAAGAAAACGCCATCCATAGGCTTAATAAGTCGATCCAAACATACAGTGACAGCCCCAGCGAAATCGAGGACAGCTGACACGCACTCAGAACTGGACACAGGTCCAAGTACAAGTAGGGGGGCACTAGCCCGGCAGTCAACTGCGATTCAGCCCCCAAAAACGGTCCCGACCGGAAGTAATGCTACTGCTAGCTCCGGTACCGAAGGATGGCCGCTTGTGAGGGTGGTAGACCCAGCGAAAGCGAGCTACAAGGATCGCAGAAACGCAGCTAGGCTCCTAAGGAGGGTGCACGAAACTCACCCAAAGGAAGGTGAAATGTCACAGGAGTTGAAAGAGGCGATTGATAGAGCAAAAGCGATCATTCCTGATCTCAACCCCGACTTCAAACCAACACAATCGGCTCCAAAACGACAGCGGTCCTTGGAGGATAATAAGCCAAACGCAAAAAGGCACAAATCAATGGGCGTGACGCCCAGAAGATCATTTGCGGAAGTTGCAAAAGACCGTCTTATCATAGGAGTCCTGGACGAGAACCACCCGGAAGGTATGATCCCCAAGGCCCAGTGGAAATGGATCGAGGCCGAGCTAACGAAAGTGGCACTGAAGGTTATTCTGGAGAACCCCGGCCCCCCGCCTGCGTGCGAAGACTTAGGCTGGCACCAAGGCCAGATAAAAAGTATAGCATGCGACGATGAGAGATCGGTTCAACTGTATAAAGAGGCCATCTCCAAAGTCGGCGAAGTGTACCCAAATGCCAAGCTAGTGGTCGTGGACAGGAAGGATATTCCGTCCAGGCCGCGAGCAAGGGTTTGGTTACCTTCAACCGTCGAAGACCCGGCAGAGATTATGAAGCTCATCCGGGTCTGCAATCCGGATATCCCAACGCAGGAGTGGAGGTACGTCAAAACTATTACCAACCAAAACAGCGCGGATGAATCGAAAGAGCAGAAGCGCGCCACCATGCAGGCTCTCCTGCTCCTCACAGAGAACTCAATTGAACCGTTAGCGAAATGCGACGGGCAACTGAGATACGGTTTTGTAAAGGTGAAGCTCCACATTTATAAAACCGACACGGATGCAATTGAGTTCCTCGCCACGAAGGAAAGCGAAAAGCCCATGAGGGAACTGGAACCCATGAGCGAAACCGAGATAATGAGCGAAGACGACCAGCCCACCGAAGAAGAATACGCCTCCTCAGGCTCAGAAATGGGCTTAGGGAGGTTGTACTTCGAACGGGAGGGTAAGTATCCCACACAACAGCGTAAGTATTCCGAAAGGAAACTTTTATGCGAAAGCAAAGAACACCCCGACATAACGTTAACAGCTGATGTATCTTCTACAGATAAACCTACACCACTGTAAAGAAGCCTGCCTTGCCCTCCTGGATCGTATGGCAGAAGATCAGCCGGATGTAGTCCTCATCCAGGAACCCTGGGTACGGAATGGCGAAATCTGCGGTCTGAGGACATCAGGTTATAAAGTATATAAGACCAATTGTGAAGGTACTAAAAGAGCATGCATAATGGCAAAAGTACATCTTAATATATTTATGATTCAAAATTTCAGTAACGCAGATACTACGACGGTTAGCTGGGAAGTGAGCGGAAGCAACACCTGGCTAACCTCGTTCTATTTTGCCGGAGACGACACAGGTCCACTGCCGTCGCCGCTAATAAGAAGCCTTGTGGAAGACTGCAAAGCTCACAACCGCAAACTAGTACTAGGAGGTGATGCCAATGCCCACCATACCATATGGGGGAGCTCGGATACAAACGAACGAGGTGAGTCTCTCTTTAATTATATTATATGTAGTAAGCTTTTAGTGTGTAACAAAGGCAACGAACCTACATTTATTACGCGCAATAGACAAGAAGTTCTTGATATTACGCTAGCATGTCAAACCCTTTACGGAAAGATGACGCAGTGGAGGGTTCTGAATGAACACTCTTACTCCGATCATCGCTACATAGAAATAAAATTTGGGGGAAACAACCCACGGGCTCCACCCGCCAACAGGAACTTGAAAAAGACCAACTGGCATATATATAAACGGGAACTTAAGGAAAGACTTCCAAATTCCCAAAATATTACTATTGAAGACAGAGAATCATTGAACGAACACGTACAAACCCTTACGGAGGTCTGTAGAGCTGCGCTAAACAAGGCTTGCCCTTTAACTAGGTATAAGGGGAAGAAAAAGCCGCCCTGGTGGTCAGAAGACCTGTCTACATTAAGAAACGACAGCAGAAAACAGTTTAATAGAGCGAAAGCGACACGAGAGAGTAAAGACTGGGACTGCTACTACAGTAAACTAAAAATTTACAAAAAAGAAGTTAGGAAAGCGAAAAGGTCTGGTTGGAGAACGTTCTGTGGAGAAATCGAAGGAACCACAGAGGCTTCCAGACTGCGCAAAATCCTCTCAAAAAAACACAATCCCACCGGGTACCTCCAAAAACCGGACAGGAGTTGGACTACTTCGAGTGACGAAACTTTGAAGTTGCTACACTTCCCCAGCAACGAATCATCTAACGTAGTAATCGACAATGGTACAGAAAGCCCAAACTCTGGCATTGAAGAAATAATCACTGAAACTAGGATAACCTGGGCAGTGAACACGTTCAAACCATTTAAATCACCGGGCCCAGATGGATTATTCCCGGCCCAAATACAACATTCACTCAACTACATCATGGAGTGGTTGACGGCCATATTTAAGGCCGCTCTGAAACTGAAAAGTGTCCCATCAATATGGAAAGAGGTAAAAGTGGTCTTTATCCCTAAAGCGGGAAAAAGTTCACACACAACACCTAAGGATTTCAGGCCAATAAGCCTATCCTCCTTTCTGCTAAAAACATTAGAAAGAATTTTAGAAGAGCATATTAGGGCTAACATCAGCCCTAATAAGCTCAGCATCTCACAACATGCGTACTGTAAAGGGAAATCAACTGAAACAGCACTTAACTCACTTGTTACAGAAATCGAGAAGTCAATGTATAATAAAGAATTCACACTGGTAGCCTTTCTAGATATCGAGGGCGCATTCAACAACATCCTACCGGATACCATAATAAAGGCACTGACGGATTTCGGGATCTCTGGCGCTCTGGTTGAGTTCATCAAAAACATGCTCTTGAGCAGATTTGTGATCGCAACCCTAGGGGCCTCAGAGATCAAGAAAAAAGTTAGCAGAGGAACACCTCAAGGCGGTGTGCTGTCCCCTCTCCTATGGGTGCTGGCACTAAACTCATTGCTAAAGAGCCTAGAGGAGAGATGTTGCAATGGTAGTAAGGGGGAAATTCCCCAATACACTCATAGAAGAATGCAGGATTTACTAAATATGGTTGAAAACTGGTCAAAAGCAAATGGGCTAAGCGTCAACCCCAATAAAACTGAACTCATCCTATTTACCAGGAAACACAAAATGCCAAATATAACTCCTCCGACTCTAGGTGGAACGGCACTGTCATTTAGTGATGAGGCCCGCTACTTAGGTCTAATAGTAGACCGAAAGCTAACATGGAAGGCAAATGTCGAAGATAGAGTAAAAAGGGCGACAATAGCACTATACTCTTGTAAACAGCTGATAGGACTAAGTTGGGGTCTCTCCCCATCTATAGTATACTGGCTTTACACGGCAATTGTCAGACCTATCCTAACATATGGCATATTAGTATGGTGGCCAGCTTTAGATAAATTGTACATTAAAAGAACCATGGCACACGTACAAAGAATGGCCAGTCTTTGCATCTGCGGGGCCCTCAGAACCACACCCACAGATGCACTAAATATCATGCTTAACATTTTACCAATAGAGCAGTACGGTAAGCAAACAGCTGCCTAAGCAACTCTCAGGCTAAGAGAAATCGGCCTACTCAGAACGAACCAAAGAGGACACTCCTCAATTTTAGAACAATTCCCCTGCATTCCCAACACAACGGATTTCTGTAGGACCAAGGACATCAATTTTAATAAATCCTTCGTCACAGTATTTCCTTCCAAAGAGGAATGGGATAACGGGCTCATTGTTAAGATAAATGACTTAAACATCTACACAGATGGCTCAAAACTAGATAACAAAGTAGGTGGAGGGGTCTACTCCGACAAACTCGGAGTATGCCAATCATTTCGCTTACCTGATCATTGCAGTGTATTCCAGGCGGAAGTCACTGCCATAAAAGAGGGGCTTAAAGAAATAAAAACGAGAGTATTATCCACAAATGAAGGCTTCATTTACTCGGACAGTCAAGCAGCAATAAAAGCGCTGGAATCAAAAACGCACTCATCAAAAACAGTTCTAGAATGTTTTAACCTACTAGATGACGTATCTAAGTGCTACAAGGTGCACCTTATCTGGGTACCAGGCCACAGGAACATTGCAGGAAATTGTAAGGCGGATGAACTTGCAAGAACCGGTACAACGCTCGATCTCGAACCGGATAAGGCGCTGATACCCATGCCCATAGCCACTTGTAAATTACTTATAGACAGGGAAACCATCAAAAAGGTAAATACAATCTGGCAAAACCTCACAACATGCGAACTAAGCAGACAGACATGGCCGAACTGGAACAGCGGTCGATCGAAGATCTTGCTAAGATTCAACAGAGAATCTATAAGAAAAATGATAGGTGTATTAACAGGTCATTGTTTAATAGGCAGCCACGCTAGAAGGTTAGGACTACCTTACTTCGATTTCTGTAGAAGCTGTCTAAATACAGAAGAAGAGGAAACAGTCAGACACCTTTTATGTGAGTGTGAAAGCCTAGCTAGGAGAAGGCTGCGCACCCTCGATACAGCATTTCTAACCGATGTAGCGGATATAGCCCATCTAAAACTAACGAAGCTCTGCTCGTTTATTAAAGCAACCGGATGGTTTGAAAGGGAACACGTAGAGTAAGGATAAGCTCCAGTGGTATCACAATGGACCTGCCGAAGGTCTAAATGTGTCTTACGACAACCACCCTACCTACCTACCTACCTAGGTCAATTCCACATAATTGAAGTGTTTGACCTTGAGACTTATTGATTGTAATAGCAAAAGCAAGGCAAATGGGAAATTGAAGTCGCTTAAAATCAAAAGGCAAATCTGTTGAAATCATTGGGATGCGCGGAATCAAAACATCTTCACCTTTAAATTTGCCTTTCAAAATTGTTGCTTCAATTACATTGTTCATTGTACGTTTCACTGCTAATCTTGTCCCATTGCATAGTTTCGGCTGATTGATATATCACAACATAATGATCACTGCGCCGACTTTCAATTGCAAACGATGTGGTGGCAAGCCAGGCAAATTAAGTGAATTCAAAAATTCAATTGGATAATTCACTACATCGTCGGGATTAGTGATTGAATCAATTGATTTATAGGTGACAACTTCACCTGGAATTTGAGTCAAAATACTGGCATTGATTTCATTGAAATCGACATTTTTGGCAGAATATAGCTCTCTCGCTTAGCCAATCTTGATTTCGATAGTTTTGTGCAATATTTGGGAATACATTTTGCACTAATTGTACTCTTGATTCTGTTACGGTACAAAAATTAGTTGGAAGTGTCATCATGCCTGTATTCTTATCAATTGGCTTTCGTCCATTTCCAATTTGCAACAAATGTTCGGAAAATTCAGGAGCTGTTGGATCATTCTGTAACTGCACACGAACATTAGTAGTTAATGTGAGTTTTTGAACATATCTCCACAGATTAGAAGATTTAAGGTACGCTCTCAATTCATCAGCTGCTGTTGATTTGGGTATAACAGGCAAAGTTTGTCGAAAATCACCGGCCAATAGAATTAGTGCACCACCAAATATGTTTGTGTTATTTCGAAAATCTTTCAGTGTTCTATTTAAGGCTTCCAGAGATTTTTTATGAGCCATCGTACATTCATCCCATACAATAATTTTACATGTTTGTAAAACCTTTCCCATTTCAGAATTTTTAGAAATGTTGCAAGTTGGTTCTTCATTTACTTGCATATTTAATGCTAACTTTAATGCAGAATGTGCAGTGCGACCGCCGTCCAAAATTAACGACAACAATTCTGTATGCATAATGATTCATTTTTTGTTTCTTGACCATTTGCTGGATTTATTTGTTTTATATCAATCGAATAACCATCTTCACCACGACAGAACATAAGAGGATATTGTAATGCATCATATTTTCGATGCGTTTCATTAACACGTTGCAGTGTATCATTTCTTCTTTGCAAAACAATATCTCTTGGTTGTAATTCATCTCCAGATATAACAATTGCAACATCGTTGCTAGAAGTTGGTGGATTGTATCTTCCACGATGTTCGCCGGCAGGCGTTTTATTTGCATCAATTTTAATTTTATGATTATCAGATGACAATCTTTCGATTGATGTTTTAAAACTTTGCACCAAAACATTGTGTGTGTGTAATAAATCTTGTAACTCTCTCATAATGACTCTGTTTATATTTCAGGAAAATGCACACCGTGCTTCAAGTTCATCATCGTTGTCATTAATGAAATAAATTTGCAAAAATTTTGACTCTTGATCGGGTAGTGGTAGTAATGAACCTATTAAGTGATATGCTTGCCCTTGAATCTGAAAAAAGCCATAATTTGTGTCCATAAAATCTAATGATTCATTAGATGTGTCAGCGAATGTTGTTGAACGTTGAAGTTTATGTATTATCTTGAACGTTGGCATGAAGTTATCGGTGATAATTTTTCCAGCACCAAAAGATGTCATTTGAAAACATGAATTATATGTGGAAATTTTGTCAAGAAAATGTTTGCTAATGGTTCGGGCGGATATTGTATGTCTGGTAAACGAACTTTTCTTGCAGAGCAACACATGCCTGGTGTTTCAGTTTTGAATTTCAATGCTTGACAAAATCCGCAAATTTTATCCATACTTCCAATGACAACGTATTTGTGAGAAGAATAATCAAGTTGTGGATTTTATTGAAATGCTGCACCATTCAAATTTACAGAATTGATATTTATTGGCCGATTTTGAGAACGTGACCTAGTACGATCTCTTTTTTGACTTAATCTATCAGCATGACTTTCCTCACTTATTACGTCCTCTTGGCATTTCTTTTACCGAATCAAAGTGGTCTTCTTTATGTCACTCTGAGCTCTTGATTGCTACTTTTCTTGTTTTTAAACTGGAATTCAAATTAACATACTGTTAGCGCCATCTTTTAAAAATATAATTGAACTGTAAGCACGCGTTGAAATGAAAATTACGCAGAACAGAAATGGGAATAATAAAAAAATAACATATATTTTTGAAATTTTTCGTGAAAATATCTACGGAAAGTGTGAAAACAATCTCTTTTCTTAAATATCTTAAGTAAAAACTTCTAAAATATTAATTATTTTTGCCGATTTCTGTTGTGTGCATTTTTCACACCATTTATTCACTGTTTCACTTGTTATCAATCATTTGCAAAATTAATATACATTTTGTAAATTTTTCGTGAAAATATCGTTGGAAAATGTGAAAACAATCTCTTCTCTTAAATATTTCTGACGCACTTTTTTTATCTCTTTGGTTGATGCCTGGAAACTGCTTCACTTGAACACTTTACCAAATAAAACACTTTCTTGTTAGTTTTAACACTTACTTTCACTATGCACTATTACTGATAACCTTTGGTAATCTTCTAAGAAAACGGCCTTGCTTAAGTACTTTTTTAGCGACGACCTGTTCAGGTTTGTTGAGCTAATGGTTTTACTTCGGTTATCCCGAAGTGTGTAAAGAAGAAGTATTTAAGCAAAGTGTTAAGTTAGTCACAGCAGCATTGTGTTACGATTAATTATTGCAGGCGGTCAGCTACAGCTGTGCCTGCTAATTTGTATGTTTCTATTCTATGCGAATGCAGGCGTGCAACCACTGCTGTATGAATATATGTATATGTATGTATGTTTGCATTCCATTGAAATGTATGTAATGGAATGAAAATTTAATTTAATTTAGTAAATAATGCTGCGTTAACTTGTACACATGTGAGTAAAATGTCCGCTCCATGCAACCGTTTACAATAACAACCACATGCGTTAAAAGAACGCTGCCTCGTGTATACTGTGTGTTGACGAAGAAGTAAAGGAGATTTTAACCAAACATAGTTACAAACCTTCTCCACATGTGTCTCTTCAATGTGGCAAAGTTTGGTTAAAATCGGTTGAGCCATTCACCGTAAAGTTCATCACAACGCGAAAAACGGCTGAATTTTTATATACATAGATACTAACCTGACGGTATGTAACTGAGGTAATACTCCCACATTCACTTTTCCTAGTACGAAGTACTTAAGGGGATGGGCGGAAGTGATGGATGTTACTTTACTGTCTGAAAACAGTTCAGTAAGGGTACAAGACCAAGATTGGTACAGCACATTAAACTAAGGTGTCGAGGTACCCGTGCCGAGAGCTGCATGGCTGGTAATGCCAAACGAACCAGTCGCAAACAGTCCCCTCCGCCGCCCGGGCAAGGTTGGTAGTATTAAGTGCCCTCGCTACGCATGCCGGCTCCGCGGAAGAGGCCTAAAAACGGGGATGCGCAACAAGCTCTAGCAATCACTAGGCACTTCAGCGAGGTCGCAAGAGACCATCTACAGGTGGTGATCATAGATCAGAATACCAAAATACTGCAGTCAGTTCAGCAAAATCGGTTGGAGATCGATGTGGTAATGCCTTGATTCATCAGAAATCTTTAAAGGGTATAAGGTAATAAAATGCGCACACCACTTTCCTCTGGATTTCTCCGCTAATAGTGTTGCTAAGCTAAGCGGCAGGGTATACGGCTTGAAGCTCAAGCACATCCCGGCGAGTGATATCCCGGAAAGACTCAGAGCTCGCATTTGGTTGCCGCCGATGGACGAACCAGGCGAAAAACTACTTTGGTGTATCAAGCTGCAGAATAAATAGCAGATACCAGCTATCAATGAGTGGCAGCTAATAAAGGTAGAAGAAGCCAAGAAATCCTCTTGTCCACTCCTTTTGACCATAAGGGAAGAATCACTGCAGGAATTGTTCAAGGCCGACAACAAAATTCGCTTTGTCATCCGAATGAAGATATGTCATCACATGAAGATATTCCGAGGCGAGGCGAACCCACAGGAAGACGACACAGAGGAAGTCGACTTCGCGGGTCAGCTGCTGAACGTGAACATCACCGACAACAACAATGATGCTAAGGTTCCTTCAAAAACAAATCTTCAAAGGGGTAGAACGATGAATTTAGAAAGCTTAGAGACAAATTAAGGTCAGTTTTTAACGAATGTTATATGACCGGTGTTCGTCAGCCGTACCATGAGAAACCGATAAAATGCAAAAAAGCACTAAAGAAAGATAAAGCTGAGTCTTGCCAATTTTATTGCTCTTCAATAGAAAATTCTAGAGAATCCGCAAGGCTGAGAGCCTGAGCTGTCTAAAGACCCCTATCTTCATTAGAAGTGAGGCCACTAGAAACGTTAATTAAATGCCACTTTCCCGGGTGCACACCCTACGACATGCCAAGAGCCAAGACTATCCAGAAGCCCTCAGAAGGCAAGATAGATTGAATAGTAGATACAGAGAAGATTGCCTTTTCAATAAACAGTTTTGAACCATATAAATCAGAGGGTGCAGATGGCATCATGCGAATTATACTTCAAAAGCTTCAGAAGCACATGGAGATCTGACTCCTACGCCTCTTCAAAGCATGCCTTCGACATACCCAAGGTAAGAAAGAAAAAATATAATATGAGGTAGCGAAGTACTTTGCACCGAATAGTCTCACCTCCTTTCCTTCCTCCTTAAAACACTAGAAAGAATCTTAGATATACACAATAGATCTTTAGAAAGGCGGTCTCCACCTAATACTTCAATTATTTCAAATGGAACTTAAAATTTTGGATCTAGTTTAGTTTGGTGACGGTCTTCGTTTTTAAGTAATACATGATCACCTACGTTATGTTTAATAATTGTTGCTTTATTTTTATCGAACCTGTATTTATCATATCGTGCGTTTTCTTCCATATTTCGTTTAGCCTGTTTTCTTAAATTATCCCTATCTATGTCATTGTCATCTTCTTCGATTATTGGCAGGAAAACAAAAGGTCTAACACCCTTGCGAATTAGTAATTCTCAGGAACTATACTTTGTTACTCGATTTGCCGTGCAATTCATAGCCAACGCATCTTGCAACGATCTTTGACTGGTTTCTACGGCCGTCAACATATTTTTGAGTGTACTCGTTACACGTTCAACGTGGCCATTGGCCCTACTGGCCCCTGTTGCAATTAAATGCAAATTAATCTTTTGAGATGAACAGAATTCGCGAAAACCTGAACTCGCAAAACAGCGACCTTGATCCGCGATTATCCTTGTGGGCAAACCGAATATTCTCACAACTGATTTTACTGCCTTGATACAACTTTCAGTATCTATATTCAAGGTGTGGTAAAAATACACAAACTTTGTAAAAGCATCTATTAGTACTATGACGTACTCTTTCAAATCGTTTTTCCCGCTCAGTTTACCAGTTATATCAATATGTATGGTGTGCCACGGAATTTCTATCTTGGGAATTGGATGCAGCTCCGCTTGAACCTTTCCTACAGGTGGCTTTGAAATAATACTTTACAGGTGGTGCAATTGTCTACAAATCGTCGCACGTATTTTGATATATTTTTATATTTATGACTGCACATCTAAAACTCCTTGGGATTATCGGTAAGCATTTTGTTTTACCATTTCGCTGTATTTTTCTGTGCAATATTCATTTTCGCAATATTCTAAATTTTCGGAGAGTTCATTATTTTTGAGTTTCGTTAATATGTCTAGTATTTCAGTTGCGCTGTTGTTCTGATACCAACCAATTATCGGTTACCTCCGTCAAATTAATTCGCATTTTTGATACTTTGATTACGTTTCTATTTTTTTCTGGCACTGAATTTCGTGATAGAAAGACGACGTGCGCCATTTGTTTGCCTTTCCTATACTCTAAATCAAAGTCAAATGATTGTAGAAACGCCAACTATCAATGTACTCTGGGAGTACGACTTGATTTCGAAGAATTACAGACCGTATAAACAACAAATTTACGTCCCTGCAAATAATTACGTAAATTTTTGATACTGTTAACTACGGCTAATGTCTGTAATTCATACGAATGGTATCTAGATTCAGCGGGCGATGTACATTTGCTGAAATATTCAACTACATGAGACTTATTGTCAATTTTATGCAACAATATTGCTCCATAGCCAATTGAACTCGCATCTGTATGCAACTCTATTGAGAACTTAGGATCGAATATGATTAATACTGGAGCTTGTGTTAGTATCGATATTATTTTTAATCATATTTGCTCATGCTCTGATTTCCAAACGAAATTTGAATTTTTCTTTGACGTAAGGTGGTGCAAGGGTTTAAATATCTCGGAAAAATTGGGAACGAATTGCCGGAAGTAGGAAGACAAACCGATAGATTGCCTTAACTGTGTCACAGATTGCAGCGGTGGTCACTCCATTAATGCCTGAATTTTACGAGGGTTTGGCCTCATTTCTCCGTGACTACTTTCAAACCCAAGGTACTCAATACTAGTTTTGAGAAAGGAACATTTGGTTATATTAAAGGAAAATCGAGCTTTACTTAAAGTTTCTAGCACAAACTGCCCCGGTTGTTGTTGTTGTTGTTGTTGTAGCAACATAAACATTCCCCATACATATATATGGGGAATGCTGCTGAAGTAACAGTCCTTGGCCGGATATAAATCCGGGTCGTTCCGGTAACGTAGAACCGACTGTCGTGGGAACGGTCTTCTTCTTTGGTTTCTGCTATAATCAAAACATCATCGATGTATACGATGGCAAAAGTATTCGCTAATGTTCCCAATGCTTTTATTATAGCCCGCTGGAAGACAGACGGTGCATTTTTTAGACAAAGAGGCATAGTCAAAAACTCATATTGCCCTTCAGGCGTTACAAATGCAGTTCACTCCATCGAATCCACGTGTACTGGGATTTGGTAAAACCCGCTTCCCATATCTACACATGAGAAATATCTTGCACCGCGGAGTCTAGCAATTTGATCCGATAGTAGAGGCAACGGATATTTGTCTGCCACTATATTATCGTTCCACATACGATAATCAACACAAAGACGATCGGTGCCATTTTTCTTTTTAACCAAGGTGAACCACTTGACCGTATTAAATTTGATTGCAGTAATTCGTCAGTTTTTTGTCGCACCCGGTTTTTCTCATCCTCACCTAGTCTGTATGGGCGTCGTTGTACCGTCTTTTGTGGGGCGATTAGTCTTATTTCCAACTGTCCTGTGGAGACACGTGTCTTTGGAATTCCATCAATAAACGAATCAGAATATAAATTTAAAATGTGAGTCAGTGCCACTTTATCAGATTCATTAATTTGGGTAGTGGAACTTATAATATTTTCGTATTCTGTTGAATTTACAAAATTCAACTCTTGTTTTATAAATTTGAAACTTAGCAGCGTCCATTGAAACACCGAAGCCCTGGCCAAGAATTGCATGGCCAATCAGCACATCAGAACTTAAAAACTTATCCATAACAACATGCAAAAAAATCTCAAAACAATAGTGTTCAATATTTATATTAGATAAAACTTGATGTGTTCTACAATACATATGGAGTCATTACCAATACCGTTAAGTTTTATAATATTATTGATTCGTTTTCCTTTGAATTTATTAGCGATGCTCTCCTTGACCAAGGAACATTTAGCCCCGGAGTCAAAACAGAATGGAACGGACTCACCGGGCAGATTTATCATTCCTGATGGGGAGCTACTGTTCAAATTTCAACAAATTTCTCGTGGACTTTGCCGTTTCTACCTGATCGACTTTTTGGACAAGCTGATGCAAAATGTACAATTTCGTCACACTTAAAGCATTTCACACTAGGCCGCTCCTTTGCTCCATACGTACTGCTTCCGTTGCGATTTTTCCAGTGTTCCTACCCTGCTCCAGTCTAGCTCGACAATCGGCGTATTTGTGACCGGCCTTTCCACATAAGTTGCACTTCATCTGATTCTGGAACTTGGGCTTCTTCTGCTCAAAAGTAGTGTTCGCATCGCCATCTGAACTACGCGTCTTAAAAGCGTATGCTTGTAGTTGTTGTTGGAGCTCATTACGGGTTTTAACATTGTTGGTAAAAATCCAACGTGACAATTTACTATCAAGTTGAGCCATGTGTGCCAATGTTACGGAAACTGCTATTTTGACATTAGCAGCGTTACGATGCGAGTTCCATACTCAGCGAGACCTTCTCCAGTTTTTGGTCGGCCATTAGATACGTTCAGTACAACAGCTGCACCAGTCTCAATCCCAACAAACCGTCCAATAAACAGCTTCTTAAACTGCGTCCAAGTGATGCCTTCAAAGCATGCTTGGGATAACCACTGTGACGCGCTACCTTCGAGTGCCTTGCTCAAAGCCATCACTAAATCGCTGCTTATACTTGCAGAAATATGGCGCCCCCGAAAAATATACACACACGTACAATGCTCATACTTAGCTCTTATTGTGGAATCGGTACAATGGGCAAGTAAGCCTATTCTGCGACATGCAGGGTGGGCCAAATAAGACCTACTACTACTACGCAGCAGGTCCTTAGTTCGACTAGCAGAATGCGCAGTTGCTCCATCTTGTTGATACCACAAATTAGGATACTGCTCCGCTATTGGCCGCAAAAAGTTTTCAATCAATGTGCTGTAAGAAGTTCCTGAATTCGATTCCGGCGTTAAAGCTCCAGAATAGCAGACGACACACATGAGTTCGACTTCGCGAATCAGCGACAACAAGCATGTTAAGGTTCGTGCAGATTAACCTGAAACATTCGAAGCAGCCACTAGCAGATTAGATATCCTTCTCAGCAAGGAGGATAAACATATTACTCTCATAAAAGAGCCCTGGAAAAGCATTCCCATGGCAGCCGGTTCTACGTTACCGGAATGACTCGGGTTTTTCCTGACCAAGGGCTGCCGCCCCAGTAAACTAGCCCTGTCTAGTGTACCGTATCCCACCCCCAATCTTTCGTGACAGGAGCAATCCATTGCAGCACGTTTGCTCCAAATACTTCTCTTCCGGGCTGGCGTCGAACCCAACCCCGGATCAGAAGTATTTTACTGCTGCATTTGCCACAAACGGCTCCACCCGAACTCCACCTCGGTTAGGAGGAATAAGTGCAATGGGTGGTGCCATCTTAAGACCTGCTCAGGCCTTAAGGCTCACAGGGAGTTGCTCCCGCCCTCAAGTGCCGGCACGTCAAACTGCCGCCACTAACAACACCTCAATGGTAAGGAGCCCCCACGTGCAACACAACTCCCTCACTGACCCACAACCCTACTGCTCCTACCCCAGTGCGGGGACAAACCAGCAGCTCTTGGTCACCCGCACAGTCTGGTCCGTGTGTCAGACCGTAGTTCCTCGGAACTTGACAATTGTCCAATGCAATTCTTATAGTGGCTGGTGCCATTTTCGGAGGTGCTCCGGCCTGCACACCACCCGTGAGTGGACACGCGACTTCGTTGCCCCCTGCTGCAGAGCTCTGCACCCGCAACCGCCCCCAGTGGCGCACCGCTAGTCAACGTCAGGCCACGCATCCCTCACCTCCCGAGTTACGACTATACTCCCGCGAAGCTTCAAGCTATTACAACTGAACTGCAACGGACTCACGAGCAAGATTGACGAAATGGTCGACTTCATGAGCCGGTATGGTATCAAGATAGCTGCGGTCCAAGAGACAAAACTGCACGCTAGCTCCCCCTGATTACCAGGGGGGACGGCTACAATGTGCATAGAAAGGACCGCGAGCGAGACAACGGTGGTGGTCTAGCGTACATTGTCCACCATTCAGTGCAGTATCGTCTCATCGATGAAAGCATCGACCGCAGGGACAGCACCTTAGAATGTCAAGGTATAGCTGTCCGGTCAGGCGATGCCGAGCTCGAAATATATAATACTTACATACCCCCCGTCACCTGCTGCCCGGCAGGATATCTCCCTGATATTGGTGCGCTCATCAGGGAAGAAAACCGATTGGTAGTAGGTGACTTTAGCGCGCATCACGATCTTTGGCATTCAAGCCTGCCAAATGATCGTAGGGGACAGTTATTGGCAGAGCAGATAGACGATTCGACGTTCAGCACTGTAAACGACGACGCCCCCACTAGGGTAGTGGGCGATTGCAGCAGCTCGCCTGACATAACAATTGCTAGCGCAGGTCTGATAAATAGCATAACCTGGCGACCCATTATCATCTCGATCGAGAACAACCGACTTTGTTTCCGCGGATCACCGGAACATCAACTTTAACAAAGCTGATTGGACCAGATTCGCGGAATTTACTGAGGACATCTTCGCAGCCCTACCCACTCCCACCGATGTGCGCGCAGGCGAACGCGCATTCCGCAAGGCGATCACAGCCGCCGCGGCTCCCTTCATACCCGCTGGACGGATCCAGGACTTACGTCCCAATTTCCCAGCTGAAGCAGCTGTTCTGGCGAACGAGCGTGATCGCCTACGCCAGGCCGATCCCGGGGATCCTCGAATAAAGGATCTCAATTCGGAGATCCGGCAACTGGTAACCCGACATAAGCGGACCAAATGGGTAGAGCATCTGAAGTCCTGCAACTTCACCTCTGGTGTGAGCAAGCTCTGGTCCACCGTGAGGTCCTTGTAGAACCCGACGAAGCACAACGACAAGATGGATATCACCTTCAACGGTCGTACTTCGTCGGCTCCGAAGAGATGCGCGAGCTACTTTAGCCGGCAATTTATACTGCATTCTCCGGTAGACAGATCCAAACGTTGTACCACCAGATGGTTGCACAAACTGCCATACAACAGTGCACCGCTTGCTTTCTCCAGCGAAGGGGTTCAGGGGGCCATTAAACATATGAAACCATCTAAAGCCATTGGCCCTGACGGACTAAACATGCCGATGCTGAAAAAGTTGGGTCCACTGGGAGTAGAATGTCTCACCAAGGTCCTCAACCTGTCTATGGCCACTCTCATCATTCCTGATAAGTGGAAATTAGGGAGAGTGGTCCCACTATTGAAACCTGGGAAACCCGTCAACCAAGGGGAGTCCTATCGTCCCAAAACTCTCCTTTCCCCAGTAGTGAAGACTCTGGAAGCCCTTCTACTCAAACTCCTTACTGAACACCTGACTCCAGCCTCACACCAGCATGGTTTCCGAAGAGTGCACAGCACCACCACGGCACTCACCGTCATAAACACCCAGGTAAACCGCGGACTAAACTAAAACCTCCCCTGCGAGAGGACTGTCCTAGTAGCGTTGGATTTACAAAAGGCTTTCGATACAGTCAGCCACGCGACGCTACTAGATGACATTTTACAGTCGACACTCCCACCAGGCCTGAAAAGGTGGACCGCGAACTACCTGAGTGGTCGTCACTCGTCGGTGATATTTCGAGACCAAACGTCAAAACAGAGAAAAATAAAGCAGGGAGTTCCGCAGGGTGGTGTCCTTTCACCCTTGCTTTTTAATTTTTACATTTCGAAACTCCCCCAGCCACCAGAGGGAGTCTCACTGGTCTCGTACGCCGACGACTGCACGATAATGGCGTCGGGCAATGACATTGATGGCCTATGCACTCGCTTCTTCACTGCAAGAAACCTACAACTTTCTCCCACTAAATCCACGGGAACCCTTTTTACCACCTGGACAAAGGAGGTCAAGCTGCAACTTCAGGTACACGTTGATGATACCCCAATACCGACGGTAAATAGCCCCAGAATATTGGGAGTCACCTTTGACAGCTTGCTCTCCTTCTCAGCGCATACAACCGCTATTGCAACGAGAGTACAGAATCGCAACAAGGTCCTCAAGTCGCTTGCCGGCAGCACTTGGGGCAAAGACAAAGAAATGCAACTGTCGACTTTCAAAGCAGTAGGCCGACCGGTTCTTAACTATGATGCGCCTGTCTGGTCTCCTGGAACCAGTGATACGCAGTGGACGAAGATCCAGACCTGCCAAAATACTGCAATTAGGGCCGCGACAGGATGTTTCCTAATGTCCCCCATGCAACACCTGCACGACGAGGCTCATATGCTTCCTGTGAAAGAGCATAACAAACTGCTCAGCAAGCAGTTTCTGCTAGGGTGTCACCGTAGGCCTCACCCATGCAGACACCTGCTCGAGCCTGAGCCACCTACCAGGCACATCAGGAGACACTTCCTCAACTACGTGGACGAGATCCAGGACAAAACAGACAGACAGACCACTCTAGGATCAGACCGAGTACAGACAGGCCATAAACGACATTCATCGGGAGACCCTTACCACCTTCTTAAGCTCCCGTCCCCCGAATGCCGTTATCGGAATCCAACCACCACCAATTGCAGACGAAGAGCTCCAGCTTCCCCAAGAGTGTCGCGTAACCTTGGCACAATTACGTTCTGGATACTGTAGCAGGTTAAACTCCTACTTATCCAGAATCGACCCCGACATACTTAACCTATGTCCGGCATGTGAAGGCACCCCGCACGACACTAATCACCTTTTCACATACCCCATCAAGCCCACTCATCTAACACCTCTGTCCCTTGGGACCCAACCCGTCAAAATAGCTAGCTTGGGCCTACCGTTAGAGGAGCTAGACGAACACGACCGGTGAATACACTACACTGACAGGGCAAAGGCACTGCTACAACAACAACAACAACAGCATGGTAAAATCATGGGGCTCAACAACAGTGCGTACAATCTTTTCTATAGAAAAGAGCCAAGTACTCCTAAATCATGAATTTTTGTCAAAAAAGGTATAAATGCTTACATATGTTCGTTTTGGTTTCGGCATACATGCCGAAGAGATTTCAAGGTTAGGAGGAAGTCCTGGATCTTACGCTGTTGACAGAGAGCCATAGTGTGTCCGTGGAGAGTTGGATGGTATCAGATAGAATATGAATGTCTGATCACTGTTTTATACTCTTCAACCTCCAAGGCAGTGGAGGATCTGCCTCCATGTTCAGAAATACGAGAAGAACAAACTGGAATGAACTATATAGTTAGAATCTCGAATCACAAACTAAGAGGTTGTAAACTTGGGGAGGGAATACACTCGACGGCCGATTTGGACGAGAAGGTAAGCGTGTTGGAGGGTGCCCTGAATAAGACCTTCAAGAAGTCCACAAAAATCAGTGCCAAGAACAAATCTCCACCGTGGTGGAACGGTGAATTGAGGAAGCTTAGAGAAAAATTATGGTCAGTTTTTAACGAATGGTATATACCGGTTTTCGTCAACCGGAACAGAACGTCGGAAGAACGGAAAATAAATAAAAAAGCACTAAAGAAAGCTAAGGATAAGTCTTGGCAATAGAAAGCTCTAGAGAATCCGCAAGGCTGAGAATCTGAGCTGTCTAAGCCCTACGACATGCCAAGAACCAAGACTGTCCAGAGGCCTAAGAAGGCATGATAGATTGAATAGTATATACAGAGCAGATTGTCTTTTCAATAAACAGTTTTTAACCATATAAATCATTTGGTCCAGATAAGTAGTATGCATGCCCAAGGTGGGTAAGAAGAAACATGAAGTATCGAAGCATTTTCGAGCGACTATTCTTACCTTCTTCCTCCTTAAAACACTAGAAAGAATCTCAGATACATACATTAGATCTATAGCACAGGCGGACATACTTTCGAAAGGGCAGCACTTCGTATAAGCGCACATCCAAAAAGCTCTTCAGGAGGTGATTGGGAACATTGAATAATTTCTGTATCAAAAACAATTCATCATGGCGGCTTTCTTAGATATAGAAGGTGCCTTTAACAATATATCAGTCGAAACCGTAATCGATCCGCTAGCAACTTTCGAGTTCAATGATTGCGTGAGGATAAGGATTCGATATATGCTTCAAAACAGAAATATTCTAGCATCAAGCGGAGATGCTACGTTCACCCAAATTGTGAACAGAGGTACTCCACCCGATCTCCTCCCATATTTAGGGCTGTTGTCGTTAAACAAAGTTTTACTGCCACTCAACAGAGGGGGAGTGAAATTAGTCGTGAACGCAGACGACGTCGAGATCTTAACAACGGGCCTATTTACTTCTACTATTAGTGAAATGCTAGAAAGAGCTCTGGGAAAGCTAAGTAAATGGGCTACAAACAGTGGTCTTGAGGTTACCCCAAGCAAAACCCAGTTAATTTTGTTTACAAATAAAAGCAAGACACCACAGTTTATTTATTTTATTTATTTATTTATTATTAAAGTCAAAACATACAACCATAGGTTATTTTTACAATGATTGACCTTAAGAATAGTTTACATAAAAGGATTAACAGTAAAATCAAAATTAAAATTAAAATTAAAATTACAGATAGTAGCAAAGAAGTATAAGTTGGAGAAAGTATTAAAAGGAAAGTAAGGTAAAAATAGTAGTAGCAGGAGTAGGGATTAATAGGAAGAGATTTAAAGTACATTCAGCAATTTTCGGCAAGATAGCGAAGCAATTTATTTTTGAAACACGAGCTTTCTTTTATACGTTTAATTTTGTAAGGTAAGGTATTCCAAAGACGGACAGAGAACACAAAGTATTGACGTTCAGTCACCAAACAACTGCATTTCATCGGGACTAAGTTTAACGAACGGCAGGACTTTGAAGGCATAAGTCGATCTTTCAGGTATCTGGGTTTCTGAGTGTTTATGATCTTGTGGAGTAAAACTAAACATTTAAACCTAAGCAAGTCGTAAAAGGATACGGAAGCAAATTTTTTCGCAAATACTGAAATATGGTCATAACGTTTTTTACAGTACACGTATCTAGCAATGTTGTTATACACAACATTAAGCTTACTACGACACACACTATCACAAGGAGTATATAACTCACAACCATACAGTAACGTTGGTAACAAATACGTTTTAGCTAGTAGCAGTCGAGTGTTTACTGGTGTAAAATATTGAGTTGTCCATAAATTTCGGAGCATACCATAAACTTTGCCTATGACAGTAAAGATGTGGTTGCTCCATGTCAAAGTTCTATTAAATGTAACCCCTAGATTTTTAACATTGTCCACATATTTAATCACAGCGCCATTTATTTATTTTTTTTTTTTTTTTTTTATTTATTTTTTTATTTATTGTCTTTGAATGGATACATTCTTACAGACTATATTAAGCTAATGTACAATAGTTTATTAGTTACTAAGAAAAGAACGATTTAAGATGATTGACTAAGATGCCATACGGCCATGTAAAATCAGCACCAGAAGAATTGAAAAACATATTTAAATCTGAACATGCCCTAGGAATCGGAGCATTCATCCCATAGTTGGTTCTCGAGAAGCCAATTTTAAAGGTTTCGTACTGTCGGAGCCTCATATTGGGTATATTAAATTGAATTTTACTTAAGAGGGAAGGACAATCAATAGATCCAGAAATAATACGAATAATAAATGAGCACGATAGAATAGACCGTCTGCTATCAAGTGGTTTTAAGTCAATTAGTAAACATCGAGAGCGGTACGATGGTACAGGTTCAGAAAAGTTTAAAGATCGGAGCGCAAAACGAAGAAAGACTTTCTGCACTCTCTCAATCCGATTAGACAGACCTATTTGGTACGGTCTCCAAATAATAGCGGCATACTCTAATCTTGATCTAACAAAAGCACAATACAATGTTTTGAGAGTGTGTGGGTTGGTAAATGCAGAACAATTTCGGCGAACGAATGCTAGCATCGCATATGATCGTCTTATGACGTGGTTAACATGGCTGGTGAAATTCAGCTTAGAGTCGAAAATAACGCCTAAGTCTTTAATTTCCTCAACGGATTGCAAAGGTAAGCCAGCAATATTATACGAAGTATGCAAAGTGTTGTTTGATTTAGCATATTTTACGTGAAAGCATTTGCTAATATTTAGTGACAGATGGTTTAAATAGCACCAGTTCCGGACATTGTGCAAGTCGGTTTGCAACTTTTCAGAGTCCCTAACACTGTTAATCACCGCAAATATTTTAAGATCATCAGCATACAACAAGTGTTCTGCAAATGAAAAGCAAGAACCAATATCGTTAATAAAGAGTATAAAGAGGAGGGGTCCTAGAATACTTCCCTGTGGGACACCGGAGGAAAAACATCGTACAAATTGAGGTCAAAAATTTCACAGTCGAAGAAATTTTCATTCAGCCAAGATTCAACGAATAAGAACTAAGAAAGAACTTTTCATATATACCGTGGAGCATTTAGTCCGAAGTCCAGATATATTTTGAAAATACAATTTTAATAACTTATTACTAGCGATGGAGTTAGCTGCAGAAGTTACGGAATTAGAGGTGGAGTGACGTCTTTTTGAAAAAAAGTGAATGGCCGAATTTTTACGTTCGTAGGCCATATATCCGCATTTAAAAGCTTATCATAGGAAAATTCAGATACGCCTAGCTTAAAGTTGATTTTCTTGAAATCCTTTACGAGGGTATCCTTTTTGATAAGCATATAGCAGGAAAGAAATTTGCGGTCAATTTCTGCATGTTTCGCAACATAATCAACAATATCGGCAGCTGTCACAGTGTTTGAGAAGGACGATATGTGCAGCCACTTCATGTTAGGAACTACACTTAATTCACTATTTTGGTTTGAACCAATAACTAAAGGTTGCTTAAGCTTTTTCTTATTAGCTCTAGTTACGGTTTTCCATTCACGTGTACGATTTGATGTAGGTGCAAGAGAAGTCGGCAATGCCGACGCTTTTCTGCAAGTTGATGTTGACTTGTGTATAGCCATCGAGCTTGATATATTTTTTGTAAATAACGATGCATTGGGACTTATCAGGATTAAGAATTAACCCATTTTCAGAAGCCCACTTGCTTGTGAGGCTCAAGTCAGAATTCATATTACTTATGCAAATATCAATACAGCTAATGGGACAACTAACATATAATTGAACGTCATCAGCATATACATGGACATCACTATATTTAATCACACCGAACAAATCGTTAATGTACAAGACAAATAAAAGAGGGCCAAGGATAGAGCCTTGAGGTACACCTCTGGTTACAGGGAGAAAGTTTGGCATGGTATTATCACTACATACGGCTTGTAATCGGTCACTAAGATACGTTTCTATAAGAGTCAAGGCCGACGTTGAAAAGCTAAATAAGTTTTTAAGCTTCAGAATTAAGAGCTTATGGTCTACGGAGTCAAATGCCTTTGAATGGTCAAGTAGAGTTAGAAAGGTCACATGCTTTTTGTCAATGTTGAGCCTTATGTCATCAGACACTTTTAAGAGTGCTGTGGTGCAGCTCCTACTACATCTAAACCCCGACTGCAATGTGTTCACCAAGGCGTTGCTATTCAAAAACGTGTTTATTTGGCGATGCATAATACGCTCAAGAACTTTGGATAAGAACGGCAGTATTGCAATCGGGCGGTAGTCTCCATTCGCTTTCTTAATAGGTATGATTTTGGCTTTCTTCCAAGAGTTGGGAAAGATTGACGTGGTTAAGACGGTACTCAGAGCATAGGTTTAGACTACTGTCAATCAATGGGGTTGAAATTCCGCTTTCAGAGCGACGTATCTAGTAGTGTTAGATCCAAAACTGAGATGAAGCAATACTCCTAGATGGAGGCACAATGGAGAAAAGATTTAAAGCCTAAGCCTAAGCCACTGTAAGATCGATTTTGACATACGGAGGATTGGTATGGTGGCCTGCAAACAGTAAAACGTTAGACAGTTAAATAGAGTACAACGAGCAGCCTGCGCAGAAATAACTGGAGTTATGAAATCGTGTCCAGCAGAGGCACTGAATGTAAACGGCAATCCATCAGACTTACATTACCCCTACCCTAGACTTCAGACTAGATTTCAAGGTAATGTTTCCCACGGAATGGAAAGATACACTGCATTTTACACCGCTAGATCCAAGATGGATAGCGGCATTGGCGCGGGTGTATATTCGAAAGACCTCGAAGTTTCCAAGTCCTTCCTCTGGCGAACTGGAATAGCATCTTTCAAACAGAGGTTCTCGGGATAACGGAAGCTTGCAAGATAATCTGGAATCATCCGCAACAACTATCAGAACCACGTATTTTTACGGAGAGTCAAGCAGGCCAAGCCACCAACAACTAACTCAAAAATTGTCAGACACCGTATCGAAACCCATTAAGAATTAATTGGAAAAACGTCATGTTTTATTAAAGAAGTCAGATCAGATTTTAATCTCAGCTACTCAACAGGTAATTGGCAACTGTACAGAGAAAGGCGGAGACAGTACAAGAAGGAAATTAGGGCCGCCAAGAAAGGGAGCTGGAAAGATTCCGCGAGGTTCAGCCGTATTTTGTCCAAAGATCATTGAATGGCTACTTGCGTCAAGAGGCCAGATGGTACTCTGATTTCTACGGCAGAAGAATCTCTAGAACTTCTTCTAAACACTCCATTTCCGGGATGTAGCGCTCACGATAGCGATGTTGGAGGAAACCGGCAGAGCCGCTATGATTCACAGCATATTACCGATGTAATAGTCACAAAAGAGAAAGTTGCATGGGCATTCAAAAAATGTTCACCTTTCAAATCTGCAGGTCCTGAGAAGTTACAGGAAACTCTTGATAGTATTTTAAAGGAAGTTTTCAAAGCGTATATAAACTTAGCTGGAAACTTGTCAGAGCCGTCTTCATACCAAAGGTAGGTAGAAAGGGACATGAATCAGCGAAGGACTTTAGGCCAATTAGTCTTTCGTCCTTCCTTTTAAATACTTTGAATGGCTCTTAGTCATACACATTAGAAGCTCGTTGGAGAACTCTAATATATCAATTGCACAACCCGCTTACCTCAAAGAAAAATCTACGGAGACAGCGCTTCATGAGGTAATCCGAACAATAAGGGGTCTTTAGGAAACAAACAGTATACCATGGCAACTTTAGCACTGATGCTGTCCAACGGGCGTTAATAGATTTAGGGGTGGAAAATTGTATCAGCAGTTGGTTCATATCTGTGTTAGAAACTAGGATAATCAGAGCTCGTATGGGTAATATCAACATAACTAAGAGAGTCCGCAAGGGTACTCCACAGGGGGGAGTATTAGCTCCCTATCTCCACTTGGATGTGTGATTAGCAAAATCTTAATAGAACTTAATGGAGGTGGGGTAAAAGAGGTTGCGTACGCTGATGATGTGGTGCTAATGGCATCAGGACTGTGTCCCAATATGATCAGTGGGATCATTCAAAGGGTGCTAGGCGAGTTTAACTCTTGAGCCACAGGCTGTGGCCTAAGTTTAAACGAGCGTATAACAGACCTTATGCTATTTACCACCAGATATAAGGTCCAAATTTTACTCTACCAAATATTAAAGGACAAACTCTCTCACTTTCAGCCAGTGCAAAGTACTTAGGGGTAATTCTGAACTCCAAACATAGCCGGAAATTAAACATAGAAGAACGGGTGAAAATAGGCAGAATACAAAGATCAGCCTGTGCAATAACAGTCGGTATAATCAGACAATGTCCTAGGGATTATGGCAACCATGAGTGCATTTAGGTTAAATAAAGCGGGTCGCTGGAAAGAAAAAACGTTTGGCCATGCCAGTCTATTACTGCGACACACCCAGTATACCTTGGAGAGGACTGATTATATCATCCCGACGGTAACATTCAATAGAAACTTTGCTACTCTCATTCCATCTCGGGTGGGACGAAGTAAGAGATTCTCACTTAACAACTTGGACACTACAGTCTATCCTCCAAAATGGAATGTGGTGTTGGAGAATGTATAGTATATACAGGGTTTGATTGAAAAGCAATGAGCCTTATTTTTTTTAAGCAGTTTTATTAAACCTTTTGGCTTATATAACTAATATTCTTCAAAATAGGACCCTTGAGCGTCAATACACCGCTGGTAGCGGTCCTTCCACTGCATGAAACATTTTTTAAACTCATCCGCCGGAATCGCGTTCAATTCGGCTGTCACAGTTTTTTGGATCGCCTCGATGGAGTCAAAACGCCTCCCCTTCAGCTTTCTTTTCAGGCGCGGAAACAAGAAGTCCGGAGGGGACAGGTCTGGGCTGTAGGGAGGGTGGGGAAGGGTCCAATTGTTGACGAGGTTCAAGATTTCCGGCCCCGATTTCCCGCACATTGCAATAAGTTAAATTTAACCCTTCACTGATCTCACGTAGACTAGCACGACGGTCAATGTTCAAAAATTCACGAGCCCGGTTCACATCTTCGTCTGTTTGCGTCGTCGAAGGCTCTCCAGCTCCAGATCGCCGTTCGTCTTGGACGTCATCCCGGCCTTCCTTGAACGACTTGTGCCACCGTTTTACCTGGGCACTGGACAGAGATTGGTCCCTGTAAGCCTCCTTCAGTAGCCCAATGGCTTCGGTACTCGTTTTGTTTAGCTTTACGCAAAATTTGATCGAGTAACGTTGCTCCAACGATCGCTGCATTTTTGCCACTGCAAAATCCTAACACACTTTTAAAACAGCTTTCACGAGCGGAGCGATGTTGACTGCACCGCTGTTGACAGCGAACTGGGACCGGTTTCTAGTGGAAGGGGAAGGTGCAACGATCATTTTCCCCCCACCAGCCGATTCGGTTGATCCCTTGGCAGACGCTCCGCGCGGGAAGGCTCAGTACTTTTCAATCAAACCCTGTATTCTCAGACTTAAAATCGAAAAATCTGTACGTATCGACGACAAAAACCAAGAAAAACCATTCATATTTCGTTTTCAGCTATATTAGCAAAACACAAACATTTTTTACTGTTATCATACTTTTGCAGCAACAATATCTTGAACTGAAAATGTACCAATAACTGTTTTGCAGCATCTGCTAGACCTGCCTGCTTTCTTTCGGACCCTTCAGTGCGAGTTGAAATGACGGGAGTTTTGTTTGCGGCAACTCATTAGGAATGTAACATGCTTACAGGGACCCAAAAGAAATATATTGTCACAACAAATATTTTGCGCAAAACTGAAGCTTTTTACGAACTACACAGGATGTACGAATAAATTGCGTAAACACTGTAGATGAAAAAAGCCTTAATTAAAAAATATTCATATTTTTCAGCTAACCAAACTAAAGTAATTGAGTTTATAATTCACTATGGATAAGAGCATCCCCGCACTTTTTGTTCAATACAAAAATTCTTTTTAATTCATTTAATTTACTTTCCAAACAATACGGATGAAAAATTTAGAATGAAAACGTCGAGTTCATTGCACCTCATTTCTCGTCGTTCGTTACTCGAGAAACCCTTAAGTCCTGAGTTTACCAAGTAAAGCTATATACGAACTCTGCGTGCGGCAATGACACTAATAGCTTCAAAAGTGAACGAATCAAAAACGGTCATCAAAAACATTACTGACGAAATTTAAGGCAAACGGCTGGCCGATTCGAAATTATCTAAAATTTATGTAGAAAACTAAAAGCGTATATGTAATAAGCGTGTGTAATAAAAATGGTGAAGCAAATACGAACGAGACCGCAAATTTAAATAAATTAATAAAATGCAATAACCTCAAGCTTAATATAATAACATACAACACAACAAAACAAATATATCTTTACAGAATTCTTTGACTACATTCGAAATCACGATATTTTCGCACTGATAATCACATTTAGCTGACGAAAAAATCAATCAGGCTAATAAATACTTCATGGGTTTCGATATCTTTTGGAAGCCAGCAACCCGTAACAACAAATTTGGAAGAGCCAATGGAATTTAAGAAAAGAGGAACCCAGTATAAGATTATAAATAAAAACAGAGTATAGTTATAAGAATCAACATAAACGATTTTTTCTCGTTCATACCTCTATATATCCGAAGGGCAGATTAGCACGAAGAAGCATCAAGGTATTTAAAAGAAAGCAAGGAGAAATATCTTTTCATAAGGGGCGAAATGAACGTAAGGATAGGTGATGATGGTCAGCAACCGTTAGATGTTTGCCGCAGATACGGGAACGAGAAAATCGAAAGATACTCTACTAAGCACTAAAGGAAACAATTTTCTCGAAATATGCATTGAATGCTATAATGCAGGTCCCTCATTCGAGTATTTGAACGAGTTTAGAAAATCAAATAATATAACTCAAAAAAAAAAAATACTTACGCGCGAAGCAGATACATAAATACATATGCGAAGATGCAAGGGAGAAAGTTTGCCAAAATTGAGAGAGCATCAACCGAAATAATTGTGGAGTTTAGGGAAATAGGATGAGCTTTCTTTCAAGTAGGAGCGGAAATCTCAGCGCCAGAGTTTAAAATAGATTTCTAAGCTATGTTAAAT
The DNA here is from genome assembly GCF_028408465.1 of Anastrepha ludens. NCBI lineage: Eukaryota > Metazoa > Arthropoda > Insecta > Diptera > Tephritidae > Anastrepha > Anastrepha ludens. The sequence goes on from NC_071503.1 coordinate 26,994,044, forward strand.
CAACCGCAATAAACAAAAGACATTCATAATGCACATGATTGGGACCCAGATGATTATTTTGACAAGGAAATAACCATTATGGAAGTTGTGAAAAATACCAAAACAAACAAAGCTCCTAGACATATGAATTACTACAAAATGCCACACAGAAATTCCTACAAAAGCTGACAAAGTTATATAATGTGATTGCAGAAAATGGAAAACTAGATGAGACAATTCTAAGCACAATAATTTTTCCCAAATCCAAGAGAAGTGATCCAAATTTAATCAGAAACTATAGAGAAATTTTATTCATAAAGGTGCTGCTGGGAATAATAAAGGAAAAGTTCTCAAATTGGATCGAAAAGTATAACATATTAACGGAGTTTCAAGCCGGTTTCAGAAAAAAACGTTTGAAAAGTGGACAATATTTATTATTTGGCGTCATTGTACACTCAAAATTCAACGAAAACAAATAATTATATGCCTATTTTGCGCATTTCATTTCAAAGTGGGTTTTGCTAGAGATCCCAGAATGTCTTTGCAATATTTCCTACGTCAAATGGGAATATCTACCAAAGTATTTAATTTTGTCGAAAATATTTACCAAACCGGCTGTGTGGACAGGACAAGAAGTGTCTGATTAGGAAAGGATAGATACAGGAGCGAAGCACGGATATTTGTTATCACCACTATTATTTACGCTATACCTGGGGTCGATTCTCGTTCTGCGTAAATGCGAAATTAAAAGTCTTTTCCCTGTTTTCATTACACCTTGGATTCGCGTCACAATATTGTCATATGAAAATTTTCTTTTCACTGACAATTTATGTGTGAAAAAATGGAGAAAGGAAAGGCAAGCGAGCAAGTGCGAGTATAGTTGCATGGCTACAAAACCCTATATACACGAAAAGTTTCTAATAATTTTGTTAAAAAATTTAAGAATTTTGTGAAAATTTGAGATGTTTTTTAACTTGCACAAAGTTGAAACTAGAATTTATATGGTTATTGTTATAGAATGAACTTTAATTTAAAAGTCAATATCAAGTCGAATCCTTGATTTCCTTGTATTTGCGACTTGTTAAATTAAACTCCATTTTTTAAATTTTGAGCTCACATTTTATTCTAGCTTTTTGTTCATTAAATAAATTGCATTAAATTAACTTTTCTGTGCTTATTTAAAAAACTGTCATAGCTTTTGATATTTTCAGAAACAGCTTTTCGGGTTGTGTTGTGGCTTTAACGTGAGGAAAGTCATTTGTGAGTGTGCGTGCATGATGTTGGTAGTTTATTAAGGGGGGAAGCTGGTCTAGAGCGCAAAAAATGGGCATATTTTATGAATTTATTTTGACTCAACAAAGGAATCAATCGAAAATCTGTGAAATAGGTTTAATAATATAGCTTTCATGGTACAAATACAAAATTTTTCGTCTGAATTAATTTCAAAATGGCCGCTGTCCAGCAGTTCTCCTAAGGCGCCTTTTTTTCTAGTGGGTCCATTGCCGAAGACGTAAACTCCTTAATTTTTGTCCTGGATCAAAAAATAAAATTTTTTTAGTTTCTATATAACAACAGAAAGAGACGTACGTAGGATTTTTTCGATATTTTGTTTTTTCGCGAAATGGTGCACGTTTGAACAAAAAGTTACAATTTTCACTATAAAGAACGACATAAAATTGTTGATTAAAAAAAAAACTATGTAATATAAATAAAAAATCCTACGTACGTCTCCGGAGAAAGGTATTTCGAATGTATTGTCAAAATTTCGTAAGAATCGGTAAAGATTTGTTCGAGTTATGTCTTCGGCCAGTTTAAAAAAAGTGATTTCGAGAAAAACGCGTTTAAAGTTGTAAGTAGCGTTCGGGGCATACCTGCGAGGCACTGCCGTCGAATGAAAAATTTGGGCATTTAGACATTTTTGCTGGCATCCCTCATTTGGTATATTATTTCTAAGACCCTAAAGCACCTTTTAAGACAAAAACAAATTTTTCGATTTTTTCAAAATTCTAGACCAGCTTCCCCCCTTAAGGGGGTGTCAACAAATATATTTACTTAAACAATTAACGAATAAACAATTGTACACGAGCAATGTAGTAAATATGGTAAAAGATAATAGTGGACTGGAACACTTTGTTTGGGAGTTACTGTATGCATCTATGTATATTTAATATTTCTTATCAAAGAAAAAGAGCTTATTGGAAGTATTTTTATTTAAAGCATAAATATTTTGGTACAATTAAATACCTTTAAAACAATAGTTTATCTATTAGTTTATTTTCAATCAAACCCTATTTATTTTATTTAAATTATCACAAATAAGGAGTTGACAAGCATTAAAGTGTTTATAGAGAAAACAACTTTCACAAAAGCAGTAAGCTCTTCGCATTCCGCGTGGAGTTGCCTGATCTCCCATCGGACGAGTCCCAGGTGGTGGATAGGGAAGCAATGGCATCACAATAGTGGCCTTCCCAGTTGGGTTAGGTTTCAACACTCGTGGGAGGACTCAAAGTTGGTATAGAACCAGAGAGTCATCCGCGAACCAAACTGGCTAGGGAAGAGTCCCGAACAAAAACCGATAAAGGTAATAGAAAACGACGGATTGATTACTCCAGGCGGAACCCACACAAATGGCCCCCCACCCGCTTTGGCAGCAGGGGCATATATTTTGGAGGCCCCAATCATTACGCAAGTCTCTCAGCTGTATGAGCGTGAGCGCATCCTGGAGGAGACGGGGTTGCTATCGCAATCCCCTCTTCTTCAGAGACTGAAAAACGTTTCCCAGTTTCGGGGGGGCCTGAGTTGTGAGGTCACTGTGGTGGCGGCACGACCTTCCAAAGAAGGTGGGAAACTGAAAAGTAAGACGAGGAGGGAAAGGAGAATGCGGTTGGCGAAGCTCCGGCGGGAGAAATCCTCATTTGGCTCTATCGGCCCACTGCGTCTGTGTCTTTTAAAAGACCTCGGTCGGCGGAAGTGACACCCACAGAAACCGCCGAGCCCTCGGTGGGCCCGGGCGCTCCCAAACCGTCCCGCTTTCGACGTAAGCGGAGGAAAACGGTGGCTGAAAGCAGCAAACCTTCTTGCCCTGAAGCTGTTGTCAGCGCCACGACCCCCGCAAAGTACGAGCGTCATCTCGGCGCCGGTCTATGTGGCGGATGATGGTTCTCCTAAGCCACGATCTGACCGCCGCCTCGACAACAACTTCAACTCAGCTGTCTGCCCGGCGAAAATTTCGTCAGTGGCGAGCTGGGCCTTCGTCCGAGCACATCCAAGGGTGTGGCCAAGCCATTCTATAGCGAGAAGGCTACTGACCCACGAACGGTGGCCGTGATCGGAAAACTGGCGCCTGACCATCAGCTGACTGATGCAGAAATTAAATACTGCAAAAGCCGGCTGATGCGTCAGGTTGTTGCCTCCGGTCCTGAAGCTAACGCGAAGGGCATGAGACAAAGGACGGCACCATAAGCGTAACGTGCGCGTCTCTGGCCAACTTCAAATGGACCAGCGCCATGGTAATAACGTGCCCCCCCATAGGGACCACTCGTTCCGCAGCCTACAGCGAGGAGACCGTATCCCTCAGGAAGCCCATCTGCTCTTTCCGGATCCCGATCTGTCTACAGCGGATGTCCTGTCCTGCCTGCGTGCCCAGAATCCGGGCATCAACACGAGGCTTTGGCGAGTCCTCTCCCACACCAAGCGTAGCAACCGAGAGGGGAAAGAAAGGGGCTTCTCTTGTGGTGCGAGAGGATGAGGCCAGTGTTGATGTCATGGGCTCTCGGTACAGGAACCGTCTGAGTCTCTTCTTTGGGATTGTCACCTTCCATGTCTATCCTAGACGATTGGCTCGGACGGTTCCTGTAGCTACTGTCCTTGACGGTGACACAGCTTAACTTGTAGCATTCCAAAGCCGCTACTGCACTACTAAGTAGAAGGCTTACCCAGCTGCACACATTACCCCACATAATAACAGTACAAGAGCCCTGGGTCTTTAGGGGCCGCCTCTGTGGCTTAAGTGCGTTGAAAGGGGCCACGTTATTATATGACAGTAGTTCGAGTAGACCTGGGACCGGTCTTATAGTATCATCCCATCTCACTGTACGGGTCTTGAGCACTTCTGTTGCCAAGACCTGGTAGCGGCTGAGGTGTGTTACAGAGGTAGACGCGGATGGTCGAAGTTTGTGATTGCATCTGCTTATTTTCCTTATGATGCTCTGAAAGGGCTACCACCCGGGAAAGCCACTCATCCTATGTTGCAAGGCTACTGCCCAGCATACAAGTGCAATGGACGGGGCTGTCGACTATTCGAATTTAGCGCGTCCTCTTGCCTAGACATACATAACAAGGGCTCACAGCCAACGTTTGTAACAGCTAGAAGGCAGGAGGTGATTGATCTCACCCTATCAAACTCAAAACTTGGGTGGTCAATCAAGAACTGGAGAGTCCTTGCCGAAGATTCGTGCTCGGACCACAGGTACATTGAGTTTCAGTGCGAGGAGGCACAAATGCCATTGCCCTCTAGACACCCCAGAAAAACAGACTCGCAGAAGTTCAGGGAGGCGTTGCGAGACCTTGACGTTGCGCCACCAAGACTTCGAAAAGAACAGGCCATTGAGGCGGCTGTTGAGAAACTCAACGCTGCCCCAACTGAATGTTTTGGGTCAGCCTGTCCAATTCGACCTCTCCCTAACCGGACTACCGTTCCTTGGTGGAATCGTGAGCTCCAGATGTTGAGGCGTGAGTCGAGAAAACTTCTAAACCGGGCCCTCAAGACTAACCTTGCTGAGGACTGGGAGCGATACCGTGATGTTCAGAAGAACTACAAGAGGCTTATTCGGGAATCGAAAAGAGCCTCATATAGGGAATTCTGCAGCGATGTTGAATCTCTGAGTCACACGGCGAAATTGGCTAGGATCTTGAAAAGGAACCCAGCTGCAAAGCTGGGGTCACTTAGAAAATCTGATGGCTCCTTCACGGGGAAGCAAAGTGAGACATTCAGCTTGCTGATGGAATCTCACTTTCCTGGTAATCAGATAAGTATCAGCCGGCAACGGCATGACTGGTACGTTGCCATATCTGTGGTGAATGAAGCCGTCATTCCATTTGCCATCGAATGTTTTGGCGGCTACAAGCCCCCGGACCAGATGGCATTTATCCTGCTATGCGGAAGGAAGGCATGGAGTCCGTGACTGTAGCCCTGAAAAAATTCTTCGCTGCATGCCTGCCACTGACTTATATACATGCAACGCTCTTGGAGTATGGTGAGGGTCGCCTTCATCAAAAAGGTTGGGAGAGATGACTAAACCAGCCCCAAAAGCTTTAGACCGATCAGCATGACTTATTTTAATGCTGAAAAGTCTCGAACAGCTACTGGAATTGCATATGCATCAGAAGTCGCTGAAGGTTCACCCACTCTCTCCATTTCAGCATGCCTATCGAAACAGAAAATCCTGCGAGGCGGCACTGCAAAATCTTGTTGCTAGGATAGAGCATACAATCGACAGGAGGAACGACGCCATGGACATATTTTTGGTTATAGAAGGGGCGTTTGATAATGATAAGCACCAATGAAATTTGAGAAGTTTACGGTGTGTTCGTGTAGCACAACAATGGTTCGCTCGCTTCCGTTCTGGAAATTTCGATGTGAAAGATGCACTGTGAAAAAATATTAAATAAAACACGCTATTTTCGTCCCGAGTTCGAACAGTCTCGGCGGTCAGATTCTTACTATATTTTTAAATCGTTTTAAAAGGTAATACAAGGTATGAGCTTAGAATTTTACTGTATTGAGCTTTTCTCTCTCATTAAATAACGGATATTTCTAAGCAAATAAAGAGTACTAATTTGTTGGTGTTTAATTTTTGACATCCTCCGCACCGGACATAGAACACGCTATTTCTAAAGGATATAATAACTGAATTGGGCGCTTCAAAATCTTTTGATCGCGCAGCCGGATATCGCCAGCCCTAACGCGACCATCTCCTTCCTTGATATGTTTGCTGCACAACCGCTAGCTTCCACTGGAACCGAGGCTTATTATCATCGTGTACTAGGACAGCGTCCCCGACCTTAACACTACGGGTTGGACCGCCTCTATTGTGATGTATGGTACGGAGTGCGCTTAAATATTCTGTGCACCATCTCTTCGTATACCTCTTTATTATAGCTTGTCACTGCTGCCACGACTTCGCCAAGGATGAGCCATCGCTTTTGTAATCTGTTTGAAGTAAAAGAGGTTTAAAGTTAGTTAAAAAATGTGCTGGAGTCAAAGGCTCCAAATCGTTGTGATCGCTGCTTATGTAAGTCAATGGTCTTGCATTGACCACACTTTCCACTTCAGTTAGTAGCGTTGTCAATTCGTCTTCGGAAAAATTCGCTTTTCCTATGGCCGCCTTCAGACAATCTTTAACAATTTTTATTAGGCGTTCCCAAAAACCGCTCCTCCACGCTGCTCTTTCAGGTATAAACTTCCAGTTGATGCTTTCATGCGCTACTAACCGCTGAACCTCGCTATTATTCAAAAGATCGTTTAGTTTTCTTAACTCAAAATCCGCTCGTTTAAATGTCTTGGCATTATCTGACATTATAGTTGCTGGTGCACCACGTCTCGCTATAAACCGCCGTAATGCATTTATACAGTTGTTAGTTGTCAAGTCTCTGACGAGTTCCAAATGAACTGCTCTACATGCAGCACACGTTATTAACATGATGTAAATTTCAGTCTCTTCTTTAACATATAGTGGCCCAGCAAAGTCGACTTCAATAGTCATAAATGGTCTGTTTGTTTCCACTCGTTCGCGTGACAATTCTGTCCACTTCTCGTCCGCAGATAACACATTTATGGAGGCAAGCTCTTATGAGCTGACGCGCTTGTACTAACCAAAATGTTTGTCGTAAATGGGCTAAGACCGTATTTATGCATCCATGCATCGTTTGCTTATACGCTTCCTAAACAAGTAAACTGCTTAAATGTGAACGTTTTGGTAGTATTATTGGATTATAATTACCGTATAACTCAGGTGGTAACCTGCTAGTAAGCCTCAAAATACCATCGACTAAAACTGGATTCAACAACAAAATTTTTGAATCAGCAGGAATTGAACGCTGACTTTCTAAAGCAACAACTTCTCTATTATAATAATTTCGTTGCACATATCTGATCCAATATGACTCTGCTTTGCTTAAGGGGTTATACGCAGTTATGACTTTCAAAAAAATCGATTTTTTTTATTGCATTTTTGTAATGTACATATATTCAAAAGTATACGCACGAAATTTGAAGTAGATCTAAACAATACTTTCGGAGTTATACCTAAATATGTAGAGATGCCTCGGCACGTTTTAAGGTAGGTTCAACCGGTATTGAAACTTTAAACGTGTTTTTTTCAAAACGGCATTTTTCAAGTCGGTGTACACGATATCTCGAAAACGGCTTGTTTGATCGGTCAACCGTTTTAACTCAATCTTTAAAGATACATTTTCTAGTAATTAATCGTTCCTTTTGTAAATCTGATACTTATTTTCCGTTTTATAATCAATTTACGGCCAAATTTTAACGTAAAAATCGAAATCATTTCTTTTAAAAGCTGCCATTTTGTGAAAATTCACTATTTTGATTAGCCGAACGATTAATTACTAGATAATCTAATATATTAACAAAATTTGTTTGGTTTTTTGATTTCAGATAATCCAATCCTGAGTTACGATGTACACCGTAAATCGTCTTTTTTTAAAGGAGGTTCCAGAAATCGCCTGTAGCGCGCTCTATAATCAACATTTTCATAAATAAAAAATTTTGTTACGTTCTTGAAGGATGCTTTTATAACCGCCAAAAATTTTCAAATTAAAATATTCTGAAGTTTCTTCAGGATAAATCCTTGACAACCCGTCTTTTATTTGCTTCATAACTGCGTATAACCCCTTAACTCGTGCGCAGTTATTTCGTTAATTACGCTGAACGGTTTTGATAAATGTTTTCTTTTATTTATTACGCTATGTTTAACATTTTTAACAAATCGGAAAACAAACGCTGTAACTCGCAAAAGCCGCTTCAACTCACTCTAATTTTCAAGTTTAATAACAGTTTCGATAATGCTTTCCTTGTTGTTGTCTTTAGATTCGGCGACCAGGCTCATTGATTTTTCTAAAATATACTCCAAAGGCCAATTCAACTCCCCTTCAACTAACCATTCAGGACCAAACTTTCACAGATCTGATTCCACTAATGCTTTTGCTTTTATACCTCTGGTAAGGAGGTCCGCTGGATTATTTCTGCCCCGGCAATGCTTCCAATCATGAATGTTCGTTATGTTATTTATCTCGCTAACTCTCACTTTTACATAGGGTATTTGTCTTCCTTGCCCATTAATCCAGTTGAGAGCTATCGCTGAATCGCTCCATAAGGTGACGCTGTGCACTTCGAAGTCGAGTTCTTCTACTAAAAATATTTTTAATCTCGCTGCTGTTAACGCTGCTGTTAATTCTAACTTAGGCAATGTCAGTTCACTCTGTTTTTTACTTTTCTCCATCGGGCTTACTCTGTTCTTAGAACAAATGAAATTTGTTGTAATGATACCGGCCGCTGTTAGTTGGCGCACGTAGGCAACAACACCATACGCTTTCGGACTGGCGTCGGCAAATATGTGAACTTCGTACTGAGAGTCACTTTCTGTTGCTAAACATCGTCTCATGTTAAAGTTATGCAGAGCTTTTATTTCTTCTTGTCAGTGTTGAAAATCATTCATATTATCACCACTTAGAGCTTCGTCACATTCCAAGTTCTCTTTCCAAATATTTTGAAGAATGAGTTTTATTCGAACAGTCCTATGGGCCTAGCATTCCCAAAGGGACATAAATTTTCGCCATAGCTTTCATTACATTCCTTTTCGTTGGTCTCAAATTCACCAAATACTCGCTAATGCTCTCAATGCTGACGATAATCTCATCGTTAGCTGTAGTCCAATTTATGCCAAGTACCTTTTGGCTAATTGCTTGTTCGTTGTTATAAGTCAGGAAAAATGCGCTAAGCTCAGGATCATTTGTGTTCCATTTCCGAAGATTAAACCTTGCTTTGGCCATAATTTCTTTTGATTTTAAATACGTTAACTTCGCTTCCTCTAAACTTTGCTCGCTACAGTCGTCTACATAAAAGCATTGTTTTAGTTTATCGCAAATAACTCCATACTCTTGCTGAGAAGTTTTTAAATGATGGCGGAGTGTAGCTGCCAGCAATAACGGACTGGAGGTTACACCAAACGTTACCCTGCTCATACGGTATTCAACGATTTTGGGCAGTCGAATTTTACACATTAGGGTACGCTCGTACCATAAAAATCGGAGTGCGTCTCGATTATTTTCCGCGACCCCGATCTAAAGAAAAGCCTTTTCAATGTCCGCAGTTATCGCTATTTTATGTGAACGGGATCTTAAAAGAGTTTTCAGCAAATCTGCTACGAGATTGTCACCCGCATTCAAGTGATCATTTAAAGATAAGACACCTGGTTCGCTTAAGGATGCGTCAAAAACTATTCGCGTTTTTGTAGTGATTTTGTCATCACGATGAACCGGTTTGTGGGGCATATAGTACACTATTTCACTGATTGAGTCGTTTACCTGTTACGCTATGCCGTTTTGTACTAAACCCCTAAGCGCTATATCATATTCAATGAGTTTATTATTGTCCCTTAACAATTTATTTGTCAAACTGTACAATCTCTGTTCTTCGATTTCTCTATTGCTATTCAATTTTTCGTTTAAATTTTTCCAAGGCAAACCTACTACGTAACGGCCATTCACTTCACTGATTTTAAACACTGTTCCTTCTAAGGGATTACTCTGTTGTAGTTGACAGCTCTTGATGCTAATAGACTCTAAACTCCAAAATTTTTCAATATCAAAATATTCTTCACTTGACTTTTCTACACTCTCTACACAATTGCACGCTACCTTATTACATTTCTTACCACAACTGCCTTGAATAGTCCATCCGAAGAATGTTTTTATGGCAACTAAATTTTCTTGAAGCCGTTAAATTTCACCGTAGTTAAATATAGTAATAGTCTTGCCCAATCAAAACATTAATGCCGTCAACTAATTTCTCCTTGTCTATTTCACAATCTGCTAATTCTATTTTGATGTTTCTAAACTGCTTGTTTTTAAATTTGGGCACTGGCAAAATCTTAGCACAGATAGTAGGTACAACAATCGCTTTTATTTTTTGCACTTTATCATTATATCGGCTCCGTAATGAAATTTCTACGCTTTTCAATTGAACTGTCTTTTTTGCTTTTTTGTCACCAAATGCAATAATTTGAACGTTCTCAAAACCACAGGTGGGAAGATTAAGCTCCTCCGCCAATTATTCGCTTATATAGGTTCTTTGACTCCCATTATCCATAATAATTCTGGACATTACGCTATGACCGCTATCCACTTCGCTAATTATTGCTTTTGCGGTTTGGAGAAAAATACCAGGATCTTTTAATTCAATTGCATTTAATGTTGTTGCGTCCGCTGCATTCGATATTTCTGTAGACTCCCCGTTATGTTTACTTTTTGGTTGATTCTCGTTTCGCGCTTTGTCATTTCGTTGTTGTCGCTCGCACATTGCTGATATATGTCTACCATTACATCTGTCGCATTTCACCTATTGTGCATTACAATATTTGGAATTATGGTTACGGTTTGTACATCGAAAGCATCTACCCTCTTTTCTCAATATAAGCTTCTTCTCTTCGACAGGTACGTCGCCCTTACAGCTTTTCGTGGTATGCGTATTTGTTTTGCAAATAACACATTGCTGGCTGTTGCCTACGAAGAGTCCCGCTGCAGTACCTCCATCTCGAAACCGTGTTTCTCTTTTTTCCTTCATATAAAATTTTTTGTCTCGCTCAGACATTTGCGCCTTTTCTAAGGCTTCTATTTCGGTCTTTAAAAATTTCAGAAATTTATTTAGCTGATCATTTTCTGTTCCGTTACTTGTTCGAAGTTTCCATCAAACTATTTTAACTCAAAGGACTTAAGTTTTATACCACTATAGCCACTATTTCCCTCCGTCGCTACATCCTGCCCTGCGCCTTAGTAGGAGTTATTTGATGCTTCAGCAGGTGTTTTGAAATTAACCCGAATAAAATGCTCCAACAGAGCTAAAGTGGTTACCGCCTTATCATCATATTCAATTATGGTATCGCATTCCTTTGCAAAATTGTCTTGTCTGACAAAGACTTTCATGGCTTCATCGGCGACTTTTAGATTTGAATGCGCGTTTTTGAGCATTACTAATAAAACAATCAGCTCGGACTCGACACTTGATGGATCGCTATGGTCTGCCAATTTAGCATTTTTAAACGATTTTAAATATTCGCTTACGCTGTTGCACAATTTAGTGACTTGTGCTCGGCACGTAGACCGATACACCGCTTCCATTTCTACACGCTTTTCGCTGGACTCACGAATTTCACTTTCAAATTTATAGTTTTTACTATGTCTTTTCGCTTGTAATTTATAGTATTTAAAACAAACCGCACGCTAGTGAAAATCTGATTACACAACTGTCGTCCCTGGTTTCGGCACCATGTGAAAAAATATTAAATAAAACACGCTATTTTCGTCCCGAGTTCGAATAGTCTCGGCGGTCAGATTCTTACTATATTTTTAAATCGTTATAAAAGGTAATACAAGGTATGAGCTTAGATTTTTACTGTGTTGAGCTTTTCTCTCTCATTACATAACGGATATTTCTAAGTAAATAAAGAGTACTAATTTGTTGGTATTTAATTTTTGACATGCACCTCGCTCCGGTCGACCTATTGTTGAAAAAGTCGATGAAACTATGGAAAATAAGCTGCCATGACATCGCCAAGGCACTAAACATTCATCATCAAACGGTTTTGAACCACTTAAAAAAGGCTGGTTACAAAAAGAAGCTCGATGTTTGGGTACCACATGAATTGTCTGTGAAAAATTTAATGGACCGAATTAACATCTGCGATTCTTTGCTGAAACGAAATGAAATCGAACCATTTCTGACGCGAATGGTAACAGGAGACGAAAAGTGGATCAAATACGACAATAATGTGCGAAAAGGATCATGGTGCAAGGGAGGTAATGCTCAAAAAATGGTCGCAAAGCCAGGATTGACGCCTCGAAAAGTTATGCTGTGTGTTTGGTGGGATTGGAAAGGAATCATCCACTATGAGCTGCTCCAGCCTGCTCGACCGATTGATTCTACACTTTACTGTCAACAACTGATGACATTGAAGCAAGCAATCGAAGAAAACGGCCAGAACTGATCAGCAGAAAGGGCGTCGTCTTCCATCAAGAGAAGCCTGTGAAAATTACTTGTCGCAGTTTTTCGCCGAGAAACCACAAACGTTTTACACTGATGGAATAATTTCTCTAGAAGAAAAATGGCAAAAGGTGGTCGACCAAAATGGTATTTGCTTTAATAAAGGTCATTATAAATATAAAAAAAAAGAGTTGAGGTTCGATTAGAAATACGAAAAGACTTTTCCTCCTCTTATTTGTGGGGCGCGTCTTGATGTTGTTCCACAAATGGAAGGACCCATAGTTTCAAGCCGACTCCGAACCGCAGATATTTTGTATGAGGAGCTTTTTCATGGCAGAAATACACTCGGAAGTTTGCCATTACCTGCCGAGGGGCGAACGCTATTAGAAAAAAACTTCTCACAAGCAGCTGCAGAGGTATGGCAGAGCGGGCGAGAGTTTAGGCAAGCTTCTAATTCAGTCAGCAGTATTTTGAGCTCTTCGTATGACAGTAGAACTTCTTCCAATACACGTTTTAAGTGATACTTGACACGTTTGACTCCAGCCTTCCAGTAACCTACCTCCCATATGAAGTGCAGCCGGTGGATGAAAGCCCCATTCGATATTCGAATTCGCAAAGGAAGAGCGAACTTGGGTAACAGTCAAGCACTGTTGAAATTTGGCGCGCAACTCCTTTTCGGCTCCAACGAAATTAATACCGTTGTCTGATGTCATATCCTTATTAAAGCCTCAGCGATTTGCGAACTTTTTAAACGCACTACAGAACGCTGACGCAGGCTGCCAATTACCGGAACAGTCGCGTCACTTCACTAATGTGGTGTATAACAGCACAACTTCTTCGACCGGGATGGGCGGATTGGACGCGTTGCTGTCGTAATGATCCACTGCGGTAACGGTCATTGAAGACACGGCACTATGCGACAGGGTTTGATGACAGTGTTCTCACTCGCAGCAAGTGGAAACACTGTGACACCGATCTTTATAGTGACCTGAGCTTAAGCAGTTGAAACATACACGACCTCGCTTCCCAAACTGTGATTTTACGAAAAATCTAGCTCAGACCTCCCACAGCCATGCTTCACAGTTGGTACAAGATTTTCTTTTTCGTTTAATGCCAAATATGCAATATTTGCTTTCATCAGAAAATAGAAAACGTCCCCAAAATTCTGGAAGCTTCTTAACTCGGTTGCAAAATCCATGCGTTTTTTCTACTGATTTCGGATATGTATAGTTTTCTACGTGCAACACGTCCTCGATACTCATCTTTTTTAAGTATTTTACGTACAGTATCGTTGTGCACATGCACGGCCAAATGAATTGGAAATGTTTTAACATATTTAAGAAGCCGTAATTCGAGGATTATTTTTCACTGATTGCAATATGGTTCGTTTTCCACGTACGGTCAGCTGGCTAGGTCCACAGTTCTATTGTATATTTGCGCGGCATACTGTACAGAACATTTGACATAAAAGTTAAAAATGTTTTAGTTTTTTTTTACAATAAATTTCTTAATATATTGCTTTCATTTCTTTGCGTACGGATACTTTTTCTGGCAAGTGTATATGCAATAGGAAAGCGGAGTGACCGGCTCGAACGATCAATAATGTTGCGGCAATAAATGTTGCGAGGAGAATCCGAAATCCTTAATTGATTAAGGTTTTGCATATGTTGCGAGAGGATGCAGTTCATAGGATTAATAAATTAACCGGCTGGAAGGAGGAGCCAAAAATCCTGTGGTTATTGTAACGATGATGTTGTGGTAAGAATCCAAATAATAATACGTTTTTTTAGCTTCAAAATTACAATTTTTCGACACATATTTTCCAAAATAGTTCCCTTTATTTGCATATTTATTTTCACAGAAAATTATAACAAATAACAAGAGTTCACAAACTTAAAGTGTTTATAGTAAAAACATATTTTACAAAACCGGTAAGTTCTACTTATAATTGAATGTTATTGGTAAAAGCCTCTTCCACTATTTGCACAAGTTATATTTTTGCAATGTTCAAAATATCAGAACTTGAAATATTTGTAGGGGAACTAACATTTCCTTGTTGTTGTAGCAGCTTTCTAAACACTGTTAGTGAAACGTAGTTACCGGTCGTCTTAGTCTAGCTCATCTAACGGTAGGCCCGGGAAACTTACTGTGTGGACATGTAGGATCCAGAGGGAAAGAAGTGTTAGATGAGTGGGTTTGATGGGGCATGTGGAAAGGTGGTTAGTGTTGAACAGGATGTCTTCACATGCCGGGCATATATTGGGTGTATCGGGGTCGATTCTGGATACGTAGGAGTTTAGTCTGCTACAGTATCAAGAACGTAGTTGCGACAAGGTTACGCGGGTCTCTCGGGGTAGTTGGCGCTCTTCATCTGCTGTGGGTGGTGTTTGGACACCGATTACGGCATTCGAGGGTCGGGAGATTAAAATGGTGGTAAGGGTCTCCCGATGAATCTCGTTTATTGTCTGTCCAAACAGTGTCCGGTCCAGAAATTGTCGATTCGTTTTGTCATGGATCTCGTCGCCGTAGTTGAAGAGGTGACGTGGTAGCACCCTAGCAGAAACTGTTTGCTACGCAGTTTGTTTTGCTCCTTTACAGGAAGCATTTGTGCATGGGGATGTAGGTTTTGTACAGTGGGCATTAGGAGGCATCTCCTCGCTGTCGGAATAGCAGTGTTTTGGCATGTCTGAAACTTTGTGCACTGCGTGTCGCTAGTTCTAGGAAATGAAAAAGTTCTAAGGAAATGAAAAAAGAGTTTCTTATTAAACTTCTAAACAATAATACTTACAAAATCAATGCATCAGATCCTGATGACTATAGAAACCTGACAAAAATGCTGACCAATAAAAACCTATCTTGGTATACATATGAAAACAAGCAAGCCCGGCCGATTAAGGTGATGGTAAAGAACTTGCATCATACGAGTGATCCAGGAGAAATAATATCAAATCTTCAAAAACAAGGACTTAAAGCCATCAGCGCAGTCAATAAATTGAAATGGAAAACTAAAGAACCTTTAGATATGTTTCTCCTTACGTTTGATTCCAGTGGAAACATTAAGAAAATACATGAAGTAAAAACTATCTTACACTCTGTTGTTACTATAGAAGCAGTGAGGCAATCAAAACTCATACCGCAATGCAAATCATGCCAGGCGTATGGGCACACGCAAAACTACTGTGGCAAACAACCAAGGTGTGTCAAATGCGCAGGGAAGCATAAAACGATTGAATGCACAAAGCTTGAACAACAACAACCAAAATGCTGCAATTGTGGTGAGTCCCATCCTGCGAACTACAGGGGATGTGTTGTTGCCAAAGAACTACAAAAGATACGTGATCAACGAGCTGGCTCTAAATAAAAAATAATATAAATAGTACTCAAGGCAAAAATATAAATAAAAATATTATAGGTAGCTACCCAAATAACCTTACCAGCAAACCAATTTTGCAAAACAATACTACACCACTTAAAATACCCACATTCTCACAGGTAGTAAAAGGAAACAATCACTCGGAAAACGCTAACATACTACAACAAATATTGGAAAAAATAACGACACAAAACGAGTATATGACTGCACTAGAAAAGAGATTGCAGAAGATCGAAAAAACACTACACCTAATATAGTTGAATAAAAATGACTAAATTTTTAAAAATAATGCAATGGAATGCAAACGGCTTGTTTAAACATCAAAGCGAGCTGGAAATGATTTTAGAAACCGAAAAAATCGACATCTGCCTAATATCCGAGACGCACTTTACCAAGCAGTCATATATCAAATTCAAAAACTACAATACCTAACATTCAATTCACCCAAACAACGCCGCACGAGGAGGCGTTGCTATTATTATAAGAAACAATATAAAGCATTACGAAGAAGGCAGCATCTCTATACCTGAATTTCAAGCAATAACCATAACAGTGGAGAGTGATAGGAATTTATCAGTCACTGCAGTCTATAGTCCCCCAAAACATCAGATCAAATGCGACCAATACATAGAGCTAATTAATAATCACGACAACCGATTTTTAATGGGCGGTGACTTCAATGCGAAGCACACACACTGGGGCTCGAGATTAACCACTACAAAAGGTAGAGAATTATGCAAAGCTCTTCAACAGACTGGATGTATAACATTTTCTACTGGGACTCCAACAACGGATTCACAAAAAATACCCGACCTAATCGATTTTTTCATTGCCAAAAAAATATCAGCTAATTATATCAGCATAGAAAGCGGGTTGGATATGAACTCGGATCATTCTCCAATTTTATTAACATTATATGAAAATGCGCTTATCAAGAAATTGCCATTTACGCTAACAAATAAATATACGGATTGGGAATATTTTAGGAACGTTTTAACCGCGGATAATCACAATGTAGAAATTACCAACACTTCCGATTTAGATGATGAAATATTAAGATTATCTAACCTTATACAACTGGCAGCCTGGAGTAGCACTTCGGAAAAAAAGTTTGTCACATCAGGTCATAAATATACCAAAGATATTAAAGATATGGTCGCAGAAAAACGCAAAATACGAAGACGATGGCAGCAAACGACTAAATAAAATTACGAAAGAAATTTCCAGGAAAATAAAAGATTTTAAAAACAGATCTCTGAGTACGTATCTAAAGAGCTTATCGAACGAACGCAGCACTGATTACTCGCTCTGGAAATGTACAAAAAACTTTTCACAGCCAGTAACACAGTACCCACCAATCAAAAAAGAAGACAGTTCTTGGGCCAAAAGCAGTAAAGAAAAAGCTAATGTTTTTGCTGAGTACCTCGAGGGCATCTTAAGCCATATGACACGTCGAGGATAGCCGGAATGCAGCCACTTACCTATGAAACTGATGCCGAAATTCCCCTTGTTACGGATTCCGAATTGCTTGGTGAAATAAATAAACTAAAATCAAAAAAAGCGCCTGGGTATGATCTTATTACTGCTGAAATTTTAAAACAACTTCCTCAATGCACGATATCTAGGTTTACTGAAATAATGAACGCCACATTCAAATTGCACCATATCTCAATATATTGGAAAACTGCTGAAATAATTATGTTTAATAAACCAGGGAAGCCAGCGCATGATGTCACATCTTATCGGCCGATCTCGCTCCTACCAATTATATCAAAACTGATGGAAAAGCTTTTAGCCAAACGTCTCAACATAATTATTAAGCAAAGAAATATAATACCAGTGCATCAATTTGGTTTTCGCACAAAACATTCTACCATCGATCAAGTGCACAGAATTACTCGCATCATTGAAAACGCCTTTGAGGAAAAAAAGGTGTGCTCTGCTGTCTTTCTCGACGTGTCTAAAGCCTTTGACAAAGTTTGCCACATTGGGCTCCTCAACAAAATAAATGCGCTTCTACCAATACAATATTTTAATGTTCTAAAATCGTACTTATCCGATCGTTTTTTCCGAATAAAATACGAAGACACATATTCCGAACTTAAGGAAATTAAAGCTGGCGTCCCACAGGGCAGCGTGCTGGGGCCCATTCTTTATATTCTTTTTACGTGTGATCTACCTATTGACATAAATTGCTCCACAGCAACTTTTGCTGACGACACAGCCATCTTATCGGTAGGAGAAACTCAGATTGACTCAATCAAAAACCTTCAAATTTATTTAAATAAAATCTCCGAGTGGACCATTAAATGGCGCATAAAACTAAACGAAACAAAATCGGTTCATTTAGACTTCACACAGAAGAAAATCAAATATCTGCCACTACATATAAACGGCGTACAAATCCCGCATCACAACACCGCCAAATACTTAGGTATGACACTAGATACCAAGCTTAGATGGAATGCTCACGTTAAAAAGAAAAGAGAAGAGTTAGATATCAGATTTAGAAATATGTACTGGCTTATGAGCAACCAATCAGCCTTATCCCTATACAATAAAATTCTTTTATATAAGCAGGTGCATAAACCAATTTGGACATATGGGATCCAGCTATGGGGCTGCTCAAGCTCAACCAACATAAAATCCATACAAAGATTCCAAAATAAGGTACTACGATGCGCTGTTAATGCACCTTGGTACGTCCGTAACACCGATATCGAACGCGACCTTGGCATCGAATCAGTTGCCACTTCGATCAACATCAACGCTAAGTCTCATATGGAAAGACTACGCCACCATGTAAATAGCGAAGCCTCAGCCCTAATTGACCCCGTTAAATGGAAAGAAAGGCTGAAACGAAAAAAACCGCACCAACTCACGCAGTAGCCCATTTCCCTGCAAGCCTGATGCAGAGTATTTTTAAATTTAGTTGTATTGTACAAAATTAAATCCAAATTGTTCGTTAGTTTATAATTTATTAACTAGTTACAATGTAAATAATAATAAAAAAAAAAAAAAAAAGTTCTAGGCGACCATGGAGGCGCAGCGTAGTTTAGAACCGTGTACCCGATTGCTTTAAATGTCGCCAGCAACCTTTCTCTGGCTTTGCCCCAAGCACTGCCGGCTAGCGATTTGAAGACATTGTTACGGTTTTGGACTTAAGTCGCCATTGCGGTCGTGTGGGTTGAAGCAGAGAGCAAACTATTGAAGGTAGCTCCCAAAATGTTGGGGTTGTTTACTGTCGGGATTGGTGTGTCATCGAATTGATTCTTAAGCTGTAGTTTGACCTTTTTGTCTAGCTGATAAAGTAACGGGGGTTACCGTGGAATTAGTGCGCGAAGTTGGAGATACCTCGCAGTGTAAAAGCGAAAGGCTGTCGAGATAAACGGTAACTTTGGAACACAAACCATCGCTGTCGTTGCCCGACGCCATTATCGCGCAGTCGCCAGCGAACCAGCGAGACCAGGAAGACTCCCGCTGGTGGTTGGGGGAGCTTCTATATATCGAAGTTGAATAGCAAGGGTGAAAGGACACTACCCCGCGGAGCACCTTGTTTGATATTCCTCTGTTTGGAAGTTTGGTTTCGAAAAATCACTGACGAGTGACGATCGCTCAGATAGTTGGCGAAACACCTTGTTGTTGTTGTAGCAGCACAAACATTCCCCATACAAATATGGATAAAGTCTGCGGACCACCTGTTCAACCCTGGCGGGAGTATCGACTGAAAAATACCATCTAGTAGCGTGGAATGGCTGACAGTATCGAAAGCCTTCTTCAAGCCCAACGCTACTACGACAGTTCTCTCGCAGGGACGGTTTTGGTTAAGACCGCGATTTATATGGGCGTTTATGACGGTGAGTGCCGTGGTGGTGCTGTGCACTCATCGGAATCCATGCTGATATGGGGTTGGGGCCAGGTGTTTCGAGAAGGGTGGGAGTAGGAGGGCTTCAAGTGTCTTCACTACTGGGGAAAAGATAATTATTGGCCGATAAGATTCCCTTTGGTTGGCGGGTTTCCCAGGTTTCAGTAGTGGGACCACTCTCCCTGCCTTCTACTTGTCTGGAATGATGAGAGTGGCCATAGACAAATTGAAAACCTTTGTGAGGTATCCTACTCCCAATGGCCCCAGGTGCTTCAGCATCAGTATGTTCAGTCCGTCAGGGCCAATGGCTTTACATGCTTTAGTTTTGTTGATGGCCCCCTGAGCTTCATCACTGCAGCAAGTAAGTGGGGAACTGTCGTTCGTCAGTTTGTGCAATGTTAGCCTTGAAATCCAACCGAGAATATCACTTGCCAACAAGTGTCGTCCTAACATATGGCGCAGAAGCTTGAACGAAGCCGATAAGGCGTCACTTGGAGTGTTTGAAAGAAATATTCTGCGGAAGATTTTTGAATTTTTACCCGTTGGCGACGGTGAGTATCGCAGGCAATGAAACAAAGAGCTGTATGAGCTTTACGACTACATAACTTAGCGCAGCGAATAAAGGTCCAACAGCTTCCTTGGAAAGGTCATGTCGTCCGAATGAATACAAACGCCCGGCTCCGAAAATATTCGTTACGGTACCACCTAGTATTGACAATACTATTGTGTTGCCGGATGCCGGCATATGAAAATAAAAATACGAACGAAAATAAAGTACACGGCCGGAAAAAGTATCCGTATACAAAGAAATGAAAGCAAAATATTAAGAAATTCATTGTAAAAAAAACAACTAAAACATTTTAAACTTTTATGAGATATGATTAGTCAGTAATTTTTCTACAATTTCTGTAAATTTTTTTCTAAGCCTATCTTTAAAAATTAACTTTTACAAAACAAAAACAAAAAACTTGGGATGGGGATACACGCGTCTATTGCCCCATTGTCCTTTTTTTTAAACGCGCGGCATTATACTCAACTCTTCCGCCAACATTTTCATAAATAGTGAAAATTTGAATAAACATTCCCATGAATTTTAGTCCAAATTTTAGCTTATACCAGCTTTTTTTTTACATATACATATTATATATTATGTATTATAAAATCTTACATAAGCGCTTGCTGGGTTAAGAAATGCGTGGTTCAGTATGTCAAGAATGAGTTTTGACATTGAAAATAAATAAAATTTTTGGATTTCAATAGAAAAAATACCACTCCTAGTTCATCTTTGACTTCTTTTTTGAGCTGAACTTTCTTTTACTACTACGATATATTTCAATGGAAACGGATGGGTAGGAGGCGTGGCACCACCCACCACGCCCATTAGAAAGAGCTAGGTCCCACCATTGTAACTGTGAAAGTCCCAATCTCTTAGGGTCCCTATAGGATCCCCAGGAGAAGTTTAAAAATTAGGTTTTTTACGACCGCATTTGCAGTTTGTACTGAAATGCAGTTGAAGATAATTGTATACAGCAATCGTCAGCCCAGTAAGCAGTTAACTTAGGTCTTTTAATTCATAGCTCATATGAAAATGTTGTTTTATCGTAACATTTATATGTGAGTGCCGCTGACGAAAATTTGGGCTAAAAATTGTGCGATTTTGCACTATTTCACTATTTATAAAAAATTTTTTTTTGTAACATGTATGCATGTATATTTGAAACAAAAAAGCGCCGCAAGCGAAAATTTGGACCAAAAATCGCGCGATTTTTATTCCAAATTTTCAGTATTTGCACAAATATTTTGTTTGTTTGTAATATGTATGTATATTCGAATTCAAAATATCGCCGCACGCTAAAATTTGACTAAAAAATATAATAGAATTGTTCCCTTTTGGTTGACTGGGTTTTTCTTATTTCGCTGTGTTCTTCTCTCTCTCATCGTTCGTTTGACAGTTCCCTCCTCACATTTATTCTGCACGGTATTACAAACGTTTAGAAGAACATTTGTATTAATAGAACTTGTAGTATTATTTAGTAAAAATAGCTTTAAACCGAATCTTCGATTAATAAAGTGTGTTTATAAATTAATATTGTTACTTTTCTGTGTTTGTATTTAAGTAAAATAAGCGTCTGTAATAGGTCATTTTTTCAAGCCTGTGCAAAAAAGAAGAATTTTTAACGTTAAATATTGCTTTTAATTCTTAATTGTAATTTATAAAAAGCACATCAAAAAGTAAATCAAAAGGCTGATATAGTGACTACATTTGCGTGTTATAATTTTTAAATTCGGTCCACGTACATTGTGTAAAATAAGTACCCGGAATTTATAATTTAAACTCTCCCGGGAATACCTGACACTTCAAATTTGGTTTTTTCATGTTGGTACACATGTCCTTGAATGCACAAGCCTTATTAGAACGGGATCTATTACTTAGTGTGTTTTATTCTGCAGTCAAAGTGAGTTGATCTTTTGTTTACTTGGCGAATTTTACTATGGATAAACTTGTGGAGCAGAGGGTTTGCATTAAATTTTGCGTTGCGAACAAAATTACGTGTGCCAATACATTAAATATGTTGCGGGAAGCCTATGGTGACTCGTGTTTATCACACAAAACACAAACCTACGAGTGGTACAAGACGTTCAAAGAGGGCCGTGAAGTGGTAGAAGATTTGCCTCGCTCCGGACGACCATCGATCGTTACGACCGACGAAAACGTCGAAGAAATTAAGAAAATTATATTTGAAAATCGTCGTTTGAGTACCAGAGAGATCGGTCGTGAGCTTAACATCTCTCACATGACCGCTCAGAACATTTTGACTGGTGTGTTGGGCATGCACCGCGTCGCCGCTCGGCTTGTTCCGAAAGAGCTCAATTTTTTGCAAAAAGAGCATCGGAAGGAGGTCTCTGAAGACATGGTTTCCCGAGCTAATACGGACCCTACGTTCATGAAACGCATAATGACTGGTGATGAGACATGGGTCTACGAGTACGATATGCAAACCAGTCAGCAATCGTCTTCGGGGAAGGCGTTTTGAGTCGATTGAAGACATTAAAAAAAATTCGCTAAAGGAGCTGAAGGCCATCCCGGCGCCGGCCTACCAGCGGGCCATGGATGACTGGGTTGTTCGTTGGAATATTTGTATCGGCTCAAAAGGAGCCTATTTTGAAGGCGATCCAACAAATAATGATGAATAATATGAAAAAATGTGTGTTTTTTTTTTTAAATTCCGGGTACTTATTTTACACAATGTACTTAGACATTATAAACAACTTTACCGTGGTAGAAATGAAAAGCCAACCCCTGTTTTGTATTGATTCACATTTATTCACAGTATTTAAAGGGAATTAATAAAAAAAAAACCTCAAATTCGTTGGGGAAACAACAACTAAAGAAACAAAAACAATTAACACATTATTTCGACACTGTCAATAAACTGCTTTTACAAACTTCAAAACAGGCTTTTTTTATTAAATACATAATGAATACGTAATTTTTAAAGTAATAATAGTAATACCAAATATTAAGGTATGATAACCGTTAGCCTCAATAACATTTTGCACACGCTTTTTCATGGAATGAACCAATTTGTTTATGTCGTATACATTCATGATATTCTGCCATTCCTCCATTATTGCGGTTTTTAACAGTGTTGCCAATTTAGCGACTTTGCTTGAGTCTTGGCGACAAAAAAAAAAGTTTTGACGACAAAAATGATTTAGCGACTTATCTGGCGACTTTTGGAGAGCAAATCAAAACCGTTTTAGGCAATAGATACTTTTCTGTCAATTTGATTACCCGCGAATGCATTTTACCTTCCATACTCTAGAGTAACAATTTACTGATTATAGATAAAATAACGCAATCCGTCGCCATTTTTTTTCAAATGAAAATTTTCGAAATTCCGTACGTACAACGATAACTACATTTATACAAATTAACAGGAATTTCAATTTTTAATTCCAGATGATCCGTTTTTGGGTAATCGATGCGACCACACCCAGAAAATACCACGTAAACACACACCCGGGATACGTTTGTACCCGGGACCTTATTTTGCGATTTTTTTAATGCTTATTCAACCGATTTATATGATTTTTTTTTTAAATGTATATTTTAATATATAACAAGTATTTTGTCTTTTGTTTCATTCGAATATTCCTACTGGTTCCAGCGATATGGGCAAATAAAGTCAGGACATGCAACAGTGGATTTTTGTTTTTGTTGTTGTCCTGATAAATGCAAAACAAAATAATATAATTTATAATAATATACTTGTAGAGTAACAACGAATACACATTTTGGTTTTTATTTCATTGAAATATTCTACCTGGTTCAAAAGATATGTGCAAAAAGGTCGCGCAAGGTATGGGTACGTAGGTAGCAAATACACTGGTATAACTGGTTTTTGTATTTTATATGCAGCTGCAAGGGTTGTTTTCACACGAGGTGTTGTTATAAATGCTGCCTGTTGATATTTTCATTATTGTTTTGGTGCTCAAAAGTGTAAGAAGTGAAAATATAAGTGAAAATAAATATAACTGAAACTATAAACAACTGGATACGAAATGACTTCAAGAAGAAACGAATATTTATCAAGTGCAGCATATAGAATGTAAAAAATGTAAAATAAGCAACAATGTAAACATATACTAATTTTTATTATTATGCAGGCTAACTGAGGAACAGCGAGAATCATATATACAATCTTTATTTGATGAAATTTGTGACGATGACGCTCCCTATGACTTTGACTCAGAAGATGAAGAAATTCAATTCAATGACGCAGAAGTATTACCTGATTATGCGGACTATGAGGATGATGAAGAAGACGATGACGAAGAAGAAGTAGAAGAAAATAATGAATTACCTGCTAGTGGCGAAAAATTTGTTGCACGTGATGGTACTGAGTGGATGAAAGAACCAAATGTAAGTCGTCAGGTACTCAGACAAAATATTATAAGAGAACGTTCTGGACCAGCTAGATGCACTGAAATGTTGTCAATAGAGCAAACATTCAAATGTTTCATGAACGTTGAAATGGCTGATATAATTATGCGCCACACAAATAAGTTAGCAAAAGAAACTTATAATGCTTACAACAATGCGCATCCAAACACAACTCCTAAGACATGGACGCCTGTGTCAATAACAGAGCTGTATGCATTTTTTGGCATACTTATTATGACTGGTGCGAACCATAGCAATGGAGAACATGTTCGAGATTTATGGAGCGTCAAAAACTATCCTTTATATCGCGCCACAATGGGAGTCAACCGTTTCTGTTCGATATTGCGGTTCCTAAGATTTGACGATAAAAACACTCGTGCAACACGCTTACTAACTGATAAAGCAGCACCGATCAGTGAGTTGTGGACGATGATGAACAATAATCTTGCTGCACATTACAAGCCCAGCTCATGCTTGACGATTGATGAACAATTATTTCCTTACCGTGGACGTACACGGTTTACGCAGTACATACCGTCAAAACCTGCTAAATATGGTGTCAAGGTTTGGTGGATTTGCGATGCCACAAATGCATCCACTGCATGGACAAATATATACTGGCCAAGCAGAAACTGGTAGGGAAACGAGCCAAGGCGAACGAGTGGTGAAGGATTTGTCTGCCAAATACCAAGGAAGTGGCCGAAACATTACAATGGACAATTTTTTTACGACCTTGCCAGTTGCAGAACTGCTTCTCACCTGGAAACTCACGATCGTTGGAACTTTGCGCAAAAACAAATCATATATTCCTCAAGAAATGAAGCAGAAAAAAAAACAGGACAATTGGTTCAATGACATTTGGCTTCAAAAATAATGTGACAATGTGCTCTTATGTTCCCAAAAAAAATAAAGCAGTAATTTTGCTTTCGACCATGCATAATGATGCTGAAATAGCTGACAGTGGGAAACCTGAAATAATTGAATATTATAATCGTACCAAAGGTGGTGTTGATCGAATGGACCAAATGTTTGCGGAATATCCAACACAAAGACAAACAAAACGATGGCCACTAGCGATGTTCTTCAACATGTTGGACATTACAGCTCTTGCAGCCTACATTGTCTACGATTTGAATAACCCTATGTTGCCTTGGAGAACAAACAACAAGCGTAAGCAGATCCTGCGCAGCTTGGCTGAAGCATTGTGTATGCCCATTATTGAAGCCAGAGCCATAAATCGTCAAGTGACGCGAAATTGTTCGACTAAAATTGCTATTGAAGCATATTTCAACAGACCGCTGGAATCAATGGTGTCAACAGCAGCATCAACATCTGCCGCAGCGCGCACGCCAAAACCTGTGTCCGGATCTTGCTATTTATGTTACGCACAAGAGGAAAAACGCCGTAGAAAAACCAGAAAGCTGTGCGCCAAATGTAAGAAGCCAATGTGTCTTGAACATTCGGTCACATCAACAAATTGCTCTATTTGCCATGATTTTCCTTAGATATAAGATGCATTTTTATAATAAAAGTCATATAATGTGTGAAATGAATATTTTTAATTTTTCAAATAAAAAAATAATATAAAAAATGTTTTTTTTTGATTATTATGAGGATTTTTACTATTGGGGTACAAACGTATCCTGGGTGTGTGTTTACGTATATAATGTGTTTGGAAGGCTGTAGCTCCTGAACCAATGGTCCGATCTGGTTCAAATTTTGAATTTGAACTCAAAACTAAATAATCTTCCTAGATCCGAAGTTGGCGGTATAGAGGTATAGCGGTTCAAAACTTACAACACTTCAAAGTTGAAGTGGATACATTTGTACCCGGGTGTGTGTTCTAGGGTTAATGGACACCTAATAAAATAAAAAAAATCCGATCCACAAATTCCCTCATTTTTCCCCTAAAAAAATCACTTATTTCTTTGGCTGTCACAGTGGTGTTCCCCCTTAAAGCGTAGCTTTTTTATGCCACTTTTTCTTTACTATGTTTAAATATATTTTATAAATCCATTTCAAGACTTTAATTAATAATAAAATAGTAAATTTTTGTATAATTTTCCTGGTTTTATTATAAAAGCGTAATAGTTAATATTATTAATTTTATAAATTTTCAAATTTCCATATGAATCCAGTACTGGATCAACTTCGTAAATAACTTTTTCAACATTTCTTAAATCACTCATGCTTTCCAACGATATTTTAAAACACAAATGTTTTTCAGACACAAATTAACAAAGCGTTAGCACATTTAGTAGATTTATCGAATAGTAATAAAACAAAAAAAGTATTTCAGGAGATTGAAACTAACTTCCGTTGATCTTAAACTTCAGTAGAGTTGGTATTACTGGTTTAATTATTATTTATCTAAAAATTTTAAGTCCGCAGCTGGCCTCTTATGCAGCTCTCAGAATGAAATTTAGGAGTTAGCGACTTTTAATATTGGCCCTAGCGACTCAGATTTATTGGCGTTGGCAACACTGGTTTTTAATGCTGCTGCATTCTTTGGATGTCTTTTAGCTACTCTTTGCTTCAAAAAGGCTCAAAAGTTTTTAGTGACGTTTATGTCGGGACTCCATACTGGTGTATTTATAACTTTATCGCAATTGTAGAAAAGCCACATCTGCACATTATGCTTCCTATGTTTTGGATCTTTATCTTGTTAAATTTAAAATTTTGTTTATTTTTAGTAATTTTAGTTGTAGACCCACCTGCACGCTTTTGCTCTAATCTTCCCTCTTTGTCTGCTCGATTTATAACATTATACACTTTCTGTCGTATTACCGAAAACATTTCATACAATTCCTGAGCCTTTTTACCCATGTGGTAAATATAATATAATAATTCCATAATACCAATCAAAGGGTAACCTTTTGCCAGGCATTTTAAAAGCTCAGTATTCAAATTTGAAGTCCAAATAAGGCAAACATTTTTCATTGAATGATAAAACGAAAGCATTATAGTGATCATTACAAAGCAGAGATAACGGTAAATCGAAGTTAATCGCGCAACACACTCTAAAGAAATTGAAAAGGCAAAATGTAAAAACAGTTTATTGAAAGTGTAAAAATAATGCTGTTTTTGTTGCTTTAGTTGTTTTCCCAAAAGTCTTAAGTTTTTTTTATTAATTGTCTTTAAATGTTGTGAATATGTATGAATTAGTACAAAAAAGAAGTCAAAGATAAATTAAAGAGTGCTACTTTTTTTCAATTGAAGTCGAAAAATGGAATTTATTTTCGATGTTAAAGCTCACTCTTGACATACTGTACAATTCTCTGCACCGATATTTTAGTACAATAAGCAAATATATAGTTAATTATCGGGAAAGACGGACGTGTTTTCGAATCGCTCTGCGATAAAGATAATTAAAGTAGTGATATCAAAATCAAAATTTTATATCATACATACGGCGCAAAAAGTAAACAAACGGACCATCAGCATAGTCCAAAATGACGGCGAGTATAAAAATTTAACAAAATGTTGAAGAAATAACAAAAGTAAGAAAGGTAGCGGAACAAATGAAATGAGCAAACTGAAACTGCGGGTAAATAGAGTGAAAAACTATGTAAAGAAATCAAAACATTGGTAGTGGAAAAAAGCAAAAACACATATGCAAACATGTTAAAACTCAACAATGACCCAAACAAAACAAAGGATATACCAGAATTGAAAAATGTGTGCCTATTATAATAAAACCAAAAACAAAACAAACAAGTAATAAAACAAAACAATACTTGAATAATAAAATTAACCCTAAAGAGCTAAACATCGCTGACACAAAAACAGGTCAAAATGGGACTATGATAATAAATAGTGTGAAAAATGAGGAAAGAGATAATATTAAAAAAATAAAATTAAATAAATAATGGAAAAAAATATAAGTGACAAATATGAGATTAAGTTTAACCCAAAACTGATGATAACAGGTATGGCTTTCGAACAGAACAATGAAGATTTACTAGAATGTTTGAAGAACAAAACAAATGTTTGGAGCAAGGTGAAATAAAGGTCTTGAAACAATAAGCGGTCCAAAAAAATAATAAAACATATTACAATGCCATACTGGAAGTGATTGAAGAACATTTCTCGAGCCCCCTAAAAATTAAAAAAGTCAGTATTGGATGGATGGATGGATATAAGACATTTAACGAAAAAACAAAAAATTATAGGATATTATATTAGCAGTCAAAAACTATTCAAATGAATAATCCTTCAGAAGGCAACGGGGAAACCACTGAAGGTACACTCTCCCATGACAATTACAAACAAACAACACACAAATAATAGGAGTAAAAATATTATGAATCACTTAAGGAACTTAAATATTGCGACATGGAATGTACGAAGTTTATACGAAACAGGTAAATTAGATAACACAATCTGTGAATTTAACAGACTGAAACTAGACTTTCTCGGTATAAGCGAAACATGGTGGCAATCAAACGGCTGCATAAAAAAAGGCGTACACTTTTATTACTAAGGAAATGACTCCTCAAGACATAGAAGAGGAGTAGGCATTATGATCACGAAAAAGCATTGGGGGAAAGTTAGCGAATTTATTCCATACTCTGACAGGATGGCAATCCTAAAATTGAAAACAAATCCAGTTGATTTAAATAAAGTAAATTAAAGTATATACTCCCAATGCTGACTGTTCTGATGTCGAGATTGAATGTTTTCATAATGACCTTAAAAAAAATTCTAATGATGACTAAGAAACATGGTATAAATATGGGCGACTTCAATGCAAAAGTAGGAAAAGGGGAAACAACAAATGTGACTGGAAAATTCGGTCTAGGCGACAGAAATGAAAGAGGAAATAGACTAGTGCAATTTTGTCAAGAAGAAAAATCATTGGTAACATCTATTATAAATTACCAGAGAGACGGCTGTACACATGGAAACCACCACAAGATGAAATGGGAAATATAAAACGTAATCAAATTGACTACATCTTGATTAACAAAAGATTTAAATCATCTATGATACGTGCTAAAACACTACCAGGCGCAGACGTTCCTTCTGATCATAATTTATTGCCGGCAACGATACGAACTCGATTAACATCACGGAAAACAAAACAAAAAAAATCACATATCGATTACAAAAATTGGAAAACGACGATATTAGAAATGATTTCCAAAACCAGCTAAATGAATTATTGACAAGTTGCAATACTGGTAAAAATCCGATTGAATGCTGGAATAATACTGCTGACAAGATAACAATACTGACAACTAATATAATACACTAGGAACAAAAATTAATATAGCAAAAGAAAATTGGATGAATGATGAAATTCTGAACTTGATGAATGAGAGAAGGAAATATCGGAGCCTAAACATTGACGAATATAAACGAAAAAAAAACACAAGGACAAACTAAGAGACGCAAGAAATCAATGGATGGGAAGACAATGTGTGTATATGTACCGTTTCCACGACAGTCGGTTCTATGTTACCGAAACGACCAAGATTTATATCCGGCCAAGGACTGTCACTCCAGCAGCAATCCCCGTAAGTAAATATGGGGAATGTTTATGCTGCTACAACAACAACAACAACAATGTGTGTATATAGAGCGATTGGAAAAGTTACCTGATAGTTTTAACTTAGACAGAAAACTAAAGGAAATATGTAACCTGAGAAGATACAATGCAATTAATACATTATACGCTACAAACGACAAAGTTATAACAGACGAAAACGAAAAACACAATATTTTGGTACAATAGCTCCATGAATTATTCAAATACGATTCAAGAGATGTAAATATTAGCATACACGACTCAACAGATGATAAATAATATACGCGATAAAATTATCAAAACCAAAAAAAGCAACTGGCTGTGACGAAATCTCAGCTAATATTCTCAAACTTATAAATGACAGTGGAATGCCAACCCTAATGAAAGTGTTGAACCACATATATGAAACTGCTGAATATCCAAGCTCATAGTGAAAATCCACGTTTATTGTGATACCAAAAAAGATAAATGCAAAACAATGCAAAGATTGTCGGCTAATAAGTCTAATAAGCCATACGCTAAAATTTTTTCTAAAAATCATTCACAACAGAATTCATATATATTCTATAGTATTATTTTAAAACATGGCGCTTATTCTGACTAAACTACAACACGTACAGATATGAAATATATATCAAAAGAAAGGTTTTCATGAGCATATTTCCGGAAAATTATAAAAATTAAAATTGGTTAATTTGTTCATGAAATATTTGCCTGTAAAGTTATCAAAATTTTCATATTGATAACAGCGATGTCTATGCAAAGCGGGTTGACACACAAATATACGTATATATGTATATGAGTACGTTTGCTTTGTTTAGCTCCCTTTCTAATGAGCACAGCATTGTATACATTTGGATTCTCAATAATTGTTTTGTTTTGTTATCCTTAGTAATAAATACATATGTATTCATGAACATAGTCCCAACGGGTGCTGCGAATTTTTTTCAGAATTTTGTTGTGATGGCAATAATCTTCTTCTTCTATCTTCTTCTCTAGTATCTATAGTATTATTTTAAAACATCTATAATATTATTTTAAAACATGGCGCTTATTCTGACTAAACTACAATATGTACAGATATGAAATATATTATACATATATCAAAAGAAAGGTTTTGATGAGCATATTTCCGGAAAATTATAAAAATTAAAATTGGTTAATTTGTTCATGAAATATTTGCGTGTAAAGTTATCAAAATTTTCATATTGATAACAGCGATGTCTATGCAAAGCGAGATGACACACAAAAATACGAGTACGTTTGCTTTGTTTAGCTGTCTTTCTAATGAGCACAGCATTGTATGGGCAAAGAACTCTTTAATTGTTTTGTTTTGTTCTCTTTACTAATAAATATGTATTCATGAACATAGTCCCAACGGGTGCTGCGAATTTTTTTCAAAATTTTGTTGTGATCGCAATAATTGGTATGAATTGACAATTGACTTGAAATTTGTCAATTCACTTAAAACAACGGTAACAGTGCAAATTAGAAAGAGTTTTGGACAGACGCGAAATAGAATTTATTTTAAGAAAAAAGTACATCCATATTTAATTTTAAAATATGCCTAGAGAACGACCAAGAAGAAATCGTAGAAGAGTTCCTATTTTAAGTGGAGGAATAGAGCAGGTAAGTAAGTGATAAATGTTTGAAACGTCACGTATTGGATATGATTGGTAGAAGCATCCACTTTTGTTTTCGTTCATATATGGTACAATTGAACTACAATATATAAACGTATGTATGTATTTAAAAATTTTGTGTGCGTTTGATCCTTTTTGCAAAACTCAAAATTTTAAATAGTTTTAAAAAATGAGGAGAGAGAGACAAAAAACGTTATATGCATAAGTTCTTACATATTACATATGAATAAAAATATACACTTTTCTAATCATCATAA
This sequence comes from Anastrepha ludens, assembly GCF_028408465.1. Lineage (NCBI taxonomy): Eukaryota > Metazoa > Arthropoda > Insecta > Diptera > Tephritidae > Anastrepha > Anastrepha ludens. The sequence goes on from NC_071503.1 coordinate 27,025,919, forward strand.
CTTTTAATATATAAAAGTGTCACATATGCTGTTTACTTTCCGTGGGAAAAAAGCCCACCCGATTTTCGGGGGTTACATACTAGTATATATTATACATATATATTTGAAGGCTAAACATTGTTTCTCTGGTCCCTAACCCTTTCTTAAAGCCAAATTGTGTTGTTCCTATAGCGGCCTCGCATTTCTGATGAATTCTGTTTTGAATGATTTTTAGAAAAAATTTTAGCGTATGGCTTATTAGACTTATTAGCCGATAATCCTTGCATTGTTTTGCATTTAGGCCGGCGGGCCAATTAGATGTCCTAAATTCAGTAGCTTTCGCGAAGCGTTGTAGGATGAGAAAAAAAACAATTAGCCAAATGAAGTTTTGGGGATAGTTTAATATATATTTGAACTAAAAATAGATTCCCAGAGCGCCTTGCCACTGAAGTATCCAACTTCTGTACAAGATACAACTTGCAATTTTCATCTGAAAACAAAAAAAAGATTATTAATTTTGATGTAATTATCTTCGATGTGAACTAAGAAAATTGGGAGAAACACGTAAAATTCGAATTTTTGGGGAAGGTAGAAAAAAAAGTGGTTTTTCAAGGAAAAAAAAAACTCTTCAACTGGGTAAAAAAAGTCGCTTAAAAAAAGTTTTTGGATGTTTTTTTTTAGTTCACATAGAAGAGAAAACAATACTGAAGATAACGCATTTTGAATGAAATAAATAGCTCGTTTAGTTTTTTGCAATCGTGTACATAAATTAGGTAAAATCGTGAAAATGAAAAGCCGAGAAAACGCGCTTCAAACTACAACAATAAGCGCACGGTTGCTCGACGCCGCACTACGCTCGGCTCTGTAGCTCTGCAAATACTTGGAATTTAACTCTGAAAATTTGTGTCTCATGTTCTTGAATATCTAAGCTATTGATTTCAGGAAAAAAAATCGATTTTTTTGACCTTTTAATTGGCCCGCCGGCCTTTATCTTATATATATATATAATTGGCGCGTACACCCTTTTCGGGTGTTTGGCCGAGCTCCTCCTCCTATTTGTGGCGTGCGTCTCGATGTTGTTTCACAAATGGAGGGACCTATAGTTTCAAGCCGACTCCGAACGGCAGATATTTTTATGAGGAGCCTTTTCATGGCAGAAATACATTCGCAGGTTTGCCATTGCCTGCCGAGGGGCGACCACTATTAGAAAAATGTTTTTCTTAATTTTAGTGTTTCACCGAGATTCGAACCTACGTTCTCTCTATGAATTCCGAATGGTAGTCACGCACCAACCCATTCGGCTACGGCGGCCTTCAAATGCTTACACAAAAGTCTGCAAGTGTTTCATAGACTACTAGAAAGCCTTTATGACGTCAAATGTATACAAAATTTATATTAGAATCAGACTGCAGAAATTAGATTCGGAGACAGCACCACAAGAGAGTCTAAAACCTACAGAGGAGTGAGACAAGGTTTTTTTTAAATGTTATGTACGGTCAACACTCTTATATGGATGCGAGGCCTAGACATTGAAACTCGTAAGCATACATCGACTAGAATCTTTCGAAATGTGGTGCTACAGAAAAATGTTGAGAATAAGCTGGAATGGGATGCATTTTGCTTCACTTTCATAACCCTCTGTACATAGGTAGTTGCCAATAGAATGATTGTAATATTTACTATATCAAGCATCCCACGCTTTTAACTCTAATTTGAAATGTTCTATTTGTATCTTAATTTTTGTTATAATTCTGTTCTGAGGTAGTTGACTATGACTGATCGTTCGATTTGCTATTACTTCATTATAGGTCCCTTTGTCATTAAAATTTATTTTCTACTTTTTAGTTCGATTAGCAATAAAAGCGTGTTTTTTAGTTTTTTTAAACTATTTTTTATTTTCTACTTTTTAGTTCGATTAGCAAAAAAGCGTGCTTTTTAGTTCTTTTTTTTTAAACTATTTGTTATTATGAATGAAAATTATTGTTATCATTGCAGTCAGTGAATTAATGATTCGATATATTCGTGTTATATTTAATTCCTTTCTTATCGACTGTGAGTCTAAAGCTATGCAGTTATCGGCCGTGATAAAGAAGTAATTGGGATGAAGAACTTGTTTCGTGGAGGGAGCCTGAGAAACGGCTACCCCACTCCTGAAACGGAGAGGTAACAACAAAATATGCTGACATAATCAATATGTTACATACTTTTTCCCATATAGAACATTGATTGAAGGTCGAGCCTTGTTTTTCTGAATGAAAATTATTGTTTTCATTTAGTCAGTGATTTATAGTCCGATTTAATTGTGTTATATTTAATTTCTTCTTTACCGACTATATGTCCAAAGAAAGGCCAGCATTGGCCTTGACACAGAATAGATACTCTCAGCACAGAAAAAGGAGACCGTGGATTATATTGACACAATCAAAACGAGATGTAGAGTTCCAGTTTGGTTTTTTTAGTTCATTTTTGTTGTGAATTGTACTTTAATCGATAAAATTTTAAAAATGAAATTATGGTAATGATAAATTCCTTCTTTATTTGCCAAAATTTTGTTGCGTAAAATAATTTCAAAATTTATGTTTTGATTATTTTATTGTAATTAACAAAATTACATCTTATATGAAAATTATTTCATCTTATATGAACATTGAATAGAGTAAATTTGCGTGTATGAGACTTGTAAATAGTATCTACGCATGTGTAAAGACTATACAAAGTGAGAATGCAACTACCCTGAAAACGTTTTAGCCTTCTATTCGTACTGCAGTGCCGCGTGCCCGAGCAAGTTCGAATTCGAAAGAGTAACTCGGAGAGTGCAGGCATGCGCAAACCGCGCGTTAGCTCTGTCTTTCTTACTCTTCTACAGAAGATCTACTACTGTGGGCAAAAAGTAAGGTGCATTTATTTGTCAAAGTTCGCGGGATTAAAATTTCGCTCTAGTTTTTTTTTCATGAGTTGGCAGCACTGTTAATAACATCTGGGCCAACTTTCATGTGAATGTCATTATCATTAATATATTTACGCTTGTGTTTACCAAACGACCAAGAGTGCATTTTTCGATTTTTATAATGTCTGATTTGATTGAGCAGAGAAGTGCCATCAAATTTTGTTTGCGGAATGAAATTTCGGCTGCGGAAACGTTTAGAATGTTGCAGAAGGCATTTGGTGATTCGACCATCTCGCAGAAAAATTTTTATAAGTGGTACAAAGACTTCAAAGAGAGTCAAGAACAACCCGAAAACTTTTGGTTTTTGCATCACCATAATGCACCTTCTCACATTGCACTCGTTCTTCGTGATCATTTCGCCAAAAATTCCACGCATATCGTTCCGCAACCACCGTATTCGCCTGATTTGGCTCCGTGTGACTTCTGGCTATTCCCAAAACTCAAGAGACCACTCCGGGGAACGCGTTTCGAGTCGATTGAGGAGATAAAAGCTGAATCGAAGAAGGTGCTGATGGCTATACCGGAAATGGACTATTTGGCATGTTTCCGGGATTGGAAAAATCGTTGGCATAAGTGTATTTCATCGAGAGGGGATTATTTTGAAGGGGATGAAATTAATTTACAAGAATAAACAAAGATTTTTCATTTTACAACCCAATTCACCTTACTTTCTGCCCACAGGTAAAAAAAGAAAATATTAAATATTATTATTGCCAATCCTAATAAGGATAATGGAAAACTTTTATCAAATTATTGCATTGTCATCGGTCCTTGATAGGTGTGCAAAATTTCAAGTCGATCAGATTTTTAGAAGCCAGTGAAAATTAAGCTCAAAGATTCCGTTACATACATACAACCCGAGCTAATAAAAGTGTGTTAAAAAGGATAAAAGTAGCTTATTTCGGACACATAACAAGAGGTGACAAGTATGATATTTTAAGACTGCTGATGCAAGGAAAAATTGGAGGACAAAGAGGAATTGGTAGGAAGAAAATGACATGGCTAGACAACATCAAAGAGTGGACAGGTCTCGCGGCAGCAAGAAACAGACAAAAATATAATGACATCATTAATAACATGACCTGACAACCGTACGACTCAGATAATAATCACGTTTGTATGCAATCGCTAACATCCAGCATGGATACGGCGAGTAAGAAGAAAAAAAAACTAGCGCCGCACTGAAAATTTGGAATCAAAAATCGCCCAATTTCTAATTCCAAATTTTCACTACATATATTATATTCCGTCTATGTGCTTGTGGAAAGTTAGTTTGGTGTCAATCGTGACACCGAGGTCTTTGATGTCATCCACCTCGTAGGGGACAGCTATTGGCAGAGCAGATAGACGATTCGACGTTCAGCACTGTAAACGACGACGCCCCCACTAGGGTAGTGGGCAATTGTAGCAGCTCGCCTGATATAACAATTGCTAGCGCTGGCCTGATAAATAGCGTAACCTGGCGACCTATGCTATCGCTTGCATCAGACCACTTGCCCATTATCATCTCGATCGAGAGACCTGCCGACTTTGTTTCCGCGGATCACCGGTCATACATCGACTTTAACAAAGCTGATTGGACCAGATTCGCGGAATTTACTGAGGACATCTTCGCAGCCCTACCCACTCCCACCGATGTGCGCTCAGGCTAACGCGCATTCCGCAAGGCGATTACAGCCGCCGCGGCTCGCTTCATACCTGCTGGACGGATCCGGGAATTACGTCCCAACTTCCCAGCCGTTATGGCAAACGAGCGTGATCGCCTACGCCAGGCCGATCCCGGGGATCCTCGTATAAAGGATCTCAATTCGGAGATCCGGCAACTGGCCAATATAAGCGGACCAAATGGGTAGAGCATCTGAAGTCCTGTAACTTCACCTGTGGTGTGAGCAAGCTCTGGTCCACCGTAAGGTCCCTGTCGAACCCGACGAAGCACAACGACAAGGTGGATATCACTTTCAACGGTTGTACTTCGTCGGACCCGAAGAGATGCGCGAGCTATTTTAGCCGGCAATTTATACTGCATCCTCCGGTCGACAGATCTAAACGTTGGGCCACCAGACGGTTGCACAAACTGCCATACAACAGTGCACCGCTTGCTTTCACCAGCGACGAGGTTCAGGGGGCCCATCAAACATATGAAACCATCAAAAGGCATTGGCCCCGACAGACTAAACATGCTGATGTTGAACAAGCTGGGTCCATTGGGAGTAGAATGCCTCACAAAGGTCTTCAACCTGTCTATGGCCACTCTCATCATTCCTAATAAGTGGAAATTTGGGAGAGTGGTCCCATTACTGAAGCCTGGGAAATCCGCCAACGAAGGGGAGTCTTATCGTCCGATAACTCTCCTAGTGAAGACGCTTGAAGCCCTTCTACTCCCACTCCTCACTGAACACCTGACTCCAGCCTCACACCAGCATGGTTTCCGAAGAGTGCACAGCACCACCACGGCACTCACCGTCATAAACACCCAGGTAAACCGCGGACTAAACCCAAACCGTCCCTGCGAGAGGACTGTCCTAGTAGCGTTGGACCTACAAAAGGCTTTCGATACAGTCAGCCACGCCACGCTACTAGATGACATTTTACAGTCGACACTCCCGCCAGGCTGACGAGGTGGACCGCGACCTACCTGAGTGGTCGTCACTCGTCGGTAATATTTCGAGACCAAACCTCAAAACAGAGAAAAATTAAGCAAGGAGTACCGCAGGGTGGTGTCCTTTCTCCCTTGCTTTTTAATTTCTATATTTCGAAACTCCCCCAGCCACCAGAGGGAGTCTCACTGGTCTCATATGCCGACGACTGCACGATAATGGCGTCGGGCAATGACATTGATGGCCTATGCTCTAAAGTAAACGACTACCTCGCCCACCTTTCTCGCTTCTTAACTGCGAGAAACTTAAAACTTTCTCCCACTAAATCCACGGCGACCCTTTTTACCACCTGGACAAAGGAGGTCAAGCTGCCACTTCAGGTGCACGTCGATGATACCCCAATACCGACGGTTAATAACCCCAAAATTTTGGGAGTCACCTTTGACAGCTTGCTCTCCTTCTCAGCGCACACAGCCGCTATTGCAACGAGAGTACAGAACCGCAACAAGGTCCTGTTGTTGTTGTTGTTAACAGCATAGGTAGCCCTGTCAGTGTAGGCATATCATCGGTCGTCTTCGTCTAGCTCATCTAGGAGTAGGCCCAGGAAACATGTTGTTTCGACAGGTTGGGTCCAGAGGGAGAGGGGGGTTAGATGAGTCGGTTTAAGGGGGCATGTGAAAAGGTGGTTAGTGTCATCCGGGGTACCTTCACATGCCGGACATGTGTTTGGCATGTCGGGGTCGATTCTGGATATGTAGGAATTTAATCTGCTACAGTATCCAGAACGTAATTGTGCCAGTGTTACACGAGTCTCACGGGGAAGCTGGAGCTCTTTGTCTGCAATAGGTGGTGGTTGGATTCCGATTACGGCATTCACAGGACGGGAGTTCAAGAAGGTGGATGTCGTTTATTGACTGTCTAAATACTGTCCGGTCCAGTAGGTTACGGTCAGTTTTGTCCTGGATTTCGTCAGCGTGGTCTAGGAGGTGTCTCCTGACGTGCCTAGGAGGCGGCTCGGGCTCAAGCAGGTGTCTGCAGGGATGAGACCTGCGGTAACATCCAAGCAGGAACTGTTTGCTGATCGCAACAATATACTTTGAACATAAGCAAACTATTAAGGAAGTAATTTCCAGATACAAAAATCGCAACAAGGTCCTCAAGTCGCTCGCCGGCAGCACTTGGGGCAAAGACAAAGAAATGTTGCTATCGACTTTCAAAGCTATAGGCCGACCGGTTCTTAACTATGCCGCGCCCGTCTGGTCGCCTGAAACCAGTGATACGCAGTGGACGAAGCTCCAGACCTGCCAGAATACTGCCACCAGGACCGCGACAGGATGTCTCCTGATGTCCCCTATTCAACACTTGCATGTCGAGGCCCACATGCTCCCTGTTAAGGAGCACAACAAAATGCTCGGCAAGCAGTTTCTGCATGGGTGTCACCGTAGGCCTCACCCATGCAGACACCTGCTCGAGCCTGAGCCACCTCCCAGACACATCAGGAGACACTTCCTCAACTACGTGGACGAGATCCAGGACAAAACTGACAGACCACTCCAGGATCAGACAGTGTACAGACAGGCCATTAACGACATACATCGGGAGACCATTACCACCTTCTTAAGGTCCCGACCCCCGAATGCCGTTATCGGAGTCCAACCACCACCTATCACAGACGAAGAGCTCCAGCTTCCCCGAGAGTCCCGCGTAACCTTGCCACAATTACGTTCTGGATACTGTAGCAGGTTAAACTCCTACATATCCACAATCGACCCCGACATACTAAACATATGTCCAGCATGTGAAGGCACCCCGCACGACACTAACCACCTCTTCACATGCCCCATCAAACCCACTCATCTAACACCTCTCTCCCTCTGGACCCTACCCGTCGAAACAGCCAGTTTCCTGGGCCTACCGTTAGATGAGCTAGACGAAGACGACCGGTAATTACACTACACTGACAGGGCGAAGATACTGCTACAACAATAACAACAACATGTCATCCACCTTCCTTATTTTAACACCATTGAGTGTCTACACTGCAGGTAAGGGAGTGCGCGATCTCGAGAAGGACATCACAGCACACTTTTTAAAGCTGAGATACAGTTTGTTCCTTGTGCACCAGTCAGAGAGATTATCGACGTCCTGTTGTAGTAGATGACTATCCAGCACACTAGTAATTGATCGATAAACTTTTAGATCGTCCGCCAAGAGTAGGTGTTCCGAGTTGAAGTTGTTACCAATATCATTGACGAATATGCTGAATAAAATCGGACCGAGGTAAGGACCTTGCGGAACACCAGAGTTAGCCGCATATTCATAGGATAGGATAGGTCTACCAGCTAGATATGACCTAAGGCAGTCTAATGCTTTGTCGCATACGCCATATTTCCTGAGCTTGCTTCGCAGGATGTCATGGTCAACTCGATCGAACGCTTTACTGAAGTCAGTATAGATGCTATGAACACAGGTGTTAGTATTCAGTGAGTTCAGTAGATATTTAGTGTAGGCGAAAAGGTTAGTTGACGCTGAACGGCTACCAATAAAATCATGCTGTCTTGTGGTGATGATTGGACCAAAAGCAGCAGAGAGTTGCGGTAAGATCAGCTTTTCAAAAAGTTTAGCCAAGGCCGACTGAATTCAGATTGGCCGATAATTCGTGACTGTATTCTTTGGACCTTCTTTATGAATGGGGCTGACGTACGAGAGTTTTCGGTCTGTAGGAAAAACACCACACTGCAGAGACGATTGGAAAATGTGTATCAGCGGTGTACAGAGGTGTACAAAGGTAACCTCAAAGTCATTTAAGTTTGCCGATTGCGTGTGTGTGTGCCAGGGTTAAGCTATCGTCAGACACCGATGCATATATGCTTATAAAGAACTGTGCAAATAAGTTACTGATCTCCACGCCACTTGATGCTGATTGATTATCCCAGACCATGGATGCTGGAATGTCACTCTTTCCTCGCTTCTTATCTTTGATATAATTCCAGAAGGCTTTCTACCTTATCAACATACACATTATAGCACTTGATGCAGATTTTTGCACTATTGTCTCAGGTTATTGAAGGGTGTGTAGTTTCGCCTGGTTTTCTGTGTTTTATACTGTGTGTGCGCTGCTTTTTTCAGGTTCTCATAAAAAAAGACATTCAAGCTGGCATAGTCCGCCTTCTTGAAAGCATATTTAGGGACACCGACCGGTGCTAAGCTAGGCTGGAAGTTGAGCTGACAGGCTAGGGCCGGGTGATACTTATCCTCAGGAACCAAAGCAACAGTACCATACGGGATTGTGTCGGTGTTGCTGAAGCAAAGGTCGAGTAAGTTTCCCTGTTCATTGAATACATGATTGCATTGCTTGCATCCGGATGTAGAATAGCTGCCGTATAACAATCTCGTGCATTCATTTCTGGGTGAGCTACTTGCCATGCTGAAGTTACCAAGGACCAATAGACTGGCATTCTGGAAGCTATCGGAAAGAAAAGAGATAGCAGATAAGTGCGTGTGACAGGCTTCGTACATGGTATGTGGCGGTATATATACACAGCCTAAAATAAGGTTGTCATTGTTAATCTTAATTTTAATAAAGAATTCCTCAATATTGTTCTCCTTCATTTGAATCGATTATACTTGAATGTGCCATTTTGTAACTATGAGCACACCTCCACCACGCTCACAAACACTCGTTGCCTGGTTACGATCTCTGCGATAAAAGTTGTAAGTGGGGTCCAGCACCTCACCATCATGTATAGCGGGCTGGAGCCAAGTTTCGATGATGCAGATGATATCCTAGTGACTAATTGACGTGGCTTTGAGAAATTCGCAGAGTTCTGTGCGTAGACTGCGGACATTCTGGTAGTAGACGGTAAGATTTGTCACTTTCCTCCTCCTCTCTGATCGAACGAAAATTCTTTGCTACTATTTTCGGTATGCCATTCACATATTTTATTGTCTTGCTCAAATCACCATTCTTCTCAAGAGAGGCAACCTCAGAGCGTAAGCTTTTAAGATATTCCTGCTGTGTTGGAGTGAGATCCGGTTTGAAAGATATCGTGGTGTTACCATCAGTTGGGGTCACTACAAGTAGTGGACAGGAACGACCTCGTGTGTGACGTCCCAGTCTACGAAGTTTTAGGCCAGTTCAGCCACAAGATAACTCTGGTGGCAGGATAGATGACGGACCTGACCTATTATCCTCCAGCCGATCTTTTCCAGTTGCTTTAGATGATTCAGGGACGTTGAACACAATGACATTAGCCTCGCGACGTTTACGTTCGCTCAGCTCTAGGAAGACTGCCTCATTGGATGCCGGTGAGATTACATGGGAGTTAATCTTATTCTCGACTAACGTTAACTTGTCATCAATTTTAGAGCATTTATTGGAGAGGTTAACATTTTGTGGGGACAGCTTACTAACCTCTGCTCTGATGTCTGCCAGATTGTTTGTAATTTCGGTCCTAAAAGTCTCAAATTTTTGCTCATACTGTTTGGTGAAACGCACAAAGTGTTTATCCAGCAGACTATCCAGATTGCTCATCGGATCCCGTTTGTCGTCCTCCTCTAATAAATCGTCGAACGTGCGGACGCTAACCTCACTTTCGCACGGGTGGCAATGCCAGGCTGCTCCACCTTTCTTAATACGGTTTGCCAGATTCCTAAAATAAGCGGTTGAGAGATTGGTACATTTATGGTGAAACCAGAGACGACAACCTGTGCATTGAATACTAGATGTTCCCTCGCGGACAATTGCAGAGCACTTGCCACAGTATGCCACTTCTACGTTTAACTTTTTTGGTCTCATAATTACAGGAACAGAGTGTAGAAAAATAGATACAGGTGTTAGTTACGACAGGTAGCACGCAAAATCACAATAGATACAGAATTGCAGAAAATACTGCACAATTTATCAATTATTTATAATAAAAAACACTGAGTAGCCGAAAACACATGTTTACCTCGTCGTTGCTGTCGTCGTAATGTTTTATTAAAAAAAAGAAAGCGCCGCAGGTTCTACGTTACCGAAATGACTCGGGTCCGACCAAGGGCTGCCGCCCCAGTATACTAGCCCTGTCTAGTGAAAAGTATATCACCCCACCCCTTACGTCACAGGAGCAACTCCTCGCAGCAACCTTGCTCCAAATACTTCTCCTCAGGGCTGGAGTTGAACCCAACCCTGGGCCAGAAGTATTCTATTGCTGCGTCTGCCATAAACGGCTCCACCCGAACTCCACCTCGGTTAGCTGCAACAAGTGCAACGGGTGGAGCCATCTCAAGACCTGTTCAGGCCTTAAGGCACACAGGGAGCGGTCCACACGGTATGTGGCCTCGTGTTGATCCCGCCAGCAGGCGTCTGATGCCTCCACGTCTACTACCCCCCCTGATAGGCCGGCACTACCAACCGCCACAACAACCAGTACCTCTACGGTAAGAAGCCTATCCGAGCAACACTACTCCCCTGACTTAACCCATCCCCTTACCTCCTTACAAACCAGCAGCTCTTGGTCCCCGGCACAGTCTGTTCCGTGTGTCAGGCCGTAATACCTCGGAATCTGACATCAGTCAAGTGCAATTCTTACAATGGCTGGTGCCATTTTCGGAGATGTTCCGGTCTGCGCACCACCCGTGAGTGGACAACTGACTACGTTGCCCCCTGTAGAGCCCTGCACCCGCAACCGCCACCTGTGGCGCGGACGCCCACCATCAGCAGGCCGCAACAACAACAGCGGATTCCACACCAGCCCCAACGTAGGCAACCCCATGCGTCCCTCACCCCCGAATTACACAGACCTCACCGAGAAGTTTCAAGCTTCTTCAATTTAACTGTAACGGACTCACCAGCAAGGTCGACGAGATAGTTGACTTCATGAGCCGGCACAGTATCAAGATAGCTGCGGTCCAGGAAACTAAGCTGCACGCTAGGTCCTCCCTGATCACCAGGGATGGCTATAACGTGCACAGACACGATCGCGAGCGAGACAATAGTGGTGGCCTAGCGTGCACCATACAGTGCAGTATCGTCTCATTGATGAAGGGATCGAACGCAGGGAAAGCACATTAGAATGTCAAGGCATAGCTGTTCGGTCAGGCGATTCCGAGCTCGAAATATTTAACATATATATACCCCCTGTCACCTGCTGCCCGGCAGGATATCACCCTGATATCGGTGCCTCATCAGAGGTGAAAACCGATTGGTTGTAGGTGACTTTAATGCGCATCACGATCTTTGGCATTCAAGCCAGCCAAATGCTCGTAGGGGACAGCAATTGGCAGAGCAAATAGACGATTCGACATTTAGCACTGTGAACGACGAAGCCCCACTAGGGTAGTGGGCAATTGTAGCAGCTCGCCTGACATAACAATAGCTAGCGCGGGTCTGATAAATAGCATAACGTGGCGACCTATGCTATCGCTTGTATCAGACCACTTGCCCATTATAGTCTCGATCGAGAGACCTGCCGACTTTGTTTCCGCGAACCACCGGTCCTATTTTAACTTTAAAAAAGCTAATTGGGCCGGCATCACGGAATTCACCCAGGACACCTTCGCCGCTCTTCCCATCCCCAACGATGTGCGCGTAGGCGAACGCGCATGCCGCAAGGTGCTCACAGCTGCTGCGGCTCGCTTCATCGCAGCTGGAAGCTTAAGGACATCCCAGCCGAAGCAGCCAGCTTGGCAAACGAGCGTGATCACCTACGCCATGCCGATCCCGGGGATCCCCGCATAAGGGATCTCAATTTGGAGATCCGGCAACTGGTAGATCAACACAAGCGGACTAAATGGGTTGAGCACTTGAAGACCTATAACCTCACCTCTGGTGTGAGTAAGCTCTGGCCCACCGTTAGGTCCCTGTCGAACCCGACGAAGCACAACGACAAGGTGGCTATCACCTTCAACGGTTGTACTTCGTCGGACCCGAAGAGATGCGCGAGCTATTTTAGCAGAACCAAGCGTCGTGTTACCAGAAGGCTGCACAAACTGACGAACGACAGTGCGCCACTTACTTTCTCCGGTGATGAGTCAGGGGGCCATCAACAAGTCGAAATCATCGAAAGCCATTGGCCCTGACGGTTTAAACGCGCTGATGCTGAAGCATTTGGGACCCCTGGGAGTAGGATTTCTCAAAAGGGTTTTCAATCTGTCCATGGCCACTCTCATCATCCCTGACAAGTGGAAAGCAGGGAGAGTGGTCCCACTACTGAAACCTGGGAAACCCGCCAACCAAGGGGAGTCTTATCGGCCGATAACTCTCCTTTCCCCAGTAGTGAAGACACTTGAAGTCCTCCTACTCCCACTCTACACGAAACACCTGGCCCCAGCCCCACATCAGCACGGTTTCCGACGAGTGCACAGCACCACCACTGCACTCACCGCCATAAACGCCCAGATAAATCGCGGGCTTAACCAAAACCGCCCCTGCGAGAGGACTGTCCTAGTAGCGCTGGACCTAAAGAAGGCTTTCGATACAGTCAGCTATTCCACGCTACTAGATGATATATATCAGTCGACACTCCCGCCAGGGCTGAAGAGGTGGTCCGCGAACTACCTGAGCGGTCGGCACTCGTCAGTGATTTTTCGAGATCAAATGTCAAAGCAGAGGAAGATTAAGCAAGGCGTACCGCAGGGTGGTGTCCTTTCACCCTTGCTTTTTAACTTCTACATCTCGAAGCTCCCCCAACCACCAGCGGGAGTTTCCCTGATCTCATACGCTGACGATTGCACGATAATGGCGTCGGGCAATGACATCGATGGCCTGTGTTCCAAAGTGAACAACTACCTCACCGACCTTTCTCGCTTTTTCACTGCGAGGAATCTCCAACTTTATCCCACCAAGTCCACGGCGACCCTATTCACCACCTGGACAAAGGAGGTCAAGCTGTCCCTTAAGGTAAAAGTCGACGACACACCAATTCCGCCTGTGAATAACCCCAAAATTTTGGGTGTAACCTTTGACAGCTTGCTCTCCTTCTCTGCGCATACAACCGCAATTGCCACTAAAGTCCAAAATCGCAACAAGGTCCTCAAATCGCTGGCCGGCAGCACTTGGGGCAAAGACAAAGAACTGTTGCTTTCGACATTTAAGGCAATCGGCCGGCCGGTTCTTAACTATGCTGCGCCTGTCTGGTCGCCTGGAACTAGTGATTCGCAGTTTACTAAGCTACAGCCCTGTCAAAATACCGCCATTCGGACAGCGACCGGGTGCCTCCTGATGTCACCTATCCAACACCTTCATAACGAGGCACAAATGCTCCCAGTTGCGGAGCACAACAAACTGCTCAGCAAGCAGTTCCTGCTCGGATGTTACCGTAGGTCTCATCCCTGCAGACACCTGCTTGAGCCCGAGCCGCCTCCCAGGCACGTCAGGAGACACCTCTTTGACTACGCTGGCGAAATCCAGGACAAGACTGACCGTAACCTACTGGACCGGACAGTATTTAGACAGTCTATAAACGACATTCACCGGGAGACCGTTACCACCTTCTTGAACTCCCGTCCTGCGAATGCCGTAATCGGAGTCCAACCCCCACCTATCGCAGATGAAGAGCTCCAGCTTCCCCGTGAGACCCGTGTAACACTGGCACAACTACGTTCTGGATACTGTAGCAGGTTAAACTCCTACATATCCAGAATCGACCCCGACATACCAAACACATGTCCGGCATGTGAAGGTACCCCGCACGACACTAACCACCTCTTCACATGCCCCCTCAAACCGACTCATCTAACCCCCCTCTCCCTCTGGACCCAACCTGTCGAAACAGCATGTTTCCTGGGCCTACCCTTAGATGAGCTAGACGAAGACGAACGATGATATACCTACACTGACAGGGCTACCTATGCTGTTAACAACAACAACAACAACAACAGCTCCAGCTTCCTTGTGAGACACGTGTAACACTGGCACAATTACGTTCTGGATATTGTAGCAGGTTAAACTCCTACCTATCCAGAATCGACCCCGACATACCAAACATATGTCCGGCACGTGAAGGCACCCCGCACGACACTAACCACCTTTTCACATGCCCCCTAAAACCGACTCATCTAACACCCCTCTCCTTCTGGACCCATTCCGTCGAAAGAGCATGTTTCCTGGGCCTACCCCTAGATGAGCTAGACGAATATGACAGGTGATATTCCCGACACTGGCGGGGCTACTATTACTGTTAACAAACAAAAACAACATATAAGTCCATCGATACTGTGGAGAATCAAGACGAGGTTGTCAACTATCCAACTGAATTCTTGAATTCGCTTGATTTGCCAGGCATTCTTCTTCGAAACATAAATCCACCACGACTTTGAAACGGAACCAGACTCTCAGTCAAGAAAATGATGAACAATGTTAGCGAGGCAACAGTTTTGACCGGAAAATTCAAAGGTGAAGACGTACTGTTGCCACGTATCCCAATGACCCCCCCGACAGATATGCCATTCGAATTGAAACGTTTACAGTTCCTGTTGCGACTCGCTTTCGCAATGACTATTAACAAAGCACAAGGACAATCGTTACACGTGTGTGGATTAAATTTGGAGAATCCATGCTTCTCACATGGACAGCTCTATGTGGCTCGCGTCGGAAAACCTTCTGATTTATTCGTCTACGCACTAGATGGTAATAAAAAAAAGTTTGTGTATCCCACAGCATATATACATATCTATAAGTTACTATATATTAAAAATAAATAAAATAATAATAATAATAATAATACGGGGACACTACAATACACACCGATAAAACTGTAATAAGCAATAGACCGGATATTACTTTAATAAATAAAATAAACAAAATAACATACTTCATAGAAATCAGCACCCCAAATGATACCAACATACACAGAAAATATGTAGAAAAAATTGAAAAATATAGTGAACTAACGCAAGAAATAAAACGAATATGGAAACAAAAAACTGTAAAAACAATTCCATTTGTGATTTCAGCAACTGGAATACTCCACAAAACATTTATTAAAAACTTAAAAGAACTCAACATCAACCCAATTATACATCATAAGATACAAAAAGCAGTCATTTTAAAAACATGCAACATTATTAGAAAAACATTGACATAAATAAATAAACACTGACATAAATATTAATAAAATAATACAAAACATAACACAAAAAAAAAAAGTGCCGACACGACTTGCAGCAAGAAACTGCCGTCGTGCTCGGTGAAAATGGACCCCGCCTCGCGCGGTATGCGGGGGGGAGAGTGGCGTGGGATAATAATAATAATAAAACATAATAATGCGCTGCAGGCGAAAATCACCTCATTATTCTAACAGAAGAGTGTGAGGAAATTATATTCCTATGTTGCTTCGTTTTAAGTCGCGGTTCACATTGTTTTCTTTACTTCTGGCAGCACTCCATTTCAGCGATGCTTTTTATTTATTGTTAATTTGGCTGGCATATTTGAAGTTTGCAACTTAAAAATGCAATTTAAATTGTTAATTTATGGTATATATCAATAAGAAGTGTTAGAAACGTGTGTGTATGTTTTAATAATTATTAAAATAAATGTGATAAGCGCACTTATTGTATCAAAATTTGGTGAAGGTAAAAGACAAAATTTATTAACAAATAACTTAAAAACTATTATTGACTGAATAGTGTTGGTGCTAGCTTTATCAAAATAATCGGCTGGAATTTAGAACAATGTCTATTTTGGAATTTCTGGCAAACTATAATGTTTTTTTTAATGAAACTTGGTGGAGATGTTAGTGAGGTGTTAAGGAACACTCTTTATAACTTTAAATTAATCGGGAAATAATAATTTTTTAATCAAAATGCCCTTGGGAACATCACTATAATTTGCCACATTACACTCTATATTTTTTAACATTTCACTATAAATCACCAAATATACACTCACACGCGTGTTTTTACCGATTTTTATGCTAATATTCTAATTATATCTATTTATTAAAATTAAATGCAAATACATTTGCCTATGCAATCACATTCCAATTTTAAGCGCGAATAAGAAGATTGGAATGCCAACAGTATGGTGTTGCCGGATGCCTGCAAATGAAAACAAAAAATATATTAAGTTCTTGAGTTTAGTCTTAATCATGGGGGTCGGGGTTATTGTGCCTCCTTACTACATACACGCATATGACGTTTTAATTTTGGGTTCAATGGTTTTAACACAGAAAGGAGTTTTACGCAAAAATATTGTGGATTGCGTAGCCGGAGTTGGACTGATGAGGGTTATTTTTTTGAAGCGCGGCCGAAGGCCGCCCACGCGAAAAGGAGTTCTACGCAAAAATACTGTGGATTGCGTAGCCGGAGTTGGACTGATGAGGGTTATTTTTTTGGAGCGCGGCCGAAGGCCGCCCACGCGAAAAGGAGTTCTACGCAAAAATACTGTGGATTGCGTAGCCGGAGTTGGACTGATGAGGGTTATTTTTTTGAAGCGCGGCCGAAGGCCGCCCACGCGTAAAGGAGTTCTACGAAAAAATACTGTGGATTGCGTAGCCGGAGTTGGACTGATGAGGGTTATTTTTGTGAAGCGCGGCCGAAGGCCGCCCACGCGAAAAGGAGTTCTACGCAAAAATACTGTGGATTGCGTAGCCGGAGTTGGACTGATGAGGGTTATTTTTTTGAAGCGCGGCCGAAGGCCGCCCACGCGAAAAGGAGTTCTACGCAAAAATACTGTGGATTGCGTAGCCGGAGTTGGACTGATGAGGGTTATTTTTTTGAAGCGCGGCCGAAGGCCGCCCACACGAAAAGGAGTTCTACGCAAAAATACTGTGGATTGCGTAGCCGGAGTTGGACTGATGAGGGTTAGTTTTTTGAAGCGCGGCCGAAGGCCGCCTACGCGATAAGGAGTTCCACGCAAAAATACTGTGTTAATTAATTTAATTTAATTTTAATTACTTTATTATTTTTTGTGATACGCTTAATATCATTGTTTTTAAGTTTAAATGAGTTGTATGTTTTTATTTTCAAAATTATTTCTCAACTTTAAATTACAGCAAAAAATACTGCAGTTTTACAATGAACCTTCCACTGAACATCCCTGCGTGCGAACTTCGTTTTCATTTCAGGTGTATGGCAACACCAACTTTTCGCTAAATTATAGAACTTTAACATTAAATTACTTAAAAACTATAAGCCTCCGGCAGGTTCTGTTTTCAGTTTTAAGATGTGGATACACCCCTCTATCACCCCCTTTTTACCGTTTTTTCCAAAGCGATAGACATTATACTAAATTCTAGCCAAATAATCACTTAATCAACATCTCCTGTGAGTGTCATTGGAAAATTCGTAATATTTCTCACAAAACAAGTGACGGGCAATGAGGAGTCCTAGCCATAAAAAGTTTTAACTATGAATAAAATAAATGTTATAAGTGCCCTTTTTATACCAAAATTTGGTGAAGGTAAAAGACAACTTTTACAAACAAATAACGTAAAAACTATTATTAACTGAATAGTGTTGGTCCTCGTTTTAGCAAAATAAGCACTAAATCAACACCTCCTGTGAGTTTCATTGAAAAATTCGTAATATTTCTCACAAAATAAGCGAAAGATCGATCAGTAGGATACCTAGCCTAAATTATTATTATTATATACAGTCAGCGTCAAAATAAAGTGTACACCACATATTGTTAAGATTTGACTATTTGTTTACTTATTTTATAATTTCAATTATTTGTTATAAAAATATGGTTCGTACTAAAATAAAACCCATATAAACTAAGGTTTCGGAATTAACACAAAATGTATAAAAATTTTGCTTGTTGTAGCAGCATACACATTCCCCATACTTACATGCAGGGAATGCTGCTGGAGTGACAGTCCTTGGCCGGATATAAAGCCGGGTCGTTTCGGTAACGTAGAACCGACTGCCGTGGAAACGAAAATTTTGCTGACGGTATAGGATGTTTTTTCCATATAAGAAAATTGTGTCGAATAGAGAAAATGCGCTAGACCGCTTCCTAAAAAGAATTGTCAAAAAACAGTGTAATTTTGAATGTACTTACAACTTGCACTTTATTATACCAAAATTCAATAATTGTTGTTGTTGTTGTTTTAACAGCATAGTTTGCCCTGTCAGTGTAAGTATATCATCGGTCGTCTTCGTCTAGCTCATCTAGGGGTAGGCCCAGGAAACATGCTGTTTCGACAGGTTGGGTCCAGAGGGAGAGGGGGGTTAGATGAGTCTGATTGAGGGGGCATGTGAAGAGGTGGTTAGTGTCGTGCGGGGTACCTTCACATGCCGGACATGTATTTGGTATGTCGGGGTCGATTCTGGATAAGTAGGAGTTTAACCTGCTACAATATCCAGAACGTAATTGTGCCAATGTTACACGAGTCTCACGGGGAAGCTGGAGCTCTTCATCTGCAATAGGTGGTGGTTGGACTCCGATTACGGCATTCACAGGACGGGAGTTCATGAAGGTGGTAACGGTCTCCCGGTGAATGTCGTTTATTGACTGTCTAAATACTGTCCGGTCCGGTAGGTTTCGGTCAGTTTTGTCCTGGAGTTCGTCAGCGTAGTTGAGAAGGTGTCTCCTGACGTGCCTGGGAGGCGGCTCAGGCTCAAGCAGGTGTCTGCAGGGGTGAAACCTGCGGTAACACCCCAGCAGGAACTGCTTGCTGAGCAATTTGTTGTGCTCCGCAACTGGGAGCATTTGTGCCTCGTTGTGTAGGTGTTGTATGGGTGACATCAGGAGGCACCCGGTCGCTGTCCGAATGGCGGTATTTTGACATGACTGAAGCTTTGTCCACTGCGAATCACTAGTTCCAGGCGACCAGACAGGCGCAGCATAGTTTAGAACCGGCCGGCCAATTGCCTTGAATGTCGAAAGCAACAGTTCTTTGTCTTTGCCCCAAGTGCTGCCGGCCAGCGATTTGAGGACCTTGTTGCGATTTTGGACTTTAGTGGCAATTGCGGTTGTATGTGCAGAGAAGGAGAGCAAGCTGTCAAAGGTTACAACCAAAATTTTGGGGTTATTCACAGGCGGAATTGGTGTGTCGTCGACTTTTACCTTAAGGGACAGCTTGACCTCCTTTGTCCAGGTGGTGAATAGGGTCGCCGTGGACTTGGTGGGGGAAAGTTGGAGATTCCTCGCAGTGAAAAAGCGAGAAAGGTCGGTGAGGTAGTTGTTCACTTTGGAACACAGGCCATCGATGTCATTGCCCGACGCCATTATCGTGCAATCGTCAGCGTATGAGATCAGGGAAACTCCCGCTGGTGGTTGGGGGAGCTTCGAGATGTAGAAGTTAAAAAGCAAGGGTGAAAGGACACCACCCTGCGGTACGCCTTGCTTAATCTTCCTCTGCTTTGACATTTGATCTCGAAAAATCACTGACGAGTGCCGACCGCTCAGGTAGTTCGCGGACCACCTCTTCAGCCCTGGCGGGAGTGTCGACTGATATATATCATCTAGTAGCGTGGAATAGCTGACTGTATCGAAAGCCTTCTTTAGGTCCAGCGCTACTAGGACAGTCCTCTCGCAGGGGCGGTTTTGGTTAAGCCCGCGATTTATCTGGGCGTTTATGGCGGTGAGTGCCGTGGTGGTGCTGTGCACTCGTCGGAATCCGTGCTGATGTGGGGCTGGGGCCAGGTGTGTCGTGTAGAGTGGGAGTAGGAGGGCTTCAAGTGTCTTCACTACTGGGGAAAGGAGAGTTATCGGCCGATAAGACTCCCCTTGGTTGGCGGGTTTCCCAGGTTTCAATAGTGGGACCACTCTCCCGGCTTTCCACTTGTCAGGGATGATGAGAGTGGCCAGAGACAAATTGAAGACCCTTGTGAGGTATCCTACTCCCAGGGGTCCCAAATGCTTCAGCATCAGCGCGTTTAGTCCGTCAGGGCCAATGGCTTTCGATGATTTCGACTTGTTGATGGCCCCCTGAACCTCATCACCGGAGAAAGTAAGTGGCGCACTGTCGTTCGTCAGTTTGTGCAGCCTTCTGGTAACACGACGTTTGTTCTGTCGCCCGGAGGATGCAGTGTAAACAGCCGGCTAAAATAGCTCGCGCATCTCTTCGGGTCCGACGAAGTACAACCGTTGAAGGTGATAGCCACCTTGTCGTTGTGTTTCGTCGGGTTCGACAGGGACCTAACGGTGAACCAGAGCTTACTCACTCCGGAGGTGAGGTTACAAGTCTTCAGGTGCTCAACCCATTTAGTCCGCTTGTGTTGATTTACCAGTTGCCGGATCTCCAAATTGAGATCCCTTATGCGGGGATCCCCGGGATCGGCCTGGCGTAGGTGGTCACGCTCGTTTGCTAAACTGGCTGCTTCTGCTGGGAAATGAGGACGGATGTCCTTATAGCATCCAGCTGGGATGAAGCGAGCCGCAGCAGCTGTGAGCACCTTGCGGAATGCGCGTTCGCCTACGTGCACATCAGTGGGGATGGGAAGAGCGGCGAAGGTGTCCTCGGTGAATTCCGCGAAGTCGGCCCAATTAGCTTTTTTAAAGTTAAAATAGGACCGGTGATTCGCGGAAACGAAGTCGGCAGGTCTCTCAATCGAGACGATAATGGGCAAGTGGTCTGATGCAAGCGATAGCATAGGTCGCCACGTTATGCTATTTATCAGACCAGCGCTAGCAATTGTTAGGTCAGGCGAGCTGCTGCAATTGCCCACTACCCTGGTGGGGGCGTCGTCGTTTACAGTGCTGAATGTCGAGTCGTCTATCTGCTCTGCCAATTGCTGTCCCCTACGATCATTTGGCAGGCTTGAATGCCAAAGATCGTGATGCGCATTAAAGTCACCTACAACCAATCGGTTTTCACCTCTGATGAGCGCACCTATATCAGGGTGATATCCTGCCGGGCAGCAGGTTACAGGGGGTATATATATGTTAAATATTTCGAGCTCGGAATCGCCTGACCGGACAGCTATGCCTTGACATTCTAAGGTGATGTCCCTGCGGTCGCTTCCTTCATCGATGAGACGATACTGCACTGTGTGGTGGACTATGAACGCTAGGCCACCACCATTGCCTCGCTCGCGATCGTGTCTGTGCACGTTATAGCCATCCCTGGTGATCAGAGATGACCTAGCGTGCAACTTTGTTTCCTGGACCGCAGCTATTTTGATACTGTGCCGACTCATGAAGTCGACTATCTCGTCGACCTTACTCGTAAGTCCGTTGCAGTTAAACTGGAGAAGCTTGAAGCTTCTCGGTGAGGTCAGTGTAATCCGGGGGGTGAGGGACGCGTGGGGTTGTCTACGTTGGACCTGCCGCGCAATCCACTGTGATTGTTGCGGCCTGATGGTGGTGGGCGGCCGCGCCTCCGGGGGCGGTAGTGGGTGCAGAGCTCTGCAGCAGGGGGCAACGTAGGCAGTTGTCCACTCACGGGTGGTGCGCAGGAAGGAACATCTCCGAAAATGGCACCAGCCACTGCAGGAATTGCATTGGACTGATACCAGATTCCGAGGTATTACGGTCTGACACACGGAACAGACTGTACGGGGGACCAGGAGCTGCTGGTTTGTCCCCGCACTGGGGTTGGAGCAGGAAGGGATAGGAGGGGTTGAAGGGGAGTTGTGTTGCTCCGATAGGCTCTTCACCGTGGAGTTGTGGGTTGTGGTGGCGGTTGGTAGTGCCGGCCTATCAGGGGGTGTGGTAGCCGTGGAGGCATCAGACGCCTGTTGGCGGGAGCAACACGTGGCCACATACCGTGTGGACCACTCCCTGTGCGACTTAAGGCCTGAGCAGGTCTTAAGGTGGCTCCACCCGTTGCACTTATTGCACCTAACCGAGGTGGAGTTCGGGTGGAGCCGTTGATGGCAGACGCAGCAGTAGAATACTTCTGGCCCAGGGTTGGATTCGACTCCAGCCCTGAGGAGAAGCATTTAGAGCAGGTTTGCTGCGAGAGTTTGCTCCTGTGACGTAAGGGGTGGGGTGATATACGATACACTAGACAGGGCTAGTGTACTGGGGCGGCAGCCCTTGATCGGGAAAAACCCGAGTCATTCCGGTAACGTAGAACCGGCTGCCAAAATTCAATAATCTACAAACCTGCTTACCTGAAATTTTTCTATAAATTCCTAGTAAAAATTGTTAAATTTTGCTGAACATTTGCAGAATTTTTATAAATTTTGTGTTAATTTCGAAACCTTAGTTTATATGGATTTTATTTTAGTACGAACCGTATTTTTATAAACAAATAATTGAAATTAAAAAATAAGTAAACAAAGTCAAATTTTAACAATATGTGGTGTACACTTTATTTTAACGCTGACGGTATATATATATATACATATAAAGGGTGATTTTTTAAGAGCTATAGGAAAGTTTTTCAAACAAACACACAGTCCATATAATTTAATGTTTGAAGATTATTTCATGCAAATGTTGACCGCGACTGCGCTTCAAATGGTCCATCCGCTTAGTCCAATTTTGGCATATTCTTTCCAATGTTTCGGCCGGTATCTCATTTATAAATGCTTGAATGTTGTATTCCAATGCGTTAATTGAAGCAGGCTTGTCTGAATAGACATGATCTTTAACATAGCAGCACAAAAAATAATCTAAAGGCGTTATATCGCACGATCTGGGAGGCCAATTGACAGGTCCCGAACGTGAAATAATATGTTCACCGATCTCGCCTCTCAACAAGTCCATTGTTACGCGTGCTGTGTGGCATGTGGCACCGTCTTGCTGAAACCACATGTCATGCAAGTGAAGCTCTTGCATTTTGGGCAAGAAAGTTGGATATCATTTCACGGTAGCGCTCACCATTCACAGTTACGTTACGATTCGCAGCATCTTTGAAGAAGTACGGTCCAATGATACCTCCAGCCCATAAACAGCACCAAACTGTGACCTTTTCTGAATACATTGGTAGCTCTTGCAATTCTTCTGGCTGATCTTCACTCCAAAATCGACAATTCTGCTTATTTACGTACCCATTGATCCAAAAATGAGCTTCGTCGCTGAACACAATTTTTCGATAAAAAAGTGGATCTTCTATCTAAGAGCCCATTCACCAAAAATTCTGCGTTGCGGTAGGTCGTTCGGCTTCAATTCTTGCACCAGCTGTATTTTGAAAGGCTTCACACCTAAATCCTTTCGCAAAATCTTCCACTTGTCGAGTAAAAGAGGCCCAATTGCTGCGAACGGCGACGAATCGATAATTGATGGTCATCAGTAACACTGGCCGATACAGCTGCGATATTTTCTTCAGTTCGCACTCTACGTAAGCGAGTTGGTGGTTTGATATCCAATAATGTAAATTTGGTTCTAAATTTAGTCACAATAGCTCGAGTAGCCGCTTCAGTGGGTCGATTAAACTGACCATAAAATGGAAGAAGCGCGCGATAAACTTTCTTAACAGAACACGCATTTTTATAATAAAATTCAATGACTTGCAATCGTTGTTAGTTTGTAAGACGATTCATGGTTAAATTATAGACCAAACTGAAGAAGTTTGAAAGTGAAACAAGATTCGAAACGTGCGTCAGCTGTTTAAACCAACTGTTTCAAAAGATAATAGCTAATAAATCGCCCGTTATTTCACGTATCACATCATTTACGCAAATTCATCGTATTCGGCAGGTTTCTAAATGGTAACACAAATAAGTATCTGTACAAATTCTTACTGTTATATGATAAATGTAACTATTTAATAAATTGGAATAAATAAATACTCAAAATAATTACATTGCACTATATAAATATTGTCCTGTATTTATTTTCTTTGCCTAAATAAAGCCTTCCATTTAATATAGGTCCGAGTAGTATTTAAAGGGATTCAACTCGGTATCTCGTGAATGACTTTAGTAATGTTGGCTTCCAATGCCTCAATAGAAGCTGGTTTATCCACAAAGCATTTACACTTTGCATATATATATTATATATGTATATAATTGGCGCGTACACCCTTTTCGGGTGTTTGGCCGAGCTCCTCCTCCTATTTGTGGTGTGAGTCTTGATGTTGTTCCACAAATGGAGGGACCTATAGTTTTAAGCCGACTCCGAACGGCAGATATTTTTATGAGGAGCTTTTTCATGGCAGAAATACAATCGCAGGTTTGCCATTGCCTGCCGAGGGGCGACCACTATTAGAAAACTGTTTTTCTTAATTTTGGTGTTTCACCGAGATTCGATCCAACGTACTCTCTGTGATTTCCGAATGGTAATCACGCACCAACCGAATTATTTTTACTACTACTATTTTTAAAATCCTATTTCAATACCCAATAGAAAAATATAAATTACCAGTAGGAATTAATAGCATAATTTAACGTTAAAAATGCTTATTTTTTGCATAAGCTCGCAGAAATGCCCTTTTACAGACGCTTAGTTTACTTAACTATATTAATATACAAACACCGAAAAATAAGAATATTCACTTATAAACACTCTTCATTAATTGAAATATTGATGTAAAGCTATTTTTGCAATAGTGCAATAGTGAGAAAAGAATAAAGCGAAATAAGAAAAAACCCAAACAAGTTGACGTTCGATGGAACTTTTGTGGTTTTTTAAAATATTTGAATTGACCTTTGGCTTTCGATAAAACCATATTTTCAAACGCATTGAGAATTCGGACTAAAAAATCGCGATAATCTTTTCATAAAAAGGGAAATTTGGAATAAAAAAATTACAGGATTTTTGTTTTAAAATGAACGTATGTTTTTTATGTTATGTATTTTTAGAAATACTGAAAATTTGGAATATTTTAGTCCAAATTTTCGCCTGCGGGGCGTTTTTGCTTTAAAATATACATACATGTTACAAAAACAATTATTTTTACAAATACTGAAAATTTGGAATAAAAATCGCGCGATTTTTAATCCAAATTTTCGCCTGCGGCGCTTTCATGATTTCAAATATACATACACATATGTTACAAAAAATATTTTTATAGTGAAATAGTGCAAAATCGGACAATTTTTAGCCTAAATTTTCGCCAGCGGCACTCATAACTTTTACGATTCATTCATACTACTTAGCATATAAGCACATAACTGTATAAATTAGGTTTTAAGACCGTAAAAACTAAATAAATAAATTTCAAAACCTAAGTTAAATGCTTGCTGGGTTGACGACTGCTGTATACATTTCTCTTCAACTGTATTTCAGTACAAACTGCAAATGCGGTCAGAAAAAAACCTAATTTTTAAACTTCTCCTGGGGGACCCTAAGAAGTTGGGACTTTCACAGTTATAATGGTGTGACCTTACTCTTTCTAATGGGCGTAGTGGGCGGTGCCACGCCCCCTCCCCCACCGCCAGCCATTCAAATATATCGTGGTAGTAATGGAAAGCTTTGACACAATTTTTTTTTACGTTTTCCTGGCGGTTCCCATGGGTCCCATGGACTGCGATTTTCTGTTAGAATGGTGGGTCCTTGATCTTTGCAATGGGAGTGGTGGTGCCCCGCCAATTCCAACGAAATGCATTGCGGCCGCAAGGGAAAGTGTAGCAGTTATAAGAACTACTGTGTTACTATGCATAAAACATGTAATATTGTACGCTTACCGTCCTTTCAGGATCGAACTCAATTGTGAACGTCTGTTGCTGCAAGTTTTTGACGGTGACAATCATTTTGTAACTTTTTTAGTTCCGAATAATAAATAATGCCGAACATATGTGTACCAAAATTTTGTGGTAACAAGAAATTGCTATACTTCGGAATGTATGGATGTAGAATTTATAATCTATATCGTAGATTGGTTGGATTTACCAAACATCTTTTGACCTATATTCGAGAAGTAAAATTTCATATACCGCAGAAATAATACGAACGCTTAAATTTAGACTAAAATTTTGCCGAACTGCTTTTAAGCAACGAACTGGAAATAACGTACTATAAGACACCTAAAGAAAGGTAAAGTAGAACCTCACAGCACTGAAAGTTAGGCTATTTTCAGGTTGGCCAATTCGGAATTACGCTCACATTAAGCTGCTCTTACACGCTCAACTTTCTGACGAAATATGCATACTTACTGCAATTTCTGCCATGTGTGGCCTTTTGATGTTTTGTTTTCAATGTTAAATGAGCGTCAAACATATTTCTGCAGTATGTGGTGTGTGGATGGCTATTTATAAGATACGCCCCTGGCTTTTTTATGAGATATATCAGAAATTTTCGGCTAGGACTCGCAATGATGTATATTGGACAATTTTTGGCGAACTATAATGTCTTTATTAATGAAAATTGGTGGAGATGTTAGGGGGGTGTTAAGGAACAATTTTTACAACTCCAAATTATTCGGGAAATAATAATTTCGTAATTATTTGCCTTCAAAGTGCCTTCGGGAACGTCGCCATAATTTGGCACGTTACACTATATATATATTAACACTTCACTAAAATTCGCTAAATATACACTCACACGCTTGTTTTTACTTACTTTTATATTTATATTCGAATTATTTTCATTAAAATTAAATGCAAATGCATTTTTCCATAGAATCACTTTGCAATTTTAAACGCAAATAAGAAGAAGATTGGAATGACAAAAGTATGGTGTTGCCGGATGCCTGCAAATGAAAACAAAAATATGAATATGGCCCACCACGTCTTTCTATTGTTCAACAAATGAAGAAAACCACAGTTGTCATTTAGGAGGAGCGTTTTTATAGCAGCCTGAGGTTTGTCATTGCCTGCCGAGGGGCGACCACTATTAGATAATATTTTTTAGATTATTTACTGTTTCATATACGGAGGTTCGAACCTATAAACACCCGAATGCTAGTCGCATATAAAGCCTTTCGGTTACGGCGGTCGCTAACTATTCGGTTATAAATAGTTTTAAAGTTATATGTTCGTAAAACTCTATCTTCACCAAATTTTAATATAATAAATGTACTCACATATATTTTTATCATTATTTGAAATAATAATTAACTAGCTTACAACGCGCTGTGAAAATGTATCAAAAATTATCAATGGGCGCGTTTCGGGTCGAATATATAATATACATTAAATAATAATAACTAAATACATATATATTAATACTCCAAAAGAAAGGCTTAAAATAAATAGTTCCGAAAAATTGGCAATTTTTGGAATTTACATAACTGGATCACTAGTTCTTATTTTCCTTCATTATACAAAACTGCCACTAAATATTGTAGACACTGTTTAAACAAAATTAAGTTAACGTAATGATGCGTACGAACAACCTTCAAGAACCGACCGGCAGGATAACCGAACGAGATGCCAAAACAAGAATATGAATTAGCTTTGATGGCAATAGTATGTAGATAGCGAGACAGTGCACGTTTTCTGGGCATACCGCTTGATGAGTTAGACGAAGACGACTGTTGACTAGTAAGCTGCTGCGACAACAGAACTCGCCAAAAGATACGAGTTGCCAGATCTAGAAATTACGATAGTTATTAGGCACATGTATACTCGGCTGAGGAGTCATCGACCAAAATGAAAGAGAAGGCAGAACTTACATGATCTTCACCAGCTATAGACATGGGAGGGATTATGGTTGCATTATCGCAGATGTCCTCGCAAATATCATCAGAAATATCGTCGCGGTCTTTGCAAACGGCATCACGAATATCACAGACGCCACAAATATCGGCCGAAATGTCATTTCAGATATCACAAATGTCAACCGAGTTGTCACTAAAGTCAGATGCGCAACTCGAAAAACAGGATACACGTATATCCAAGTTAGAAGCTGAGAAAACACATATGATGTGGCAATTACAAGTGATTGAGGTTGAGGTAGATCCTGTGAAGACACATATGAGGGCGCAATTGAAAACGATTGAAGCTGAAGCCGATGCAGCTTCTGTGAACTACAATTCGTCCTCAACAATTGTCCGAAATAACAGCAACAGCAAAATCTCTGGAGTACTGCAGACAAATTTACTGCATGAGTTATCTCCCTCAAGGATTTTACCACAGAAGTATTGCAGGCAGTCAGTTCCAGTTTCTGTAATGCCTTTCGGATTCTGTAACTCACCAGCGACCTTTGAGCACCTGATGGAGCATGTCTGCTTCCAGTCTTAAGGTTAACGTGTGCATGTAAACTAAGGTGTTGGAAATAAAGTGAAGCAACTACGTGAACATTAATTTGAGACTTGTATTTGACTCGGAGGAGTTATTGTAAGAGACTTAATATTTCAACAATATTTTAATAAGACACAATCTCGGACATTATATATATATATATATATGCATATATAATTGGCACCTTTTTTGGGTTTTTGGCCGAGCGCCGCCTCCTATATGTGGCGTGTGTCTCGATGTCGTTCCACAAATGGCGGAATCTAAAGTTTTAAGCTGACTCCGAACGGCAGACATTGTTTTTTCAGCCGCCGTAGCAAAATAATGTATGATGTATTGTTGAATAATTTCCGACAAAACAGGATCCTAAAAATTGCAAAGTTGAGTGAATCTAGGATTATGAAAATTAAAAATTACTTGAAGCGGCGCGGCTTATTTGTTAGGCACACAAACAGCTTGTTTTGTGCTGCATTCATTGCATCATTTCATTATCATACTTATATGTACATCCGTTTTTATATAATAAATTCGTTCATTCTCTTTTCTCATCTGTAAGAGTAAACACGCGACTTTAAATTCTAAGAAAAAGACTAGAGGTTATGAGCCCAGCGCGTGCCCAATGCGTGAGAAGTATGTAAAACTGAAATTTTCTTGGAATATTGTGGTGCTTAATATGGAAGCAATTGAAGGACCGTTAGACCTTATGGAAGTTCCAGATAAAGGTGGTGCTGAGAGCTGGTGGCCTATGGGAACTTGTAAGTGGGGCTGTAACGCAACCTGACGCTGATGGTGAACCTAGAAAACAGTGGATAAAAGATGATGCAAAGGAGTAGATCATTCTAGTGGTTTCAATGGGCGAAGGACCGCTGATGTATGTTATAAACTGTGAGACTGCTGCTGCTATGTTTGCTACGCTGGAGAGCGTTTACGACCAAAAGTCGGATACATCAATTCATTTGCTACAACACCAATTTTTTAAAACGTAAAAGGAGCAAGCATTGCAATGCATATGGCGAAGCTGCGGCAGATTGCAAGGCATTTAGAAGATCTGGGGGCAAAAATCTCACAGAATATGCTGGTAACGAAAATTCTAATGATATTGTCGGAGCCATATAATCATTTCTTTCCGGCGTTGGAAGCAACAGAGAAAAAGAGCCGCACGTTGAAAATGCTATCAGCAAGCATGTGCTCGGAAGAATCTAGATTGGGTGTGCAGCCAAATACACAAGGAGCGTTCGTAGCTAATCAAGTTAGAGGTAAAGGCGACAATAAGAAGAAAGGAAAATGTTTCCTTTGCAAAAAATTTGGTCATTTCAAGCGAGACTGTCCAAATAAAGAAAACGGTAAAAAATTAGCACGTGGTAATGCTTTTGATAGTGAGGTTATGTTTGTGCAATCAAGCACATCACGTGAGAGCCGTTGGTATATGTACTCTGGTGCTAGCGATCACATGCCTTATCGCAAAGTATGGTTTCATGATTATGTCAAGATTGATACTCCAAACGATGTTCGCATTGCGGATGGTTCCATGGTGCAAGCATATTGTAGGATATATATTCACGTTGAAGCTTAGGTTAGGTTAGATGGCTGCCCTAGCTTAGGGCACACTTGGACAAATATTGAAAATTCGTCCGTTGTGATGCCATACATGGGAGAGGTGAAAGGAAGCCTTGGGATTAGCGACGATGATGACCATGCATTTTACGAGGCCCACGGTGGCTGATTCTTCTTCTTCTCTTCCTAACTGACGCTATAACCGCTTACGCATCGAATACTTTCAGAACCGGAGCGTTTGTATCCATTCGCACAACATAACCCAGTCGGCGTAGCCGCTGCATCTTCATTCGCTGCGCTATGTCTACGTCGTCGTAAAGCTCATACAGCTCATCGTTCCATCGCCTACGATATTCGAGTTGCCAACGTGCAAAGGTCCAAAAATCTTACGCAGAATCTTTCTCTCAAACACTCCAAGCGTCGCTTCATTGGATGTTGCCATCGTCCAAGCTTCTGCGCCATACGTTAGGACGGGCATGATGAGAGTCTTGTAGAGTGTTAGTTTTGTTCGTCGAGAGAGGACTTTACTGCTCAGTTGCCTACTTAGTCCAAAAAAGCACTTGTTGGCAAGAGATATTCTGCGTTGGATTTCAAGGCTGACATTGTTATCGGTGTTAATGCTGGTTCCCAAAGACACTAAGTCTTTTACAACCTCAAAATTATTACTGTCAACAGTGACGTGGGTGCCGATACGCGAGTCCGACGACTGTTTGTTTGAAGACAGGAGGTACTTCGTTTTGTCCTCGTTCACCACTAGACCCATTTGCTTCGCCTCTTTTTTCAGTTTGGAGAAGGTAGAACTAACAGCGCGGTTGTTAAGGCCGATCATGTCAACATCATCTTCATTCGCCAACACTTGAACGCTCATATAAAATATTGTGCGTGAGCGATTAAGCTCTGCGGCTCGTTCGATACTCTCCAACATCACGTTAAAGAAGTCACGCGACAGCGAGTCACCCTGTCTGAAGCCTCGTTTGGTATCAAACGGCTCGGAGAGGTCCTTCCCAATTCTGACGGCGCTGCTGGTGTTGAACAACGTTATTTTGCATAGCCGTATTAGTTTTGCGGGGATACTAAATTCAGACATCGCGACATCTAAGCAGCTTTGAAATCGACGAAAAGATGGTGTGTGTCGATTCTCCTTCCCTAGTTTCCAAGATTTGGTGTATTGTGCATATTTGGTCGATGGTAGACTTTCCAGGTCTGAAGACACACTGATAAGGTCCAATCAGTTGGTTGACGGTGGGCTTCAGCCTTTCACACAATACGCTCGCTAGAACCTTATAGGCGATATTTAGAGGACTAGTCCCGCGGTAATTGGCACAAATTGCATGATCGCCCTTCTTATGGATTGGGCAGAGCACACTTAAATTCCAATCGGCAGGCATGCTTTCATCCGACCATATTTTGCATAGAAGCTGATGTATGCACCTTACCAGCTCCTCACCGCCATGTTTGAATAGCTCAGCCGGCATTCCGTCGGCTTTGTTGTTCTTTAGCCGCGTTATTGCTATTCTCACCTCGTCATGATCGGGTAGCGGAACGACAATTCCGTCGTCAACGATTGGGGTATAGGGATCTTCACATTCTCTGTGACATGCGCAGCTGTCACTGTTTAATAGATTCGAGAAGTGTTCCCCCCATAATTTAAGATTGCTCTGTACGTCAGTCACCAAATCGCCGTCTTTGCTCTTTCAGGAAAACGCCCCGGTCTTAAAGCTTTCTGTAAGCCGCCGAACTTTCTGGTAGAATTTTCGAGCGTTGTTCCTATTGGCCAGCATTTCAAGCTCCTCGCGCTCACGTATTTCGGCCTGCCGTTTCTTTTGTCGGATAATACGTCTCTCTTCCTTTTTTAGCTCTCAGTGAGCTCAATGAGTTAGACGGTGGCTGATTTGCGTTCGTAATTAGCCCCAACAAGCTACTGATGAACTTCACCAAATTTATGATATTTAGACCCGCTATATCCGCAGGCATAGCGAAAAAAAGAGAGCCCAGATGTCTAAATCTTTGTAAACGAGAGCAGGGCTGCTGAGAAGAAGGTGTTGAGACGATTCCACCTCGTCCTCAAGACAGCTTCTACAGAACGGACTTGAGGCAATCCCAAGTTTCGCGGCATGAACACCTAGCGGACAGTGTCCGGTAAGGATACCCACCAAATTCGAGAGCTGGGGTTTGGTAGCCTTATGAGATCCCTCGAGCGTCCCCGATCTACCCGTGGCCAGAAGGATCTCGCTACCTTGCACGTTTGCGCACTAGCCCAGCGCTCGCTGAGTTGACTCGAGGCCCATCTTTCCAGGAGTAGACCACAGGTTCTCAAGGGACGAGCCCAAGGCCCTAATTGCCGCTTGGTTATCGGGGTATATATGTACTTCCTTAACGGTAATAACCGAGGTGAGCAACCAGTCCACCGCTTCCTTAATTGCGTATACCTACGCTTGGAAAAACCTACAGTGGTCCGGAAGCCTAAATTTAAGTTTGATGGGAAGCTCCTCACAGAATGCTCTCCCACAAACCTTTCCGTCCAACTTCGAGCCATCCGGGAACATGTTTGGCATGCCTTGCCGCCAAATGTTGCACCCCGCCCACTCATCCCTTGAGAGAATATGAGTAGAAAACGGTCCGCTCGGACCTAGCGTGGGTGTACAGTGATCCAGCACCATGGGATGGACTAAAAATTTTTAAGGATGCTAGAGTGTCCGTAACTCAAGTCTAGCCTATGGCCCGAACACCTTAGTCTGATTGCGGCGCGTGCAGCGGTGGGTTTTCCTATAATGTCTACGGGTGCCACATTTAGCATAGCGTTAAGCGCTGAGTAGGAGTGGTACGGAGTGCCCCACTGATTCCAATGAGGGCAGACCTTTGTACTAGGTCACGCCTCTTAACTGATACCATGCTTTCTAGCGAGTTCCACCAGACAAGGACTGCGTATAGCAAGATTTTTTTTATAATCGTGTTACAAAGCCAAAAAGTGGCTTTAGGCGAGAGGCCCCATCTTTTGCCCATAGCGGCCCTGCAATCATACAAGGCGACTGTTGACTTCCTAACTCTCTCATCAATGTGTGGTTTCCACGTAAGACCACTGTCAAGGATGAGTCCCAGGTACTTCATCTTGTCAGAGAGCACCAATGGAGCGCCCGCTATTGAGGGGAGAAATCGTCTAGGTATTTTGTATTTCCTCGTAAATAAGACGAGCTCAGTCTTCAGAAGATTTATCGAAAGGCCGCAATTTGCGATCCAATTCATAACTAGATTCAGATAATTCTGCATCAGTTCCATCAAAGTATCTAAAAACTTGCCTCTGACAATAAGTGCAACGTCATCCGCGTAGGCAATCACCTTACCGCCCCACTTCTCCAGCCCCTCCAGCAGACCGTTAAGTACGGCAATCCAGAATAGTGGCGAGAGAACACCGCCTTGCGGAATGCGTCTGTTCACTTGCCGTCGGAAAGAGGTGTCGCCCCATTCTGCCACGACCGTTCTATCGCTAAGCATCATGTGGATAAGCCTTATAAGTGCGGTTCCGACTACTAGTTTACCCAGCGACCTGGTGTTTGCCTCCGGGAGGACATTATTAAAAGCCCCCTCAATGTCGAGCAAGGCGCCTACAGTGAACTCCTTCTGATGTAGGGACACCTCGATGTCCTTAACAAAAGTATGCAAAGCAGATCTGACTTTAAGGGATACGTGTGAGATCTTACCTGCCTTGGGTATGAAAGTAGTTCTCACAGTCCTCCAAGACCTAGGTATGTAGCCCCTATCTATGCAGCTCGGTATAATGCCATCGGGCCCAGGTAACTTGAAGGGCCCGAAAGAGTCAATCGCCCAAGCCAGGCGTCGGGTGGGTGTGTGGAGTGCTATGCATCCTATTCCAGCCGATATTAAGCGAGTCCGGACTTGTCGGAAAATGGGCGATAAGAAGTAACCTAAGTGACTCCTCGCTGCTCATCGTCCAGCACCTCGAGCCGTTTTTTAGGTACCCCATAGGTGTGGAACCCCTCGAGAGAATACGTCTGAATCTCGTGGAGTTATGACAGCCTTCCACGCTTTGGCAGAATCTACTCCATGAGTCTCGCTTCGCCTTCCTTATTTCGGATTTATAAATTCCTAGTCCTACTTTATACAGTTCCCATCCCGAGGGAGACTTAATTCTTCTGGCTTTATTAAAGAGCCGCCTACATCAAGCCCTGATTTCCGCGAGCTCGGTTGTCCACCAAGGCAGCTTTTCCTTTTTGGGGGGCGGTCTCAGTGGACAAGCGTTCTCGAGAGCTCTGTTACACGCAGAGCTGAATGTCTCCACCAGTACATCTATAGATTCTTCCGAGAGCCGCACTTCCTTGCGGTGCTTCCGGAAGGAAAACCTGCAGGTTTCTGTAGTGAAGGTCCGTGCTCCTAAGATTCCTGTAGGAGGATCTATTCGGTTTGGTTCCATTCAGAGAAAACTGGATGTATCTGTGATCCGAAAAAGAATGAGCGTTGAGCACCTTCCAATCAGATATTCGACACATTAGTGTAGAAGAGGCCAAGGTGAGGTCTACCTCTATTGCAAATAACCAGGTCTTCGCTTAAAATAAAATCAAAAAGTAACTCACCTCTTGAATTAATATCCGAACTTCCCCAACAAGTGTGATTGGAATTTCCATCGGTTCCGATAAAGACGGCAATCTTTCTACGCCTCGCCTCAGCTAGGGCCTCCTTTAACAGCATCGGAAGTGGCTCCACCTCGTCATCGTGCGCCATATAGGCTGACATCAGCCAGAGTCTCCCGGTAGTGCTCTCCAGGCTTTTAGTTCTTTTCTGATGAGTATACGGAATCTTGGTTTACCTGCACCACTTTGAACCACCAGTAAGTAATTTTTCGTCCTAATACCAGATATACCGTTACTGCTTAGCCACGGCTCTTGGATCAGGACTACGTTAACTCCACCTTGCTCAAGTTGGATTATTAAGTTAGTAGAAGCTGGTTCCATGTGTAGAAGTCCACGCAAGTGGGGAAAGTTACTGATCGTCATTCACTTGGGAATGGCCAGGACGATTCTTCTGCATATGGTTCAAGCAGCTCACAACGGCCGGGATTAGCCCACGTATCCTCTGGGTAGCTTCCGAACACCCGTTCGGGAGTGAGCTAACGTGAGAAGGCGAAACATTCCAGGATAGCTGGTTGTGCGTTGGGTTTGGGACCCACCGCTTAAAAATCTCCCCCAATGAAAAGTTTAAAAAAGCCTCGGATGAGACCTTCCTATACTGATGACGACCACTGTAAACGAAATAAGGATTAAGATTTGAGGGCAGGCACCTGGAATGTCCGGTCCCTCAATGGGGAAGGTGCCACTGCCCGGCTGGTTGATAACCTCGTGAGAGTAAAGGCTGACATCACTGCCATTCAAGAGATGCGATGGACGGGACAAGGTAAGAAAAGAGTAGGACCTTGTAACGTTTACTAGCTGTCATGTAAAGGAGCGCAAATTCGATTTTGGATTTGTTGTGGGAGAGAGACTTCTTCGCCAAGTACTGTCGTTCACTCCGGTGGACGAGCGTCTCGCAACAATCCGCATCAAAGCCCAAACATGGTAGTCTGCAGCTCCAGATTCCAGCATAAGAAGATTCACCAAGCCCCTTGGCTGTCTCCTCATCGAAAAACACGAAACCAGATCGATCATGTTGTGATAGATGGAAGACACGCTTCTAGTGTATTAGATGTACGTACGATCCGATGACCCAACATCGACTCGGATCATTACCTTGTTGCAGCCAAACTGCGCACACGCTTCTGTGCAGCAAAAAACGTGCATCTAACTACGCAAAGAATGTTCGACATCGAAAAGTTGCAATCACAACAGACAGCCAGAAGATTAGCCACTCGACTCTAACTCTTGCTTTCAGAGAGTACTGCCCAACAAACCGGCATGCACGAACAATGGAGCAACATTTTTCGTTCTCTACGTACCGCCGTCGAAGAAGAAATCGGATTCCGGCGAGCCCGAAAAAACAATTGATACGACGAGGAATTTCGCCTATAGAGCCACGCTGCGGTCGGGCGCAATTATCTGACAGAAGAAACGAGAGGCCGAAATACGTGAGTGCGAGGAGCTTGAGATGCTGGCCAATAGGATCAACGACCGAAAATTCTAGCAGAAAGCTCGGCGGCTTACAGAAGGTTTTAAGACCAGGGCGTTTTCCTGTAAGACAAAGACGGCGATCTGGTGACTGACGTACAGAGCAATCTTAAATTATGGAGGGAACACTTCTCGAACCTGTTAAACGGGGACAGCTGCGCATGTCATAGAGAATGTGAAGATCCCGATACCCCAATCGTTGACGACGGAATTGTCGTTCCGTTACCCGACCATGACGAGGTGAGAATAGCAATATCACGGCTAAAGAACAACAAAGCCGCAGGCGCCGACGGACTGCCGGCTGAGCTATTCAAACATGGCGGCGAGGAGCTGGTAAGGTGCATGCATCAACTCCTATGCAAAATATGGTCGGATGAAAGCATGCCTGCCGATTGGAATTTAAGTGTGCTCTGCCCAATCCATAAGAAGGGCGATCCTGCAATTTGTGCCAAATACCGCGGGATTAGTCTTCTAAATATCGCCTATAAGGTCCTAGCGAGCGTATTGTGTGAAAGGCTGAAGCCCACCGTCAACCAACTGATTGGACCTTATCAGTGTGGCTTCAGACCTGGAAAGTCTACCATCGACCAAATATTCACAATACGCCAAATCTTGGAAAAGACCCATGAAAAGAGAATCGACACACACCATCTTTTCGTCGACTTCAAAGCTGCATTCGACAGTACGGAAAGGAGTTACCTGTATGCCGCTATGTCTGAATTTGGTATCCCCGCAAAACTAATACGGCTGTGTAAGATGACGTTGCTCAACACCAGCAGCACCGTCAGAATTGGGAAGGACCTCTCCGAGCCGTTTGATACCAAACGAGGTTTCAGACAGGGTGACTCGCTGTCGTGTGACTTCTTTAACCTGATGTTGGAGAGCATCGTACGAGCCGCAGAACTTAATCGCTCAGGCACAATATTTTATAAGAGCGTACAATTGTTGGCGTATGCCGATGATATTGACATCATCGGCCTTAACAACCGCGCTGTGAGTTCTGCCTTCTCCAAACTGGATAAAGAGGCAAAGCGAATGGGTCTGGTGGTGAACGAGGACAAAACGAAGTACCTCCTGTCTTCAAACAAACAGTCGGCGCACTCGCGTATCGGCCCCCACGTCACTGTTGACAGTTATAATTTTGAGGTTGTAAAAGACTTCGTTTATTTAGGAACCAGCATTAACACCGATAACAATGTCAGCCTTGAAATCCAACGTAGAATCTCTCTTGCCAACAAGTGCTACTTTGGACTAAGTAGGCAACTGAGCAGTAAAGTCCTCTCTCGACGAACAAAACTAACACTCTACAAGACTCTCATCATGCCCGTCCTAACGTATGGCGCAGAAGCGTGGACGATGACAACATCCAATGAAGCGACGCTTGGAGTGTTCGAGAGAAAGATTCTGCGTAAGATTTTTGGACCTTTGCACGTTGGCAACGGCGAATACCGCAGACGATGGAACGATGAGCTGTATGAGCTTTACGACGACATAGACATAGCGCAGCGAATAAAGATCCAGCGGCTTCGTTGGCTGGGTCATGTCGTCCGAATGGATACAAACGCTCCGGCTTTGAAAGTATTCGATGCGGTACCAGCTGGTGGTAGTAGAGGAAGAGGAAGGCCTCCTCTGCGTTGGAAAGATCAGGTGGAGAAGGACTTGGCTTCACTTGGTGTGTCCAATTGGCGCCGGTTAGCACGAGAAAGAAACGACTGGCGCGCTTTGTTAAACTCGGCCAAAATCGCGTAAGCGGTTATAGCGCCAATTAAGAAGAAGAAGATTAACACCGATAATAATGTCAGCCTTGAAATCCAACGTAGAATCTCTCTTGCCAACAAGTGCTACTTTGGACTAAGTAGGCAACTGAGCAGTAAAGTCCTCTCTCGATGAACAAAACTAACACTCTACAAGACTATCATCATGCCCGTCCTAACGTATGGCGCAGAAGCTTGGACGATGACAACATCAGATGAAGCGACGCTTGGAGTGTTCGAGAGAAAGATTCTGCGTAAGATTTTTGGACCTTTGCACGTTGGCAGCGGCGAATATCGCAGGCGACGGAACAATGAGCTGTATGAGCTTTACGACGACATAGACATAGCGCAGCGAATAAAGATCCAGCGGCTACGTTTGCTGGGTCATGTTGTTCGAATGGATACAAACGCTCCGGCTTTGAAAGTATTCGATGCGGTACCAGCTGGTGATAGCAGAGGAAGAGGAAGGCCTCCTCTGCGTTGGAAAGATCAGGTGGAGAAGGACTTGGCTTCACTTGGTGTGTCCAATTGGCACCGGTTAGCACGAGAAAGAAACGACTGGCGCGCTTTGTTAAACTCGGCCAAAATCGCGAAAGCGGTTATAGCGCCAATTAAGAAGAAGAAGAAGCTGCCTTAGAGTGCTGCAGATTTATCTGAAGAATCTTCATCTTCGATTACCTCCTCCAACATCCTGAGGTCAGCATCCCCACTATCCGAGGCCAAAAGCCCCTCCTCCTCCGCCCTGTCGAACAGTTGCCTGATACTGAAGACTGACCCGCTAGAGAGGGGGCATCGTCAGCACTGCCCCCATCCGACATGACAGGTTCCACATCCATCTCCACGGGAGCTTCCTCTACCGTGGGCTGATACCCTCCCAACGCTACCGGAGTTGCAGAGACATACCACCTGGCGTCGGTCTGGTAAACCTGCAGGACTACCTTTTCGAAACCATAGGTGATGTTTCATTCAGTAGCAGCGAGAGGCCCGAGGGACTCTGCATTTAGCAGAATCAGCGCTTGCCGGAAATGTCTCTCGGACTTCTCCACCTTGACTACACTCCAGTTGTGCGTAAGAAGTTTGGGGTTGCAATAACGGAGGATTTCTTCCACATCCTCTGGAGCAGAGGGCTCAGAGGGGAGCCAGACGCGGGCGCGCGGATGAAGAGGTAGGTGCTTTTTGTCCACAGCTTCCAGCCGGGCTCCCTTCCAGACCTCCCCCACCAGAGCTACTGCCGCTCTGTACATTGTGGCCGACCGCTCATCGGCGCACACAATACGCTTAAAGGTACCATGGTGTCACCCGGAACGCTCACAGCACGTTGGAGGTTCCCTTACCACTTTCACAAAAACCGCAGAGACGGCGGATTTCACTACTTTCCACGGATCCCTGGAAATGGCGCCGTCTTCACTGCTGTTGTCAACCACCCCCAGATTGAGGGATCCCTCCTGCTTAGCGAATTCGCTAAAATATTTCGGCGGACCACTCCCAGTCCTCGGTTTCTTCGACTGGAGAATTTCCTCCTCTTGAGAGCGTTGCCGCTTCATTGCCGATTCTACTGGCTGCGCTACCGCACTCTCCCTTTCCGCCCGGCCTTTCTCTGTCCCACTAAGTACCATCCTGGCCCACTCAAGCGCCCTTTAATACTTCTCAGGTACCTGTGAAGCATTTTGGCCGCCGTAGCGTACCAGGATTTTAGTGGCTATGCGTTGGTCAGAGAAGGCTTTCCTGCTGTGTCCTGCTTGCCGTTTAGGCCTAACGAGGGATCCCAAAAGAAAAGTCCTCGAAACCCCCGGAAAGTTTGGGGAAAACCCCTTACTGGGATGGTGCTCGAAGTCGATTCCGACCTCCTCCCAGAGTTCCGCCCAGATGACGCCTTGAGCGTCGACTCCGACACCCTTCCGCCCCTACTTGTTTTGTCCCCCGAGGCTGCCCCTCGATTAGAGCTGGTTAGAGAAGGCGGTTCTACCCCTCTTTCCTTAAGGCTCCGAATTCCCACTGCCGCCTAAAGTTTTTGGGTTTATTATTGCGTTTTGATTTTTGTTTTTGTTTATGTTTTATAAGGGTCCCCACTCGGAGCCGTTATCCAAGACTCGAACGTGTAGTCGTCCCTAAGTGATCCCACGGTTATCTGTGCCGAGGAAGGGAGGCCGTGCTAGGGTTGTTGCATACCCTTAAAAGGCATGCGTTCAGAGCCAGATCGGACGCAAAGCGGGAGTCATCTCAACCGCACCTACACCACCAACCCAATGGCGACGAGTTTCGAACGTACTCCAAGGTCTGCCAGGGTTTTAAAGGGACGGGGGCAGTCACGGCATTGGCTCACCAGCCATTTCGGTTGAGTTTCACCCCAACGTACTCAGGTGGCAGAATGCCGCAAACACCAGCGCATGGATCAACGATCAAATCCAGATAATGCAAGCGTAGCCAAAGAGAATGCAGGGTGGGCACCGTTCAGGCTAAAGGCCGTTAAGGCCGCAGATCATTTGGCATTACCCAGGGTGAACCACGCGTAGGCGATCTGCCCTACATCCCACACGTTGAAGCTTAGAATGGCAACGTCTGGAACGCAAAGTACTTGGCTGATGTGCTATATGTACCTGGTATTAAAATGAATTTATTTTCATCCAACGCATGTTTAGATAAAGGTTACTCATTGATAGCGAAGGGCAACGCTTGCTATTTCAAAATTCAAGGCAAAGTATGGTTATGACGGCTTCGAAGCTGAGGCAAATTTTAGTGCAAAATCTGAGTCGCTGCAACTTTGGCATGAACGCATGTGTCAAGCTAAAGACCATGTGAAGAGCATACTAACTCAACGAAGTACTTCTTTTAATAGTAATGATTTTTTTTTTGTGAGGGATGTGTATTCGGTAAACAGCATCGATAGCTGAGCTTGATCACACTGATTTATGCGGCCCTATGCAAGAGATTTCATATGGTAGTGCGCGCCATATGTCGCTATTTTGAGATGATTTTTCAAATTATCGATGTGTCTATTGCATAAAGTCAAAAGCAGATTTTGCATTGTTGTTGAACGTTTTTTGGATAAAGCTGAAGTAGAAACTGGAAAGCGAGTACAGTGCATCCGTTCCGATAGCGGACTAGAGTTCGTCAACAAAGACGAGGCAGAAATATTTGATAGCAAAAAAGTGGTTCATCAAAAATCAACACCATATACGCCAGAACACAATGACCGCGCAGAAAGAGGCATGAGGAAAGTTATCGAAAGTGCACGGTCTATGATTCACGCCAAAGAATTGAGCCTGAAATACTGGGGAGAAGCAGTGAACAATCTCTTGTACTCTCTTAATCGGAGTGGTAAATGTCAAGTGGATGGTAAATCACCGTTTGAATTGTGCTCTAATAAACCGACTGACTTGTCTGTACTTCGAGTTTTTGGATAGAAGGCTTTTGTGCATATACCACAGAAAAAGCCAAGAAAGCTTAATGCGAAATCCGAGAAAGGTGTGTTTGTAGGCTACGAGGAAAACTGCAAGGGCTATAGGGTTTGGATACCTAATGAAAGAAAAATTTAAGTATCAAGAGATTTTATAATCAAAGAAACCTACAAATCACCGCATATGTACACGAAGAACACGCTGAAGCAGAATCGTCAGTGGAAGAACCAACTACGAATGCTGGCAAACCAGAAACCATAACTGACAGCTGTGACAATCACGAGCACGAAGATGCAACTAATCAACCGCAGCCATGTAGATCATGACACGTTCGCAAAGAAGAGAGATTGAAAGTAAAGTTGCACTAAGCTTTGCGTATGTTGCTGAAGCTGATGAGCCAGATTGCTATGAGAACGCAGTGTCTAGTAACCATTGTGCGCAGTGGAAGCGTGCCATGGATGAGGAGTTGACATCGTTAATAACAAACAAAGCCTGGTCCCTGGTAAGTTTGCCTACAGGTAGAACTGCGATTTCTTACAAATGGGTCTACAAAGTCAAGCGTGGAAAAGAAGGGGAAATTGAACGTTATATTTCGAGACTTTCAGCCCTGTTGCCAAGTTTACGTCAATTGGAATGATTCTTGCGATATCAGTTGAGCTTGACATGATTTTAAAGCAGTTTGATGTGAAGACAGCGTTGCTCTACGGTACTCTAAATGAGGAGATTTATATGCATTAACTTACTGGTTACGAAGATGGAACTGACTAGGTGTGTAAGCTGAACAAAAGTCTTTATGGCTTATAGCAGGCATCGAGGTGTTGGAATACGAAATTTACTCAGATGCTGTAGACTTCTAATCTAAAAGTCAGTGCAGAGGATCCATACGTTTTTATCGGGAGTTTTAACAGTACGAAATTAATTCTTGCAATTTATATGGACGATGGCATCATAGCAGCGCAGTCAGCAGAAGCATTTTGTAAGCTGATCGACCGTCTCACGAAAGACTTCGACATTTAAGTTTTTGAGTCGATATTTTACCTTGGGGTGGAAGTTGTCAGGAAATCTGGGTAAATATTTATTCAACAAAAAGCATACGCAACAAAAGTGTTGGAATGCTCGACGCCAAGCCTGTCACAACTCCAGCAGAAGGTGCAAATTTAAACACAGAAAGCAGTCAGTGACACAGCCTGACTTAGCTTATGCGGTGTCGTATACAAGTCGTTTTCTGGACACTTATACCAGTGAACATTCGTCTTGATAAATCGAATTTTCAGATATCTGCGAGGTACTTTCAGTGAAGGTATTTTATTCGAAAAAGTTAATAATTTGTCCTTGACCTGCTTCAGTGATTCGGATTTTGTTGGTGATTTGGGGACAATGTGATCAACTGGAGGTTATGTAATCATGTTATGCGGCGGTGATATTTCGTGGTCATCAAAAATTCAGCAAACAGTTGCACTCTCAACAACCGAAGCAGAGTACATGGCCGCTTGTGAGCCGGTAAAAGAATTAATTTGGGTTCGTCGTTTATTGGAGGAAATGTCCGGAAATCGCACAATATCAGAACTTTGTTTGGACAAGCAAAGCGCAATTAAACTGGTGAAGAGTTCACAATAACACAAGAGGACCAAACATATTGAGGCCAAATTTCATTTTATCAGAGAGGTGTATGAGAACAAAGGCTTCACGCTCAACAAATACACAGCTGGCGGATATTTTCACGAAGCCTCTAAAGAATTTAAACTTCAATAATTTTAAGTCACTCTTGAAAAATTGTTAATTTTTTGAAAATGGATAATCTGTTCAATGAAAGTGGACGTGTTAGGCACACAAACAGCTGATTGTGCGCTGTGTTCATTGCATCGTTTTATTCTCATACTCATATAATATGTACTACATGCGTTTTTATGTAATAAATTCGTTTATTCTCTTTTCTCATCTGTAAGCGTAAACACACGACTTTTAGTTCTAAGAAAAAGACTACATTATCAATTTTTGTCAACAAAGAAGAAGTAAAACCACGATTGCGAGTTAATACCTACAATCATAAATCACATGACATTCCTCATGATATGGGGGTTAAATCACCACTTAAGCCACATCCCCGCGGCAAGGAGGCCAACATGATGAGAAAATTCATTGATAAGTTCGAGCGCATACTTTTG
Organism: Anastrepha ludens; assembly: GCF_028408465.1. Lineage (NCBI taxonomy): Eukaryota > Metazoa > Arthropoda > Insecta > Diptera > Tephritidae > Anastrepha > Anastrepha ludens. The sequence goes on from NC_071503.1 coordinate 27,069,364, forward strand.
CGAGCCAAGTACTCTCATTCATAAAACGAGCCGCCCATATGCCAATTTTTCTCAACGATGAAAAAATCCTTTCACTAAGATTGAAAAAATCACAGACGACCATTCGAAAATAGTCAATACTGAAATAAACTGTATGTATGTATATGCAACTGCTGTGCGTCTAGTGTTTTTTTTTTGTTTTTATTCGAAGAGGGAATCTTACATAGATACCGTCAATACAGACGGCATGCACGATTCATACTGATCGCTAATGGGGCACCTCATTCGGGACCACGCACAGTCAGTATTACTACTTAAACTGGACTTGCGAAACAGTACACCTACATACTAAACCCTAACTCCGACCTCTGTAGCTTTAGTTTGCCCTGCGGTACCGCCGTTTAAGCATTGCATTGCAGGGCCAAGCTAGCCATTATGGCTCTTCATTTATATTTCTCTCTCCGTCTACCCTTCATTACTTCTTTATCTTCTTTCCTTACTGCGTTCCCATTCCTTCTTCCGCAGTTCCTGTAACGCATTTGCGGACCATTCTTTCACCTTGGCCCACACCAACTTCGACTGCAACATGTGATCTACAATGTTGCCCGGTTTTATTTTTTCTTTTATGATTTCTTCAATGCACCTTCTTTCAGATGCGTATCTCGGGCAGGAGAAGAAGACATGTTCCACGTTCTCACTACCGTTGCCGCAGAACGAGCAGTCAGCTGCGTCCTCTTGGCCGAGTCTTTGGAGATACTCTCTATAGCATCCATGCCCCGTCAGGAACTGTGTGAGGTAGTAATCTGTGTCACCATGCCCTCTCTTAACCCAAGCCTGCACGCTTCTGATAAGTTTATGGGTCCATCTCCCTTTTGTTGCTAGGTTTCAGCGATTTTGCCACGCAATTATGCTCCCCCGTCTTTCTTCTTTACGCTCTTCCGCCGTTAATCGCCTGTTTAGGCTTTTGGCTTTGTCGTACACTCTACTCAGTTCAGAGGACATTATGTCTGGTGGCATGATACCCGATATGACACATACTGCTTCAAACGACACTGTCCTGAAAGCACAGGCAACTCTAAGGGAAATAAGTCTAAAAACTATTTCCGCCTTTTTCGCATATGTTTTCTGTATCAGGGCTTTACCCCATATGGGTGCTGCATACATGAGTGTAGACTGGGTAACTTTAGCCAGGAGCGCTCTTCTACTCTGAGTAGGACCACCGATGTTGGCCATAATTCTTGACAATGCCGCTGTCACCATGGCTGCCTTTCCGCATGCTTTTTTAATGTGCTCCCTGTAGCTTAGTCGAGCATCGATCATTACACCCAAATATCGTAGTGCCGCCTGTGTTGTGACGTTGAACCCATCAATGTTTAGTGTGGTCGTTTCTAACTTTTTTCTACTCGTAATGAGAACTGCTTCTGTTTTTGCCCGGCTAGCTGGAGTTTAACCGCCGTTAACCATTGTTTGACCTTTGTTGTTGCCTCGCTGCAGATACTCTGAATCTGAGGGATTATTTTGGCGACTATGGTCAACGCAATGTCGTCTGCGTATCCTATTATTTGCACTTCCCTCGGCATTGGGAGTTGCAGTACCCCATCATATAATACATTCCATAGCATCGGGCACAGTACAGAGCCCTGCTGTGCTCCGCCCGTCACTGCATATCTCTTTGGACCTTCATCTGTATTTTTTTCTCTTCAAGAGCCTTTATAATACGGGGCCAGTATGCCGAGTTGAAGGCGTTCTTGACATCCAGAGTGACAACTGCACAGTATTCTTTATCACCATGCATCCACCTGTCACCCTCAATAGCCTTGCTTGCAATGTTTGTCACCTTCCTGACGGCATCGATGGTTGAACGACCTTTTCGGAAACCAAACTGATGTTCGGACAGTTCAGCCGGCACTTTCTCCAGGTGCTGTTCCAGGCGCGTGCAGATTAGTTTCTCCAAGATTTTACCCATAGTATCTATCATGCAGAGTGGCCGATAAGAACTTGGGTCACCCGCTGGTTTATTTGGTTTCTGAAGTAGGACTAGTTGTTGCTTCTTACATACTTTCGGAAACATGCCTTCATTTATACACTTGGTGAAGTGTTCTGCAAATGGCTTTGCGTTGCGCCTGATAGCGATCTTCAGCGCCTTGTTCGGAATGCCGTCAGGTCCTGGAGCTTTAGCATTGCCGAAACTTTCCGTCGCCAAAATCACCTCTGCTTCACTGATTGTGACACTATTTTCTGCTGCGTGGAACTGGGTCTGGCTTGGTTGCGTGTCTTGCTTTGGAAAGAGTGTCTGTACAATCTTTTCTAAAAGAATGTTGGCGCCTGTCCTCTACCCCCTTTGACCTTGGCCATAACGAGTTTGTAGCCATCACCCCACGGGTTTTCGTCCACATTCTGGCACAGTTCTTTAAAGATGGCTGCCTTGCTGCTTATAATGGCTTTCTTTAATTGTTTCCACTTCTTTTTATAGTGCTCGCGGAGCCTGTGCGTCTAGTGTGCGCTTGAGCGTACGGTAAGTTGCAGACAAAATCAGCAAGTAGCTTCTAAAAGAGTTCTGTATCGGACATTTCAATAATACAGAAAATCTCAAAGCCATTATATAATGTTCTTTGATAATAGGTAAATAATTAATTAGTATGTTATTTTACGTATGTAGTTTTCAAATTGATAAAAAGTGCACCAAAACATCTGTATAGGGTGGGCCATGTAAAATTTGCTTTTTGAATCGGCTATAAAAAAAACTAATCAATATTTTTTCAAACTTTGTTTTTTATTTTGTAGATTGAACATTGTCATTTATGAATGGAAAATAATATCGTTCAAATGACTGCCACGGCTGGCTTTACAGTAGGCCATTCGATCAACCCAATTTTTAAGCAAATTTTTGATTGTTTGGGCTCAAATTTCATGAATGGCAACTTCGATTTCGTGTTTTAAAGCATCAATCGTCTCTGGATGGTTTGCATAGCATATGTCCTTAACGGCTTCCCACAAAAAATAGTCCAACGGGCTTAAATCACAGCTCCGAGGCAGCCAATTGATATCGGAATTTCGGCTGATTATTCGGTTTTCAAAAACGGTAGCGAAAAGTTCGTGTGTAACTTTGGCAGTGTGACAAGTTGCACCGTCCTGTTGAAACCAAATGTCGTCCATGTCATCCTCTTCAATTTTTGGAAACAACTCGTTGAGCATGTCACGGTAATGCTCGCCATTTACTGTAACCGCGGCTCCTCGCTCATTTTCGGAAAAAAATGGCCCGATGATGCCGCCAGACCAAAAACCGCACCAAACAGTGACTCGTTGTGGATGCATTTGCTTTTCTACAGAAACGTGTGGATTTTCTGAGCCCCAAATCCGACAATTTTGCTTCTTGACGTAGCCACCGATGTGAAAATCAGAAAAGAAGAAGAAGGCTCACCACTTTGGAAATAGGTTTTCAATATTTCCCAATTTTGTTCAAGCGTATAGCGTCCCATTTCGTATCTCCTTATGACGATTATTAATTTGATTTGATCATCCTTACCGAATTTACAATTAGTAATATATATGTAAACATACATTTATCCAATCAAAATCAAATCTGATACAGTCATACATTTTTTCCAATATTTGGCGCAACTTTCATATAAACCTAATATACATATATATAAACATGCATACTTACAATTTTCATAAAAAAACCACAAAGAACAAATCTAATATGTAAACTTGCATACAGATCATATGGACATATCAAATGAACAAATATATTATGTACGCAATAAATGTAAGCGAATGTAAACTACATTTTTTCACACTTGGGTGTGACGCTCTCCCTCTCATTTCTCTCCGCCAGCCATATTAATTAATTTCTTACTGTTAACTTGTGGTGAAGTAGTTTCTGAGTTGAATTTCTTACCCTTGTTTTGTTACTGCCCAAAATGAGGAACGGGCCAGGACTGAACCTTCTCTATGAATTTACGTTCTCTGTACATGCTACGACAAGCTGAACCAGTCATTATATTTGGTTTTCTCAAAAATTAAAATGACGCACAAAAATGAGTACGTAGCCAACGTCCTAAGTAAAGCTACGCCGACCAGCTCATGCATTTGCTGTCCAGCTTATATGTGTGCGTGTCGGGTGCATGACGTTTGGCCGCGAAAAAATCTAAAATTTTTGATTTTCATCATTGGCAAAAGCCAACAAAAAGGATGTGTGACACGAAACAAGTAGAAGGGACATCTGGAAGGTAGCAAAGATTGGCGAAGTGGATGGCAAAGGAAGACCAGCCGTGATAGTCCTAAACGAGGAATCATTAGACCCACTCGCCCACAGAAAATGGAAGATAAATTATGGCTTGCAATACTGACTCACCATGTGTACAGACAGGATGTAGCTAGCAAGAACACCTCCGCAGAAAATACGACTGCATCTGTAGAGGCGAACGAGGTTGTTACAGACAACTGCGGCATGTTTGGCGAACTCTTCGATCGACTCTGATCTCTCTGCTATGGAGGGTGAGGAGTCTCTCCCCGATACATCCGATGAAGAGAACGCTGACCAAACCGAGGTTGGCTGCCGTTCAATAACACATACCAGCGATGGTGAGGGTTATACAAATCAATCTTCACCACAGTAAGGCGGCCTCAGCCCGCACTCATCCTCCGTCTCTCAGAAAGAGAAGAGGATATCGTGCTTATCCAATTTCCATGGGTCGTAAAAGATCGGGTTTGCGGTTTGAACAACAAATCCAGAATACAAATTGGTCTATGTCACTGACAAAGGTATACCCATGCGGTGCATACTAGTAAAAAAATGTATTATTGTTTATTTACTAATACAATTTAGCGATGCGGATAACGCCATCATATCGATGGAGTCCTGCGGAAGGATGATATGGCTTGCCTCCTCTTACATGGCACACGCCGCGAAGCAACCTCCTCCATTACCACTCATAAGAGGTGCAGTTGAGAAAGCATCGAGATGTGGTACCCCATTCATACTGGGAGCAGATGGTACTGCACATCATCATATCTGGGACAGTTCAGACACAAACACACGTGGTGAGTACATTTTTGAATTCATTATGTGCAATAATCTTTATATTAGTAATACAGGTGATATCCCTACCTTTGTAACAACTACGAGAAGGGAAATTCTAGGCATCACTTGTGTCAATGAACGAGGGGCGCAAATTTTACAAGACGGGAGAGGGACTGATATAGCAGATCTTAGAAAGGAATGCCGAACTATGTATAACAAAGCGAGGAGAAATAATTGGGATGGATACAAAGAATGCCAACGTAGATATAAGTATGTCATAAGGGCAGCAAAAACAACGTCTTGGAGAGACTTCTGTCAAAGATAGAAAGTGTTTCCTAGACCAGTAGAGTCCGGAAAGTTTTATCAACGAGCCCTAGCAACCTTAACTACCTCATAAAAGAGAATGCCAATTGGACAACTAGTAGTGAAGAAACACCGGAATTGCTAATGCAGACAAACTTTCCAAGTTGTCTCTGGACGGAGACAGCAGAACTAAACCTATAGTTCACAGCGGCAAAAACGGATCTGATGCTATTTATTTTAGGATGGTTCCATATGTAGAAGTCCACGCAAGTGGGGAAAGTTACTGATCGCCATTCACTTGGGCGTGGCCAGGACGATTCTTTTGCAGATTGTTCAAGCAGCTCACAACTCCCAGGATTAGCCCAAGTAACCTCTGGTTAGCTTCCGAACCCCGTTTGGGAGTGAGCTAAAGTGAGAAGGCGAAATATTCCAGGATAGCTGGTTGTGCGCTGGGTTTGAGACCCGCCACTTAAACCCCATTCCTTCTATGAGCGCTTGGAACGTTCCTATGAGAGCTGCTCCCGCCCCGACATAAAAATCGTGGTTGGCGACTTCAACTCCAGGGTGGGCAAGGAAGGAATTTTTGGTCCTATAGTCGGAAAATTCAGCCTTCACAACGAAACATCCGGTAACGGACAGAGGCTGATCGACTTCGCCGGGGCTCAGAACATGGTAGTCTGCAGCCCCAGATCCCAGCATAAGAAAATACACCAAGCCATCTGGCTGTCTCCTGATCGGAAACCGCGAAACCAAATCGATCATGTTGTAATAGATAGTAGACACGCTTCTAGTGTTTTAGATGTACGTACGATCCGAGGACCCAACATCGACTCGGATCATTACCTTGTTGCAGCCAAACTGCCTCTGTGCAGCGAAAAGCGTACATCTAACTACACAAAGAATGTTCGACATCGAAAAGTTGCAATCACAACAGACAGCCAGAAGATTCGCCACTCGACTCTCACTCCTGCTCTTAGAGAGTACAGCCCAACAAACCGGCATGCACGAACAATGGAGCAACATTTTTCGTTCTCTACGTACCGGCGCCGAAGAAGAAATCGGACTATAGAGCCCCGTTGCGATCGGGCGCAACGCGAGCCATGTGGGATCGCTATAGAGAGCTAAGAAAGGAAGAGAGACGTATTATCCGACCGAAGAAACGAGAGGCCGAAATACGTGAGTGCGAGGAGCTTGGGATGCTGGCCAATAGGAACAACGACCGAAAATTCTACCAGAAAGTTCGGCGGCTTACTGAAGGTTTCTAGACCGCTGCGTTTTCCTGTAAGAACAAAGACGGGATCTGGTGACTGACATCCAGAGCATTCTTAAATTATGGAGGGAACACTTCTGGAACCTATTAAATAGTGACAGCTTTGCATGTCACAGAGAATGTGAAGATCCCGATACCCCAATCAGTGACGACGGAATTGTCGTTCCGCTACCCGATCATGACGAGGTGAGAATAGCGATAACGCGTCTAAAGAACAACAAAGCCGCAGGCGCCGACGGACTGCCGGCTGAGCTATTCAAACATGGCGGTGAGGAGCTGGTAAAGTGCATGTATCAGCTTCTATGCGAAATATGGTCGGATGAAAGCATGCCTGCCGATTGGAGTTTAAGTGTGCTTTGCGCACTCCATAAGAAGGGCGATCCTGCAATCTATGCCAATTACCGCGGGATTAGTCTTCTCAATATCGCCTATAAGGATCTCGCGAGCGTATTGTGTGAAAGGCTGAAGCCAATCGTCAACCAACTGATTGGACCTTATCGACCAAATATTTACAATACGCCAAGTCTTGGAAAAGACCCATGAAAAGAGAATCGACACACACCATCTTTTCGTCGACTTCAAAGCTGCATTCGACAGTACGGAAAGGAGTTACTTAGATGCAACGAGGTCTGAATTTAGTATCCCCGCAAAACTAATACGGCTACGCAAGATGACGTTGCTCAACACCAGCAGCGCCGTCAGAATTGGGAAGGACCTCTCCGAGCCGTTTGATACCAAACGAGGTTTCAGACAGGGTGACTCGCTGTCGTGTGACTTCTTTAACCTGATGTTGGAGAGTATCGTACGAGCCGCAGAACCAAATCGCTCAGGCACAATATTTTATAAGAGCGTTCAATTGTTGGCGTATGCCGATGATATTAATATTATCGGCCTTAACAACCGCGCTGTTAGTTCTGCCTTCTCAAAACTGGATAAAGAGGCAAAGCGAATGGGTCTGGTGGTGAACGAGGACAAAACGAGGTACCTCCTGTCTTCAAACAAACAGTCGGCGCATTCGCGTATCGGCACCCACGTCACGGTTGACAGTTATAATTTGGAGATTGTTAAGGACTTCGTATACTTAGGAACCAGCATTAACACGGATATCAGTGCCAGCCTTGAAATCCAACGTAGAATCTCTCTTGCCAACAAGTGCTACTTTGGACTAAGTAGGCAACTGAGCAGTAAAGTCCTCTCTCGACGAACAAAACTAACACTCTACAAGACTCTCATCATGCCCGTCCTAACGTATGGCACAGAAGCGTGGACGATGACAACATCCGATGAAGCGACGCTTGGAGTGTTTGAGAGAAAGATTCTGCGTAAGATTTTTGGACCTTTGCACGTTGGCAGCGGCGAATATCGCAGGCGATGGAACGATGAGCTGTATGAGCTTTACGACGACATAGACATAGCGCAGCGAATAAAGATGCAGCGGCTACGTTTGCTGGGTTATGTTGTTCGAATGGATACAAACGCTCCGGCTCTGAAAGTATTCGATGCGGTACCAGCTGGTGGTAGTAGAGGAAGAGGAAGGTCTCCTCTGCGTTGGAAAGATCAGGTGGAGAAGGACTTGGCTTCACTTGGTGTGTCCAATTGGCGCCGGTTAGCACGAGAAAGAAACGCGAGAAACGCTTTGTTGAGCTCGGCCGAAATCTCGTAAGCGGTTATAGCGCCAATTAAGAAGAGATACTATTTAGCAGGAAACATAAAACACCTGCTCTTAAACACGTATTCCTAGGAGGGAAACCACTTAGAGTAACAGAAAAGGTGAAATATCTATGACTTGTACTGGATAGGAACCTCAATTAGGAGCTCACAGTCGCAGATAGAGTGCGCAAATCTATGATGACGCTGTACACCTAGAGGCTAATTGGAAAGAAATGGGGATTGGAACCCAGAATGATTCACTGGCTGTACACAGCAGTGGTTAGCGCTATTCTTTACTATGATGTTGTAATGTGCTGAAATGCCCTTGAGAAGGGTGTGAACATCAAAAAACTTGACAAGGTTCAAGGACTAGCATCTGTTTTTATAACTGGCGCGATGTCAACAACACCATCGAAAGCATTATATGCGACATTAATTTTCCTGTCGGTAGATCTGCAGACAAAATATATAGCGCGTAGTACGGCAATAAGGCTACGGTCACGGCAAAATCCTGGCTGGCACTTCTGAGCTTCCCGGATTGGAGGACTATGCACTTCCGCCTAATCTTTCCATTACAAAGTTCACGACCCTCCTACTCCAAGGGAAGATTTGGAACGGGACGAGTCTATCCATGTATACACAGATGGCTCAAAGCTCGAGGGCAGGGTGGACGGAGGTGTATACTCCGAGCATCTGGGGATCTCCTTCAGTTTTCAGCTCCCCAACTACTGTATTGTTATCCAGGCGGAACTGATGGCAATAATGAAATCCCCGGCACTGGTACAATGTGATGCGATATCTGGAAATGATATCTGCATTTTCACTGACAGCCAGGCGGGAATAAGATCCCTCAAACAGCAGTTGGCAACCTCCAAGCTAGCCATAAAATGCCGCACATCTCTTAACGAGATGGCTGAGTCATTTCACTTAAGGATAATATGGGTTCCTGGCCATTGCGACATTGAGGGTAACAGCAGAGCCGATGAACTAGCGATACTCGGCACCAAATTGACCAATGAGTACACAGACAATGACAGAGGTATACCCTAACAAAGAAGAAATCGTAAGGAAAGCAAACGAAAGACGGCGTAATGAAGCCACCTGCAAAATCCCCCCTCAACTGTGGCCGAGTCTCAATGCTAAACGCACAGAATCTCTGCTAAGGCACAATAAAAACAGCCTTATCACTGCCATACATTACCATTAGACGTTCTATGCTCCAACTAGGAGGATCTTATATATCAAGAGATCAAAGATTTGGTGCATTTGGTGACTTATATACATACATTTACATAAATATTTGTATAAATCCATAAAGGTTAATAAGAATATATGACCTTTATTTATTACTTATTCAACGAAATTTACCGTCCCCAGTTGATATTCCAAATATTGTACTTACAAAAACCAAATACCTTCATAGGCGCAGAAGCAGCATTTAATGTTCTTCAATACAACAAAACCTTTTTCATTTATAAACGAAAGCGCATATTTCTCAAAGCTAGGCTCATTTATTCATAGAACGAGGCCACCACATCTTCTCTCACGCAGAGACGAAAGTTTTTGGTGGTTTTTGTCTTGCCAAGTACCGACATCTTCGTATATATGTTACCGTGAATGTCCGAAATTGGAGAATGTGGACTTTCACCGGTGAATGTCAACAGATAAGATCGAATATTTCATTACATTGTTGTACATTCGGACCCTCTCCGGTGTGTGTCGACAATCACAGATATGCTCTAGTAGAGGTCCAAAACAAAAGAGTCAAAAAACAAGTGGCGGGCTGTGTCAGTCTTATACAAGCTTTGATAACGCTTCCAATACCTTAATTTATACTAAATGGATAACGCAGTAAATCGCGATCTTTTTCTGGAAAAGTTAAATGCATTAATGGCGGGTAAACGAGAAGACAATTGTTTTTATTTTTCGCAAGAAAAGTATTCTTAAATAGTTTCTGATGGGGTTTCTGCTAAAATTAAATGCAAGACACCTTTGGATTACAGACGATTAAAACGTTTTGATGTTTTAAAAATTAATGATGAAGAGAAGTTCATTGTACCATTAAAACCAGGGGAAACGAACATTCGGTATTATGTTGCCAATTAAGAATTGTGCAGTATACTATATTATATGAAACTCACGCTAGAATAGACGGAGGAAGAACATGCATGCTTAAAGAGTTGCAAGTTAAATACAAAAATATTACAAATGAAGTTGTAATGTTGTATTTAAATTTATGCAAACAGTGTCAAATGAAACACAGAGCACCTAAGAATGGTATTGTTGTGAAGCCAATGGTTAGTTCTGAATTAAACTCAAGATGTCAAGTTGCTCTGATAGATCTGCAGTCAACAAAGATGGCGAATATAAGTTCATAATGGTGTATCAAGATCATTTAACTAAGTTTGTTCAGCTACGACCTTTGAAAACTAAAAGACCTGAAGAAGTAGCGCATGACGTTCTTTCAATATCTTTAACATTTGGTGCACCAGCAATATTGCAATCAGATAATGGCAGAGAATTTAGTAATCAAGTGATATCCGAAATATGCGCTGTGTGGAAAGGTGTTAAAATAGTTCATGGAAAACCTCGTCACAGTCAAACACAAGGCTCAGTTGAAAGGGCCAATCAGGATATATAGAATATGCTAACTGCATGGATGAACGACAACTACACAAATACATAAATGGTCTTTGTTCAATTTGCCAAGAACACTACATACCACGAAGGAATACGCCAAAGTCGTTATGAAGCCATGTTTGGCGTTAAAGCAAAAAGAGACATAGCGTCGCCTTGTTTGCCTGTCGAACAAATCGCAAATATTGAAACTGAAGAACAACTTGAAGAATTTGCCTATACTTCTGAAATCGAAGAACAACTTGAAGGAACTGTTAATGCTAATAAAAAAAATTGAGCGGTGGTCATACCGAAAACCATATTCCAAAGAAAAATATTGAAGAGGACCTACAACCTACAACGTCTTCACATCAAATTCTGACTGAAAAACATGAGTTGATTTCTACAGAAAGAGCGGCCGTGAAAGAAAATCTTCTACTGCAAAAACAATTTATTGGTCATAATGCACGAATACAAGTCCCTGATGTCGACCGTGGTCCTACAGATAACGGAAATGTCTTAGCGGTTGTTCTTGGAATAGAAGACTCCGACTTATATAAACTGGCAAATAAAAATGGTACCCTCAAGCAGCTTTACACACGTAATAAGTTCGTAATTTGTAAAGAAAAGTTACTTTCCATAGATGAGATTTCTTTTTAAGAAATGTCGCTGAGAGAAGCAGCTACAGCTAATTCGAGTAGCGGGGGACAAGGCTATAGATGCTGCCCTTGCAAAAGGAAGTGTTCTACAAATAAATGTGGTTGTGAAAGCAAGGGACTCTTGCGCAATTCAAAGTATCATAATATTTAAGTTGTTGCAATAAATAAGATTTAAATCACATAAGTAAGTATTTTTTTAGTACTATAATTTTCTTTTCTCATGTAGAATGTACCGTGTATTTTAAATTCTTGGTCATTCCTTTCAGAAAGAGAGGCGAAAAAGTCACGTTATCCTTGTGGCGTTCTATGCCGACTGAACTACGGAGAAGAAAATATAAGTAAATCTCGAACATATTCAACATTCACCATTAGTGTATGTTGAATGTCAACATCGGTGCAAGTCAGAAATAAGGGTATTTAGTAAATATTTCGGACACACACCAATCGACTATGTGAATGTTGACATTCACCGCTGAAAATGGACATTCTCCAGATTTCGGTCTATCACTTTCACTTAACATATACACATATACGCATATCCATATGAATGTAAATATGTCTGCTAAATGCGTGACAGAATGGCGATAGTCGTAGCAAATGGTGATTGTTTAGCTGCTGTGTGTTAAGTGCGTTGCTTCTGCACTATATTAATGATGTAAAAAAACCGCCGTTAGCTTAAAACAAGTTTACGTCTTCGACATTTCGTACTATTAAAATTTCAAATTCATTCCTATTTGTTTTCTTATAGAAGATAAATTCATGTATGGGATTATCCAATTAATAAAAAAATGTACGTTAGATTAGTATTTGACATGCTTCTTTTGAAAACTTTCTCCTGCTCAATTTTTTGGGATCTAAGTCGTTTTAGGTTTTGGTTCCACCAGATAGGTGCATTATTATACACCTTTTGTTTGTTTTGGGGAATGGACTTATTTGCTGCAGAGCGTATTAGCTTTGTAAGATTGGAAGTTTCTTGGTTAATATTTTGCTCGGGCAACTTTTTCGAGTTATTTGTAATCTCTGATTGAAATTTATCCCAATAAGCAAAGTCGGTTTTGAACTTCGGGAGGTGATTATATTTTACTGTGTGGATATTGGTTTGACTGTTATCGAAGTCGGAAAGTGGTCGCTTCCGTAAAGGTCAGATTGTAACAGAAGAGTGTGTTGAAAAGTGTGTTGTCGAACCATTATTAAGTATGGTCAAATTATGGTTTACTACGAAATTTTCAATTAATATTACCCCTTTAGTTTTTTTGCGGGCGCCCCAAAGTGGGCTCCACGCATTGAAATCTCCTGCCCACAAGAGAGGTGCAGGTAGTTGGAGAAATAAATTCCTCAGCTCAGTTTCGTTGAAAACTTGCGAAGGTGGAATATATGTATATATGTATTTGCTATACATAGTGTATGATGATCGTGCGGAATGGACCTTTTTAAGAGTATACGTTTGTTAGTTCTGACTCTCTTTAAATTAGAAAATCCAATATACATACATATGTTTCGGATAAGGAAAATTGCTGTTGGATAATGTTGGAATGTGTGTCTATTGAATACAGATTTTTTTTTCCTTGTTCACTTTTCTCGGGAGCATAGGGCCTCGACAAGACTCAGTCTTGCGTTGGTTTCTTTAATCGTTTTTTTTCTGACAGGGTAGAACCTTGCCGCTACCAGTCCCATCTGTCGTTGCTTGGGAACAAGAATGGAAAGGATGCAAAGGATAAGTTTTTGGGGGAATGGAATTGGAGGATTTTTGTTTTGTTTTTTAGAAACAGGAAAAGTAGGTATATTCCGAAAAGTGCGAGGACCGTGCTTGACATGGGAGTACGGATTACATCTGGAGTGTTCTCTTTGATAAGCAATTGATGCTCATGATAATTATTGACATACCCGTTTATGTTCTACTGAACTATTTTTAACGTCATTATATAATAAAAGAAAAGCAGATGGGGATATGTATTCAAATTTTATATTATTATGTATGTATGTATATGAGGTTTTGGATATTTGTTACATTTCGTCTTCTGTCGTAATTCTATTTTGAGTAACGGAGAGTACTTGTGCAAGATTAGGGAGAGGATCATAGAGAGTTTGGAGACTGTGAAGGATGAGAGTAAGATATGATTTTTGAAGATGGTTGATTTGTGGTAAACTTGGCGTCAATTTCGTTAATTTTAGTATAATTATATGCGATATTAGAGCTTGGGGAGTAAGAACGGAACTTGTATTCATTAGTATTTATTGCTGATGGAACATTTATGAGTGAGACGGGATTTGTTGATGGGAAATTTGCAAAGTTAGTATGATCAGTAGGAGAGGAAACATTAGAAGAGTTATTAGAATTTTCAGTGGTTTTTGCTAAGTTATTAGGTGTGTTTTTGTTATTGTTATTTTGAGTTAGAGTGAAGGCAGCATTATTGCCGTTATTTGAAATTGTATTTTTATTATTATTATTATTATTTATTAGGAAAACTATATAGGTATTAAACCTAATTGCACATAAGAGTGCAAGCGACAATGGCCATCGACTCCGAATATATATTATATGTAAGTAAGTTCTTAGTATTAAAAATATATTAAATTACTCAAGTTACATTCTACTAAAAAATTAAAAATTCTCAAAATATTTACATAGGATGGTGTTCTTAGCAATTTTTGATACTGATTAGTAGTTAAATGTTTTCGCCTAATGATACCATAGAAGTGTTGAATATACTAGATATATGATCGACGGACATAATATTGCCGCAAAAAGGGCATGTTGGACTTCCGGTGAGATGATGTTGGTTAGTTATTTGCGTATGCCCGATCCTTAGAATTGTGAAAATGGTTGCTTGTAGACGAGTGATGTATTGTATTTTTATTGATTTCTTTTGAATTGAAAGCTATGGCAGCGTAAGAGCTATTAGGAGAATTTATAATGGTTTGCTGTTGTTTATGAAGTTTGATAGCTTCGCGCATTGAACATTTATTTATAGTTTTAATTTTTACGATTTCTTTAGCCTGTAAGAATTTAGTACATTCATTGGAGAGGAGGAATGCACTTGGGACCAATTAGAAGAGTGCGATTACAATCAGATGGTGAATGGGGGGGAAGGGCGCAATTAACGCAAAGTGGAGTACGATTACAATATTTCGTGGTGTGCCCTAAAAGTTGGCACAATTTGCAGCGCATGGGTACGGAATACATTGCCGAACTAACACTTTACACCAAGCAATGCCAATTTTACTGGGCAAATTATATGGATTGAAAGTTAGCAATAGAACTCCGGAGGGGCGAAAATTTCCGTCTAAGTTTTTGTCAAACTTAGAGACTGTTGGAACTCCTTGAGAGCTAAATTCACTAACAATTCCGTCTTCAGGGACGTTATTTAGAAATGGCGCGAAAATTGAGGCTTTCACGTGGTTGAGTTACTCGTATAGGGTTGCTTTACATTTCTAAATCTGTCGGCGATTATACTATTTTTCAATAGAATTCAATAGTTTTACATCGTAGAGAGGCTATGGAGTGAACTTGGCTGCTAATTTGCTGAATAGCACGATGTATGGCGAAACATAAAAAGAAAGAAAGTGGTTTATATGAATCTGTGGAATCAATAACCCCAAATTTTGGATCATCCACCTTGATTTCGGGAAGAAAAGGGAAATCTGTTAAAGGCACGCTTATAGAAGGTTAACGTTTTTTTTCGTTCTAGGTCCGGTAACGAGTAGTGCGAACCGGTTGGCTTCTATGCTTACTGGCCTCAAAGCCATCGTTCACGTTTGCGTTTACGAAAACTAAACTATGCGTTAATTCGATTACGCGAGAAAAAAGAGAAAAACTAACACATTCCCATGGCAGTCGGTTCTACTTTACCGGAATGACTCGGGTTTTTCCCGACCAAGGGCTGCCGCCCCAGCAAACTAGCCCTGTCTAGTTTACCGTATCCCACCCCCAATCTTTCGTCACAGGAGCAACTCATTGCAGCACATTTGCTCCCAATACTTCTCTTCCGGGCTGGCGTCGAACCTAACCCCGGACCAGAAGTATTTTACTGCTGCATCTGCCACAAACGGCTCCACCCGAACTCCACCTCGGTTAGGTGTAATAAGTGCAACAGGTGGTGCCATCTTAAGACCTGCTCAGGCCTTAAGACTCACAGGGAGTGGTCCACAAGGTATGTGTCCACGTGTTGCTCCCGCCCACATGCGGCCCCTGCCTCAACGGCGATACTGCCCTCAGTGCCGGCACGTCAAACTGCCGCCACCAACAACACCTCAACGGAAAGGAGACCCCACGAGCAACACAACTCCCTCACTGACCCACAACCGTCCTGCTCCTACCCCAGTGCGGGGACAAACCAGCAACTCTTGGTCCCCCGCACAGTCTTCTCCGTGTGCCCAATGCGATTCTTGCAGTGGCTGGTGCCATTTTTGCAGGTGCTCCGGCCTGCACACCACCCGTGAGTGGACACGCGACTTCGTTGCCCCCTGCTGAAGATCTCTGCACCCACAACCGCCCCCAGTGGCGCGGCCGCCAGTCAACATCAGACCACTACCAATTTTGCGGAACGCACAGCAGGACCAACGTAGCAACATCACGCATCCCTCACCCCCCGAGTTACGACCATACTCCCGCGAAGCTTCAAGCTATTGCAACTGAACTGCAACGGACTAACGAGCAAGATTGACGAAATAGTCGACTTCATGAGCCGGTATGGTATCAAGATAGCTGCGGTCCAAGAGACAAAACTGCACGCTAGCTCCCCTGATTACCAGGGGGGACGGCTACAATGTGCATAGAAAGGACCGCGAGCGAGACAACGGTGGTGGTCTAGCGTACATAGTCCACCATTCAGTGCAGTATCGTCTCATCGATGAAGGCATCGACCGCAGGGACAGCACCTTAAAATGTCAAGGTATAGCTGTCCGGTCAGGTGATGCCGATCTCGAAATATATAATACTTACATACCCCCTGTCACCTGCTGCCCGGCAGGATATCTCCCTGATATTGGTGCGCTCATCAGGGAAGAAAACCGATTGGTAGTAGGTGACTTTAGCGCGCATCACGATCCTTGGCATTCAAGCCTGCCAAATGATCGTAGGGGACAGTTATTGGCAGAGCAGATAGACGATTCGACGTTCAGCACTGTAAACGACGACGCCCCCACTAGGGTAGTGGGCGATTGCAGCAGCTCGCCTGACATAACAATTGCTAGCGCAGGTCTGATAAATAGCATAACCTGGCGACCTATGCTATCGCTTGCATCAGACCACTTGCCCATTATCATCTCGATCGAGAACAACCGACTTTGTTTCCGCGGATCACCGGAACATCAACTTTAACAAAGCTGATTGGACCAGATTCGCGGAATTTACTGAGGACATCTTCGCAGCCCTACCCACTCCCACCGATGTGCGCGCAGGCGAACGCGCATTCCGCAAGGCGATCACAGCCGCCGCGGCTCGCTTCATACCCGCTGGACGGATCCAGGACTTACGTCCCAATTTCCCAGCTGAAGCAGCTGTTCTGGCGAACGAGCGTGATCGCCTACGCCAGGCCGATCCCGGGGATCCCCGCATAAGGGATCTCAATTTGGAGATCCGGCAACTGGTAACCCGACATAAGCGGACCAAATGGGTAGAGCATCTGAAGTCCTGCAACTTCACCTCTGGTGTGAGCAAGCTCTGGTCCACCGTGAGGTCCTTGTAGAACCCGACGAAGCACAACGACAAGATGGATATCACCTTCAACGGTCGTACTTCGTCGGCTCCGAAGAGATGCGCGAGCTACTTTAGCCGGCAATTTATACTGCATTCTCCGGTAGACAGATCCAAACGTTGTGCCAGACGGTTGCACAAACTGACGTACAACAGTGCACCGCTTGCTTTCTCCAGCGACGAGGTTCAGGGGGCCATTAAACATATGAAACCATCTAAAGCCATTGGCCGTGACGGACTAAACATGCCGATGCTGAAAAAGCTGGGTCCACTGGGAGTAGAATTTCTCACCAAGGTCTTCAACCTGTCTATGGCCACTCTCAGCATTCCTGATAAGTGGAAATTAGGGAGAGTGGTCCCACTACTGAAGCCAGGGAGACCCGTCAACCAAGGGGAGTCCTATCGTCCCAAAACTCTCCTTTCCCCAGTAGTGAAGACTCTGGAAGCCCTTCTACTCAAACTCCTTACTGAACACCTGACTCCAGCCTCACACCAGCATGGTTTCCGAAGAGTGCACAGCACCACCACGGCACTCACCGTCATAAACACCCAGGTAAACCGCGGACTAAACTAAAACCTCCCCTGCGAGAGGACTGTCCTAGTAGCGTTGGATTTACAAAAGGCTTTCGATACAGTCAGCCACGCGACGCTACTAGATGACATTTTACAGTCGACACTCCCACCAGGGCTGAAGAGGTGAACCGCGAACTACCTGAGTGGTCGTCACTCGTCGGTGATATTTCGAGACCAAACGTCAAAACAGAGAAAAGTAAAGCAGGGAGTTCCGCAGGGTGGTGTCCTTTCACCTTTGCTTTTTAATTTCTACATTTCGAAACTCCCCCAGCCACCAGAGGGAGTCTCACTGGTCTCATACGCCGACGATTGCACGATAATGGCGTCAGGCAACGACATTGATGGCCTATGCACAAAAGTAAACGACTAACTCGCCCACCTTTATCGCTTCTTCACTGCAAGAAACCTACAACTTTCTCCCACTAAATCCACGGCGACCCTTTTTACCACCCGGACAAAGGAGGTCAAGCTGCAACTTCAGGTACACGTCGATGATAAATAGCCAATACCGACGGTAAATAGCCTAAGAATATTGGGAGTCACCTTTGACAGCTTGCTTTCCTTCTCCTTCTCAGCGCATACAACCGCTATTGCAACGAGAGTTCAGAATCGCAACAAGGTCCTCAAGTTGCCTGCCGGCAGCACTTGGGGCAAAGACAAAGAAATGTTGCTGTCGACTTTCAAAGCAATAGGCCGACCGGTTATGAACTATGCTGCGCCTGTCTGGTCGCCTGGAACGAGTAATAGCAGTAGACGGAGCTCCAGACCTGCTAAAATACTGCAATTAGGACCGCCACAGGATGTCTCCTGATGTCCCCCATATAACACCGGCACGACGAGGCTCACATGCTTCCTGTGAAGGAGCATAACAAACTGCTCAGCAAGCAGTTTCTGTTAAGGTGTCACCGTAGGCCTCACCCATGCAGACACCTGCTTGAGCCTGAGCCACCTCCCAGGCACATCAGGAGGCCCCTCCTCAACTACGTGGACGAGTTCCTGGACAAAACAGACAGACCACTCCAGGATCGGACAGTGTACAGTCAGGCAATAAACGACATTCATCGGGAGACCCTTACCACCTTCTTAAGCTCCCGACCCCCGAATGCCGTTGTCGTTGTCCAACCACCACCAATTGCAGACGAAGAGCTCCAGCTTCCCCGAGAGTCCCGCGTAACCTTGGCACAATTACGTTCTGGATACTGTAGCAGGTTGAACTCCTATTTATTCAGAATCGACCCCGACATACTAAACATATGTCCGGCATGTGAAGGCACCCCGTACGACACTAACCACCTTTTCACATGCCCCATCAAACCCACTCATCTAACACCTCTCTCTCTCTGGACCCAACCCGTCGAAACCGCCAGTTTCCTGGGCCTACCGTTAGATGAGCTAGACGAAGACGATTATACTACACTGACAGGGCAAGGATACTCCTACAACAACAACAACAACCGAAAAACTAACAGAGCTCGAAAGGCGAAGTGAGAATACTATAATGATCAAGCGAAACTCCGTATGCAAAAAACAAACGTTTTAAAGGCGCGAAAGTTAGTCGATAACTCGTGATATTATTCTAATATCTGCTCAGAAAGCCAAACATGCACACACGCATGATAGAAAGAATAATGAGATGGCGCCTATCGTGGTGCCGTTACTTTGCGCTCAGCGAATTTGACTATGAGTTTCGTGCTTTTAGCTCCAGTATGGCCAGATTACCATTTTCGTAACTTGATTAAGCATTTTTTTATTATTTATTTTCGGAGTTTTAGTCCTTTCTTCATGACATTTTTCTAGCCTTTTCTAATTAAATGTAATGTTTACAATTTTGTAAAATATACATTATTTTAAAACTTAGTTTAATAATTCACCCCGTTTTACTTAGCTTTACTGGTTTTTAACATCTGGCAGCATTGCCCGCGATTGCGGTTGTTGTTGGGGTTTTTCTGCTTTCAGCAGTCAAATCTCTCTCTCGCTACTGCAGTGTTTACTAGCTTTGGATATAAAAACGCACTAAAATGCCCATTTAAAGAAAATAAAACCCCAACTTTTTATTGAATTACTTAAAGAACTTTGTATGAGTGACAAATTGTCTTTAGAATGTGCGTTTTTCTTAAATAAATGTGTAATGCATATGTACAATTTAATTTATGAGTTTTTTGTTAAGCGAGACTCTTTCGTTATTTGGGATTAGACTTCAACGCCAGGGTGGGCAAGGAGGCACTTTTTGGTCTCACAGTTGGAAAATTCAGCCAGCACAACGAAACATCCGGTAACGGACAGAGGCTGATCGATTTCGCCGGTCCCGAAACATGGTAGTCTGCAGCCCCAGATTCCAGCATAAGAAGATTCACCAAGCCACCTGGCTGTCTCCTGATCGAAAAACACGAAAACAGATCGATCATGTTGTGATAGATGGAAGACACGCTTCTAGTGTATTAGATGTACGTACGATCCGAGGACCTCTACCTACGCAAAGAATGTTCGACATCGAAAAGCTGCAGTCACAACAGACAGCCAGAAGATTCGCCACTCGACTCTCACTCCTACTCTCAGAGAGTACTGCCCAACAAACCGGCATGCACGAAAAATGGAGCAACATTTCTCGTTCTCGCTGCTGAAGAAGAAATCGGATTCCGGCGAGCCTGAAAAAACAATTGGTACGACGAGGAATGTCATGCTGCTGCCGAAAGAAAGGATGCCGCCTATAGAGCCACGCTGCGATCGGGCGCAACGCGAGCCATGTGGGGTTTTCCTGAAAGAACAAAGACGGCGATCTGGTGACTGACGTACAGAGCAATCTTAAATTATGGGGGGAACACTTCTCGAATCTATTAAATAGTGACAGCTGCGCATGTCGCAGAGAATGTGAAGATCCCGATACCCCAATCGTTGACGACGGAATTGTCGTTCCGCTACCCAATCAGGACGAGGTGAGAATAGCGATAATGCGGCTAAAGAACAACAAAGCCGACGGAATGCCGGCTGAGCTATTCAAACATGGCGGTGAGGAGCTGGTAAGGTGCATGCATCAGCTTCTATGCAAAATATGGTCGGATGAAAGCATGCCTGCCGATTGGAATTTAAGTGTGCTTTGCGCACTCCATAAGAAGGGCGATCCTGCAATCTATGCCAATTACCGCGGGATTAGTGTTCTAATATTGCCTATAAGGTTCTAGCGAGCGTATTGTGTGAAAGGCTGAAGCCCACCGTCAACCAACTGATTGGACCTTATCAGTAAGCCTTTAGACCTGGAAAGTCTATCATCGACCAAATATTTACAATACGCCAAATTTTGGAAAAGACCGATGAAAGGAGAATCGACACACACTATCTTTTCGTCGACTTCAAAGCTGCATTCGACAGTACGGAAAGGAGTTACTTAGATGCCACGAAATCTGAATTTAGTATCCCCGCAAAACTAATACGGCTATGCACGATGACGTTGCTCAACACCAGCAGCGCCGTTAGAATTGGGAAGGACCTCTCCGAGCTGTTTGATACCAAACGAGGTTTCAGACAGGGTGACTCGCTGTCGTGTGACTTCTTTAACCTGATGTTGGAGATTATCGTACGAGCCGCAGAACTAAATCGCTCAGGCACAATATTTTATAAGAGCGTTCAATTGTTGGTGTATGCCGATGATATTGACATGATTGGCCTTAACAACCGCGCTGTTAGTTCTGCCTTCTCCAAACTGGATAAAGAGACAAAGCGAATGGTCTGGTGGTGAACGAGGACAAAACGAGGTACCTCCTGTTTCAAACAAACAGTCGTTTCGGCACCCACGTCACGGTTGACAGTTATGATTTGGAGATTGTTAAGGACTTCGTTTATTTAGGAACCAGTATTAACACCGATAACAATGTCAGCCTTGAAATCCAACGTAGAATCTCTCTTGCCAACAAGTGCTACTTTGGACTAAGTAGGCAATTGAGTAGTAAAGTCCTCTCTCGACGAACAAAACTAAAACTCTACAAGGCTCTCATCGTGCCCGTCCTAACGTATGGCGCAGAATCGTGGACGATGACAACACCCGATGAAGCGGCGCTTGGAGTGTTTGAGAGAAAGATTCTGGCAAGATTTTTGGACCTTTGCACGTTGGCAGCGGCGAATATCGCAGGCGATGGAACGATGGGCTGTATGAGCTTTACGACGACTTAGACATAGCGCAGCGAATAAAGATCCAGCGACTACGCTGGCTGGGTCTTGTTGTCCGAATAGATACCAACGCTCCGGCTCTGAAAGTATTCGATGCGGTACCAGCTGGTGGTAGTAGAGGAAGAGGAAGGTCTCCTCTGCGTTGGAAAGATCAGATGGGGAAGGACTTGGCTTCACTTGGTGTGTCCAATTGGCGCCGGTTAGCACGAGAAAGAAACGACTGGCGCGCTTTGTAGAACTCGGCCAAAATCGCGTAAGCGGTGATAGCGCTAATTAACAAGAAGAAGAACTAGATAAGGTACTCATTTTGTAAAAATGTCAGTTTCTTTAGTATTTTCTCGTATTTTGTGGCTTATATTTGCGGTGAATACACCTCTTGATGCCCTATGTTCCACTAAGGATTGATGGCCGGAAGAAACGATTACACCTCTATAGTTTTAATTCGCATTGAGGAAGTTCAAATGCTTTTTAAAATGTGTAAAAAGATTTTTTGAATCTTAAGAGGAATTGAGAGAAGAAGATTTAATATTCTTGCATAACCTTAAATGGAACCAAAAATTAAATTTGCACTTTCAAATTATCAAATTTTATAAGAGTCAAACAATTTTCATTAGCACTAAAATCTTCTTAGAGTGACCTTTTTTAACCTTATTTTGTTTAATAACATAGTTTGTTTTTAACTTAAAGTTTCGGTAGCTTTAAATTAAAAAAAAAGAAACGAAAACGGAACTTTAAAATTTTTGCAATTTGGGTATAAAAAAGCACTAAATTTATTGGGAAGAGCAAATGGTTGGCAACACTGCACAACTCGGAAAAACGTGACGTCACGCACTCTTGATGGGCGCAATCTTCTTTCTATCATTCTTGGCATACACGCATATGTATGTAAAGCGTTTTTCAGTAAGAGCGCTTCAACTTTTTTTTTGAAAAAAACACAAACGGTTTGACTTTTTTAACTAATTTTTTTTTTATTATCGAGTTTGAACATATACATTTAAGTATGAAATTCGATTTCTTTTGCATGACCACCGCGTGCACGTTTTACGAAGTCCAATCGTTGAACCCAATTTTCGACCACTCTTTTGCATAAATCGGCCGAAATTCCAGCAATTTCGCGTTCAATATTGACTCTGAGCTCACAAATCGTCGCCGGCTTGTTACTGTAGACCAATGGCTTCACATAACCCCAAAGAAAATAGTCTAGAGGCGTCAAATCACACGAGCGCGGCGGCCATTCGACCGGTCCATTTCTGGAAATAATGCGCTCATCGAACTTACCCTTCAACAAATCAATTATAGCGTGTGCTGTGTGGCTTGTGGCCCCGTCCTGTTGAAACCACATGTCGTCTAAGTCCATACCATTCAATTGCGGCCAAAAATAATCGTTTATCATGTCGCGGTATCGATTTCCATTCACATTACGTGGCGATCGTTCTCGTCAACGAAAAAGATGGGCCAATTACGCCGCCGGCATGTAAACCGCACCAAACAGTAATTTTTTCGGGAAGTAACGCATATTTTGCTTGTTGACAAAGGCATTGAGCCAAAACGGGATGGCTTGTTAAATGGACCGTAAAATGGCCGTAATGCTCTTAAAGTAGCAGCAACAGAACGATTATTTTCATAAAAAATTTGCACGATTTGCAATCGTTGATCAAGTGTGTAGCGTTCCATGATGAAAGGTATACTAATGAAGTTTACAAATGACAATCGAAAAATAAAAAATATTGCGTCGTTCGCCCTCCCTATCGGAAAAAAGTTGAAGCGCACCTATTGAAAAACGCCTTATAAGGTTTTCCAATAAGAGGTGTTATTTTGATAAAATATCAATGGTTTCGTTGCTTGTGAGGCACGTAGCGCCGTCTTGTTGAAAATTAGCCCCAGATCCGACAATATGTCTTGTTGACAAAGCCATCGAGGTGGAAATGCGCCTCATTAGTCAAGATGATTTTTCGATGGAATTCCGGATCATTTTCATACATTTCAACGACCCATTTAGCAAAGACATGACGTTGTTGATGATCGGCCGGCTTGAGTTCTTGTGTTAACTGGATTTTATAAGACTTATGATCCAAATCTTTATGCAAAATACGTTGCAATGACGTTTGTGGCATGCCTATTTCCAAAGAACGACGAGGAACGACAAACACTTTCAGCTACAAACGCAATATTTTCGGTTATTCTTGAGCGACGTGCACGGGTTTTATTCTTCACACCACTAACTTGTCCCAACAGCTCAAAATTTTTTACCAATTTCTATATTGCGGTCCGACAAGGTCCTTCACAATGACCAAAAAATGTTCGAGTTTTACGAACCGTCTCTGCCAAATTTTCACCATTTTTATAGTGAATTTTAATAATTTCAATGCGTTGTTCAAGCGTTTATCGTTCCGCTTTTATTAATGGCGTAGTTTCTACTTGTCAAATATCAAAAAATGACAGCTTCAAAAGTGACATCTACCGAAATAGCGGGCTGTTCAAAATAACACCTGTTATTGGAAAACCCTTTATATGCATATATTTATATGTACGAACTAATGTATCATATTTTATGCTATGGCAAAATTTTGATTTGTCTATTTTTGATTTTTAAAGTTAACCTTCGAAATTTCGTACCATTGAAAATTTAAAATACATTCCTTTTTTTTTCTTACAGAAGATAAATACTTAGTTAAGATATATATTCACGTATGGGATTATCCAATTAAGGGGTAACACCACTGTAGAAATTTCAAAAAATTGATTTTTTTTTTATAAGCTTAAAAAATTCTTTGAACCTTTTAAAATACAGAACAAAAAGTTTTATACGTTACCGAAGTTTATTTCATAAATATTTTAAGCTTTTAACCAAGCGTTAGTGACTGCTACCTAACGATTTCTCCAAATTTCCAAACTTTAAACGCGTTTTTCTCAAAACACGTTTTCTGAAATTGGCACGCAGCATAACTCAAACAATTTTAAATATTTTTAATCAGGTTTTTCACTACGTCTGTATAATAACCTTCTTAAGAGAAGAGCGTAGGGGATTTTCGATAGATTAATTTAAACGATTGTTATAATTATTTAAGTGCCGTTTTTTTAGTCCAAAATAGAGTATTTTCCTTCAAATGCTTGCTAATTCCACAAAAATGAATATTTTTTAAGTCCCCTACGTGTTTCTCTAGCTATTCTTATCTAGATTAAGAAAAAAAAAATTTCCTTGTTCCAGATTAAAATTTGCACCCTCTGTGCTGCGTGCCGCGGAGCTCCTTCAAGAGAAACCACATTACAAAAATGTCTCCAATGCCGCCATTTTGTAAAATTTTTCGATCAAACTTTGTAGTTTTGTATTTTAGTATATAAGTAATAACTTCCCAAATCAGACTGATTGTTTTCCTTTTCTTTCTACACAAAAAAATTCTTTAAAAATCGTGTTTATTTTACGCGTATAGAGTGGTGTTACCCCTTAACAAAAACTGTACGAAATATATTAAATAATACCATATAGCCGTGAAGTTAGAAATGTACTTTGAAACCAGATTGCTGCTTTTTTTGCTGTAGTGTATCTATGTAGAACGTGCTTGGTTGCCTCGTACAGTGTCTTCTTCGCGGGCACAAATAAAATATTTTATTGCCCGAAATATAGGCGTATTTGGATTGTTGAAATGCTTCAGAAATAAACATTCTTAAACCTCATTTAAGACTTAATTTCACCGTAAATATAAAAGCTATTGTATAAAAACCAAAAACAGTCCCGATGTCAAGGATCCAGCGTAGTTTAGCTCACTACGGAACAATATTTGATCAAAGTTCATTAATTTCTGCTCATTGTGTATATAGAGCGTTTACTCTTTGTGTTTACGAGCAAAGTCATCATTGGTCGCCTTTATTACGCGGCACGATGATTTGCGTATCGTTATGCATTGAGTAAGTAATATAATGATATTACCACGGAGTCGAGTTAAATACGATCCAATACGAAAACATTACTTGGTCCATCTCACTTTTTCAACGGCCCAGGAGCAGTGCTTTCGCAAAAGCACTAGGATGGAACGGTTTATTAATGGAATACTATATTCTCTACACAAACCATCCAACTACACATTTTCGTTCTAGCCATGGGAAAGTTCTGCTAGTTTCCCCTTGTCGGTGTGATATTCCATCTCTCTTTTACCAATAGCAATTTCTTATAACTGAAAAATATATCTAGTATGCTCTAAAGGCAAGGCAACTAATCACAATAACTGCTGACAACTTAACTTCTCATTGTCGTCATCACAAACTTCTCAGCATAATACTTCTCATTTTTGTTATCAAAAAGTAATCAGCACAAACTGCTCATTTTCGTAAAAAGGAATCAGACTGATGACAAAAACTTCTCATATTCGTTATCATTACAGATTTAGAAATATATAAAATTTATATATATTTTTTTCATTAGAAAACTTTTACATACCAATTCGGTGTTTCGTCCACGGAGATTCGAACTCACACATTTTCAAATGTTAGCTAATCATCTACTCATTCGCCTATAGCGGCTATACAACAAAAATAGCCAAATTTCTCACTAGTACTTTTTTCACAGCAGCCACATTCTATCGTTAAAATCGTTCAAATTAATCAACACTGTGACGAAAACTCCTCATTTTCGTTAAAATCGTTAAAATTAATCAACACTGATGAGAAAAACTCCTCATTTTCGTTAAAGTCGTTAAAATTAATCAACACTGATGACAAAAACTCTTGATTTTCGTTAAAATCGTTAAAAAGTAATCAGACCGATGACAAAAACTCCTCATTTTCGTTATCATTAAATGTTTTATTTAGAAATTATAAAATTTATAGTTTTTAGCCAAGCATTTACTCATTCGGCTATGGTAACCATACAACAAATACAGCCAAATTTCACACTAGAACTTTTTTCAGAGCAGCCACATTATAAGCCTTGTCGTTTAAAGTACAGTAGATCTATTTTTCACTTATATGAAATTGCTATTGGTAAAAGAGAGATAGAATTCACACCAAACAGGGGAAAAGAATATTAAATGTGTTATCATCGGATTCCAACGCAGTAGTAAGAATTGAATGTGATTCCTCCACGGTCGCTCCGATGATATTTTTATAGAAAAGAAAAAAACGTTAGTGTCTATTTGCTATCATCTTTTATTGAAATTTTTATATATGTGTGTATGTATGTATTAATATGATACAATATATAATGACACGGAATATGTATGTATTAATATGTCACAATATACATATGTAATGACACGGCATTACTCTTACCTTCCGTTGGCTGACACATCCTGATCCTTGATGTGCTAATTTTGCAGTGAAATTAAATTTTAAAGTTAAGATGAAAGTAACCTCGCCGAACAGCGTTTAATGTTGCAAACAGTCACCGACGTAAACGCAGTCCCCTGTCAGCTGTTACGATCAAACTAATGAGGGCCCTATGTAAATGAACAATTACTTCCCTTCCGTATCGTAGATTTTGTCACAGGATTTTTGAAAATTCCTCTCAAGATTGCTCTCTCACCACACAGTGTTGCCAAACAATACATTTCGAAATCATTTACAAAATAAACTTGGAAAAATTTTAATTTTTGATAAAATAACTTACAAACAATGTTGAATAATGTTAATTATAGATAAATGAACTATTTGCATTTGTTGGTTTTTGACTTTGGTTTATTAAACAATGAAAAATTGTAACTGATAACACGGATGTGTGAAAAAGTGTGTAAGCAAACATATCAATGGCAACATTGTGTAGATGCAACCTAACACATACACACTCAAACCGATGTATTGTGTAAATATGTAACTAAAAGAACGCAGTTGTTATCTACGGGATGAGTTTTGCTCAATGCAATGTGCTTTCTAGGGGCTGCGGTCAAAGACTACGTACGTCGGTGACTGTTTCCAGCATTACGTTGCAGGGACTGGAACCGGTGGTTTGCAACAGTCGGAACGGTAGGCGCATTTAACATTAGGGTGGCTAAACATTTATTAGAATTTAGGGTGTGGCCTAAAAAAATGAAATATTTTATTTCTCCATTACAAAACGTTGTATATGCCATTCTGTTAATGCGCATGTATTGGAGACCAATAAAATTCCATGTATAGAAGTCCACGCAAGTGGGGAAAGTTACTGATCGCCATTCACTTGGGAGTGGCCAGGACGATTCTTCTACATATGGTTCAAGTAGCTCACAACGGCCGGGATTAGCCCACGTATCCTCTGGGTAGCTTCCGAACACCCGTTCGGGAGTGAGCTAACGTGAGAAGGCGAAGCATTCCAGGATAGCTGGTTGTGCGCTGGGTTTGGGACCCGCCACTTAAAAATCCCCCCCCCCCCCCCAATGAAAAGAATTGCAAAGCCTCGGATGAGAACTGCCTTTACTGATGACGACCCCTGCAAACGAAATAAGGAATATGATTTGAGGGCAGGCACCTGGAATGTCCGGTCCCTTAATGGGGAAGGTGCCTCTGCCCGGTTGGTTGATATCCTCGTGAGAGTAAAGGCTGACATCACTGCCATCCAAGAGATGCGATGGACGGGGCAAGGTAAGAAAACCATAGGACCTTGCGACGTCTACTACAGCTGCCATGTAGGAGCGCAGATTCGGTGTCGGATTTGTTGTGGGAGAGAGACTTCGTCGCCAAGTACTGTCGTTCACTCCGGTGGACGAGCGTCTCGCAATAATCCGTATCAAAGCGCGATTTTTTAACATTTCGCTAATTTGCGCCCACGCCCGGACGGAAGAGAAGGACGATGCGACCAAAGATTCCTTCTATGAGCGCTTGGAACGTTCCTATGAGCGCTGCCCCCGCCACGACATAAAAATCGTGCTTGGCGACTTCAACGCCAGGGTGGGCAAGGAGGGAATTTTTGGTTCCACAGTCGGAAAATTCAGCCTGCATAACGAAACATCCGGTAACGGACAGAGGCTGATCGACTTCGCTGGGGCCCGAAACATGGTAGTCTGCAGCACCAGATTCCAGCATAAAAAGATACACCAAGCTACTTGGCGGTCTCCTGATCGAAAAACACGAAACCAGATCGACCATGTTGTGATAGATGGAAGACACGCTTCTAGTGTATTAGATGTACGCACGATCCGAGGACCCAACATCGACTCGGATCATTACCTTGTTGCAGCCAAGCTGCGCACCCGCCTCTGTGCAGCAAAAAACGTACATCTACCTACGCAAAGAATGTTCGACATCGAAAAGCTGCACTCACAACAGACAGCCAGAAGATTCGCCACTCGACTCTCACTCCTGCTCTCGGAGAGCACTGCCCAACAAACCGGCATGCGCGAGCAATGGAGCAACATTTCTCGTTCCCTACGTACCGCCGCCGAAGAAGAAATCGGATTCCGGCGAGCCCGAAAAAACAATTGGTACGACGAGGAATGTCATGCTGCCGCAGAAAGAAAGGATGCCGCCTATAGAGCCACGCTGCGATCGGGCGCAACGCGAGCCATGTGGGATCGCTACAGACAGCTGAAAAAGGAAGAGAGACGTATTATCCGACAGAAGAAACGAGAGGCCGAAATACGTGAGTGCGAGGAGCTTGAGATGCTCGGCGGCTTACAGAAGGTTTTAAGACCGGGGCGTTGTCCTGTAAGAACAAAGACGGCGATCTGGTGACTGGCGTACAGAGCAATCTTAAATTATGGAGGGAACACTTCTCGAACCTGTTAAACGGTGACAGCTTTGCATGTCACAGAGAATGTGAAGATCCCGATACCCCAATCGTTGACGACGGAATTGTCGTTCCGTTACCCGACCATGACGAGGTGAGAATAGCAATATCACGGCTAAAGAACAACAAAGCCGCGGGCGCCGACGGACTGCCGGCTGAGCTATTCAAACATGGCGGCGAGGAGCTGGTAAGGTGCATGCATCAGCTTCTATGCAGAATATGGTCGGATGAAAGCATGCCTGCCGATTGGAATTTAAGTGTGCTTTGCCCACTCCATAAGAAGGGCGATCCTGCAATTTGTGCCAATTACCGCGGGATTAGTCTTCTAAATATCGCCTATAAGGTTCTAGCGAGCGTATTGTGTGAAAGGCTGAAGCCCACCGTCAACCAACTGATTGGACGTTATCAGTGTGGCTTCAGACCTGGAAAGTCTACCATCGGCCAAATATTCACAATACGCCAAATCTTGGAAAAGACCCATGAAAGGAGAATCGACACACACCATCTTTTCGTCGACTTCAAAGCTGCATTCGACAGTACGGAAAGGAGTTACCTGTATGCCACTATGTCTGAATTTGGTATCTCCGCAAAACTAATACGGCTATGTAAGATGACATTGCTCAACACCAGCAGCGCCGTCAGAATTGGGAAGAACCTCTCCGAGCCGTTTGATACCAAACGAGGTTTCAGACAGGGTG
The DNA here is from genome assembly GCF_028408465.1 of Anastrepha ludens. Classification (NCBI taxonomy): domain Eukaryota; kingdom Metazoa; phylum Arthropoda; class Insecta; order Diptera; family Tephritidae; genus Anastrepha; species Anastrepha ludens. The sequence continues at coordinate 27,099,687 of NC_071503.1, forward strand.
ACTCGCTGTCGTGTGACTTCTTTAACCTGATGTTGGAGAGGATCGTACGAGCCGCAGAACTTAATCGCTCAGGCACAATTTTTTATAAGAGCGTACAATTGCTGGCGTATGCCGATGATATTGACCTCATCGGCCTTAACAACCGCGCTGTTAGTTCTGCCTTCTCCAAACTGGATAAAGAGGCAAAGCGAATGGGTCTGGTGGTGAACGAGGACAAAACGAAGTACCTCCTGTTTTCAAACAAACAGTCGGCGCACTCGCGTATCGGCACCCACGTCACTGTTGACAGTTATAATTTTGAGGTTGTAAAAGACTTCGTTTATTTAGGAACCAGCATTAACACTGATAACAATGTCAGCCTTGAAATCCAACGTAGAATCTCTCTTGCCAACAAGTGCTTCTTTGGACTAAGTAGGCAATTGAGCAGTAAAGTCCTCTCTCGTCGAACAAAACTAACACTCTACAAGACTCTCATCATGCCCGTCCTAACGTATGGCGCAGAAGCTTGGACGATGACAACATCCGATGAAGCGACGCTTGGAGTGTTCGAGAGAAAGATTCTGCGTAAGACTTTTGGACCTTTGCACGTTGGCAACGGCGAATATCGAAGACGATGGAACGATGAGCTGTATGAGCTTTACGACGACATAGACATAGCGCAGCGCATAAAGATCCAGCGGCTTCATTGGCTGGGTCATGTCGTCGGAATGGATACAAACGCTCCGGCTTTGAAAGTATTCGATGCGGTACCAGCTGGTGGTAGCAGAGGAAGAGGAAGGCCTCCTCTGCGTAGGAAAGATCAGGTGGAGAAGGACTTGGCTTCACTTGGTGTGTCCAATTGGCGCCGGTTAGCACGAGAAAGAAACGCGAGAAACGCTTTGTTGAGCTCGGCCGAAATCGCGTAAGCGGTTATAGCGCCAATTAAGAAGAAGAAGAAGGATAAATGTCAATTTTGTGTAGATTTTGGTGTGATAGTTTCGTGATTTTTGTGCGGTTGTGAAAATTGCTGCTGTTAAAATAAATAAATAATTTATAATTAAAAAGGTAAGTAAAAAAGAGGTTGTCTGTAAAGTCGGTTTACTGACGATAGTTTAACGTGACAACGTCATAAGAAAATATTGATGGAACGGTTGCAATTTTCAAAACAAAATTTTAATTTTATTTGTTTGATAGATATTTTGTATGGATATAGAGGAGGAGGTAAATGGAATTGCAATGGAATAGGTCAAGTTACATTAACACAAACGTGAAAAATTACGAAACATTTATCAAATTCATGAAAGATATGTTCAATTTCGATTGTGCATCAGACGTTAATAGGTCAACTACACTAAGAGGCACCATCATCGATTTGCCTTTTTCAAGACACTTTACACTCGAAACACTCCCTTTCATTTCCTACTTTTTCTATCATCGTCCTATTCTCAACAGAGAAATGGTTCATTACCATGCACACAGGAAGAAGGCATATGCAAATACAAGTATGTGAATTTATATACCTACATTTGCGCATATACATACATATGGTTCATTACCATGCACACAGGAAGAAGGCATATGCAAATACAAGTATGTGAATTTATATACCTACATATGCGTATATACATACATATATATGCTCACTCAAGTAAGACAGAGCCAGATGTCGAACGTTGCCGAACGTGGGGGCCGATTGTGCTCTTTGTCGTTCGTTCCGCGCTCTCGCTTGCAGTTCAAGCACATTAGCTTACATTTGCTTGCGTACGGAATAGATTCGTATATTTGATATGTCCATATGACTTGTATGCATCTTTACATATAGATTTGCTCTTTTTGAAAATTGCACCAAAGTATATGTATGTATGTATGCATGTTTACATACATATATTAGTATACAACATATCTTATAAGGTATATGGTAAATATTACCATACATTTTTTCCTTCATATATAATAAAAAAATTAATAATAATAACATTAAAACAACAGGTACTATTAACAAACTTGGTTTTATTTTAAATTCTTTAAGTGAATCAAATTAATAATAATCAATAAGAAGGCTTATGCAAATACAAATACGTGAATTTATATATGTACATATGCGCATATACATACATATATATGCTCACTTAAGTAGGAGAGAGCAAGATGTCGAACGTTGCCGTTCGTTTGCTTTGTTTGCTTTGTCGTTCGTTCCGCGCTTTCGCTTGCAGTTCATTCAATGCAATGAGCAAGGTAACGACAAATGAGCAAGGTAACGGCAATGAGCAAGGCAACGACATATGAGCAAGGTAACACTAATGAGCAAGGTAACAACATATGAGCAAGGTAACGACACATTTTTTCGTGCGGCCAGCCTGTTAAATCGAATTATAAGACGTTATCACGTCAAAAAAATATGTATGGCACTACAAGGTTTTTCTATCGTCAAGAAGACATTTTGGGGCTCCGCTGTGCGCTTGACTGCTTATGCACATATGTACATATGTGTACAATTTCAAGGTGGATTTATTAAGCTGATGGCAACCACTAAGCTGAATTATTCGCCGTAGATATGAACAACGTCAAAATGTCGTTTTCTTTGCATGTGTGTGCTTATATTCATGTGTTTGCAAATACTTCTACGTATTAATAGTTTATCTATTTTTATTACACAAATGACCTGTCTGGTTCAATTTAATATTTGGTGATGTAAAATTAAAATTCAAGATTATGCACGTTTGCTGAGCTATTGGTGTAAATGGAACATTTATTCGTGTATGTTAATTTATGGACCCGCGGTTGTCCTTTTATTTAATTCATTTAAAATGTTAGGATAATTTATTGTAGCTGTATCATTGCTAGACCGTGGGGAATCATACAAAACACTAATTCGACTCACTTATTATGGAAGAGACGTACAAACACTTAATAATGCAGGCCCACAAGAGTTGGCACATGCACTGTTGGAAGCTGGAAGCTAATATTATAAACCAGGAAATTGTGTCTGCCAGTGTAGACACAACCTCTTTTGTTGCACGGATTGAAATTGAATGCTAATTCAGATATCGAGTATGAGCAGGTGTGCATAATAATAATTCGAATAATAGGCATAAATAACACAGTCCTGCGAGGGTGAGTTTCTAGAATGGCTGTACTTGTTTCTTGTAGTTTTTTATGCGCTGAAAACGAATCTGACCTTCGAAATGCTCCATCACGTCAGGATTTTTGGTAAATGAAGCCTAAAAGGTCAAAAAATGGCCATTTTAGTCATTTTTGATATTTTTTTTTGGGATAGAAAATTTTTTTTTTCAATTTTCGACGAAAAGGTCGCATAGTACAACTCTTTAGCTCTAAAACCCATTTTTTAAAATTATTGTACGATTTTTAAAAAAAAAGTTATGACATTTTGAAATTAACAGTTTCAGTTACGTATACGTTGGGTATAACGTCTATTGGAGTAACTGAAACTGTTAATTTCAAAATGTCATAACTTTTTTTTAAAAAATCGTACAATAATTTAAAAAAATGGGTTTTAAAGCTAAAGAGTTGTACTATGCAACCTTTTCGTCGAAAATTGAGAAAAAAAAATTTCTATCCCAAAAAAAATTATCAAAAATGGCTAAAATGGCCATTTTTTGACCTTTTAGGCTTCATTTACCAAAAATCCTGACGTGATGGAGCATTTTGAAGGTCAGATTCGTTTTCAGCGCATGAAAAACTACAAGAAACAAGTATAGCCATTCTAGAAACTGAAAAAAGTTAAATTTCGCAGGCCTGTGTAATCAATCATTCGTTTTTTATATCATAGGTGCTCACAGATTTAGAGGACGTCATACAGACCTACATACATATATCGATACCGCACAGTGCACAGCAGAGGATTAAATCCAAATGGATTAAATAAAATTAAATAATTTATTTTTCAATCAATTTTGCAAAGTTTAAGAACTTATGTTCTAAATACAGATTATAAAAATTATGTGGGAAATATGGCGACTTTTTATATTGTGACAATTTCTAGTGCGGTTTTTCAACTAACTTTTCTTCGGGTGGTAAATTAGCTAAACTTTTCTGTTCTAGTTTTTCTGCTAGAAGTATGGAAAACAAGCGTTGCTTTTGGTTTTAGTTTTGACGAGCGATTCTAATGCCCACTGATATTGTATGGAATTCTCCTAGCCGCCGCAGTGCTTGGGAAGAAATATTATTTAAATGCAAGTATGGGTAAGTATTCTCTTTGCTTACCTGCATTCACATCACCGCATCGCAAGTGCTGGCATCTTCAAAGCAATTTGTTCAGACACACAAATTAATAAACCGACCTTGGAAAATACTAAGCAATTTAATTTCACAAGCAAAGAGCCCTGGAAACTAACAGCTGATTTTGACGTGATGCCTAAACCACAGGCAAGAACAAATATATGTATGTTTTTAGTTATATGTGGTCGCCATCACCTGTAATAAATTCGCATTGGTATACATGTTTGTAAAGAGCAATTTTTGTAGCATTTTTATTCTTTTTCTACACCATTACCGAAGAAGCGTATCGTTATGCATTGCAGAATAGTTCTTCATTCTGCATGAACATACATACACAGTATGTTCAATAAATAACAGAACTTTTTAGTTAAATCATGGAACACGTACAGCTATCTATTAAACTTTGATCATAGTGAAAAGGTACAAGCGTCAGCTTTTAACCGCAGCCAACTTCATGTAAATCGTTTGACAGGTTAAAGAGTTATGCGCCTTTTATTGACAGTATGTTTCGTGCTTGTGTCGTAAAAAAACAATAGAGCAAAGAGCAAATATTAAATTCTGTGTTAAACTTGGAAAAACATTTAGAGAGACGTACGAATAGATGCAAAAAGTTTATGGTGATGATTTTTTAGCTCGTTCAAATGTATATAATTGGTTTAAACGATTTAAAAATGGTCGTGAAGATTTGAATGATGATGAAAGACCTGGTCGTCCAGAAGCAAGTAATCGTGCTGAATTGGTGGAAAAAGTCCGCGAAATCATTGCTGTTGACGGAAATTTCACTGTTAGAATGTTGACTGAAGAGTTAAATTCATCTACTGGTACCATTTGGACAATTTTAACTGACGATTTGGGTAAAAGAAAGGTTTATGCACGCTTTGTTCCACACCAATTAAATGAAGATCAAAAAATTGCTCGTGTAGAGCATTGTAAAGACATCATTTCAACAGCTGAAAGCGATCCAAATTTTCTTGATTCGATCATAACTGGTGACGAAACATGGTGCTTCAAATATAACCCTGAAACTAAGCGTCAATCTGCAGAATGGAAGACGAAGGGGGAGCCAAAAGCAAAGGAATTGCGTTTTCAGAAGTTAAGAATCAAAACAATGTTGATCACGTTCTACGATTCCAAGGGTATTGTACACAAGGAATTTGTTGCAGAAGGTCAAACTATTAATGGATAATACTATTTACAAGTTTTACATCGTTTGTGGTCAAGAATTTTTCGTGTAAGACCTGAATATCCAGAGGGGAAACAGCTGTTTTTATTGCATGATAATGCACCACCTCACAAAACCAAAAATGTTCGTGAATTTTTGATGCAAAAACATATTTGGGTCATCGACCACCCTCCGTTTCTCCTGATCTATCACCATGCGACTATTTTCTGTTCCCTAAATTGAAAACTGCCATGAAAGGTGCGTTTTATGATGATATTCCAGCCATTCAAGCACCCGTGACACAGGTGTGAAAGAACATTCCCTTAGATGACATAAAAAAGGCCATGCAAAAATTGGTTGATCGTTCTGAACGTGGTATCGAGTTAAATGGAGACTATTTGAATAAAAAATAACTTTCAAACACAGTACGATACGTGTTTTATTCTACATCTGAAAAGTTATGTTATTTATTGAACATACTGTGTAAGTGAAATGCATATATTTCTCGGCATAAATTTAGTAATGGAATGCAAATAGCATCCCTCTCTACCGCTTTGATAAAATTTGAAGCCTTTTGTACTTCACAAGTTACGATGAAATTTCTATGGACAAGGTAATTATGTAATGGATTGTTGCGTTTTCAGAGATACATTTTCTTGAATTTCCTTTAGCGTTTCGCATTAGACCGTTTGAATGAGAGTTTCTATTGCCGATTAAAAAACAAAGCGTTTTATTTCAAATAACAACTATTAATATTATTATTTAATATATTTATTAAATTATAATTAAAATTATAAAGTAATATATATATTTACAGCACAAGCTACCAGGGCTATCGGCCAAGTCATTACGTGAAATAATTAGTTACTTATTGTATATTATACACTTATATTTATTAACATACTATACTTATATATTATAATATCTTAAATTAGATGTGCCATGTTCAAATGTTTTAAAAAGTTGAAAATAAGTTTTACGCTGGTTTCTGTTGTATTGGAGAGAATTTCAAGTGGGTTTTTATTTGCAAAATATTTCGTGCGTAGATGGGAGATAGCGGTAAAACTTAGCAAAATATGACGTACACTTAGATCAGATTTGTTGCAGAAAGTACATGAAGGTGGTTGAGAATTCTTCAAAAGGTATTCATGTGTTAGAAGGCAGTGGCCTAACCTTAGGCGTATAAAGTATTTATTCATCCAGGTTGATGTGTTTGTTGGTAAGATGATCCCGTTCCCATGAAGATTCACTTCTTTGTATTGGTGTTTATAATTGGACCAATTACATTCTTGCCGTGAACCCATAACTTTGGAAAATATATTTTTGATGGATTTTTGTCCGAATGGCATGTGGTAGTGGAGACACAATTTTAAAGCACGTTTTGCTGCCTTGTCGGCATATTCGTTACCTGGAATACCTGCATTGCTAGGCACCCACATGAGTTTTACTTTTGGTGACAGACTAATTAGTAGTTGCTGTAAATGGTATAGAGGATCGACAGTAATACGAAATCTTTTGGCAGCTTTAAAGACAGATAGACTGTCAGTGCATATCACTGTTTTTTTATTGATGCCTTTAGTCACAGACAAAGCTGATAATATACCCTGGAGTTCCGCGTCAAATATGGTTGCATAGTTCGGGAGGAGTCCACAGGTGACAGTGTCGCCATTACTGTTTGTTACAGCAAATGAGACTCCATCACCTTGTTTCGAGCCATCCGTGTATATGAAATTCCAGCCATACTCTTGCAATGGATTTGCTAAGCTATAAAAATGTGTTTGGTAAGTAGAGTTATTTGTTATTTCTTTACGTAGGAGAGCTAATTCATTCACAAGCACGCTTCTTTTAAGCGCCCATGGTGGAAATTTGGTGGCGGGGATCTTCATTGGGTGTGCGTCCATATTTAAATCAGACGCTAATTCTTTTATTTCGCATAGTGCTGACTTATGTGACATGCAAGTTTTCCTTTGTTTAAGAAGCTGAATTTCTTGATGTAGAATATGTTCACTGATGCAAAATAGTTTGTAAACAATGCGACTGCGTAGATATTGTATGCGGTCTTCAATTGATAGAAAGCTACCTTCAGCTAGAATGTTTTTTACTGGTGTCGACCTGAACGCTCTAAGGCTTCGCCGTACTGCAATGTTAAAAGGCGCCTTGATCTTGTTAAGGGTGTCTTTGCTGCATTTACCATATATTTGTAGTCCGTAATCGATTTTGCTCTGTAACGTTAGCCTGGTGACACTAAGAAGAGTATTTGTTTGTGCGAAGCTTTTGTTTGAGCTTAGATATTTAATGATATTAAGCCTGGTAGCTAGTGCATATCTTAAATTAGTACAGTGGGCCTTAAAACTATGTTTCTTGTCAAATATAACACCAAGTATGTTTAGAGTAGTTACATTTGGAATATTAAAATTTATACGGCTTATATAATATTAAAGGACTTACAGCTATGTTTTTTTGCAAATATGTAGGTGTTTGCATTTGTCTGATGAAATGCCAGCACCTGAGTATTCACTCCAACTTTCAATGGCATTTAGAGCGCTATTGAAAGTATCTTGGATTTTTGTTGTGTTTTTGTGACTGCAAAATATGTATAAGTCATCGGCATATAGGCAATGCTTTACGTTATGTTGTTGGCTAAGCAATCGACTTACATCATCGAATGCTATCAGAAATAGAGTAACTGAGAGAGGTGACCCCTGGGGGATACCATTCTCTAACGAAAATATTGTTTCTGAGGAAGGACTTAATGAAGTTTAATATCTTCGGGCCAAGCTTTCATTCTTGTAACTTTTTTAATACAACGTGACAACCAATTTTGTCGAAAGCTTTAGTGAAATCAATGGAAAGAATATAAGTGTGGTTTCTGGAGGATATATTTTTCGATATGTGGTGGTCGAGGAAGAGTAAGACATCTATAATGCTTATACCAGCTTTAAATCTAGTTTGAAATGGAGATATTTTATGTTTTTCCTTCAGAAACCACATTAGTCTTGTCGATATTATCTTTTCCATAGTTTTACTGACACACGAAATAAGGGAAATCGGCCTGTAGTTAGCAAATGAACCAGGATCTTTATTACGCTTTGCTATTGGAACAACGACAGCTGTTTTAAAGCTTTGGGGAATAATGCTAGAACTCAATATAGCGTTGTAAAATTTAATCAAACGTTCTTTAAAAATCACAGGAGTGAAACGCAGCATTTAGTAATTTATATCATCAAGTCCTGGTGTAGTTCCTTTCATTGTTTTAAGAACTGATTCTAATTCATAGAAGGTAATATCATGTTCAAGGTGAATGACCAAACTGTCTATGCAGTCGGCAGGGCGCGCGTGCGAAGTATTTTTAGATTGGTTAATGAATTGTGAAGGAAAGTTGGATGTGAGCTATGCCTCGGAAATGCACCTGGCGAAATCTATGGAGATGTCCGATGGGTCGGAAAAAAATCTGGCAATTGGAAGTTATTGACTTAGGGATTTTCGGTGTACCTGTAAGCGTCTTTATTCTTTTCCAAATGCTTCCGGTTGAAGAACTTGGGTTTAAGTATTTTGTGAACTCTTCAAAACTCTTACGTTTAGCAAGCCGATTTCTTTGTTGAATCTGGCATTACATTTTTTATATGTTATAAGTGTGAAAGTACAGGGAGACTTTTTGTATGTTCTGCACGCCGAAACTTTTTCGGTTCGCAGAGCGTTGAGCTCGGGTGTCCACCAAGGGACTCGCCTTGAAGCTTTGCGCGAGTGAGCTAATGGAATAGAAGAGTTTGTTGCTTCGCGCAAGGATTTTTGAATCGTGGCTGCTTCTTTGTTAGTATTTTGGGCATCAAATGTTGGTAGGCGCTTCGTAAGCAAAATTTTTTGATACTCGTACTTATTCCAGTTAGCCTTTAATGTGTTATATTTTTTGGTTTTGTTGCAGCAAGGGGAGTTTGTGGCGCATAGAGTGATGAGCATATTATGGGGAACTGATCGCTGTTGTGCAGATCATCTAAGGTGAAGCATGAGGCGAGAGGAAGTAGTTGCGGGGAACATATTGTTAGATCTATGTGCGTAAACGATTTGTGTGTAGAAAAGTGAGTTGAGCTATTGTTGTTTAGAACTGCCAAATTGGAATGAAGTATGAAGTCTTCGACTATAGTGCCTCTGAGATTGGCCATTGGTGAGCCCCATAGTGGACTCCAGCTATTTAAATCTCCACAGAGAATAACGGGAGTGGTAACATTAGATAATAACTGAATTAAATCTGAATCTGAAAAGGTTTGGGTTGGAGGGATAAATAGAGAAAAAGTAGTAATGGGAGTTTTTAGATTAATTTCAACTGCCACTATTGACAGATTAGAATTAATGGATTTGAATTTGTGTGGATGCTTTTATAGACTAATAGTCCACAACCTTGCTTAGCATAATTGAAGTTGTGAAAATAAGTGGAGTATTGTTTAGGAGGGTATAGTGTAGAGTTATGTCTCAAGTGTGTTTCTTGGATACAAATTAAGTGGGGGCTACGGTCTTTAATCAAAGTTTCTAATTCTATGTAGTTGTTAAAATATCCCTTCATATTCCATTGAAGAATATTAAGAATCATGGACGAAATTTATTATGGTTACCTATTGTATTATTCAGGTTATTTCTTCGTGGACGCTGTTGGATGTCTGTATAAGTTACTGTAGTCACTGTGTTGCTTGGATTTGAATCTACACATTCCAAGTGCTCATAAGAGATGGTTGTAAGAGATAGTTTTTCTGTTGGATTTAAGTTGGATGAAAGAGATGTGGCGTTTTTTGAAGAGCTTGTAGTAGAAATGTTATGTTTGTTATTGAGTAAAGAGAAGTTAGGTGTTGAATTGATAGAGTTACGTATCGAAAGAGATTGGGGAATTACCGTGTGCGTAGTAACTATATTTTGTTGAGTCGAAAGAGATGAGAGGCTTGAATTTGCATTAGAGTCGTGAGTAGTAAGAGGAAGAGAGTTGTGTGAAGTAATGAAGGAAGAGAAGAGAGCTTGCAGATCTGATGGGTTGTAGTTGTTATTGGTATTTTTTATCAAATCGAATGATTTATTGGATCCGTTAGAGTAAGAGTTATGATTGGTTTGTGATGGAATCGATGGGTCGACAGAGCTGTTTTAACAGTTAGGAAGAGAGATGGAATTTGAGTTGAGTATACTTGTTTGCGGTTGTGAGGAGCTAGCAACCGATGTATAAGATTGCTTTGAGTTAACGGGTGTGGGATTATGGATTCTGTATAGACGTTTAGCTTCTTTATAATTACACTTGTTCTGTGTTTTTATTTTCAGTATTTCTTTTTGTTGCAAATATAAAGGGCAGTGTTTGTCAGAAGCTGAATGAGAGCCAAGACAATTTGCATACATGGTACGTTGACATAATGCGGGGTTGTGTTGGGGGCATATTGCAATTCTTACAAGTGGGGTTGTTGTTGCATCTTTTGATAGTGTGGCCGAGCAGTTGGCAATTTCTGCATCGCATTGGTGTTGGGAAATATTCTTCTACTCTCACTGAGTACCAAGCGATATCAATGTCTTGTGTGACCTTGTAAAGGTTAAATGTCAGAACGATTCGGCCTGTTGGGACTTTTTGGGATTTAAGACCTTCAAGAATTTCTTGTCCTTCTGTGTTTGCAAGATTTAGATGCACCTTTGCATCTATTTAATAATGCGTGTAAATCTATTGAAACCACCGAAATTTTTGCATTTTAGAAATTTTTCAGCCACTTTATTTGGTTTTGTTAGTACGAGTATGCTCCCATCGCGAAGTATGCTCACTGAGCTATAGAAAAGGAGAACGTTATATAGCAGCTTGGGTTTATATACCCAAGCTTACAAACAAAATACCGTTTTTAAAACAATGTGGAACAATATGCCTGTAACATTCATTTTAACGAAGTGTGAACGTGTCTGCACGTCCAGAACAGCAATTGAAAGAGCTTCTATGTATTGCGCCTATGTTAGGGTATCCGGTCGCAGGAGGAAAGTTTGTTGTGGATACAAATGCTGGCGCATACGGAATAGGTGGAGTACTTTGGCAAACATCAATGAGTAAGAAAAAGTTATCGCATACAATAGCAGAGTCCGCGGAAAGTCGAAGATGAATTACTGCGACAAGAAGTGTTAGCTGTTTTTGGGTGTGTAAAACATTTCCACAAATACTTCGACGGCCACCAATTCCAGTTATGAACAGACCACGCAGTATTCAGACGGGATCTCCAGCTCAAGCATCAGGAGGGACAAGTTGCATGGTGGATTGAAAGGTCGCAAAATTACGACTTCGAGATCGAGCATGGAAATGATGATGCACTTTTTCGGTGACCTTGTGCTATAGAGTGTAATCATTGTTCCAAAGTCGAGAGATCGGAAGGGATAGTTGATATTAGACTAATGCAGTTGCAACCTGATGATGAGTGGAAACAAAGTGCAATAAGAAAAAGCCAATTTAATGGTACTGACCTAGGAACGATCATGGAGGCGAAAGGAGCTGGAAAGAGACCATCTAAAAATTAAATGGCACAAGAAAGTCCTGTGACTAAGGCGTATTGGATACAGTGGAGAAGATTAAACAACGGTTTTACTGAGTAAATTTCAGAGAATCAGTAACCGAATGGATTCGAAATTGCGCGGAGTGTATGGAAGCGAAAGGTTTGAAGGAGAGAAGGCGTGGAAAACTATAGCAATACAACGCAGGTACATCATTTGAGCGAGTGGCCATGGATGTTGCCGCACTCTGGAGGAACACTTCCGAAACGTGGTTGGCACTTTCCGTCGAAAGTGGGGCAAACGCATCCAACTGGTTCCTCTACGCCTATCGCTCATACTACTGGCTAATCGATTGCTAGGACCAGTTTTGGAAGCGATTTAAGGCTTCCGTTTGATTTATCGTTTGAAGAGGTGCCGCTCCTGCAATGCACGAAGGTAGAATTACATCATCATGTGAGGCAAAATCAGGCTAACGATTAAGAAGATGAAGGACAGATTTGACCGTGCTGTGAACTCCAAAAGATTCAGCGAAGGTAGTTTGGTACTTCTTTATAATCCGCAAAGAAAGAAAGGGATTTCTCCAAAACTGCAAGCCTCCTGGGCAGGTTCATACAAGATGATTAAAAGATTGAAAGATATCATGTATCGTAAACAGGAATGCAAAACTGGATGGGGAAAAGTCAAAGCAGTGCATCTGGAGAGATTGGCTCCATTTGGATCGAAGGATATGGTGTCTTATCGAGACGATCACACTTAAGCGGAGGGCAGTGTAGCGAATGGTGAAGTTCCGCGAGCCGAACGGTAAGAATAGCGAACGATATGCCAAAGGAAAACCATGAATTAGGCTTGATGTCGACAGCAGAAATCGAGGGTACGGGGTACTCGTCCCACAAAGACTAATCACCGCAGAAAACTTTTTCACTAAAAGTTAACAGCGGTAAAGGCAATTCGTAAAATTTAATAGCAAGTGAGTATTGCTAACAGCAATTAGAAATGTAAGATATTATTGGAAAAGCTTGTATGAGGGGCGTAATGTATTTGGCATTACATGTGTTTTTTATTTATTTTGCCCTTTTGTTTTGACATTCGAGTTATGAAAATTGCGCCAAAATAATAAATGTTAATCGCATAAGTTAACGGTATTTTAGTTTTGTGAGATTACCAGAGTGACTCGAGGCAATTTCAGTGGGAATTCGGTTTTTAAGAGCGTTTACGAAAATTCGCAAATTTAAAGCAACTAGTGCGAGTTAATTGTGAAAGAGCGTGCAGTCATTTCGCGTTTTTTAAAGCGCGTGTGTTTTAAAAAAATTTTAAAGTTTGAGTCACGATAGGATGTGTCGTGGTTGCCTTGTTTTGAGCAAGGCTTTTTGAGAACAGGCTTTTTTCGTTGCCGAAGGATAAAGTTGAAGTGGCAGAGTGGAGGGGCAATTTAAAAACTTATATGTGTGTCATATGTTGGTGTAAAGCATTTTAAGCCATATATTGTGGGAGGAAAATGTTTAAAAAAGAGTGCCATCCATATATAGTAGGTATATATATATATATTATATTTATATTTCGCTAAAGCGAAGCTACTAGAAAAGCACACACTTATCTACATATATATTGTATACATTTGGTACAATATAAGGCGGGGTAGGTTTGATTCAGGGTGAGGCTCGCTAACTTGTGACATTCAAGTTTTGGGGAAGGAAATTTGAGCAAGTGAATAAATTTAAATGAATTTTTGAAAGTACTACTGTGGGCAAAAAGTAAGGTGAATTTGGTTTTAAAATGAAAAATCTTTATTTATTCTTGCCAACGATTTTTCCAATCCCCGAAACATTCCGAATAGTCCATTTCCGGTATAGCCATCAGCACCTTCTTCGATTCAGCTTTTATCTCCTCAATCGACTCGAAACGTGTTCCCCGGAGTGGTCTCTTGAGTTTTGGGAATAGCCAGAAGTCACACGGAGCCAAATCAGGCGAATACGGTGGTTGCGGAACGATATGCGTGGAATTTTCGGCGAAATGGTCACGAAGAACGAGTGCAGTGTGAGAAGGTGCATTATCGTGATGCAAAAAACAAAGGTTTTTGGCCCATAATTCTGGTCTTTTTAGACGAATTGCTTCACGTAAACGACGCATAACGCTCGAATAATATTCCTTATTAACAGTTTGGTCAGGTGGAAGGAATTCATAGTGCACCACACCACGAAAATCGAAAAAACTGTCATCATGACCTTTATTTTTGAACGACTTTGACGTGCTCTTTTCGGTCTGGCCTCGCCTTTAGCACGATATTCGCTTGATTGGTCGGTTGTTTCAGGGTCGTAAGCATAAATCCAAGTCTCATCTCCCGTAATGATGCATTTGAGCTTGTCCTGATAGTCTGAAAGCATTGTTTCACACACATCAACGCGACGACTTTTTTCCAAGAAATTGAGAGTTTTCGGTACCAAACGAGATTTGACTTTTCGTAGGTCCAAATGGTCTTTCAAAATGGTTTTCACAGATTCTTCTGATATTCCGATCATATCAGTAAGGTCTTTAACAGCCAACCGACGGTTTTTGAGCACTAACTCCTTCACTTTATTGACGTGCTGGTCATCTGTTGACGTCGATGGTCGTCCGGAGCGCTCCAAGTCATCAACACGTTCTCGACCCTCTTTAAAGTCTTTGTACCACTTATAAACATTTTTCTGCGACATGGTCGAATCACCAAATGCCTTCTGCAACATGCTAAACGTTTCCGCAAACAAAATTTGATGGCACTTCTCTGCTCAATCAAATCAGGCATTGTAAAAATCTTGGTCGTTTGGTAAACACAAGCGTAAATATATTACTGATAATGACATTCACATGAAAGTTGGCCCAGATGTTATTAACAGTGCTGCCAACTCATGAAAAAATAACTAGAGCGAAATTTTAATCCCGCGAGGTTTGACAAATAAATTAACCTTACTTTTTGCCCACAGTAGTAAATAATATTACACACCTATATGTACCTATGTGCATATACATATAATATTACCAAGTGTGATATTAACACTAAAATTACCGACGGATCAAAATGACCGTTTGTATCAATCGTTCCCAAGATTTCCCCGCTAAACTTCATTTAATATTTTCTGATAATATTATGACTTTTTCAAATTTCATGTATTTATTAATATTCCCACTCCCGTTTTTGACGTGATATCGTCTTATAATTCGATGTAGCCAGCTGCACGCACCAAAAAATGCGGCGTTATCTTGCTCGTGCGGCGTTACCTAGCTTGAACTGCAAGCGAGAGCGCGGAACTTACGACAAAGAGGCACAATCGCCCCCGCGTTCGGCAACGTCCAACATCTGTCGCTCCCCTACTTCAGTGAGCATATATATGTATGTATATGCGCATATGTATATAAATTCACATATTTGTATTTGCATATGCCTTCTTCCCCTTGGGGGAACCTGTTATCCCTATAAGACGCGTCCCCAGGTGGTGGATAGGGGAACGCCTCCCAGATATGGAAGGTAGGAGAGTAGGTCTTCGGCGAACCACACAGGTCGAAGACGTAAACTTCGTTAAAGAAAACTCCCTCAACCCAAGGTGTAACGCGACCCGTGCCTATTGTGTGGGTTTGGCAGCCGGGGGATAAAATTAGGCTGTCTCTTAACAGAGCCCTCCTGACATCAGGCCGCCTCAGGTTGTAACGGTGGCCTGACCATGGTATGGGGCGCTGCCATGTCGGACCATGTTTTTCCCCTAATCCTCATTTGTCACCGCACATGGCGACATGGGCAGCCATTTGGAAGGGCAGGTGATCGTAAGAAACAAAAAGAATGAACAAATAACAAACAACTAAAATTTCGGATAACGCTACCAAGAAGACGGACAAACAGAAGGACACAAACCCAAAACAAACGGACAAGCGGACGCACCCATTAACACAACTGATGGACAAATGGACAGCACGGGCCGACACTAACGAACTGAGGAAGTTGGGAACTTCCTCAGAGGACGAATTCTTGGCCTCCAGCCAGGAGATGGGTTGATGGCAAAGCTGTGGGCCACCATCTACATCCGCTGATTCCAAGGGGAAAAAGCGTCAAAACGTTAAAAAGGCCCGTCCAGGTATAAGCTTTACCAGAGGTCTCTGGCTATTCTCGGTAGAATAAGCAAAAATGAGGCCGAAAGGTGGTCGATGAGTACCTGGCGTTCCAGGCCACCCAGAAGGCAGAAGCCGTGAAACGCAATCGTTCGCAGGACGAAAGCGACAAACCTACGAAGAAGCACAAAGTGTCGGTTCACACCGCTTCAATACCAAAGCCAGCCAAGCGCACATTTAATGAAGTGGTACGGGAGCACCTGCAAATAGCGTTGGTTGATGAAATAACTAACCGCGGTAAACCTGCATCGGAGAAGTGGTCTGAAATTGAGGCACGGCTGTCTCGCATTGTCGTCGATCACGTCATGTCAAACCCGGAGGGTCAAGTGCCAGGATTTGATTCAATGCACCTGCACCTGTCTGCGGATACAGGGTGATCAAATGCGATGTTCAACTCTCTCTTAACATCCTGCAAACAGTTGTGGGCAAGATCAAGAACGACTGGGAAGGTTTGAGGCTCAAACTAATCCCGGCCAGCGCAATCCCTCGACGGTCGAGGGCTCGCATCTTGATACCAAACATGGAGTTCGAAGTTAAGCAAATAATTCCATGCTTGCAAGCACACAACCGCACTGTTTCGATGGATGACTGGCGCATCATCAAAGCGGAGGCTTCGCGAAAGAACAGTGTGTCCTTCTTTCTCCAAATATCGGAGGAGAGCATCGAGCCACTGGGAAAAGTGGACCACAAATTTCGGTTCGGCGTCAGAAAAACGCAACCGAAGATACTCCGTTCTGCAAATCCGAAGGATGAACAGTACGAGGTTGACGGCGCCAACGAGTTGCTCACGGGCATACAACTTGACGACGCCGCATCTACTAAAAACGATGGCGCTAACGAGCAGCACCCGGGAGTGCAGCTCGGCAACGCCGTCAAATTGTAAAACGACGAGCACCATGGGTCTCAAGGTTGTCCAAATAAACCTGCAGCACTCGCGGACTCCAACGGACAACCAAACCGTTCTCCTGGCGGAGGAGGACGTCGACAGCGCACTAATCCAGGAACCCTGGGTGCGGAGCACCGATGTGAAGGGGTTTGCTTTTTCTACAAACTGACTGAAGGTAACCCCAGATCTTGTATTGTAGCTAAGAAACATTTGAACATATTTTTAATCCCATCATATTGTTCACAGGATGTGACGGCTGTGGAGGTAGAAGCCGCTGACGGTGTCGGAATCATACTGCCTTCTATCTATATGACACATGATCGGCCAGCACAATCCGAGGAGGCTCGTCGGCTTGTGCGTGAAGCTAGAACTGAGAACCTACTACTCGGATGCGATGCCAACGCAAGGCACTCTCTATGAGGCAGCTCGGAGACGAACGAACGAGGTGAGTCTCTTTACGACTTTATTATTAATACTAACCTGACGGTATGCAACAGAGGTAACAACCCCACTTTCCCTTTTTCTCGTACGGAGTACTTTAGGGGATGGGCGGAAGTGAGTGATGTTACTTTACTGTCCGAAAACAGTTCGGTAAGGGTAGACAAATGGAGGGTTTCCAACAAAAATTCTTTCTCGGATCACAACTTGATCCTTTACGAGCTGGACCGTATCAAAACCCACTAAGAACGAATTGGAAAATTGGAAGGAATTCGGATCAGCCAAATCACTCTCACGGAAAACCTTGAGAGTAGGGTTACAACATTGGAGAAGACATTCAGTAGGGCCTACAAGATGTCGTGTCCAATTAAATATAGCAAAAAAACATATCCTCCCTGGTGGAGCAATGAGCTCTCGAAATTAAGGGAAGAAACCAGAAAAAAATTTAATCTCAGCTACTTAACAGGTAATTGGCAACTGTACAGAGATAGTCGGAGACAGTACAAAAAGGCAACTAGGGCCGCCAAGAAGGAGAGCTGGAGAGATTTTTGTTCTTCAATCGAGTCTACCAGAGATTCTGCGAGGTTCAGCCGTATCTTGTCCAAAGATCATTCAATGGCTTCTTGGGTCAAGAAGCAGATGGCACTTGGACTTCTACGGCAGAAGAGTCTCTAGAACTTCTCTTAAATACTCATTTTCCGGGATGTAGCGTTCACGATAGCGATGTTGGGACAATTCGGCGGAGCTGCTATGACCCACAGCATCTTGCGGATGTAATAGTCACAAAAGAGAAGGTTGCATGGACACTCAAATCGTTTTCAACTTTCAAATCTCCAGGCCCTGACGGGATTTTTCCCAAGATGTTACAGGAAACTTTTGATAATTTTCTGCCATGGCTAATGGAAATTTTCAAAGCGTGTCTAAACCTAGGTTATATTCGAAATAGCTGGAAACCTGTTATAGTCATCTTTATACCAAAGGTAGGCAGAAGGGGACATGAATCAGCTAAGGACTTTAGGCCAATTAGTCTCTCGTCCTTCCTTTTAAAAACATTTGAACGGCTTTTACACATACACATTAGAAGCTCGCTGGAGAGCTCTGTATATCAATTGCACAACATGCTTACCTCAAGGGCAAATCGACGGAGACAGCGCTTCACGAGGTAATCAAAACAATAGAGAGGTCTCTAGCAAGCAAACAGTACACCATTGCAGCTTTTCTTTACATAGAAGGCGCATTAAATAACGTTAGCACTGATGCTATCCAACGGGTGTTAATAGACTTTGGGGTAGAAAATTGTGTCAGAAATTGGATCATCATCATTGGATCAGATGGCAGTAAATAGATTGTGGTGTTGGAGCTGGTTTATATTCTCATAGACTTAAAATTGAAAGATCTGTGCGCCTCCCTAATGCTTGCAGTGTCTTTCAAGCGGAAGTACTTGCAATTGGGGAAGCTTGTAGGCTACTAATCGCAGATCCCTTTTTTAAGAGCAATATCGCTATTCTTTCGGATAGCCAAGCTGCAATCCAGGCACTGGGTTCAGCTACAACAACCTCTAAAGTGGTGGAGCAAAGCAGGACTAGCCTTACCCCCTTGAGCGAAACCTCAAATCATACAAAATATCTATTTTCAAACGAAAAGAACAAATCTATATGTAAAGCTGCATGCAAATCATATGGACATATCAAATGTACGAATCTATTCTGTACGCAAGCAAATGTAAGCTAATGTACCTTGCTTGAACTGCAAGCGAGAGCGCGGAACGAACGACAAAGAGGCACAATCGGCTCCCGCGTTCGGCAACGTTCGACATCTGGCTCTCTCTTACTTGAGTGAGCATATATGCATATGTATGTATATGCGCATATGTATATAAATTCACATATTTGTATTTGCATATGCCTTCTTCCTGTGTGCATGGGAATGAACCATTTCTCTGTTGAGAATAGGACGATGATAGGAAAAGTAGAAAATGAAAGAGAGCGTTTCGAGTGTAATGTGTCTTGAAAAAGTCTGCTCTTAGTGTTGTTGACTTATTAACGTCTGATGCACAATCGAAATTGAACATATCTGTCATGAATTTGATAAATGTTTCGTAATATTTCACGTTTGTGTAAATGTAACTTGATCAATTACATTGCGATTCCATTTACCTCTTTCTTTATATCCATACAAAATATCTATCAAACAAATAAAATTAAAATTTTCTTTTGAAAAATGCAACCATTCCAGATGTTGTCACGTTAAACTATCGCCAGTTCCGACTTTACAGACAACCTCTTTTTTTACGAGTGACTTCTTCATACAAAATATACGAATAATCCACCATTTAGCAATCTAAAAAATACTTTCTTCCATCATTTCTCACTTCTTCAATCTAAATCGTATAAAGTAATCATTTGATCTGCATGATTTACGCCATCCATATATTTGCTGTAGAAAATCATAGCTTCAGGACATTCAATATTTTTAGCAGTACCATCTTTCATTTTTCGAACTGTGGTATCTATAGTGGCATTGTGGCTGTTGCTCATAAGTAGCACGTCTTTTTTTAGTCCAGTCAAAAGAAGATTTAACTTCGTAATTTTAGGAGTATGCGAGTTTATGGTTTTATTATGTAAAGCCCATCACTGTGAACTTAAATTTGAGTTTTCGGGGTCGGGGGTTGTGTCCCGCGGCCGCCATCTTGGAAATAAGGGTGCAACTGGTTTTTTGCGATTATCTCGTGAATTTCGAAAGTTACGAAAATTTTGTAAATACTTTTTTGTAGGTAATAATATTATCTACAACTTTCATTCAAAACGTTTTATTGTAAAATTAATAATAAAAAAGTTATAAACAAAATTACGCGAAAAATTAAGGGATGCATTGTTTTAAAGCGTAATAACTTTTTTTTTATTGATTTTATGGAAAATATACAATGCTTTTTTATAGAGCATTCTTTTGTGAACATTTTTGTCTAAAAGTTTTTTCCGCTATCTTTATTTAGTCGTATGATTTTGAGGTGCTAAGCGGAGCAACCAATACATTAGCGAAGCGCGTACATGATTACACAGGCCGACAAAATTTAACCAACATTCAGACCCAGAAACCAGACTATATATTTCCAAAGGTTTATGATGCGCTAAATCCAAATCTGGCCTCAGAATTGCTCTATCAGCTCTGGTTTTCGAGATATCCTAACCTAAAAGTGCAAAAAACACCATTTTTGCCCATATTTGAGGTTATGTAGCCTTGCAGATGTTTTCTTTCACCAAAATTAAAGGATGGCATCTTTAAATACAATCCTTCTTTTTTCAAATGGCGTTTTGTTTGCTCAAATATCATTTTTTTTCGCAGAGATATCGCATTTTGAAATTTTCATGTTTCGAAATTTTCCTACACCTGAAAATCGATTAAGATAACATAGACATGATATAGTCGCTTACTAATTTTCTTGGGTTTGAGGGCCTGAAATATATGGATTAATAGTATGTAAATTTGGAGTTTGTGGGAAAGCCTGCTCGCGGTATGATAGGGGTGGTTTCTAGGGGTTAGGGCTGTGTGTGACTCGGTACCCAAAGGTTAGATAGTGTAGGGATGTGGTGAGTCAGGACACTTATTTTAACCTTTTTAGACGAATTGCTTCACGTAAACGACGCATAACGCTCGAATAATATTCCTTATTAACAGTTTGGTCAGGTGGAAGGAATTCATAGTGCACCACACCACGAAAATCGAAAAAACTGTCATCATGACCTTTATTTTTGAACGACTTTGACGTGCTCTTTTCGGTCTGGCCTCGCCTTTAGCACGATATTCGCTTGATTGGTCGGTTGTTTCAGGGTCGTAAGCATTAATCACAGTCTCATCTCCCGTAATGATGCATTTGAGCTTGTCCTGATAGTCTGAAAGCATTGTTTCACACACATCAACGCGACGACTTTTTTCCAAGAAATTGAGAGTTTTCGGTACCAAACGAGATTTGACTTTTCGTAGGTCCAAATGGTCTTTCAAAATGGTTTTCACAGATTCTTCTGATATTCCGATCATATCAGTAAGGTCTTTAACAGCCAACCGACGGTTTTTGAGCACTAACTCCTTCACTTTATTGACGTGCTGGTCATCTGTTGACGTCGATGGTCGTCCGGAGCGCTCCAAGTCATCAACACGTTCTCGACCCTCTTTAAAGTCTTTGTACCACTTATAAACATTTTTCTGCGACATGGTCGAATCACCAAATGCCTTCTGCAACATGCTAAACGTTTCCGCAAACAAAATTTGATGGCACTTCTCTGCTCAATCAAATCAGGCATTGTAAAAATCTTGGTCGTTTGGTAAACACAAGCGTAAATATATTACTGATAATGACATTCACATGAAAGTTGGCCCAGATGTTATTAACAGTGCTGCCAACTCATGAAAAAATAACTAGAGCGAAATTTTAATCCCGCGAGGTTTGACAAATAAATTAACCTTACTTTTTGCCCACAGTAGTAAATAATATTACACACCTATATGTACCTATGTGCATATACATATAATATTACCAAGTGTGATATTAACACTAAAATTACCGACGGATCAAAATGACCGTTTGTATCAATCGTTCCCAAGATTTCCCCGCTAAACTTCATTTAATATTTTCTGATAATATTATGGCTTTTTCAAATTTCATGTATTTATTAATATTCCCACTCCCGTTTTTGACGTGATATCGTCTTATAATTCGATGTAGCCAGCTGCACGCACCAAAAAATGCGGCGTTATCTTGCTCGTGCGGCGTTACCTAGCTTGAACTGCAAGCGAGAGCGCGGAACTTACGACAAAGAGGCGCAATCGCCCCCGCGTTCGGCAACGTCCAACATCTGTCGCTCCCCTACTTCAGTGAGCAAATATATGTATGTATATGCGCATATGTATATAAATTCACATATTTGTATTTGCATATGCCTTCTTCCCCTTGGGGGAACCTGTTATCCCTATAAGACGCGTCCCCAGGTGGTGGATAGGGGAACGCCTCCCAGATATGGAAGGTAGGAGAGTAGGTCTTCGGCGAACCACACAGGTCGAAGACGTAAACTTCGTTAAAGAAAACTCCCTCAACCCAAGGTGTAACGCGACCCGTGCCTATTGTGTGGGTTTGGCAGCCGGGGGATAAAATTAGGCTGTCTCTTAACGGAGCCCTCCTGACATCAGGCCGCCTCAGGTTGTAACGGTGGCCTGACCATGGTATGGGGCGCTGCCATGTCGGACCATTTTTTTCCCCTAATCCTCATTTGTCACCGCACATGGCGACATGGGCAGCCATTTGGAAGGGCAGGTGATCGTAAGAAACAAAAAGAATGAACAAATAACAAACAACTAAAATTTCGGATAACGCTACCAAGAAGACGGACAAACAGAAGGACACAAACCCAAAACAAACGGACAAGCGGACGCACCCATTAACACAACTGATGGACAAATGGACAGCACGGGCCGACACTAACGAACTGAGGAAGTTGGGAACTTCCTCAGAGGACGAATTCTTGGCCTCCAGCCAGGAGATGGGTTGATGGCAAAGCTGTGGGCCACCATCTACATCCGCTGATTCCAAGGGGAAAAAGCGTCAAAACGTTAAAAAGGCCCGTCCAGGTATAAGCTTTACCAGAGGTCTCTGGCTATTCTCGGTAGAATAAGCAAAAATGAGGCCGAAAGGTGGTCGATGAGTACCTGGCGTTCCAGGCCACCCAGAAGGCAGAAGCCGTGAAACGCAATCGTTCGCAGGACGAAAGCGACAAACCTACGAAGAAGCACAAAGTGTCGGTTCACACCGCTTCAATACCAAAGCCAGCCAAGCGCACATTTAATGAAGTGGTACGGGAGCACCTGCAAATAGCGTTGGTTGATGAAATAACTAACCGCGGTAAACCTGCATCGGAGAAGTGGTCTGAAATTGAGGCACGGCTGTCTCGCATTGTCGTCGATCACGTCATGTCAAACCCGGAGGGTCAAGTGCCAGGATTTGATTCAATGCACCTGCACCTGTCTGCGGATACAGGGTGATCAAATGCGATGTTCAACTCTCTCTTAACATCCTGCAAACAGTTGTGGGCAAGATCAAGAACGACTGGGAAGGTTTGAGGCTCAAACTAATCCCGGCCAGCGCAATCCCTCGACGGTCGAGGGCTCGCATCTTGATACCAAACATGGAGTTCGAAGTTAAGCAAATAATTCCATGCTTGCAAGCACACAACCGCACTGTTTCGATGGATGACTGGCGCATCATCAAAGCGGAGGCTTCGCGAAAGAACAGTGTGTCCTTCTTTCTCCAAATATCGGAGGAGAGCATCGAGCCACTGGGAAAAGTGGACCACAAATTTCGGTTCGGCGTCAGAAAAACGCAACCGAAGATACTCCGTTCTGCAAATCCGAAGGATGAACAGTACGAGGTTGACGGCGCCAACGAGTTGCTCACGGGCATACAACTTGACGACGCCGCATCTACTAAAAACGATGGCGCTAACGAGCAGCACCCGGGAGTGCAGCTCGGCAACGCCGTCAAATTGTAAAACGACGAGCACCATGGGTCTCAAGGTTGTCCAAATAAACCTGCAGCACTCGCGGACTCCAACGGACAACCAAACCGTTCTCCTGGCGGAGGAGGACGTCGACAGCGCACTAATCCAGGAACCCTGGGTGCGGAGCACCGATGTGAAGGGGTTTGCTTTTTCTACAAACTGACTGAAGGTAACCCCAGATCTTGTATTGTAGCTAAGAAACATTTGAACATATTTTTAATCCCATCATATTGTTCACAGGATGTGACGGCTGTGGAGGTAGAAGCCGCTGACGGTGTCGGAATCATACTGCCTTCTATCTATATGACACATGATCGGCCAGCACAATCCGAGGAGGCTCGTCGGCTTGTGCGTGAAGCTAGAACTGAGAACCTACTACTCGGATGCGATGCCAACGCAAGGCACTCTCTATGAGGCAGCTCGGAGACGAACGAACGAGGTGAGTCTCTTTACGACTTTATTATTAATACTAACCTGACGGTATGCAACAGAGGTAACAACCCCACTTTCCCTTTTTCTCGTACGGAGTACTTTAGGGGATGGGCGGAAGTGAGTGATGTTACTTTACTGTCCGAAAACAGTTCGGTAAGGGTAGACAAATGGAGGGTTTCCAACAAAAATTCTTTCTCGGATCACAACTTGATCCTTTACGAGCTGGACCGTATCAAAACCCACTAAGAACGAATTGGAAAATTGGAAGGAATTCGGATCAGCCAAATCACTCTCACGGAAAACCTTGAGAGTAGGGTTACAACATTGGAGAAGACATTCAGTAGGGCCTACAAGATGTCGTGTCCAATTAAA
This sequence comes from Anastrepha ludens, assembly GCF_028408465.1. NCBI lineage: Eukaryota > Metazoa > Arthropoda > Insecta > Diptera > Tephritidae > Anastrepha > Anastrepha ludens. The sequence continues at coordinate 27,124,363 of NC_071503.1, forward strand.
TATAGCAAAAAAACATATCCTCCCTGGTGGAGCAATGAGCTCTCGAAATTAAGGGAAGAAACCAGAAAAAAATTTAATCTCAGCTACTTAACAGGTAATTGGCAACTGTACAGAGATAGTCGGAGACAGTACAAAAAGGCAACTAGGACCGCCAAGAAGGAGAGCTGGAGAGATTTTTGTTCTTCAATCGAGTCTACCAGAGATTCTGCGAGGTTCAGCCGTATCTTGTCCAAAGATCATTCAATGGCTTCTTGGGTCAAGAAGCAGATGGCACTTGGACTTCTACGGCAGAAGAGTCTCTAGAACTTCTCTTAAATACTCATTTTCCGGGATGTAGCGTTCACGATAGCGATGTTGGGACAATTCGGCGGAGCTGCTATGACCCACAGCATCTTGCGGATGTAATAGTCACAAAAGAGAAGGTTGCATGGACACTCAAATCGTTTTCAACTTTCAAATCTCCAGGCCCTGACGGGATTTTTCCCAAGATGTTACAGGAAACTTTTGATAATTTTCTGCCATGGCTAATGGAAATTTTCAAAGCGTGTCTAAACCTAGGTTATATTCGAAATAGCTGGAAACCTGTTATAGTCATCTTTATACCAAAGGTAGGCAGAAGGGGACATGAATCAGCTAAGGACTTTAGGCCAATTAGTCTCTCGTCCTTCCTTTTAAAAACATTTGAACGGCTTTTACACATACACATTAGAAGCTCGCTGGAGAGCTCTGTATATCAATTGCACAACATGCTTACCTCAAGGGCAAATCGACGGAGACAGCGCTTCACGAGGTAATCAAAACAATAGAGAGGTCTCTAGCAAGCAAACAGTAAACCATTGCAGCTTTTCTTTACATAGAAGGCGCATTAAATAACGTTAGCACTGATGCTATCCAACGGGTGTTAATAGACTTTGGGGTAGAAAATTGTGTCAGAAATTGGATCATCATCATTGGATCAGATGGCAGTAAATAGATTGTGGTGTTGGAGCTGGTTTATATTCTCATAGACTTAAAATTGAAAGATCTGTGCGCCTCCCTAATGCTTGCAGTGTCTTTCAAGCGGAAGTACTTGCAATTGGGGAAGCTTGTAGGCTACTAATCGCAGATCCCTCTTTTAAGAGCAATATCGCTATTCTTTCGGATAGCCAAGCTGCAATCCAGGCACTGGGTTCAGCTACAACAACCTCTAAAGTGGTGGAGCAAAGCAGGACTAGCCTTACCCCCTTGAGCGAAACCTCAAACCATACAAAATATCTATTTTCAAACGAAAAGAACAAATCTATATGTAAAGCTGCATGCAAATCATATGGACATATCAAATGTACGAATCTATTCTGTACGCAAGCAAATGTAAGCTAATGTACCTTGCTTGAACTGCAAGCGAGAGCGCGGAACGAACGACAAAGAGGCACAATCGGCTCCCGCGTTCGGCAACGTTCGACATCTGGCTCTCTCTTACTTGAGTGAGCATATATGCATATGTATGTATATGCGCATATGTATATAAATTCACATATTTGTATTTGCATATGCCTTCTTCCTGTGTGCATGGGAATGAACCATTTCTCTGTTGAGAATAGGACGATGATAGGAAAAGTAGAAAATGAAAGAGAGCGTTTCGAGTGTAATGTGTCTTGAAAAAGTCTGCTCTTAGTGTTGTTGACTTATTAACGTCTGATGCACAATCGAAATTGAACATATCTGTCATGAATTTGATAAATGTTTCGTAATATTTCACGTTTGTGTAAATGTAACTTGATCAATTACATTGCGATTCCATTTACCTCTTTCTTTATATCCATACAAAATATCTATCAAACAAATAAAATTAAAATTTTCTTTTGAAAAATGCAACCATTCCATCAGTATTTTCTTATGATGTTGTCACGTTAAACTATCGCCAGTTCCGACTTTACAGACAACCTCTTTTTTTACGAGTGACTTCTTCATACAAAATATACGAATAATCCACCATTTAGCAATCTAAAAAATACTTTCTTCCATCATTTCTCACTTCTTCAATCTAAATCGTATAAAGTAATCATTTGATCTGCATGATTTACGCCATCCATATATTTGCTGTAGAAAATCATAGCTTCAGGACATTCAATATTTTTAGCAGTACCATCTTTCATTTTTCGAACTGTGGTATCTATAGTGGCATTGTGGCTGTTGCTCATAAGTAGCACGTCTTTTTTTAGTCCAGTCAAAAGAAGATTTAACTTCGTAATTTTAGGAGTATGCGAGTTTATGGTTTTATTATGTAAAGCCCATCACTGTGAACTTAAATTTGAGTTTTCGGGGTCGGGGGTTGTGTCCCGCGGCCGCCATCTTGGAAATAAGGGTGCAACTGGTTTTTTGCGATTATCTCGTGAATTTCGAAAGTTACGAAAATTTTGTAAATACTTTTTTGTAGATAATAATATTATCTACAACTTTCATTCAAAACGTTTTATTGTAAAATTAATAATAAAAAAGTTATAAACAAAATTACGCGAAAAATTAAGGGATGCATTGTTTTAAAGCGTAATAACTTTTTTTTTATTGATTTTATGGAAAATATACATCAGAGCTTTTTTATAGAGCATTCTTTTGTGAACATTTTTGTCTAAAAGTTTTTTCCGCTATCTTTATTTAGTCGTATGATTTTGAGGTGCTAAGCGGAGCAACCAATACATTAGCGAAGCGCGTACATGATTACACAGGCCGACAAAATTTAACCAACATTCAGACCCAGAAACCAGACTATATATTTCCAAAGGTTTATGATGCGCTAAATCCAAATCTGGCCTCAGAATTGCTCTATCAGCTCTGGTTTTCGAGATATCCTAACCTAAAAGTGCAAAAAACACCATTTTTGCCCATATTTGAGGTTATGTAGCCTTGCAGATGTTTTCTTTCACCAAAATTAAAGGATGGCATCTTTAAATACAATCCTTCTTTTTTCAAATGGCGTTTTGTTTGCTCAAATATCATTTTTTTTCGCAGAGATATCGCATTTTGAAATTTTCATGTTTCGAAATTTTCCTACACCTGAAAATCGATTAAGATAACATAGACATGATATAGTCGCTTACTAATTTTCTTGGGTTTGAGGGCCTGAAATATATGGATTAATAGTATGTAAATTTGGAGTTTGTGGGAAAGCCTGCTCGCGGTATGATAGGGGTGGTTTCTAGGGGTTAGGGCTGTGTGTGACTCGGTACCCAAAGGTTAGATAGTGTAGGGATGTGGTGAGTCAGGACACTTATGGTGTGAGACAAAATTTTAAGAAAAATAAGACTCAATTCAAGAAAGTTAGTAATCGAATATATCATGTCTATGTTATCTTAATCGATTTTCAGGTGTAGGAAAATTTCGAAACATGAAAATTTCAAAATGCGATATCTCTGCGAAAAAAAATGATATTTGAGCAAACAAAACGCCATTTGAAAACAGAAGGATTGTGTTTAAAGATGACATCCTTTAATTTTGGTGAAAGAAAACATCTGCAAGGCTACATAACCTCAAATATGGGCAAAAATGGTGTTTTTTGCACTTTTAGGTTAGGATATCTCGAAAACCAGAGCTGATAGAGCAATTCTGAGGCCAGATTTGGATTTAGCGCATCATAAACCTTTGGAAATATATAGTCTGGTTTCTGGGTCTGAATGTTGGTTAAATTTTGTCGGCCTGTGTAATCATGTACGCGCTTCGCTAATGTATTGGTTGCTCCGCTTAGCACCTCAAAATCATACGACTAAATAAAGATAGCGGAAAAAGCTTTTAGACAAAAATGTTCACAAAAGAATGCTCTATAAAAAAGCTCTGATGTATATTTTCCATAAAATCAATAAAAAAAAAGTTATTACGCTTTAAAACAATGCATCCCTTAATTTTTCGCGTAATTTTGTTTATAACTTTTTTATTATTAATTTTACAATAAAACGTTTTGAATGAAAGTTGTAGATAATATTATTATCTACAAAAAAGTATTTACAAAATTTTCGTAACTTTCGAAATTCACGAGATAATCGCAAAAAACCAGTTGCACCCTTATTTCCAAGATGGCGGCCGCGGGACACAACCCCCGACCCCGAAAACTCAAATTTAAGTTCACAGTGATGGGTTTTACATAATAAAATCATAAACTCGCATACTCCTAAAATTACGAAGTTGGCTATTTTTTTCGTCTCTTTTGACTGGACTATTTGTCTTTTCACTTTTATTGCTAATATCACTTCATCACATACTGCTATTTCACATTCACCTCTTTCTTTTAGTTTAGTTTGAAACTTAGGCGTATTTTTACGGTTTGATGTAAACATTCCTACAGCAGGACATTTTATAGTGTCAAGTAGACGTGTTGAAGATTTTCAAAACTTCTTCAATGTAATACGTTTTTGATGCATCTGGAGAATTTTGATATCAGTAGCATAAAACGATCTCGGGAAATGCATTCTGATATTGCTGCGTTCCGGAGGGATTTGTTGTGAGACCAATACTGATGCATTCGAGGTACACGATTATATGACATTATCAATGAACAGCCCAGAATAATTTTTATTCCTCCTGGTGATGTCACCTTTGCATAATTGAGCTTCTGTAGACGGTTATTTGTATAATGACTTATCTGCATTATGAGACTCTTTGGAAAAAGTTTATAAAAACAATCAAGCTTGGTGGAACCTCTGGTTAGATTAACCATTATAATTGGCTTGTCCTCTTGAGGCAGTGCCATTTTTGGGGAAAAATTATCAATACCGCTGTGCCAAATAAACTTACTATTGTTTGTTGATTGTACAGGAGCTGTATCAGTGAAATTTACATCTTCAGAGTTGTTATCACTATCTTCATTTACCGTTTGTACATTTTCATGCATCTGGATATCTTCATCACCTGAAGAATCCATGCATCAGAGCCTTTATAATCTGTATCGCTGCTATCGTCACTGTCGTGGTAAGCATCCACCTCCATATCAGATGAATTTTTAAGCTCGTCCTCAATTTCTTCGTTAGTCAGTGTTCGATTCATCCTAAAATTATTTCAATAACAAAAACTAAATTCGTTTGATAGAAAACTGAGACAATTACATCCCACACTACAGCAGGGATGCATATGTCACAATGCAACAAAACAAGGTAAATATGCATACAGATCAATTTATACTTACATATGTAAATGTGACATGCAATTTACCTTTTCCTTTCGTAATGAGAAACAGAAAATTTTTTCACTAAAACACGTAGAAAAAACTAAAAATATTGCTTACACGTGTATGCACGAAGAACACTCTTACACTTATGACCGTATATCAAGTACTTATACAGGGTTATTCAATAGGTGCGCTTCAACTTTTTTCCGATAGGGAGGGCGAACGACGTAATATTTTTTATTTTTCGCTTGTCATTTGTAAACTGCATTAGTATACATTTCATCATGGAACGCTACACACTTGAGCAACGATTGCAAATCGTGCAAATTTTTTATGAAAATAATCGTTCTGTTGCTGATACTTTAAGAGCATTACGGCCATTTTACGGTCCATTTAACAAGCCGTCTCGTTTTGGGGTTATGTGAAGTCATTGGTCTACAGTAACAAGCCGGCGACGATTTGTGAGCTCAGAGCCAATATTGAACGCGAAATTGCTGGAATTTCGGCCGATTTATGCAAAAGAGTGGTCGAAAATTGGGTTCAACGATTGGACTTCGTAAAACGTGCACGCGGTGGTCATGCAAAAGAAATCGAATTTCATACTTAAATGTATATGTTCAAACTCGATAATAAAAAAAGTCAAACCGTTTGTGTTTTATTCAAAAAAGTTCAAAAGTTGAAGCGTGCATGGTAATGAACCATTTCTCTATTGAGAGTAGGACGATGATAGGAAAAGTAGGAAATGAAAGGGAGTGTTTCGAGGGTAATGTGTCTTGAAAAAGTCAAAAAAATTTTGTCGTACCTTTATTTAGTATTTATAGTCAGAGAAAAAAGTGGAAACATATACCAATGGATAGCATATGTGGAGACGGTTTGCACAATGTATTAAAATAGGTACAAAAGTGAATAGGTGCAGGTAAAATAAATCACACTATTTTACCTGTATTATTATATATCATGTTATAATATGTATCATGATATAAAAGTCCATGAAACAACTGGAAACTTATATATTGTGATTCAATACTATTATAAATTTGATTCAGAAATTATAATGGTCATGGATTATTTAATGATTGTTTTTTATTATGGTTTTTCAAAAAAAAAATTTTTTTTTTCCGTAATACATGAAATTAAATGTTTCCAATTCATGAATAAAAAAAAAGTATAATATTTGAAATCGTATACAGGCATATTTTGTAAGAGGCATATTTTGTATTGTTTTATAAAAAAATGGTAAAAATGACACAACCGCTACTGCAGAAATAAACACTGTTCACGGAGAGGATACCGTGAGTGTAAGGACTGCGCAAAAGTGGTTTTCAAAATTCCGAAGTGGTAACTGTGGCGGGGAGGATGCCCCGCGCGCTGGTCGTCCTGAAGTCTTTAACTCCAACGCCTTGCTCGAACTCGTGGAAGCTGAGCCAAATTTGACAGTCGATATGATAGCTCAGAGCTTAAATTCATGGCATGGAACAGTTCACCGGCACCTGGTTCAGTTGGGAAAGGTTTCAAAGCTGGGAAAATGGGTTCCGCATAGACTTCCGTCGACAACCTTCAGCAGAGAGTGAATGTGTGTTCTCAGCTGCTGCAACGGCTTGAAAATGAAAGTTTTTTGAACCGTATCGTTACTGGTGATGAAAAATGGTTAGATGAGATGGCCCACACCCCAAGAAGATTCTCCTGTATATTTGGTGGGATACGGCCGGTATTGTTTATTATGAACTTCTGGAACCAAACCAGACGATAACTGCTGATTAATATTCCCATCAGCTATCAAACCTGTCTTTAGTGATACCGCAAGGCAAACATTAGGCAAGCTGAACGAGCTCGGATGGGAGCTAATGCCGCATCCACCATACTCTCCGGATATTGCACCTTGTGATTATCACATTTTCCGTGGACTTCAATCCCATATGAGTAACAAGAACTACTCCTCAAAAGAAGTTATAAAAAGGGATATCGAAGCGTATTTTGGCTCAAAGGACAAACAATTTTTTGAGCAGGGAATTAAAAATTTGCAGGAAAATATATTATTGATTAATAAATACTTTAAACATCTTTTTTATTAATTTTAAAACCACCTTTAAAAAACGCACGAACTTATGGACTGACCTGATAGTTCACATGCATATACCTTCTGCTCAAATATGAACGAGACGTTATGACATATGGCAAAAACAAATTTTTTGTTTTTTGGTAGGACTGTTATAAGCTTACATGGCAAATTTCAGCGTGGTATGCCACATAGTTTGTTTTCTGTGCTACTGTAAACAAGTCAAGCTCGAGTGTGTTCTTCGAATTCTCTTTTATGACTTCAATTGTCTCAAAATGTTTTCCACGGAGCGGCAACTTGAGCTTGGGAAACAGGAAAAAGTCACATGGAGCCATATTAGGCGAATACGGTGCTTGCGGAACAATATTAACATTATTTTTGTTAAAATAATCGCGAACAAGACGTGATGTGTGAGCTGGTGCATTATCGCGATGCAAGAACCATGACTTGTTGTCCCACAATTCCTTCCTTTTAAGACGAATATTCTCGTGCAAACGCTTTAAAACGTCTAAATAATATTCAGCGTTAACCGATTTTGCGATTTGTGCGATTTTCAAGCACAATTTCCTTTACTTTTCCGATGTTTTCGTCGTTTACTGATGTTGCTGGACGACGTTCATGAGGCAAGTTTTCAACCGATGTACGGCCCTCTTTGAACGATTTGTACCACTGGAAAACACGTGCACGCGATAGAGCAGAGTCCCCATAGGTTGTCTGCAACATTTTTAAGGCGTCTGAAACCGAAATTATGTTGGAATAACAAAATTTCAAACAAATTCTTTGTTCAACTTGAATTTCCATCGTTAAATTCGAAGAACACACTCGAACAAACTATGTGACATATCACGCTGAAATTTGCCATGTAAGCTTATAACAGTCCTACCAAAAAACAAAAAAATTATTTTTACCATATGTCATCCGCGGACCGTTTTATTGATAACGTCTCGTTCATATTTGAGCAGAAGGTACATATATACGTATGTACATATATAATACATACCTATATTGCTAACTTCGTGATATATAATTGTTCCGAATATGGCAAATGGTGATATTTTTGCTGTGGCGAGGGCGTGCCGGTGCATATAAATATATATATGTATACCGACTTATATGTACGTACATACATGAATTCATTAGGGATAGGGAAATATTGTCGCAGGGAATAGTGTATGTTTCTTTGAATGATGATACATACATATCTATTTATTAGGGCAAAAATGGGAAATGGTGAAAATTATGAAATTTGTTTAAATCTGAACCAGAAGAACATGGAATTAAGAGACTTATAATATATATAATTGATAAATGTGTTTTATCTACACCTGGTTTACTGGTGAGTGTAGGGAACATAGTCTTCAATTGTAAACTTTTTTCCTTTTCGTAGGGAGGATATGGAGTGAACTTGGCTGCTAATTTGATGAATAGCGCGATGTATCGCGAAACATGACATAGATGAATCTGTGGAATCAATAACCCCAAATTTTGGATCATCCCCCTTGGTTTCGGGAAGAAAAGGGAAATCTGTTAAAGGCATACTTATAGAAGATTAAAGTTTTTTTTCTTTCTGGGTCCGGTATCGAGTAGTGCGAAGCGGTTAGCGTCGATGTTTACTGACCTCGGGGCCATCGTTCACGTTTGCGTTTACGAAAACTGAACTATGCGCAGAGAACGTTAATGTAGAGAGAAGTCTCACAGGCTACGAATAGTGTGAATTTCAAAAGTACTTTACTATCGGGGAAGAGCTTTAGAGCAAACCTGCCGACTAAAGGTTCGCCATGAGAAGTCTTTATTATCCGGGAAGAGCTTTAGAGCAATCCTGCCGACTAAAGGTTCCTTTTAAATAAAAGATTTTTTTTTATTTAGTTAGGTCTGCTTTATATTTAGTATTTCGCATATATTTTTCTTTAATTCATTTGCAAACTTTGTACCTCGATCAGATTTTAATGTATTAAAAAGTGTCTTTGCGATAGAAATTGCTTCTTTAGTTTTCATTGGGAATAAGATTACGTATTTTGTCAGTTCGCATTGTACCGTTAAAATATATCGGAAACCATTTGATATAATCAATGGTCCTACTGTATCTATGCTTAAATTTTCAAAGCTTGTACTAGGTGTGTCCGTTATTGTCGTTTTTTCTTTTATGTAGTTTGTCTGTTTGTTTCGAGTACATTCTTTACAACTGTTTATATATTGTTTTATTATTTTTCTCATGTTCTTCCATATATATTTTTGTTTTAATTTTAAGATAGTTTTTCTTATACCCAGGTGTCCTCCTAGTGCTGAATTGTGATACTCAAAGATTAAATTTTTTATAATTTCTTCGTCATTAATTTGTTTTGGGGCTTTATATAAAATTATTCTTAAGGGTCTTAAATTTTGTTCTAATCTTTCAGTTTGCAACTTGTGGAATGCTTTCTTAAAATTTTCAATATTAATTTCTCTTAATAAATTATCTTTTTCTAGCGCTAGCTTTTCTATATTTCTTTTAGTCGCTATTGATGATAGTTTCGCCATGATTGAAACGTATTTCAGAGGCTCCTCACTATATCGGACTATTATATCCCCATTTTTATTTATCTGTATTTGGGATCCTTTCATTTTTTCTTCGTATACGAATTTTAATCTTTTTATATTTCTTATATCGGCTGTGGACGTACAATCCCAAATGTGAAGTTGGCCTGACTTCGAATGAGAGTTGTAGTTCTCCTTGTCGACCCTGGTGTTATTTTTGGCAGACATTCCCCTTGTTATTACAAACATTTTATTATTGTCATCACAATCCGTTGGTATCATTTTTTTTAGTATGTCTGAGTCTATCTTTATTCGTGATAATGCATCGGCATTTGTATTCATTTTGCCTTGCTTGTAGACTATTTCGAAATCATAGTCTGACAAATTAAGTCTAATCCTTGTCATCTTGGACGAAGGATTTTTGTGTGAAAATAAGGAGATAAGAGGTCTGTGGTCCGTTACCACGGTGAATTTTCTACCCATTAGGTATGGACGGAAGAAATTTATTCCCCAGTGAATCGCGAGTAGTTCTTTTTCTATGACCGATTTATTTATATCATGTTTTACTAAAGTCTTGCTTGCATTTGATATAGACAAATCTTTTCCTATTTCTCCTTGACTAAGTACTGCACCGAGTGCGAAATTAGATGCGTCTGTTGTGAGCACAAATGGTTGCTCGAAATTTGGATATTGTAAGATAGGTGGATTGATTAGTTTTCCTTTTAGTGATTTGAATGCTTTCTGACATTCGTCAGTCCAATCAAATACTTGTCCCTTCTTTACAAGAATATTTAGGCACTTGGTTATTTGAGCAAAATTGTGTACAAAACGTCTATAATAATTGCAAAAAGCTACAAATCTCCTAACCTCGTCACTACTTTTGGGTACGGGGTATTTTTTTATCACTTCAAATTTTGATGGGTCTGTTTTTATGCCATCTTGCGTGATCAGATATCCTAGGTACACGACTTCGGATTTTAAAAATACGCACTTTCTCGCATTTAGTTTTAAGTTATATTTTCGTAGTCTTTCAAAAACTGCAATTAAATTACTGTTGTGGTGTTTTAGACTACAGCCAAACACTATAATATCGTCTACGTATAAAAATGCATTGCTATCTAAACCACTCAAAGCTATTGTGAGCATTCTTTGAAAGCTATTGCTAGAGATTTTGAGTCATTAATAATCTTTTTGTTTAGTTGTCTATAGTCTACTACAAGCCTCCATTTTTTTTGAGTCTCCGCTACTTTTCTTTGGTACAATCAAAAGAGGTGAATTATAGACGCTCACTGATGGTTCCTCTATGTCGGTTTGCAATAAATTTTCTACTTGTTCTTCTATTTCTTCAATATTTTCCATTTAAAATGTAATAATAGAATTCCATTTTATTGTATGATATATATTTTTTGTTTTATTATTATCTACATTAAAAATTTGAAAAAAAAAAATTGTATTTGATTTTTTTTTTTTTTCAACGCCATTGTGCATTTTATTAAAGTTAATATAAATTTTACACTTTTTTTATTTTCATTAAGGTGGACGAATATTCAATTTTATGTTTATTTAACTGAATGCAAAAAGTCACATTTGTTCTTATGCCGGTTTTGTGCTTAAATATTTGTCAATGATAAAAATTTTAAATTAAATGTTAATATATTTAAATGCATTAGCGAAAAATCTCTATTCAACAATATTTATCATAGCATGTGTGAGCAATTTGGTGCGCGTCGTTAATAATATTGAGAATTATTTCACTTTAATTAGCCGCCTAATCACATAAAAATAGTTAATTGTTACCTAATAACAACTTCATACTTTTAATTACATTATTTTATGCATTAATCAGCAAATAATCAGTCATAAACAAAATTGGGATATTCACAATACAAAATATATATATATGTATATATAGTTATATAAAGTACAATGTATGCTGTATGATAGTTAGTTTTTCAATCATTAGTTTATCGCAAGAAGTGGCATTTTTTATTTTAAATTACTTTAGCTTTTTGTTACTGTTGTTTTGAACTTCGCATGTAGCGCACTGCGCATTTATACAGCCTTGTAGACTCTGACGGACTTCACGTCGTTGAGGGTGAGAGTAGTCACTAGCTCGGAGTCAGTGAATTCACGAATAATGGTCGGTGGTTTGTCACCCTTCTGTTCTTGCACCAATTTGTTGCCATCCAGAGTGAAGACGCTCTTCACTTTGCGACCATCAAGTGTCTCTTCATCGAATTCCTCGCCCAGCTTGAAGTTGATCGTAGTTGTCTTGAAGGTTGAGGTAGTGGTGAAAGAGTAATTATCACCATCCTTCTTCAGTTCAACGGTGGGGCTGACACTGTTACCCATTTTGCGTAGAATCATACCGACACCCAATTCCTTCATGTATTCGTCGAAGTTTTCACTCTTTTCTAATTTGTATTTCTTTCCTTCCCAGACAGCCATTTTTACTAATAATTTATTTAGCGTTTAGGATCGTCCGCAGGATCGCCATGAAAAGTACTTTACTATCGGGGAAGAACTTTAGAGCAAACCTGCCGACTAAAGGTTCCTTTTAAATAAAATATTTTTTTTTATTTAGTTAGGGCAAATGACTGCCTTCCAACTACCAGGCTAAGACTGAATTGCCCGCCTTCTGATAGAATGGCTTTATTTTATACTTTCTTTTTGTCTTCTCATCAATAAAATATATAATTACAACTAAACATTGTTACAAGTAAAAATCAATAACAAAATTCTAAATTCATAAAAATACTATACAAAAAAATTTTGCTTAGGCTGACTTAAATTTTGCTTAGGCAGACTTACTTGACAGTAAGCTATGGTTTTGCTTTGGAGTGAGGTATCATATGACAGAAAAAATGTATTTGGTGTGTGCCATGTGTTTACTTATGTTTCGAGTTTCAAAAAAGAAGGAAAAGAATTTCGTCATTGAAATTAAAGTGTTTATTTGACAACAATGGCATTGACATTGAAATGGTTTACATAATTTAAGTTTGAGTTCATTTACCTATTAAAAATATATTTAAAGAATTCGAAAGAAGTTTGAAAGTGAAGTGAAGGTACTCTACAAATTGTCAAAAATGAAGTCTAACCACCGCCGGGCCCAATTTTATTCAATTTATGTATATTTTCAAACAAACTTAACGATTTGAATTATATGCGCCAACATTTAAAATCAAAGTAACTATAATGTTTATTTATTTAGTTTAAAAAGAAGAATTTAAACAAAATACATTATAAAACGACCTCTGATTTTGGTGGTTGCGTTTTAGTAAATTTAAAACTATACAAATTTGATAAAAATGTTTACTATTTTTTTGAGTCGAAATTAATTTCAGATGAAAATTCATAGAGCATACAAGTGTTTATTGGTATATTGAAATACAGTAGAAGCCCGATAAGTACAATTGGAAAATTTCAGCAATGATTGCACTTAGCGAAAAATTGCACTTTTGCGAATTTCTCCTGTGGATCGAGGAATACCTAGGGAAAAATATTTTAACTTTATTCAATGAAATTAATGAGCTCAAAAGGTCGATATTCAAGAAAAATGAACACATATTTGTTGAAATTAATACAAAGAGATCATTGCGGAAGGACATATGAGTGTGTGCTCCAAAATTCAATTATTTTTTTTGGAAAAACTTTGTTATTTTCGATTGCGTTTTCTCGTAACACTTTTCAAGTGCTTTTGATCGGATATCATGCAAACAAGCGATCTGATTGAATGACAGTACATAGTTCTGTTCACCCCATTTCAAAATTGTATTGACACAGCCAAAATGCTGGACTTTTTCGGTTGTTTCTTCTTGAGTAGTATCTTCGGGTTCATTGGCTTCACTATCACCTTCATCTATTCCTAATTCCAAAACCCAATTGCGGATTTCATCTGTGTCTGCTTCACCCACATAGTTTTTGACCATCTCATTTAACCGTTGTAATCCTCCAACAAGAAGGGGGTCGTCAATTTCGATATCCAATGGCATATCGTCTGGATTAGATTCAATAATCGCGTCAGCTGTTGGGCTTGTACCCAATACGCTTTTCCAGCATTTAGCGATCGTTTCAGGGAGCAATTTCCCCCATGCTTGGCTCAACATGATCACGGCGGTTTTCTAATCAATTTTCTTCAATAGTTCATGTAATGAAGAATCTTTTTCACTAATTATGGTTTCCATTAGCAATGTTTTGTATTGAATTTTTCTCAAGTTAATAACACCTTGATCCATTGGCTGTAAAATCGCTGTGCAATTGGCCGGAAAATACATCACTTCGATCTCACCACAAACTAATTCTTCTTCGGGCGGATGAGATGGGGCTTGATCCAGCAAGAGTAATGCTTTGGGTGGAACATCATTTTCTTTGGCGAATTTTTTCACTTCTTCGACAAAATTATCAAAGAACCACTTTTTGAAAATACCCCGCGTCATCCAAGCAGTCTTGTTGCTAACATAATTCACCGGTAGACGAAAATTTTTAAAACAACGCGGATTCATAGATTTGCCGATCGTTAATGGTTTTATTTTGTGGCTGCCATCACCATTTGCACACAAAAGAACACTGGTTCGATCTTTTGAAACTTTGTTGCCTGGAGCACTCTTTTCATCTTTCAAAACGTAGGTTTTATTTGGCAAAAGTTTCCAAAAGAGCCCCGTTTCATCAGCATTATATATTTGTGATGTTACATATCCTTTTTCAGCGATTTTTGCCGTCAATTTTTCCTTAAATGGCTCAATGGCTTCTGGATCACAAGATAATGATTCACCAGTCACAGTCAAATAGCGAATTGCATTGCATTGAATTGTTCTCCATCCTTTTTTATTTCATCAAATATTTTTAATGCTTTGCTTTTCAATATCAAGCTAGAAACAGGAGCATTTCGTCGCCGCTGATTCATGAAAAACTGGTACAAACGCTTCTCGAGCTCTGGATGATTGCCAAACCGCAAAGTTTTCCGTTTATTTCCAAGTGAAAATAAATTGTATGCATTCTCTTTTAATGAACGGGATTGCTTTTTTATTCGGCAAATCGTTGCGCAATCAATTTTGTATTCGAATGCAAGATCTCGTTGTTTAACGCCTTTTTAAATTTTTTGGAGAATCTCATCTCTTTCTTTCAATGTAAGAAAATGTAGATTCTTTTTCACTTTTCCCATGATTTTATTTGATGAAAGCAAAAAAAAAATGATTCAAACTCCGAACGATTGTTTTACTCTCAAGAACCAGCTTGAAACTAACGCGTGTTGAATGTCACAAACGATTCGATGCCATATTTTATGATATCAGCGGTACAATTTTACAGTTATTTGTAAAAATCAAAAATCACAAAGCGTGAGAACAGTGTTTTTGGTCGCAATAATTCCGAGAACCATAACTGTGCATAGCTATAAAGCTGTGTCTTCGCGCGTGATGAACGCAAATACATTGCCGTATTAAGTAAAAAATTTCTTCAAACAAGAATTCTTTTGCGCCCGAAAATTGCAATTTTTTATTGCTCTTTTCGAGTTTTCTATGGACCCAAAATCGAATTGTACTTTCCGCGAAATTGCAGTTATCGGTATTGCACTTATCGGGCTTCTACTGTATATGTATGTATATCAATATATACATATATTATGTTAGTTATGTTTGTGCAAAAGGTCAATTGCTTCTTCAATTCTTATAGTGTTACATATGTACATATGTTATGTGCATACGCACTGCAGCAACCATGACCTATCTAACGACGCATAGCCTTATCATATTTACATGCAATAATTAGGGAGTAAATACCCGAATGATCGAATTCCTGCCTAACATATGCTAAACCAATTCTTTTTTGCATATGCATATACTACATATTTGAATGTGAGTATTCACACTTGATGCCCTAGCCTATGTATACAGAACTTCCAACAAAACAATGCTTATGAATATACACATATGCATGTACATACAACCGCATACACAGGGCACTCACTTTATGCATCTACAAGAACAAATTCGGCCATGATTCTAGTTTCCACGGCGCTGTACAGTTTCAAATAATGTACAGCACAACAAAAACCAATTCATTGATAAGTGCGATCTCATATTTCTATGACCAACGTACTTTCATTCATAAAACGCGCCGCCCATTAGCCAATTTTTCTCAACGATGACAAAAATTTACTGGTAAGATTGAATAAATCAAATCAAAATAATCAATACTGGAATATTTCCAACAGAAATATTTGCCAATATTTGTGGCCGCGGCTCCATACAAGTTAACAGCCAAGTCATCGAACTTCCCTCGCAATGAATTCACCGAGCAACCCGCGCGCAAACAATGTCGTTGAACCCGACCACATATGCAACATAAACAAAGTAATGTGGGTCGAAGCAACGGCCAGTCGTTTCCGTTATGTCGCAAGCGTTGGAGTTCTGACCGAAATATGCTGAGTCGGTTCTACTGACCACACACAAACCCATGGCATAATCTTTATATATTTATTATGTATTTAGGTTTAGATTCATGTTTACCATTTATGTACTTAGCTTTAGTCTTTTATACTCTCCATTCTTATAATCAGTTTTGTCCAGACAATTATTCAATAAAGAACGATTGGCTTTACTCCGGCACGCCGCCGTTAATATTTGATCTATTAATTTACACTGTTGAGCCACAAGGCCAATAGTCCAACAAGGGGACGAAGTCAAGTCCCCCAACATAACCATCCTAAAGTTAATTGAATTAAGAAGTGGCTGAGACGTATCAGCAACATCCGCCGCTGGACCAAGGAATCAATACTGCTCCAGAAGGAAGTTGAATACATATAACTTGAGACGTGTCAGCAACACCCGCCGCTGGACCAAGGCATCAATACTGCTCCAGAGGGAAGTTGAACTAATATAATTGGCGCCCAACAGAGTTAAAACTGGAATTAGATAATCTTACGATATCTATTAAGTTAGGAACACCATGGCCCTAAACAAGAACATGTAAGTGAATGTTCGGTAAAAGTTAGAAAAAGTATTGATGAAAAACTATTTTAAATAAAAAAAAAAATTGTGAATAAATTGGCAATGCGAAAGTGAGCATTACGGTATAGTCGCGAAATTATTGACGTGCAAGTGCAGTTTTTTTGTTGAAAAAAAAAAGAGAAACAAGTTGATATTTTCGCTTCATTGGCTGCTCATGACTTGGGCTTATAGAAATATAAAGATAGAGTACGACAGTGACGAAGAGCAAGAAATAGGATTTAGGCCAGGAAGAAACGGTCAATTAGGAATGGAGCCGGCATTACTAAAAGCGTTAGTAGAAGGTGCGGTAAACAGTGCGCTCCTCGAACAAGAGAGGAGACTAAAAGACGAGTTCCGAGCGGAACTTGAAACAGTTAGAGGTCAGGTTAATGCGTTAAGAATAGAGACCCCACAAGTTGAAACATACCAGAGAGTAACAATTGACCCTAGTGTGGGATGTGAGGTGAAGTTAGACATTGTAAAATCAGTGCCTAGCTTCAATGGAAATCATGAGGAATACGTGTCGTGGCGGCAGGCGGCTATAGACGCATATGAGATTTTCAAAAGATACGTAGGCAGCGAGGCGCATTACGAGGCAGTGGCCATTTTAAAAAACAAAGTAACTGGTCCAGCTCGTGCCATCCTTACGTCGCACAATACAGTGCTTAATTTTGACGCCATTATCGCTAGGCTCGACTGCTCGTACGCAGACAAAACATCCTTGCGCGTACTTAGGCAGCAACTAGAACTGGTTAGGCAGGGTGACCTAAACTTAATGGAATATTACGATGAGGTAGAAAAGAAGCTCACTCTGGTCACAAATAAAATAGTAATGACTCATGACGAGCAAGCTGCGTCCATTCTTTGTGCAGAAATTAGAGACGATGCACTACACGCTTTCATGGCAGGACTTAGGAGGCCCCTAAAATCTTTAGTAATCCCAACGAAGCCCAAGGATTTGCCATCTGCATTAGCAGTGGCCCGTGAGGCTGAAAATAGCATCGAAAGAAGCGCATTTGCTGCATCTTATGCTAAAGTAATTGAAGAAAGAAACCATAGCGGCGATAATACTAGATTTGGCAATCGTAACCAAGCTAGACAAGGCAGGGGCCAGGAAAGAAATCCACATTTTGTGGGAAATCAAGGCCAAAACAGGGCACAGCAAACTGACCCTAAAACGCTAGCGAATGACAAAGAGCCACAATCAAAGTATCAGGCTCAACCCATGGACGTTGATCCTTCGATGTCCAAGTTAAGACAACAGACCAATTGGGGAAAGCCACAGGGCTATTCTACACAAGACGGGGCTCGGAAAAGGCATAACACTTCAGAACGCACGTTAGGCTATAGGCGCCAAAAGATTAACAATATTACGCAACGAGCGCCTACCCAAGACGAGAAAGAATACGAAGAAATGGCCGAAACTGCGCGTGCTGAAATAGATGACGAAAGTGGCGAACCCGAGGACAACGATTTATTAAATTTTTTAGAGGTCGTTCCCGATTGCCGTTCGTCGAGCGTCAATTGGCTGGCAAAACATTAAAGATTCTTATCGACACCGGGGCGGCAAAAAGTTACATTAAACCCGTAAAGGAGTTAAAAAACGTAACACCAGTCGACACCCCTTTTACTGTGAACTCCATTCATGGGTCCAGTAAAATTCAAAAAAAATGTTCAATAGTAATTTTTGGGAAAGTTGCCACGTTTTTCATATTAGATACCCTTGACACCTTTGATGCTATAATAGGCTTCGATCTGCTCACGCAGGCGGGGGTAACTATTGACCTGATGGAAAACAGCATAAACTACGGTAATACTTCGGAAATACTCAATCACCATCCGTGCGATAACGTGAACTTTACACGTGTCGATGATATCGTAGTCCCAAATTCCGTAAAAGGCGAATTCAAGAAAATGATACTGAAGAGAATTAGTGCATTCGCGACCTCTAACGAGGCACTGCCTTACAATACTTCAGTCGTCGCCAGGATCCGGACTGTAGACAATAAGGAGGTATATTCAAAGCCCTATCCATACCCAGTAGGCGTGTCAGATTTTGTAAACAACGAAGTCGCACAGCTGTTGAAAGATGGCATCATAAGGCCATCAAGATCTGCGTATAATAGCCCAGTCTGGGTTGTTGATAAGAAAGGAATAGATTCCAACGGAAATAAGAATAAACGGCTGGTCATTGACTTTAGAAAACTAAATGAGAAGACCATCGCCGACCGATATCCGATGCCGAGTATCCAGGTAATCTTAGCTAACCTCGGAAAGGCTAAGTTTTTTACCACACTGGATCTTAAATCCGGATACCACCAGATTTACCTAGCGGAGGACGATCGTGAAAAGACATCCTTCTCGATAAATGGCGGAAAATACGAATTCTGTCATTTGCCCTTTGGCCTAAAAAATGCGGGAAGCATTTTTCAAAGAGCAATCGACGATATCTTGCGAGAACAGATCGGAAAGATATGTTATGTCTATGTGGATGACGTAATTATCTTCTCTGAAAATGCCGCAGACCACGTCCGCCATATCGAGATAATACTTCAGCAACTTTGCGATGCTAACATGAGAATCTCCAAGGAAAAGTCGAAATTTTTTAAAGAAAGTGTCGAGTATCTAGGCTTCATTGTTACTAGCGAGGGAGCAAAAACAGACCCAGAAAAAGTCAAGGCGATCCAAGAGTACATTGAACCAAAAAATTTATACTCTCTGAGATCTTTTCTAGGCCTAGCCAGCTACTATAGGGTGTTTATCAAAGACTTTGCAGCCATAGCAAGACCCTTGACTAATATACTAAAAGGCGAAAACGGCACTGTAAGCAAACACATGTCTAGGAAAATAGCAGTCCAATTTGACGAATCTCAACGTGACGCTTTTAACCGATTGAGAAACATACTAGCATCAGAAGATGTTATGCTCATGTACCCTGATTTCAAAAGACCTTTTGACTTGACTACAGATGCTTCTGCAAATGGCATTGGATCAGTATTATCTCAAGGCGGTAGACCCATCACCATGATCTCCCGAACGCTAAAAACGTGCGAAACTCACTATGCTACCAACGAAAGAGAGTTGTTGGCGATTGTATGGGCCCTCGGCAAACTGCAGAATTACCTTTACGGTACAAGAGAGCTACATATATTTACAGATCATCAACCTCTCACGTTCGCAGTGTCTGAGAAAAATACGAATGCGAAAATCAAGAGGTGGAAGGCGTTTATTGAACAACATAACGCCCAATTGCATTACAAGCCAGGGAAAGAAAACTTTGTCGCAGATGCCTTATCTAGGCAAGAGCTTAACGCTCTCCAAGACGAAACGCGATCAGACATAGCCACTATTCACAGTGAGGTATCCCTTACATACACTATACAAACAACTGATAACCCCCTAAATTGTTATAGAAATCAGATAACTTTGGAAGAATCACGTTATTCGTTGCATCGAAGACTTATTCTATTTGGCAAAAAAACCCGTCACTTAATTCAATTTACAGATAAAATTAATCTCATAGAAACATTAAAACTTGCTGTGAACCCCGATGTTGTAAACGCGTTTTATTGCGAACTCACAACTTTAGCTGCATTTCAACATGAGCTGGTTTCAATTTTCCCTACAACCAAATTCTGGCATTGCAAAAGAATAGTGTCAGACATCACTAACAAAGACGAACAGGTAGAAATAGTCAACACCGAACATAATCGTGCGCACAGAGCGGCACAAGAAAACGTAAAACAGATACTTCGGGACTACTACTTCCCAAAAATGACTAAATTGGCTAACGAGGTTGTACTAAATTGCAAAGTTTGCGCTATCGCCAAGTACGACCGACACCCCAAAAAACAAGAACTCGGGAAGACGCCAATTCCCTCATTTGTCGGAGAAATGTTACACATTGACATATTTTCTACCGATCAGAAACTTTTCCTGACTTGCATCGATAAATTTTCCAAATTCACCGTCGTCCAGCCCTTACCTTCTAGATCAATAGTCGATATTGTTAACCCCATTTTACTTATAATTAATACATTTCCAAACACAAAAACCGTTTATTGCGACAATGAGCCAGCGTTTAATTCCGAAACGATCACTTCATTGTTAAAAAATCAGTTTAACATTGACGTTGTAAACGCCCCCCCATTACATAGCTGTTCCAATGGGCAAGCGGAACGTTTCCACAGTACATTAATAGAAATCGCAAGGTGTTTAAAGTTGGATAAAAAAGTTAGCGATACAGTTCAGGCTATCATGAGAGCAACAATAGAATATAATAAAACCATACATTCAGTAACAGAACAAAAACCACTCGATGTAATTCACTCTATACCGGACGAAATTAAGCAAAAAATCAAAGATCGGCTAATAAAAGCTCAGCAAGATCAATTAGCTAGATGCAACCCGAACAGACAGAACAGGATGTTTGATGTAGGAGAAAAAGTTTACCTCAAAAATAACAAAAGATTAGGTAACAAACTATCTCCCTTGTGCACAGAGGGCGCCGTACAAGCAGACCTGGGAACGTCTATACTTGTTAAGGGGAGGGTGGTCCATAAGGACAATGTGAGGTAAACATAGGTCATAACGCATAAGATTCTTACAGATTCTAACGCATAAGATTACTACAATTCAGTTTAATCATTTCATACAGGTTCATCGAAGTGACCCTCATACTCTTATCCACAACTCACGCACGCATCACCGATTTCTCGCACGCAAGCTATATTCCGATATTGGACGGACACGTTTTTGTATGGGAACAACATAGTTACGTGAGACATTCTACAAATTTATCTAATTTCGTGAGCATTATAGATGATACAATTAAATTATCAAAACTTTTCCCTCAGTCACCCATGCGAAAATTGTTAGATGTAGATATCGACCATATTCAGAATATTTTATCTAGCTTAACGGTACACCATAGAATGGCCAGAAGTTTAGACTTTCTAGGAACAGCTTTAAAAATCGTTGCAGGTACGCCTGATGCATCAGACTTAGAAAAGATTAAACTTACCGAAGCCGAGCTCATAGAATCAAACAATAGACAAGTAATAGTAATCACTGAAGCACAGAAACAAATTAGCCTTTTAACTGATGCAGTAAATAAATTAATTAAAGGAAAAAAAGGCGAGTTCGTAGACTCTCCTCATTTGTATGAAACTTTACTTGCACGAAATAGAATGTTAACCACTGAAATCCAAAACCTTATGCTCACTATAACGCTCGCCAAATCTAACATCATAAACCCCGCAATTCTCGACCACGAAGATTTAAAATCAATTTTTACCGAACAGCTCGCAGAGGTCCCAATAGTTAGTTTAATGGCAGTATCAAATATAAAAATATTTCAATCAAATAGAGTAATCCACATAATAATTGAATATCCTAATGTTAAGACTATTTGTAAGAAAGTTATGATATATCCTGTTGCCCACAATAACACCATTCTGCAAGTACATGATAACATAGTAGCTGAATGCGACGATGGAGTCCTAGCTGTGACAGAATGCGCTACAACCAACTTTGCGACGTTCTGCAAGAAATCTGCTTACGACACATGCGCCAGCGGATTACATTCCGGAGGCTCAGCGTTATGCCACACACAGCCAAGCCACTTGGAACCGATTACCCTATTAGACGAAGGAATAATCGTTGTCAACGAAGTATCAGCAAGAGTAAGAGTAGATGACGGCCCAGTGATGACAATTGAAGGCACGCATCTCATCACATTTGAACGTATTGCGACTATAAACGAGACCACATACATTAACTACAATGGTGTTGTAAACAAGAGTCCAGGCATCGTGGCGTCACCATTGCTGAATATTACAGGACACGACCAAGTGCTCAGCCTACCAATGTTACAAAGGATGAATGAGCACAATCTGCATATAATTCAGAAGTTAAGAGACGATATGTTTTCCGGAGGGACTCCCAGAGTCTGGTTCATGGTTGGTGTAACACTCAGCCTTGCCTTTGGCTGTATTGGCATCATCTATCAATGTTGGTACCGGAGAAGATCTTCCATCAAATTGCAAGAACTGGTAAAGGAGTTAAGTGTCACCGAGGACGGCAATAATCTTAAAGGGGGGCTAGTTAACAGCCAAGTCATCGAACTTCCCTCGCAATGAATTCACCGAGCAACCCGCGCGCAAACAATGTCGTTGAACCCGACCACATATGCAACATAAACAAAGTAATGTGGGTCGAAGCAACGGCCAGTCGTTTCCGTTATGTCGCAAGCGTTGGAGTTCTGACCGAAATATGCTGAGTCGGTTCTACTGACCACACACAAACCCATGGCATAATCTTTATATATTTATTATGTATTTAGGTTTAGATTCATGTTTACCATTTATGTACTTAGCTTTAGTCTTTTATACTCTCCATTCTTATAATCAGTTTTGTCCAGACAATTATTCAATAAAGAACGATTGGCTTTACTCCGGCACGCCGCCGTTAATATTTGATCTATTAATTTACACTGTTGAGCCACAAGGCCAATAGTCCAACAAGGGGACGAAGTCAAGTCCCCCAACATAACCATCCTAAAGTTAATTGAATTAAGAAGTGGCTGAGACGTATCAGCAACATCCGCCGCTGGACCAAGGAATCAATACTGCTCCAGAAGGAAGTTGAATACATATAACTTGAGACGTGTCAGCAACACCCGCCGCTGGACCAAGGCATCAATACTGCTCCAGAGGGAAGTTGAACTAATATAATTTACATACATATATATGCATCAATATATGTATGTAAATATGTCTTCTAAATGCTCGACAGCAGCACTTGTGCTTATGAATGTGCGCTGGATTTCTTGAGAAGTTTTAGCGAATCGTATAATTTTTTGGTGTGGCAAGAGCACACAGTATATATCCATGCGCATATGCATATAAATTCACATATTTAAATTTGCGTATGCCATCTTCCTGTGTGCCTGGTAATGAAATGTTTTCTATAAGGGTGTTTAATTTGGTTGACTAAGTTTAACAGAAAGACATAATATATATATTATGTAAAATCTATATAAATTTGAATGAATTGAAAAAAATCAGCCTACAGCGTTAACATTCCTTGTTTCTAATCACCAAAGAAGTCTAATCGACTGCTGCTAAATGTACATTACTCAGTCTATTGCTGTTAACTTGTGGTGAAAAATATGTCTGTGGTGAACCACGCGCGCAAATCCAGTACCCCTCAAAATTCCATATGTTTCTGTCAGAGACTTCTCTATACATTAATGTACTCTGGTATTCATATTAACAACGTTAATGTATAGAGAAGTCTCAATGACAGGAACGGATGGAATTTTGAGGGTTACTCGTCCCATGAAGACTAATCACCACAGACACACTTTTCCCCAAAAGTTAACAGCGGTAAAGGCGATTCGTAAAATTTAACAGCAAGTGAGTATTATTAACAGCAGAGAATGTTAATGCAATGAGAAGGTGCAAATGTTACTGTGAGCTTTTTTTAGTACAATAGAGATTTGAAAGATTTGTAACAAGGAAATTTAGCAAACCGAGTTTATAGACACCTCACTGACTTTTCCCCACACAAAAATTAGAAACACCACACATCTTTCACCTAAACACACAACACATTTCTCACCTCGACATTAAACCAATTAAATTTTTACTATTTTCGTATTTTTGAAATAATAAGCGAATACGTAAAATTTATTACATAATTTTTTTTTCAATTACATTATAAAAAAAAAACGAATTTAAAAAAAAAAATGAATAAAAAAAAGTTTGCGCCGGGAATTGAAATCGAGTCTAACATGTGGCGAGGAAAAATAGGCGGTGCGTTTATTTCTTCGACTGCTTATTTTTTTGCCATTTTGTTACTTTTGAAATGATAAGCGGATACATAAAATTTATTACAAATTTTTTTACGATTACATTAAAAAAAAAATTTAAAAACGAAAAAAAAAATTTGCGCCGAGAATTGATGGCGAGTCGCGTGGGGAGGATAAATACGCAGAGCGTTTATTTCTGCGCCTGCGTTGTGAACAAAAGGTTTGTGATGTCTACGTTGATATGTATGCGCGCGACGCGAACAAGTTTTAATAAATTCTCAAAGTAATTCATGAAGTTTTTCATTACATACATTCATAAATGAACGTATACTCTATATGTACATAAATGATGGTATATGACAATATACATAATATGTATGTACATGTTAATAGGAGGTATTTGCATTCAGAAAATAAGACGGTTTAAGATAAATCAACACTTATTTTATATTGTATGTCAATTTATAGTTTATGTATTCGACAGCATTTACATATGTACATATATGCATACGTATGTACATTTGTATATGAAAAACAATAATGCACAAGCGCAAGAACATCATCTTCCTTTCATACATATATACATATGTAACATATATACATACATATATACCTACTTGCTTTCTAAACTTCCTACAAAATAATTGTATTCATATGTTACTACATCCATGCACGTTCATACATTCATGCATATATGCGCGAGCACAGCGCTCCCTTCTTGCTTCCGTGTACTTTTGTCTTTCACCAGTCGATATTCCTAATATTGTACTTACAAAAACACAATACTTTGATAGACGCAAAAGCAACAGCAAGCGCAACGCGATGGCCGCTTTGCCACCACACATTCTAAAATGTTCTAGAACACAACAAAAACACATACCTCACATGCGCATGTCGCCCAAAGCTAAAATCTAAGCCTAGCGACTACAAAAACAAAATACATTCGTAGACGCAGTCGCAGCGGCCATGATTCTATCAGCGACGGCGCTGAACAATTTAGAACAAAAACAAAAGGTTCATTCATAAGTTCGAGCTCATATTTCAATTTCATTCATAAAACGAGCCGCCCATATGCCAATTTTCGCGACCATTCGAAAATAGTCAATATTGGAATATTTCGCGTGGAATTATTTGCCAATATTTGATAAATCTTGAACTTTTGTCATATCGAGTGGCCGCGGCTCCGTATGTATGTATGCACCCTTATATGTATGTAAATATGTCTTCTAACTGTTCGACAGACGCGAGTTAATGCGACTTAGATTCCTTAAACAATTCCAGTGAATCACACATTTCTGTCCGCAAAGCCGCATATACCTATGTACCCTATGATCAAAAAGTACCGGGAATGTTTAAATAAAACATAACAGAGTTAAATTTCAGGCAAATTTATATTACCTCCTTCAAAATATGACCCGTCTGAAGCAGCACACACCCTGCAAACCAACGTTCACCAGTTTTTCCAATTTTACCAACACATTCACTCAATTTTTTCCAATAATACCCACACAATCACATTTAATTCTGTTGTCATTTTTGATGGGTTATACATATATTTATCTCATAATTTTCGTGAATACTTATTAAACTTAACTATAGTGAGTGCGAAAGTGACAGCAAAAAACAAGTTGCAAATGTCAAATACAAAAATGAATTGCGTTTAATTCTGTGAAAATCTCCAAGCGAAAAGGTAAGTTGAACAATTTTTATTAAATTTTCCAATTATATATTTATTTACATTAATAAAATGTATTTTTATTTTCAGAAAAACGTATTCACAACGTCAAGAGGTGCATCAAAAGCAATTCAATTTCAATTAAAAGAAGTTAACAAAGCGGGCATCTTTCTTTTGGTAAATTTGCTCAATGTAAACAAATTCTTTTTCGCTTATAAAATGTGCAAAAGCATGACCAGTGCCGGTGGTCATAGCTTTTGCATCCATACATACACTGCGCAGTGTGTTTTGTGAGAAATAAGGGTTGAAAAGCAATTTGTTGCCCATACAGGATCAGTGCGGGGATCCTAACCTCAAATACATATGTGTTTCTCATAGCTATGGGCAACAAATCTTTTCAATATGTCTAAAGAAAATTATTTAACTGTCTATTTTAATATTCCCTTAGTCCGCTGCGTAGTGTATATGAATTAAATATGCAATATATGTATGTACATATATACTGCGAAGTAAAATTCTTATGCATGTACATACATACTTTGCATTCCATACACTGTATGTAAATATTCACGGTTGGTGCATGAAATGCATATGTATAAAACCTCTAATTTAATCTTTTCCATTTTGTATTAATAACATCTTTTTTATACTATATACATATGTATGTAGGTACAGCAATATAAACGGCGATACAATCAGGAAATTTAAAAGGGATCTGCATCTGACTCGGTAAGTATTAAATCAGTGAATGTGAAATGGAAGATATGGAAAGTGAAAGTGATGATATGGAAAGGCATGACCAGTGCGGTTGGTCATAGCTTTTGTTTATACACTGTGCAGTGAATTGATATGATTGTGTGGCCAAGAAATGTGTCACAGGATCAGTGCGATTAATCCAAACCAAAAAGATGTGCATATGTCATAGTTAAAGAAGCCAATTGTTTGCATTATAAATTTCTATTTGTGGTTTGGTTAATAGCAATCGCCTGCGCAGTGTAAGTAAATGGGAAAAATGTATGCACGTTTGTAGGATAAGAATAAAATTGTGATATACATATATGTATGTAAATATTTATATACACGAACGTCCATACACTTTTCCATTTATGCATAAGAAATATGCATATACATATAAGCAATTTGTGAAAAGTTGTGTATATCTACATATGTTATGTAAATAATCCATATTATTAAACTAATAAATCTTTTTTAACCTTAACTTGTAGCTCGTAAGCGATTTAATTAAAAGGGAGACGTGCAACATTTACCAACATACAACATTTACCATCATCCAGCAAAGCTACCAGGGCAGATTCAGTAAGTATTTTGTAATTTTTCAATTATTATTTTATTTTTAGTCTGATATTATATCTTTCACATACATATGTATTTTTTCTAATTATTGAAATTTGTGTTTAATTTTTCTAACAGAACACATTAATACACACACACGTACACGCAGCGGACGTATTTGTTAAGTATCGTAGTTAGAAAAATGAGTAAAAGAACGTTGTCTAATTTATTGGGAAAAGAAAAAAAAAATTATGAGGAAAATGTAGCGAAATTTCGCAAATTAAATGAAAATGTTAACGTAATAGGAAATGAAAACTTTCCCAACAGATTAGACGACGATGATTTTCCATCAACTAGTAGAGTAGCTTTGCAAAATTTAGAATATGATATAGATAGCGGAGATGACAGTGTGTTTTTTGAAGATTTAGATGTAGAAGATGTTGAGGTAGATAGTTATTCAGAGGATAGGGATAGTAATTTAAAAAATGCGTTCCTTTTGTCAACCTGGGCGGTTAGTAATAATATTCCTCAGAATAGCGTAGACGATTTGCTTAGGACTCTAAAACTTATGGGTGTAGAAGGTTTGCCACTGTCAGCTAAGTCTCTTTTAGGTACAAGTAGGCAAAAAGTTAATATTAAGTTAATTCCTGGAGATGAGTTTTTATATATAGGTATTCAGTTTTATTTATGGGGTGCAGAATTTAATGTATTGGAAAATTGTGAGGTAGTAAATATTGATATTGGGATAGATGGGTTAAAGTTATTTAAGAGTAGTAATAGGTGTCTTTGGCCGATTTTAGGATATGTCGTAGGTTCTAAGTTAGGCCCATTTACGATAGCGTGCTTTTCAGGGATGAGTAAGCCAGGTAGCGTTAATGATTTTTTGAGGGACTTTTGTGCGGAAGTAAGTTTTTTGAGGAAGAACGGGGTTAAGGTAGGTAGCAATCTAGTATGTAAGCCGTTTAATATAAGACTATTTAGTTGTGACGCCCCCGCTCGTGCATTTGTTACAGGAGTTAAGTCGCATACGGCAAAGAACTCCTGTTCCAAATGCACGATCGAGGGCGTCTATACACAAAGAAGGGTAAGCTTCCCGAAGCAAGTTGGAAATTTAAGATCAGATAGTACATTTAAAAATAGAATAGATTTAAGTTATCATAGTTTAGAATTTAAGCAAGCAGAAAGTTTGCTAGAATCTTTTAACTTTGGCATGGTTTCACAATTTCCTCTTGAACCCATGCATTTAGTAGATTTGGGTGTAACAAAAAAGTTGCTCCAGTTACTTATCAAGAAAGGTAACGTTACGAAAATGAATGAGAAGCTTTTGCTTCTTAACAAGTTTGTACCGTCTGAGTTTAGCCGGCTTAGCCGAGACCTTGACCAGATAAGTAATTGGAAGTCAACTGAATTCCGGCAGTTTTTATTATATACCGGGATATTTGTTTTGAAAGACTGCATTAATGAAGATTTATATTATCATTTTCTTTTACTACACGCCGGAATTCGATTTCTCTCTTGTGAGAAATCTTTTAACGTAGAATCGAATGTCGCCAATGAATTGTTAAAGGAATTTGTTGATTTGTTCGGAAATATTTATGGCGATCATCTAATAAGTTATAATGTTCACGGGTTGTTACACCTTTCGGATTGTGTTAGAGAATTTGGTCCTTTAGACAATTTTTGCGCGTACACATTTGAGAACTACATGCAGCATTTAAAAAAAATAATTAATAAACCTAATAAAATTTTCCAGCAAATGTTTTTCAGAATATCGGAAAGATTAAAAATTTCAGATTCTAGCAAACTTTCTAAAAACGACCTTTTTATAATAGATTTTAACAAAGATAAAGATAGTTATTTTCAATGTAATAAGGGGCCCATTAAAATTGTTGGATTAGATAAGGAAACCAACAGTTTTAAAGCGCTCCTTATTTCTAATTTAGAAAATTATTTTATCGAGCCAGTAGAATCTATGTCAGGGCTAGGTATTTGTATAGGTGAAATATTAAGTAATGAAATCCTAATTAGTCGTAGTGATATACAATAAGTTATAAATATTTTTGTATAAATGATAGAAATAAGCTTATTCTTGTCCCCATTCTACATAATTTATTTCGTTCTTTTTTTTAAGTACAATGGAGGACATTTTTTTTTCGGAAACCGAAATGATCTCTCCACCACGCTCGCGCCCCCCTACTTTTACAGGTATAAATATAAAAATATATTAACAGAATTGTAAATACTCATATTCATACTTAAAACTAATTCCATTTTAGGGTCTGCCGTGCAGCGTAAGCGGTTTGCTGTATCGCAGCCCTACGAAAGGCGTACAGCAATCCCAGATTCCCCCAGCGCAACGGTATCTAACCATGCTACTGCGGTTCCAAGTATATTTTTTTATATTTTAATAAATTTCAATTCTTACCATTATTTTTTTGCGAGGTTGTTAAAAAAAAAAAATTATTTCAGGTGAACCAGTTTCTCTGGCTTCGTTACAAAAGGAGCTGAGAGAAATGCGGAGCGATATCCGTGAATCACTGGGGGAAATAAAGACCACCTTACGGGACCTAGAAAGTAAGGTGGAAAGAAATTTCAAAGACTTCGAAAAGAAGGTTATACAAGTATCTTATTTAAGTAATGAATTATAACTTTATAAGCTCTTTATTATTTAGATGCCAGAAAGAGCGGAAAGTCAGGTCCAGGGGCAGCTGATGAGGGAGGTGAAAGTGGTGATGACAAGAGTTCACCAGAGTATTGCGCGCATCACGGAAGATGCTCTGAGTCCTGAGTATATCAAGATTCAGAGTATGCTCCCAATAAAATCGCAGGATGCGATTAATACTCTGGAGGAGCTCTTAAATACCAAGTCATACTCCGAAGCAATGGTAACTATTATTTCTACTGTACAATATACACATGTGATCATGGTTGCTTGAGTTAAATTGTAAAATTAAAATTGTAACATCTAAGAATTCTCCGTATAGCGTTTTTAAAATTTGCCGAAATAAGAGATTTTACAAATTTTGAGATACCTATTTCCACTCAAACAACTATGATTTACATAAAATTACGTACAATAGGGTGTTCAATATCAAATAAGCTCAAACATTTTTTAATAAAATTAATAACTTAATTTTATCTTTTCTAGCTAAATATTTTGCTGAAGCTGAGGGGTGCAAAAGGATGCATCAAAGGGGTGATGAAGCGCGTTTACTCCGATGCCTTAATGTTCCATTACAATTTTGAGGGGAAAGCCAACAAATCAGCGCTTTTGGGCCTTCTAAAGCTATTTTTATAATGTCAAATTACTTTAATTCATGTTCATTTTCTAACACCAACACCTAATTTTAGAATGTAAATATTATACTAATTTATGTACATAAAAACTAAAACGTAAACTTTTCTAATAACTAAACTAATTCATGTATATAAATAACTAAAACTAAAATATTTCTAAAGCTAATTTTATAATGTCAAATTACTTTAATTCATGTTCATTTTCTAACACCAAAACCTAATTTTAGAATGTAAATATTATACTAATTTATGTACATAAAAACTAAAACGTAAAGTTTTCTAATAACTAAACTAATTCATGTATATAAATAACTAAAACTAAAATATTTCTAAAGCTAATTTTATAATGTCAAATTACCTTAATTCATGTTCATTTTCTAACACCAAAACCTAATTTAAGAATGTAAATATTATACTAATTTATGTACATAAAAACTAAAACGTAAACTTTTCTAATAACTAAACTAATTAATGTATATAAATAACTAAAACTAAAAAGTAAATTTGTCTAACACCAAACCTAATTTTACAATGTAAATATTAAAATAAATAACTAAAACTTAACGTAATTTTATAATGTAAATAGTACAATAAATTAAAATAAATAGCTGTACATAAATAGAACATACTAAAAAAATTATTATATATTGTATTAGTTTTCTTTAGAAACTAAAAGTTAACTAAATAAATATTGAAATTATTCATTAAATAAATAATATTCAATAAATAACCATTTGTATCAGTAATTTTGAAGGATTATTGTATATAGGATCCGTAAGTATTACCTACAAAATTACCCAGTTGAAGAGATTCTGTTAACTCCATGTTAACAACGAAATTCACTAGTTCATGAAATTCTGTTAACTATATGTTAACAATAACATTCACCAGCCTAAAAGATTCTGTTCACTACATGTTAACCATAACATTCACCAGCCCATAAGATTCTGTTAACTACATGTTAACAACGAAATTCACTAGTTCATGAAATTCTGTTAACTACATGTTAACAATAACATTCACCAGCCCAAAAGATTCTGTTCAGTACATGTTAACAATAACATTCACCAGCCCAAAAGATTCTGTTCACTACATGTTAACAACGAAATTCACTAGTTCATGAAATTCTGTTCACTACATGTTAACAACAACATTCATGAGTTCAGAAGGTTTTGTTCACTACATGTTACCTACATCATTCACAACTTGAATGTCAATTAGAGCAGTACAGTGCGAGCGAATAAAATCATCACACGTATAGACTGGAAGTAGGCAGCAAGTGCACGGCGTAGAACATAAAATTACTACAAAGCTCACAACTTCACAAGTGAACGATACCCACAATTCAGCAGTGTAAATAGCAGATAGTTGGTTTGCAGGGCATGTGCCAACGTTTAACACAGTCCTCCAAACAACCCCGGTAGGCCTACATGGCCTTCAGCTCCTTCGTCGTATTCTCTTTGATCTCTTTAATCGGTGCGATGGCGCGTTATCATCACGCAAAATCCAAGAATTGTTTGCTCACATTTCCGGCCGTTTGCAACATACAGCAACGGGTAAAATAACGGATAAATAATATTATTTATTGACTGTCTGGCCCGATGGAAGGTACTCATGGTGGACTATGCCTTGGCAATCGAAGAAAACAGTCAACATCACCTTCCCGGTTCTTTTTGCTCATAGGGTATACATATCCCATCTTTTCACTGACGCACAAGAACACGGTCGCAGTTGTTGTTTTTTATATGCATACATTTTGCGTTCGTTGAAGGTTTGTATATATTTATATATATTTATGTACATATGCGTGCATGTACATAAATATATTTCTGGATGCATCCATGGATATTAGAATATTTTCTCATCAATATGTGTATGTAAGTAGTTCAGATTTGACTAAAGGGATTAAATATAGGAATGCATATTCATATGATTGTCTTTATGGCTGTTTTACATATAAATCAATTCAAAAGAAGTATGAATAATGTTATATAGAAAATAAATTTCTAAATAACAGGTATTAGAAAAACCTGAATACACTATTTTAAAGGAATTCTAATTAAACCAAATACAAAAAAAATATCGAACAAAGAAAAGTGTATACAGGACTTGAACCTGAGTCAAACATGAGACTATGTATCGCATACACAACATGTCTTTCACGATTGCGCTAAACTATAATTACTATTGAATTTTTCTAAATCACTCATTTATTCCATTCGCAGTTTTATATGCACATATTCTGCGTTAGTTGAAAGTTTGTATGCGTAATTATATGCATATGTATGTGTGTATGCGCGTTTGGCTTTCTGGACGGATATTAGAATGATATTTTCTCATCAATATAATTTGGATTTGTTGAAAGAGATTAAAGACATATGTACATATTTTCTGTTTTGATTGATTTATATAAAAATCAGGACATATCCAGTATGAACTATTTTATACCGAAAAGAAATTTCCATTTATGAAATACAAAAAAACCAGTATTTGAAAGAAATTTTAATTAAAGTAAACTCAAAAATTTTACCAAACTTTCCTGGTTTGAATTGTAAAAAAAAATGTGCAAGAAAAAAAATATGACTTCAGGACTTGAACCTGAATTAAATACGTGCCAAAAAACAAAACGAGTAATTCCGCCGACTTTAGCTTCTGCACCACAAATAAACTGCCGCGCGGCCTTCTTAATCGCAAATTTATTCGCTTCGCTGTGGGCATGAAATAAGTCGATTTCCTTAGTAGTGTGCCGAAAAATCTTATGAAATTCCTCAGTAGTTTGGTAAACGCAGAAAAAATCTGAATTCCTGTCCTAGCGTGGTAAGTAAATATATGGCCTCTGGTTACGATCCAGCATGCTGTCCAGCAGGTTTATATGTGTGCGTGTCGGGTGCTTGACGCTAATATCTAAAATTTTTGATTTTCATCAAGCAAAAGCCGACAACAAGTATGTGTGACACGAAGCAAGTACGAGTGTCACCCGACACGCACACATATAAGCCTGGTGGACAAGCATGCTGGATCGACACCAGAGGCCAATAGAAACCCTCCACTCGCGTCACTCGCGTGGTAAATATCTGCAATTCCCCACTAGTGAGCAAAGTTGAATTTGAAATTACCTTAGTATGAATCTACAAATTAGTACTCGAAAAAAGCTCATTTAACATTTGCTCCTTCTTATTGCATTAACATTCTCTGTTAACAGCAATTAACAATGTGAGATATTATGGGAAAAATTTGTGTGAGGGGAGCAATGTATTTGGTATTACAGGTGCTTTTTTCTGTGATTTATTTCGCCATTTGGAATTAGGAAAATTGTGCCAGAATAATAAATGTCAACCGCAAGAAGCTAATGGGATCTCAGTTTTGTGAAATTTCCAAAGCGACTTGCGGCTTTTTGCATTTATATTGCACGAATTTCCAAATTTTAAATTAATACGGGTTTTAAAAGCGTTTGCGGAACACAAAAAACGGAAATTTCGTATTTCGAGTTTCGAGTTGTGAAGGTGCTGTGAGTGATTTAGCGTTTTTTTAAAAGCGCTTGTGTTTTGTAAAGAAAAAAATTTAAATTTTGTGTGTGTGAAATTTTGCGAAGAAAAATGAGCAACGATAGGTTGTGTCGCGTACGCGGTTGCTCAGAAGAAGAAAATAGACTATTTTCGTTCCCGAAGGATCCTGTTGAAGTGGCAAAGTGGAGGGACATTTTGAAAATCCCGACGGCGGTGCATCTTCCACCCCATATATGTGTGCGTAAAGCATTTTGAGCCATATGTTGTGGGGGGAAATGTTTAAAAAGGGTGCCATTACCACCCTTCGTTTAAGTAGGTTTTTGTAACATTAGAGTTTTGAGGGAGGAAAGTGGAGCAAGTTAATAAATTTAAATTAGTTTTTGAATGTAAATGATATTACATATACATATGTATGTGCATATATTGTGCAAATTTATTTGATATATAATATGTATGTGCATATATAAATATGAATATGTAAATATAAATAAATATAAATGTAAATATAATAAATAAATATGGTTACCGACCGGTCAAAATTCATGGTGGTATCAATTGTTCGAAAGATTTTCCCTCTAAACTTCATTTGATATTTTTTGATAATATTATGGTTTTTTGAAATTTCATGTATTTAATAGTATTCCCACTTCCACTTTTGTTTTCTCGTACATACGTATATCGTGTGTTATACGATCGATAGTTTTGACGGTATATAAAAGCAAGCCATATAAAAAATTGTGTACTTCTACTGAGCACAAAACATAATTCAGAAAATATATCGCGAATTTTTGTTTTCTTTTTTTTTCAATTAGCATAAGTGGAGTATAAAGATTCATTTGAACATAATTTTTGAATTGGGAATTATCAGGCATGTTCTGAAAATCGCGCGATTTCAATTCGGATCCGAAATGGCAATTCGTACGATTTTGTTTTGGGGGTTCTGTAATTCGTCCGATTTCATTTAAATTCGAATTTAAGTTCGAAACAGCTGATTTCTCTTTGGCAATTAAACAAACCAAATGACAAAAGAATTAGTTGGCAAAAAATACGAAATAATTTCAAAATAAATGGATTTAATTAAAAAATTATCATGTTTTTTATGGCAGCTTATGTGTTAAACGAACAGGAGCAAGATTACCAAAGTAGAATAGATAGGCGGCGTTTAAGAGACCATTCGAATCCTCTCAGTGCACCGGATTCTACGTAAGATTAGAAATGGTTATACTTTGTGGCATTCATTAAGTTTTTCTACTTTAGATTTGTTTCCAACTATCGCCTAAACAAGTACGCTTTTTTAGAAGTGCTGAATGAAGTAAAATCTTTCGTCAAGGAAACGTCCATACCTATTTTATTAAAGCTGGCAGCAAGTCTTAGGTTTTTCGCAGAAGGTTCCTATCAACGTTCCGTCGGAAAGGATACAGATATTGCTATGGGTAGAAGCACAGTCTCAAAAATATTATCCGAAATGATCAATGCTTTGGAAAATGTTCTGTGTCCTAAGTGGATTAAGCTGAAAATGTCTGAAGAGGATTCTAGAAAATCAAAACTTCATTTTGTAGAAAAATTCGGTATTCCAGGAGTAATAGGGTGTATTGATGGAACACATGTGGCTCTGATTAAACCTTTTGAGAACGAGCATCTATTTTTTAACCGAAAAGGATTTTTTAGCATAAACGCAATGATTGTAAGAATATTATCAAAAATATTATCCGAAATGATCAATGCTTTGGAAAATGTTCTGTGTCCTAAGTGGATTAAGCTGAAAATGTCTGAAGAGGATTCTAGAAAATCAAAACTTCATTTTGTAGAAAAATTCGGTATTCCAGGAGTAATAGGGTGTATTGATGGAACACATGTGGCTCTGATTAAACCTTTTGAGAACGAGCATCTATTTTTTAACCGAAAAGGATTTTTTAGCATAAACGCAATGATTGTAAGAATGAATTTAAATTGTGTTTCTAAAATTTAAAATTTACTGCCTTTATTTTACAGATTTGTGATTTTGATATGATAATAAGAGCAGTAGATGCAACTCGGCCTGGTGCAAGCCATGACGCTTTCGTATTTAGTATGAGCAGTGCAAAACACTATTACCTATCGCAGTATGAAGCTGGTGACCGAGGGTCTTGGCTACTGGGAGATTCTGGTTTTGGTATAGAGCCATTTCTACTGACTCCATATAGAAACCCAGGCCCAAGATCAGCAGAACACAGATTTAACCAGCAGCATGCAAAAGCACGTAACATCGTTGAGCGTGTTATAGGAGTATTAAAAAGTCGGTTTCGTTGTTTGAAAACTACCCCGCCATATACGCCGCAAAAGGTAGTGAAGATAATAAATGTTTGTTGCGCACTACATAACATATGTAGGAGTAATCAAATAGATGACATTGAAACAGAAACCGTATTAGAAAACAATCCAATTGATGAGGAAATTGCTGAAAATGAGGAAAACAGTAGTTTATATAGTGTTGGCAGAAATATAAGAGACTCTATTGCTAGAAATTTAATATTATGAAACATAAATTTTTTCATATTAAAAGTAAATATATACATAACAGTTCAATAAGATTCTTTTATATTTATTTTTTAGTCTCTATCTCAAGCATTTTAGTTTTAATATTAACTGTTTCCTGTTGCAACTGCTCCATTTTGAGGTAATGTCTTTGCTTTTGCTCTATACTTTGAGTCTTCAAGCGATTTTGCTCTGCCAGCAATTCATTTTGTTTCTCAGCAGCACGACATTGTCGTCGAATCTCTTCCCTTTCATCTTCCTTCGATTTTGCAATCTTGTGTTGGTTTTCGCAAATGTTATCTAAAGTGGTGGATATTTTCTCCATACAACTAGATTGCGTTGCCATACACGACTGAAGGCTGTCCTGCGTTG
This sequence comes from Anastrepha ludens, assembly GCF_028408465.1. Taxonomy (NCBI): domain Eukaryota; kingdom Metazoa; phylum Arthropoda; class Insecta; order Diptera; family Tephritidae; genus Anastrepha; species Anastrepha ludens. Next base: position 27,161,523 of record NC_071503.1, read on the forward strand.
ACACTCGTGTCCTTTTTGCAGCTCTCGGGGTAGCCACCGCTTCCCTACTTGTTTGGGGACGTTCTTCCTCAGATTCGATAGCGCTATTATTTTCTTCTGTCCCAAAGCTTCTAGAATGGCTTATGCCCTCAACGGCTGCAAAAATTCCACAAGTTCTTGCAACACATTCTTCGTTGCTCGTCAGTACATGCTTATTAAAGGGTCCACCTCCTGTTGTCCTCGATTCTAGATTGTTATGGGCAACCTTTTTCCGAATGCACCCCTTCCAGTCAGACCATATCTTGAAAAAAGACAACTCAAAAATATTTATTTTAATATTTGACTAAATACTTACTTTTTTCCATTCATTAACATCTTTTTGGGGCGGCCCTTGTGCATTTAGCAGCGTCGTTAGCTCTTTCCACTTTTCCTCAACAGCAACTCTGTTGCCCTTCGAAAAATTCTTCGCCAAATCTGGATGAGATTCCATAAACTCGACTAAAATTAGCTCTTGCTTGGAGTTCTTGTGTTTTCCCCTAAACGCTTTTGAATAAGTTTTAAATATTTTAAATAAACACTTTTATTTACATAAATATATGCAGTTATTTGGAGTAAATACTCGCATTTTGATAAATTTATTTCAACAAACAGTTTATATGAATGTCACAAACCGCTAACGTTTAAGATGCCGAAAATAAAACTGGAAAATTTTAACGATTTCGATTTCCAGAACAGGGTGAAAAAACGATTTGCTGATGTTCGAAAAAAACGAAAACGGAACGATTTACAGAACATGTCAAACGATTTGAAAACTGAAAATGCGAAAACATTGCCCGAAAACGATTTGCAGAAAATGCCTATATATGTTTATGAATTACTATATGTTTATAAATTATTATATGTTTATAAATTATTATGATATAAAATAATTTTTTTAATAGGGCATGACGATGACCCTACATACAGCTGTACAATGCCAAAGAAGCAACGAAGGTGCTGCGTGGTGGGATGCTTTGTGGAAAAGGGTCATATGTTTTACGCCTTTCCTCTAGGCGGAGAAGCTCGAAATAGTTGGGCCCTGGCTTGCAACGTACAACTAGCAGATACTGATGGGCTATATGTTTGTAAGCGCCACTTTAGTCCAGAGCAAGTAACTCGATTTAAAGTTTTAGATGGGGCTGTTCCATCTTTCAGATTAGAGCCAGTTAGTAGAAGTCGCTCACCTAGTACTGGCTCTGATTGGGTTTGCCCGCCTGTTACCAAAGTATATGTAAGTCGTACAGTAGGTGTAAGAGACGATCTTACATTAGAAGAGTTCGAAAAATATTCCATGCTAGAGGGAAGAAGGCAGATTGTCAAAAACAAAATATATGTGAGGACTTTGAAATCACTAGCAGTCGCGAACGATTTGCTCAGGCTGCTCGTTTTTTATCGGAGCAACGAAGTTAAACTAAAGAAAAGAATTGAAGAATTAGAAGCAGAAAATGGGAAGCTGCAGGAAAAATATAAATATTTGTGTAGTCGTGCAGTACTTGGGGAAGAAACTTCAAGCGATGCTATAACTTTCACAAGAATGATCGTCAATGGCCAAGAAAACCGTTATAGCGAAGAGGAAAAGGCATTGGCTCAAAACATAAATTATATGTCCTCCAAAGCATATATGTACGTTTACGCGTGACGACCTAGGTCTTGCTTTGCACCATAAGTCATCTCTTTTGCGTTGGCGCCCCATCAAATATGGTGATCCGTTGTTCGATGCCAATGTCTGTAATAATTTAGAAAAAATTGTTTCAACTTTGTCCGACACCGAACGCATAAGCGTTCTATTCGATGAAACCATCATAAAATCGGACTTGAGCTATAATAAAGCTAAAGATGTTATCGATGGGTGTGTAGACCATAGGGAAGGTCAACGCGAAAATAAAATTGGCAGTAAATGTTTATTTTTTATGGTTAAGGGATTGTGCTAATGGGGTTAAATTTGAAAGGTATAGTTTGCGATCAAGGGCCCTCCAACACTAGTATCTTTAACATTTTAGGAATTCCTGAGAAGTGCCCCTTTTTCCTGCACGAAGACACAACGAATTTGCTGGTACGATTATTGTCACTTGATAAAGGCCGTCCGAAATACCTTAAAGAAATATGACATCTGAACATCAGATGGAGTGACGAGCTTCAAGGTGCTAAAAAATTTCTTTGATACAGATCAAATGAATCCCCATTTTAAAATTTGTCCGAAACTAACGGAGGCCCATATATCCCAGTTTTTTGGAAAAAATGAGCGTTTCACGCGCAACTCAGGTCCTGAGCAATTCGGTAGCCTCTGGTATCGACATGGCCTTGACCCAAAATTTATTAGGCAGTGACGACTACGTGATCAAATACGCTAAGCCCACACGAATTGGATGCAAAAAATTTCTATTCAAAAAATCCTTTCAAGTGTCCGATTAGGCGAGGTGCACAAGAAAAATTGATAGATTGAATAAACATCTAGATTTTTGCGTTCATTCCAGTTGCCGGGAAACGTACACGTAAAGTGCATCGAAGGTTTCCGCATAACGATTTTGCGATGCAAAAATTGGTATGAATACTCATCCAACATCTCACGAAGTCCAATATATAGTTGTGCGATTAATCTCAATGAAAATTTTACGCCAAAGATTTGAGAAAAAAGGTTCAAACTGTACAGACGATGACGATATAAATTAAGATTGGAATGTAGGCCCCGAGGATCGTCATCTTGAGACAGAAGTAGGAGACCAGCAAAATGAGGATTTTTTTTTTGAAGAGATTAATGTGGAAGACGTCAATTTTGCTGAAAAAGGTAATGAAGCTGAGGTACAAGTGCAGCGTTACTTCACTGGTTATTTACCAAAAAGTGCTGTGCAAGCTTAAATGTGAAAAATGCACCCACGCCATGACGAAAACAAAAGGAGAGCTGAAGTTACATTCAGAAGCCCTGATTAGATCCAAAAACTCCACAGATGACAGCGATTTAAGGCTTGTCAATGCTGAAGACAGGGTTCTCGAAGTGTGTCGACTCGAAGTGGTGTGGTACCGTCAGCTCTTCGCAAAATATGCCCACATTGCAGGTCTTAGATGTTTTATGTTGTCCGTTTTAAAAAAAAAAAACACAAAAAATATTTCCCGACTGGTTTGTAGGATCTGGCGAGTGTAGAGATCATCGCGTAAAACTATTAGATTTTCTGTTAAAAATACAAAGTGGCCCTTACGAAATGAGGTCAATAGAGCCAGATTGAGAAAAGTACAAAATAAATTAAAAGAACTGTAATAGGTTGTAAGCCAGGGCCCCACGAAAAGAGATGCACCGTTCACATAGGTAATTAATAATCGTATTAGCTATCTTTTGCATATGATGATACCTATTCTTTTATTTCAGGGTTTTCCAGTTTTCTTTATTTCAGGTTTTTATATGTATATATATATATTACACAGGTATTGTCGATTTCAGGTTTTTTCTATTTTTAGTCTATTTCACAGGTTTCTTTTTTATTTTTTCTTCTCTTTCAGGTAGCACCCGAGCCTAGATTTTTAAAGCACTACATTTTTTTCTTAATCATGGTGGATTGACAGTAGTGTTTTAAAAATCAGGTAAATCGCAATGACTTAATCGATGTCAAAATCGAAGTCGTGTGAGAAATTGTTATAATATGAGAACAGTTTCGTAATTTGTGCTTATACAATATTTTTTTTTTTGCATTTCAGGAAATGTAAATACCTATTATTTATAGCATTGTAATATATATTCTTGTTGATAAAAATAAAAGATAAAAATTAACAAAACTAGTATTTCATTTTCTTAAGGATAATAATATTTATTTGGTAAGAGGAACTTAAACAAACATATACCAATAAATTAATTCGACAGGATTTCGTTACATAATCAATATATTCGTTCAGCTATTTCAAATGAATATCTGCATATGAAAAATCGTTCATATGGACGTGCAAAAGCAAACACGCATATACATAAATAGATGCCTACAAACTTTTATAGACATACTTACATATGAGGCTGCGAGCACTTGCCACAGAAAAATATTGCTGTCGAGAATTTAGAAGACATACATATTTACATATATACATATGTACGGAGCTGCGGCCGCTCGACTTGACAAAAATTCAGGATTTACCAAATATTGGCAAATAATTCAACGCGAAATATTCCAATATTGACTATTTTCGAACTGACGAGAAAATTGGCATATGGGCATATGAGCATATGAGCTCGAACTAAGTGTTATGAATGTATTTTGTTCTTGTAGTCGCTAGGCTTATAATTTTAGCTTTGGAAACATACGCGTGCAGAGGCATAAATCCAGTGCTTTGTGTGTGCTGATGTATGTACATACATACAAATGTGTATACTAATAAGCATAGTCTTGCTGAGAGTCGAGAATGTATGTATATGTATGTACGGATATACATATAATAGGGCATCAAGTGTGCATACATGAGAATTGCCTTTGCATTTGTTAGACATTCGGTCACAATACGTGAGGTAGGTCATGGTCGCTTCAGTACATTGAACTTTTGCTTAATTGTTCCTTACATGTGTAGGTATATATGTACATACATATGTATGTAATAAGAAACAGTATGGGATGTGGTCGCGAGTGGACGTGAGTTTGAAAGTGGTGCTTTAATTTTTAAATATCTGTGGTTCGAAACGCCAAAATCAAGGAAGTAATTGTGGGAATGTGCACCTAAGTGTGCTTTAGGGAGCCTGCTGAAATATGGAAACAAAATAAGCTAAGAATAATAAATATCATTAAATATTACTTAGCCATTTGTTTCATCTAAATTGTTTTTGTTATTGAAATTTTACCTATTTCAATTCGTCAAAGCCTTCACCTAGCCTCTCAGTGCTGAGAGAATGCATAGCGAGTGCAAATAAAGGCGACAAACAAACAAACAAAAAAAAAAAAACAAACAAAATTATTCGCACACATCTCTTTCAAAACACGCTCTTCTCGCTGAACCTGGCAGTAGCAAAATTTGATATTGTTTGTCTCAACGTCTTTTCTGTGTTTTATTTGTTCTTATTGAGCGGTCAATAAGCCAATGTAGTGTTTGTTAAGCCAATTCCTCCGTGTTAAAGCTTAGGCTGTTTCTCCCTGTTCGCATCCATACACATACCTATGTTAGCATTGTTATATGCTCGCTCCCAAACAGCATGAGAACTAAAGAGAGCTTGTTTATTGCAAGAATGATAGAAAGAAGATTGCGCCCATCAGAGCGTACGTGACGTCACGTTTGCTGAGTTGTGCAGTATTGCCAACGATTTGCTCTTCGCAATAAATTTAGTGCTTTTTTATACCCAAAATGCAAAAACTTTAAGTTTCGTGTTTGTTTCTTTTTTTTAATTTAAAGCTACCGAAACTTTAAGTTAAAAAACAAACTATATTATCAAACAAAAAAAGGTTAAAAAAGGTCACTCTGAGAAGATTTTAGTGCTAATGAAAATTTTTTTACTCTTATAAAATTTGATAATTTGAAAGTGCAAATCTAATTTTTGGCTCCATTTAAGGTTATGCAAAAATATTAAATGCTCCTCTCTCAACTCTTCTTAAGATTGAAAACCTTTTTACACATTTTAAATAGCCTTTGAATTTATTGAATGCGAATTAAAACCATAGAGGTGTAATCGTTTCTTCCGGTCATCAATCCTTAGTGAGACATAGGACATTAAGAGTTATATTCTTTGTACTAGAAAATACTAAAGAAACCATACTGACATTTTTACAAAAAGAGTACCTTATCTAGTTACATAGCTTCAAATATAGCAAAAAAGTCATTCCCTTAACAAAAGAGTCTCGCTTAACAAAAATACCTCACAAATTAAATTGTACATAAGCATAACACATTTATTTAAAAAAACGCGCATTTTAAAGACAATTTGTCACGCATACAAAGTTCTTTAAGTGATTCAATAAAAATTTGTTGGGTTATTTTCTTTGAATGGGCATTTTAGTGCGATTTTATATCCAAAGCTAGGCAACACTGCAGTAGCCAGAGAGAGATTTAACTGCCGAAAGCAGAAGAACACCAACAACACCTGCAATCGCGGGCAATGCCACCAGATGTTAAAAAAAAGTAAAGCTAAATAAAACTGAGTGAATTCTTTAAATAATTATTAAAAAATGTATATTTTACAAAATTAATATATAAATATGACATTTTAATTAGAACAGCTAGAAAAATGTCATGAAGAAAGAACAAAAACTCCGAGACTAAATAACAAAAACAAAAAGCTAAATCAAGTTACGAAAATGGTAATCTGGCCATACTGGAGCTAAAATCACGTAACTAGTTGTCAAATTCGCTGAGCGCAAAGTAACGGGACCACGATAGGCGCCATCTCATTATTCTTTCCATCATGTGTTTATTGTATAATTTGTTTTCTCCGTACACTCACACGTACATATGTAAACATGTTTATATTCAAAGAAGAACTGTTGTACGAGTATCCTTGTAGGAATCGTGCACGACATCCCGGTAGGAAAAGCTAAAGTAGTATTTACTCCACATTATACATCTATAACGTCTGTCTGTATACCGCCCCAGTTACGGTAGTTGTGGTTGGTAAAAAAAAAATAAATAAAAATAAATAACCGTTGTTACTGAGTGGTCAACGTTGGATTTGTTGGGTTTATCTATGTAATTTATGTAAATTCCTCACGTTAAGTTTAGTAATACTTAACTTTCGTAGTACATATCGCGCTTGCTACGTTTAAGCGTGACAACTCAAAATTTCCAAATTTTAGTTTTTTGCAAGAAAACATTGTACAGAGGTCATCTCTACCCACTGTAATAATCGTTCAGTGGCTTGTCTAGTTTTTCGTTAAAAAAACCGTTATGACTCTCTCTTTGTTTTCAGAATGACTTCTTTTGTCTCAACTAAAGAGTTACATTTTTAGTTGTCTCCAAGTGTTTGAACAAATTTGTGTCACATAAAGTGTAACATTTTGAATTGTGGCTGTTTACAACCAAACGGTTTGTTTAAAATATACCACTAAGTGTATAAAAAAATTTCAGGAAAAGAGTAACAACTCAAAAATTTGTTATTTTAGCGCAACTACTAAGCAAATAAGAATGAAACAACCGAGATATTGTTTTTAATGATATTTTCGTGCAATTACATATTTTGTTCCTTGTAATATATTATTAATATTTACGGAAACAATTTTTCGTCTCTACTGAAAATGTTCAGATTTTGAATTGTTACGCTTTAACGCAACAAGTGCGATTTATGTATAGGGTGTTTCAGTAAGAGCGCTTCAACTTTTGAACTTTTTTGAATAAAACACACACGGTTTGACTTTTTTTATTATCGAGTTTGAACATATACATTTTAGTATGAAATTCGATTTCTTTTGCATGACCACCGCGTGCACGTTTTACGAAGTCCAATCGTTGAACCCAATTTTCGACCACTCTTTTGCATAAATCGGCCGAAATTCCAGCAATTTCACGTTCAATATTGGCTCTGAGCTCACAAATCGTCGCCGACTTGTTACTGTAGACCAATGACTTCACATAACCCCAAAACGGGACGGCTTGTTAAATGGACCGTAAAATGGCCGTAATGCTCTTAAAGTAGCAGCAACAGAACGATTATTTTCATAAAAAATTTGCACGATTTGCAATTGTTGCTCAAGTGTGTAGCGTTCCATGATGAAATGTATACTAATGAAGTTTACAAATGACAAGCGAAAAATAAAAAATATTGCGTCGTTCGCCCTCCCTATCGGAAAAAAGTTGAAGCGCACCTATTGAATAACCCTATACATAGCGAAGAATGTGTACCCTGCGGGTTAGGGGGTAAGAATTTGCCCGCGGTAAGGGGTGCCTGTCGTAGGAGGCCACTAAAATCCACAGCTCAATCTGTTAGTCACGAGTATTAGCTCAACGGCAATAGGCTGAGCAAAACAGGCGAGGGGGGACCCCATGAGGATCGAGACCAGTAAGATCTTAATTATGGCAAACTGGCGATAGAAGAGGATCTTGTTTGACATGGTCTGGTTATCGTGGTATTCTAGGACTTTAGCAGGTAAGGGTGACACCTTAATGAAATGGCTCCTGGGCTAATGTCACGATAGCTCCCGTCCCGTTAAAACCCTGGCAGGCCTCAAGTAACGCCCTCTAGCCGTCACCATTTAATTGGTCGTGTAGGTCCAGTTGAATTCTTCCTGGTTAGTGCCGACCTGGCTCTGAACACATGTACTCATAAAGTCATGTGTCAACCCTCGCATGACCTCCCTACATTGTATAGATAACCATGGGGTTATAAAGCAACTACACTACGTCTAGAGATAAGGGACTTGAGTCGGGACCCTTACTAAATGGAGACACAAAAAAACCACTAGCACAAATAGAAACACAAAAGCTACAACAACAGGAAGCGCTAACTATAGCGTAAAAAAAGCGACAGTACCAGCAACAGCGGATATGAGAAGGACAGTGAAATCATATTCGCAGAGAATGCTGGGAAAGGGAAAAACCCCTTCAAAAGAAGCCACAAAATGGCAAGATCGCCGACACGCCCAACTACACCCATTATATCTGATGGCGCGGTGGTTGTAGAGGATGTTACGTCAATAATGTGCGATTCTTTTAAAGGAAGCATCTTCACCCCACACACGCCCATAGACAACGATATCGGTACTGTATCCAAGGATAAGGAGCCTAAAGATAATGATGCATATGGGAATTTGGGAAGTAAAATTGTCGAACTAATCGACATGATGGCAACACAGCGACATGTGAACCAGACAATGAAAGACCTGGCAAATAAAATACAGCAGCTACAGAAAGAGGCGTCAATAAATAAGGACGCTGAAGCACCAAGAGCGGTAATGCAGGCCACGAAAGGAGTGCAGACAGATGGCATGCCTAGTATCAAGAAAGGGAAAAATGCCAAAAATGTGAAAGCTCAGCAACCTGCATTAGGCAAGGAAGGTAGCAGAGTAAATAGACAGCCTATTTCTATAACTAGCAAAGCAACAGAAGGTGAAAGGACAGCAAGCGAACAGCACAAACAGCATACGGAGAGCCTACGGGGAAAGCGTCAGGAAATTTAGAAGAACGGCGAAAGGGGAACTTCTGATTCAGCTGATAAATGGTGCTAGTAACCAAACCCAAAAATTTAAAGAGCAGGTAGAAAATTTACTGACTGATTCGGCGAGTGTGAAAAGCCTGCGTGAACAAACTGCTATCGAATGTAGAGATCTGGAAGAAACGGCTACCAAAGATGACGTCATACAAGCAGTGAAGGAACAATTGCCAAAAATTCATGGATTAACAGATAGCACAGTTGAGTCCATGCGGGTACTTCGAGATAACACGCAAGTAGCGACTCTAGTACTGCCCACCAAGCATACGAGGAAATTGCTAGAAGTAGGCAAACTAAAAATGGGATGGGTACGATGCCGAACACGGGAAAAGGCAAGGCTAACGCGATGTTATCGGTGTCTGGAATTCGGTCATGTTACGAAATCATGCCGAAACACAGACAGAGGTTAAATGTACTTAAGATGCGGGACTGAAGGACATATCGCGAAAACATGCACTGCAAATCCCAGCTGCTCTGTGTGTAAAATCAAGGATCAAGAATGACTTTGAGCAAACGGTAGATGCATTGACCGAAGCCATCAGAGGGAAAGCACCGATAGTAGTTGCAGGCGATTTTAATGCATGGGCTACTGAATGGGACTGCTCGGTAACAACACTAAGGGGAGCAGCACTACTGGAGGCCTTTGTTAGTCTTGACCTAGTGCTACTAAATAAGAGTACCTTCGACAATGGCAGAGGCAGATCTACCATAGACCTGACCTTTGCTAGTCCAACAATAGCTACTCGTAGAACAGCGCGATAGGATGTGCCGGCACTACGAAACTCAGTTCAAAAGAGCCGGGGAATATCGAATGTGAATCGGGCATATTTATGAGTCGGTTCATACGTATCTTTAGAAGATTCCACCTCCAAGGTCCGCATACCAAATAAGAAGAAAAAAAATAAGAAACAGTTTAAACAGATTTTGTTACTGATCCAAATATACTTACGGTAACATACGAATATGATTTTTTTATCCTATAAAATATGTAAATATAGAGGATATCTTGGGTTTGTTAAAATTTTAAAATTTTTTTTTTCTTTCATTTATTTGAAATATCAAAACTTGTATACAAACCATGCTTGTAAGCCTCCTGCAATAGGATGTGGATGAAAAATTACGAAACAGAAATAAAAACGTATTCAAATGCCTTGCAAAATTCTGTCGGTCAATTTTATTTCAAACAAATGTATAACAATGCCTATTTTCTTTTTGTCCAAAAATAACAAATATGGTTTTTACGTTTATATATTTATATAAGTATCAATATAATAATCAAAGAGTAAACACATAAACATAGAAATTAAACACATTCAAATGGCTGCAAAATGCCGTCGGCATTTACACAATTTTATTTTCCATCAACATCGCACATACATTCGCAATACACTTCTAATATTTATATACACAAATATTAGAATAATGTACCAAAACACTGGGAGTAGTTTTATGTTTACTAAAACGCAAGTAAATAAAGGAATAAACCCATAAACATAGAAATTAAACACATTCAAATGGCTGGAAAATGCCGTCGGCATTTATACAATTTTATTTTCTATCAAAATCGCACATACATTCACAATACACTTCTAATATATTCAAAAATATAACAATAATATATGAAAGCACTGGCAGGATCTATGCAAAATTTTAAAATTTTAACATTTTATGCTTACTAAACGCAATTTCGTTTGTCAAAGAAATCACAGAAACATGGATATACGGTCCGCTATTAGTCAATTTGATTTTCTACAGAAGCAAATGCAAACTTTGCAGAGCCAATATATTTAGTAAAGAGAGAATTAACTGTAATCAGCTCTGCTAAAAACTACCCCGCTGTCGAGCTGGGCGAGGTGAAAAAGTCTTCGCGGTCAGATTGCATTTTTGACAATTCGCACTATTCGTAGCTCGTGAGACTTCTCTATACATTAACGTTCTCTGCGAATACGCAAGAAGAAAGAGAAAAACTAACAGGACTCGAAAGCCGAGGTGAGAATACTAAAATGATCAAGCGAAACTCCGTATGCGAAAAACAAACGACTTACCGGCGCGAGGGTTATGCTGAAAACAGTCACCGACGTAATCGCAGTCCCCTGTCAGATGTTACGATCAAATTAATGAGAACCCCATGTAAATTAAAAATGACTTCTCTTCCGTATAGTCCGGGAGCCAGGGGTCGATTTGGGACTGCGTTTTTATACCGTTAAATTCTTGACTATACTTATGATTCAGCTTTCATAAATAACGAAAGTGAACGTCAGCTGGCGCAGCCGCGGTGGGTGTGATTGTGGGAGGGTACGAAACGTGTCGAAAAAAAATGTCTACCAACTCATTTTATACCGGCTGAAATTTTTTTCCTGTATTATTGACATTTAGTAGAATAAAAAAAAAGTCAGCTGCGCGGTAGAGCAGGGAAAACAAGTCAGCTGAACAGGTGAACTTGTAAAAAAATTGAAAAGTAAAACTACTTTATTCCGATTGAAATTTTTTTACATAATGTTTAGTCCGGGAGCCAGGGGTCATTTTGACCTCATCATTTCATGCCGACTGATTTTAATACTGAAGGCAGACGCCATCCAATGAATGACGAAACCAATCGTCAGCTGGTCCAGTAGCAGTGGGTGCGTGCGTGAGATGCTGCGAAACGTGTCGAAAAAAAATTTTTAACAACTCATTTAATACCAGCTGAAATTTTTTTTGTGTATTGTTGACATTTAGTAGAATAAAAAAAAAAAATAGTCAGCTGTGCCGTAGAGGAGGGGAAATATGTCAGCTGAACAAGCGAAGTTGTAAAATAAATTAAAAAGTAAAACTACTTTATCCTGATTGAAATTTTTTTACACAATTTTGGACACATATGAAAATATAATAATGATGGTCAGCTGCGTTTATAGCGGTGAAAAGACCGTCAGCCCAAGCAAGAAGGTATCATTGCGTTCATACATCTCGGCGGCGCGCGGAATTTTCAATGCTTTGGCTGACGGTTTTTCCACCGCTATAAACGCAGCTGACCATTATTATTATACTAGCTTTAAGCCGTGGCCCCGCGCGCATAGGAGTAGTTTTGAGGGATTTAGGATATGTACATAAAAGAATTACAAACAATAATTTCATAGAAAATAATATTTTATTATTAATAACCATAATATAACAATACCCGGCATCCGTTGCTATGCCTCGTTGAATAAAATCAAAACACCCAATCAGAAAAATATCATGCAAAATTATTTCTATTAATTTTCTTTCTCAAACCGTTATTAAACTTTGCATTTGGGTCATAGTTGAACAGCTTATGCGGATTATGAAGTCTAGAGTGTGCTATAAATAGTGGGAAATAGGAAAAACTAAGATTTTTTAAATTAAATTTATGCAAATATTCGATTATAAGTGACGAATGAGAGTTATGGCGCGGCCTGGGGGCTGTGGGAAGGGAGTTCCATCATAAAAACATGCCTATAACCTTCATTGGGTGAAAATATGAATGCATACAAATTTTTACGTCATTTGGTGTTGTCGTTTCGTAGATTTTCATATGTGTCCAAAATTATGTAAACAAATCTCAATCGGCATAAAATAGTTGTACTTTTCAATTTATTTTATAAGTTTGCCTGTTCAGCTGACGTATTTTCCCTCCTCTACGGCGCAGCTGACTATTTTTGTATTCTGTTTAATGTCAACAATACACACAAAAATTCAGCCGGTATTAAAGGAGTTGTTAAAAATTTTTTTTCGACACGTTTCGCAGCATCCCACGCATGCACCCACCCATACTGGACCAGCTGACGGTTGGTTTCGTCATTCATTGGATGGCGTCTGCCTTCAGTATTAAAATCAGTCGGCATGAAATGATGAGGTCACAATGACCCCTGGCTCCCGGACTAGTATCGTAGTACGTAGATTTTGTCGGAGGATTTTTGAAAATTCCTTCCATTTACAAAATAAACTTGGAAAAATTTGAATTTTTGATAAAATAACTTACAAACAATGTTGAATAATGTTAATTATAGATAAATGAACTATATGCATTTGTTGGTTTTTTGCTTTGGTTTATTAAACAATGAAAAATTGTAACTGATTACGCGGATGTGTGGAAAAGTGTGTAAGCAAACATATCAATGGCAACATTGTGTAGATACAACCGAACACATACAAACACAAACCGATTTATTGTGTAAATATGTAACTAAAAGAACGCAGTTGTTCACTACGGGATGAGTTTTGCTCAATTTTGCAAGTTAACGACGTTAGTACAAAGATACGTATAGTATGTATATAAATTTATACACCACATATATATATGCACTGCATACATATATATGTATATGAATATTGTTTACAAACAAAATGCCGATAAACAACAATACGCCCTTTAACCTTGTATGAAAACAATATACAAAACAAAAAACAACAGCCCTTGTCCCTAAGTCAAACAATAGCTATCTACCAGTAAACAGATAACGACCGACGCATCTCAATAGTATAAGTAGCACTAAGGTTTAATGTTTACAACAGCCCTTGTCCCTAAGTCAAACAATAGCTATCTACCAGTAAACAGATAACGAACGACGCATCTCAATAGTATAAGTAGCACTAAGGTTTATGTAAACTAGTTAGTCTAAAGATTATGAATAAAGAGTGCACATTTCGGTGTAACCAAAAAATTTTCTTTTTGCTCAAATATCACCAAATGATATTAACTGGGGGCTCACCCGTTTTTAAGCCACGGGAAATAAGATTTCCAGCACTAACATTTGAAAAAAGTGCATAAAAAAGTGCATAGTCACTGATCAATACCAAGACTGTGCACCTAACATTACTGATGCGTCGCAAATTGACATGGTAAGTTTTCAAATGCTACCAATATTCACAGGTGACACGAACCATTATGAATCGTGGAGAAAACGTGCCTGGACACACATAGAAAATATCAAGAAATACGCTACTACACCCACGTATTATACGGCGCTCTCGATCGTTCATTCCAAATTTCAAGGAGAGGCGGCCGATATTCTAATTAACCACAACACAAAGTTTAATTTTTACTCCATAATTAATCGTCTCGATTATACCTATGCGAACCAGAGACCCCTGTATTTGTGTTGCTCGAAGGAATGAAATGAAAAAAAGGACGTTGGCGGAGTTTCATAGCGAAGTTAGTAAATCGCTTAACCTTGCACTCACTAAAGTTGAGATGGATAACTCAGGGAATCCCTCAGCCATGAAAGAACACGCAAACCAGGAAGTTGTAAGGATATTTATTCTCGGTCTGAACAGCAAATACACCAGCGGCACCCTCTATAGCCACAGTCCAAAGGACTTAGAAACCGCTTACGCTATCGCAAGCATTATACATCACAATAACGTGAACTTACAGTTCGAGTTTCCGCAATAAAACCACGGACATTACAATGCTTCGCCAAGTAGAAGATACGAGGAACCACAAAAGTGCAGACCTAACGTGCAGGTGCAATACAACCAAACTGCACCCAGGCAAGAGCACCAACCAATGGAAATAGATAAGTCACAAAAATACACGAGATCCACAAATTATAGTAGGAACCATTCCGCACCATAAACCGCTATGACCGCCAGAGGCAAGGACTACCTCCTAATAACCCATTTCGGGGAGAGAAAAGAACGAAATTCTTCATCTCATAATTTCAACATACAACAGAAGGTACAACGAGTCAATCAAACACGAGACGAAGAAATACAATCACTTGCACCGGAAAATGACGAATATGAAACAGGCAGCGTTTTTTAAGGCGCTTGAACGATTTGCCGTGTCTGCAACGCCAATGTAGAGATACAGGCAAACTCATCAACATCCTGATCGACACCGGAACATCAAATAATTATATAAGTGAAAAATGCAAAATCGGTAAGCCTATACCAATCAAGTCAGTTAAAGTAAAAGCCCTTCATGTTTACTCAATAACTAAATAAAAAAAAAATAAAAAATGACATTGTTAGAGCATAATCTCACATTTTTTGAAACAGATGCATTAGAAGAATTTGATATGCTTCTGGGTGAACAGGGATTTAGAAAAAACAAAACAGAGATCAATCTTTTCGAGGACAAGCTCAGTTATAAATATAGGGTCAAGAAAGAAAGTAAATCTGCGCAAAAAGATAAATATACGGTAAACAGTTATATTTCACTAATATTTCACCATATACTACCACGGTACAAGCTATCATTAGAACGAAATCCGAAGTTCCTATTTGGACCAAGCAATATCCGTACCCTATATCGGATAATGACTTTATTTATAAAGAAATTAACAAACACACTGCCAAAGTTACACTCGAACTTTTGGCTACCGTTTTTGAATTCCGATATCAATTGGCCGCCTCGGAGCTGTGATTTAAGCCCGTTGGACTATTTTTTGTGGGGAGCCGTTAAGGAAAACGCTATGCGAACCATCCAGAGTCGACTGATGCTTTAAAACACGAAGTCGAAGTTGGAGCCCCAACAATCGAAAATGTGCCTAAAAATTGGGTTGATGGAATCGCCTACTGTAAAGCCAGTCGTGGCAGTCATTTGAACGATATTATTTTTCATTCATAAATGACAATATTCAATCTTCAAAATAAAAAAAAGTTTGAAAAAATATTGATCAGTTTTTTTTTATAGCCGATTCAAAAAGCAAATTTTACATGGCCCACCCTATTTTACTGGCCGAACATACGTTACCCTTGTAAAAAGGGAGTACAGGACTGCGAAATTTGCCTCACAAACAAATATGAACGCCGACCAAATAAAAAACCAATAGGTTCAGCACAAGTACCGAACAAGGTAGGTCCACATTTACCGGCATATGTGCACAACAAATATATATGCGTTATTTGGGATACCCAAACTCCAGGATATCATTCGACAACAAAAGGTCAAGTTGAACGAACGCGCGAAAGTTTTAACAGATCAACACAGTTCCTGATGAACAGATATTTGAAGCAGTCCGACAGTACAACAAAACTATTCATTCGGTAACCAACGAGAAACACGAGAACGTGTCCTTCAATCAAAGGAGGTATCCTGACATTAAAGAGCGTCTTCAACAAAACCAAGATAGAGTTTTGCGATACCACAACCGCAATTGCAAACAACTGAACTACAAAGAAGGAGACGTAATATATTCAAAGACTCATAGACGGAACCAAAATGTAAAAAAATACGCGAGACATATTGTCATAAAAGACAACGGCGAAACAGTAACGGCAAATTAAAAAGTCATTATCCATAAGGACAATATTTGAGTACAGGCATGTACGGCATAGTGTTCACCTTACTCTTCCCTATCGCACTTTGCGACAATATAATAAATTTAACTACAATAATAGGAAATATGTTCTAGTGGAAACCGACCCTGTTTACATTTATCAGGATAGAACTTTCTTGTATCACATATCTAACCTTTCAAAAATACTAGCGCCGTACGAAAGTATAATCATATAATTCAGAGAACCAACCTGAAACTAAAGTTTTAGTGAACAAAATCGAAACTCTGAAAAAGTCAACTCATTCCAAATATTTATAGACCCAAAAGACCACTAAACTTTCTTTGCTCCGTGTTAAAATTCATTACTGACACACCAGATAACGATGACCTTGAAGAATATTTAGAAAATAATAATAAGCAAAGAACAATTAATTCACAGATCGAAAGAATACTCGAAACACCTGATCCCAAAACTGTAACCGAAAACATTGTTATAACAAAAGTTTATACTGAACTCCAATCAATAACAAACACTATAAATTTTACGAAAACTAATGATTTTTATTCTGGCACATTAAATTTGAAAGATGTGTACGATTTAATAAACCACGAAGAACTAGATCTTAGAATAATTAATATATTACAATAGAATATATATAAAAGAAGCAATTATAACAATATAGAAATATCTTATCCTCGAAACTAAATGTAGCCTATTAGTTTATATCCTTTAACACATAAGCATGTTAAAATTAATTTAGACCCTAAGATCGCAAAAATATCAAAGAATATCCAAATGTATAACTTATATGAGTAACTTTATTTGTAAGTCGGAACCCTCTGACAATTATACTACAAAAGGATAAATCATCCCATTGCGAAACAATCCATGAAAATAATGCTCCAGTCAGCATCCTAGAGAATGGATAAATTTTTACAGATTACCAGCACACTTGGAACAACATGCATATATCAGACCCTAAATTAATACACTTTAATGAATCTACAACCATCGATAATATCATATATTACAACCATGAACGACAACTCAGGGAAATCATGCACAATCAACAAAGCGAACAACTTGAAATCTACAAATTCAGCACTAACTCTCAACATTTTTGATACCTATTGAAGAAAACCCAGTATATTTTACGTTCTTTATCATAATGGGTTTCCTTACTTTAGTAGTCATCACTTATGGTATGGTACATTTCTGGCGATACTATGAAAATAGAAGAATTCTTCACAGGCAAAGACAAATTGACGAACTATACGAAATCGAAATGAACCGTCTTGAACAGAAAGTCGCAGCAGCATCATAGCGGGGATGATCCGTTTTAAGAGAGAGGAGAGTTAACGATGTTAGTACAAAGACACATATGTATGTATATAAATTTATACACCACATACATATATACACTTCACACTTACACGCATGATTGTTGTTAACAAACAAAATGCCAATAAACAAGAACCTTACAAGACAGTGCTGAGCACTTTCGACAAAAACTCCAACACATTTACAAGTACCTGTATTTTATTACAC
This sequence comes from Anastrepha ludens, assembly GCF_028408465.1. NCBI lineage: Eukaryota > Metazoa > Arthropoda > Insecta > Diptera > Tephritidae > Anastrepha > Anastrepha ludens. Next base: position 27,179,410 of record NC_071503.1, read on the forward strand.
TACAAGACAGCTGAATATCATATAAGATTCATATTATCATCATCACTGTCCTCATCCAACTACACATTTTCGTTCTAGCCATGGGAAAGTTCTGATAGTTTCTCCTTGTCGGTGTGATATTCTATCTCTCTTTTACCAATAGCAATTCTTATAACTGAAAAATATATCTACTATCCTCTAAAGGCAAGAAAACTAATCATTTTTATTCGTACAGTGTAATAACTGCTGACAACTAAACTCCTCATTGTTGTTATTTTTGTTATCAAAAAGTAATCGTCACTGATGGGCCAAACTACTCATTTTCGTTATGAAAAAGTAATCAGACTGATGACAAAAACTTCTCATTTTCGTTATCATTAGAGATTTAGAAATATATAAAATCTATATATATAAAATTTCAGCGGTTTTTCGCGTTGTGATGAACTTTACGGAGAATGGCTCAACCGATTTTAATCAAACTTTGCCACATTGAAGAGACACATGTGGAGAAGGTTTGTAACTATGTTTGGTTAAAATCTCCTTTACTTTTCAAGTGAAGCAGTTTCCAGGCATCAACCAAAGAGATAAAAAAAGTGCGTCAGAAATATTTAAGAGAAGAGATTGTTTTCACATTTTCCAACGATATTTTCACGAAAAATTTACAAAATGTATATTAATTTTGCAAATGATTGATAACAAGTGAAACAGTGAATAAATGGTGTGAAAAATACACATATATAATTAATATTTTAGAAGTTTTTACTTAAGATATTTAAGAAAAGAGATTGTTTTCACACTTTCCGTAGATATTTTCAAGAAAAGTTTCAAAAATATATATTATTTTTGCTGATCATTTCCCATTTCTGTTCTGTGTAATTTTCATTTCAACGCGTGCTCACAGTTCAATTATATTTTTAAAAGATGGCGCTAACAGTATGTTAATTCGAATTCCAGTTTAAAAACAAGAAAAGTAGCAATCAAGAGCTCAGAGTGACATAAAGAAGACCACTTTGATTCGGTAAAAGAAATGCCAAGAGGACGTAATACACGTCACAATAGAAATGTGCAAAATCACCAACAAAATGAAAGTGAGGAAAATCATGCTGATAGATTAAGTCAACAAAGAGATCGTACTAGGTCACGTTCTCAAAATCGGCCAATAAATATCAATTCTGTAAATTTGAATGGTGCAGCATTTCAATATAATCCACATCTTGATTATTTTGATTTATTACACACACACAATGTTTTGGTGCAAAGTTTTAAAACAACAATCGGAAGATTGTCATCTGATAATCATAAAATTAAAATTGATGCAAATAAAACGACTGCCGGCGAACATCGTGGAAGATACAATCAACCAACTTCAAGCAACGAGGTTGCAATTGTTATATCTGGAGATGAATTTCAACCAAGAGATATTGTTTTGCAAAGAAGAAATGATACACTGCAACGTGTTAATGAAACGCATCGAACATGTATCTTATGTTCTGTCGTGGTGAAGATGGTTATTCGATTGATATAAAACAAATAAACCCAGCAAATGGTCAAGAAACAAATAAAACTGTAAGCGCAATGAATTATTATGCATACAGAATCATGATAAGAGAAAATCAAGAGAATCACATTTTAAAATGTCGTAAATTATTTCATCAGTATATTGTTGACATGTATGCGAAAATAGAAACAGAACGATTGAATTACATTAGATTCAACCAAAGAAAATTGCGCTGTGACGAATATATACATTTACGAGATGCAATTAACAACGATACCAACGTTAATAACATTGGTCAAATGGTAATATTACCTTCATCGTATACAGGCAGTCCAAGGCATATGCATGAATACGCCCAAGATGCAATGTGCTATGTCAGAAATTATGGTCGACCCGACTTATTCATAACTTTCACATGTGAAAGGAAATGGCCTTTCGAATTTTCTTTATTTCATAAACGTTTTATTCAGCTCTTCGACATTTAAAAACTAAAATATTTTTAGTGACAATTTCAAAAACTAAATCTTCTCCGGCCTTAAAGGAATGGCCTACTGAGTTTTCTTACACTCGGCCTCTCCTGACATACTGGTGCGACCCCGCTCAGGTTCCGTAGATTCTCCTGTAGTCTCATCTTCGTCTGTTTCGATATCGTCGCATGGTGGTAGGTTACACAACAATTTCAGCTTATCAGATGCGTACACCGATGAATAATGTCTCTGCTTCCTGTGTGAACCTGGCAAGTCCTCAACCACATACCGATCATTACCAAGAGATGCCGTGATTATGAATGGTCCTTTGTAATGTGGCTCTAATTTTCGTGAATGCCCGGTACTCATTGGTTCATTGTCGACGAGCACCAAATCATCTACATTGCATACTGTTGGTTTATTGTGCTGATTGTCATATTTGAGTTTGGCTTTCTGTCTTGCCTCGTTGATTTTGACTGCTGCCGTACGTCGGACCTCTTCCAAATCAGTATCGTTAACTGCACAGTGTTCGTCTTGTATTGCTAATAATATTTTGTTTTGTAGGACATCTCGGGGGGCGTAACCCAACAGTAGCTCTTGAGGTGTCTTAGTAGTAGTTTTGTTTTTCATTGAGTTTATTGCCCACTGTATTTCTCGTAACCTTTCGTCCCAACATCTATCTTCGGTGGTAATTGGCAACAGCATTGACAAAATTGTTCTGTTTGCTCGTTCTGCGTGTCCGTTTGCTCTGGGAGTACGCACAGCATTCTTGATGTGTTTTATACAGTTGTCGTTGCAATATTTCGTGAATTCTTTCGAAGTGAAAGCGGTACCTCTGTCTGTCACAATTCGTGCTGGCATACCGACGTAACTACTAACTTCGTTTATTATTTCTAGTACAGGTTTGGTGTTGGTACTCTTGACCGCTCGTATGACTGTGAATTTTGTAAAGGCATCAACTAAGACCAGCAGATGCTCGTTTCTCTGTTTACTTTTAGGGAATGGACCTAAATGATCTAAGTGCACTGTCTTGAACGGAATTGGTTCTATATCGTCGAAATGGTATTCCCCTTCTCTTCGCCCTCCTCGATCTTTGTTATAGGCGCATTCTACACACGACTTGATGTACGATTTGACATAATTCCTCATCCTTGGAAACCATAAATAACTCAGTAGTCGCTGGATAGTTTTGTCAACACCTAAGTGACCTGCATTATTATGACAATCATACAGAACTTTTGATCGAAGTGCCTTTGGTACAACCCACAATTTCGCACCTTCATATTTCTTGTACAATCGACCATTCTCAAGTATATATTTATCTAACGTTTTAATATCTTTTGACTTCACTTTATCGACTATTTGCTTGACATCAACATCCTGTATCTGCATACTAAATAACCAGTCCTGCTCGTCTATACCTGTTTTCAAGACACACGAGGACGCTTCGTCCACTTCACGCGATGCTTCTACTGGGGACCTACTCAACGCGTCGACATGTTCCATCCGCTTACCGGAACGATGCTCTATTTTTATGTCGTACTCTTGCACTTTGAGCCACCAGCGCGCTATGCCGGGATGAGCTCTTTCTTGGCCATTGCTGTTTTGATTGCATTGCAGTCGGTTATTACAGTAACCTCTTTCCCGTAGACATAATATTTAAAACGCTCTAATATTTCCACTACTGCAAGAGTCTCCAACTCGTAACTATGATACTTTTTCTCATTTTCGCTCGTGGATCGACTAAAATATACTACCGGCTTCCAATCGTCTTCTTCAAGTTGCAATAACACGCCAGCTAATCCAATGGAACTTGCATCGGAATGGATCTCATGCTTGGCTTCAATTCTATATGACGTCATCACCGGTTTGGACACCAGCGCCAACCTCAGCTCATCGAAAGCCCTTTGCTGTTCTTCACCCCATCGAAAATTTTGTTCCTTACAAAGTAAACGTCGCAGTGACTCTGATTTAATGGCATACCCTGCCACGAACTTTCTAAAGTATCCACTCAACCCCAGAAATTGTCGTACTTCAGTTACATTCTTAGGTATTGAAAAATTTGTAATAGCTATTGTTTTTGCTGTACCTGGACTAATTCCGCTTGGAGTTAATGTATGGCCCAAGAATTCAATTGTTTCTTTTGCAAACTCGCATTTCTTCAAATTCAAAGTCAAATTAAGCTCTCGTAATGCATCAAGTACACGCCTCAATTTGGCCAACATTTCATCGACAGTTGAACCCCCTATCATAATGTCATCCATGTAGTTCACCATATTTCCATTCTGTGTTCGTTCTTTTACCTTTGCCATCAAGCGTTGGAAGACTACTGGGGCATTCTTTAGCCCAAACGGCATTCGTTTAAATTGATACAACCCCTCTGTGGTTACGAACGCAGTATATCTACGACTATCTGGATGTATCGGTATCTGATAATACCCACTATTCATATCTAATACTGTGAAATATTTATAACGTTTTGCTTCATGAAGCTGTGCTTCAATATGCGGCATTGGATAAATTTCTTTTCTCATAATCTCGATTCTCCATTTTTCTTTTTCACGAGTACAATTGGACTCGCATATTCAGATTCTGACATTTCTATTATATCGTTAACTAATAACTCTCTAATCATCTGTTGAACCAACACTTTCTTCGGCTCTGGTATACGGTATGGGTTTTGTGCAATAGGTACATTAGTATCTAACTTAATTTTCATGGATAATGCATTTGTCTGTCCTATCTCACTGATATTATTTGCAAATATATCATTGTACTCGTTCAACAGTCTGAATAGCTTTCCCCCCTGCGCACTTTCAAGTTCTCCACATATTATTTGATTTTTATTTATAACTTTGCGTTCAGATACCGTCGTTTCTCGATTTTCCGCGATCGGTAGATATTCGAATTTCAATTGTCCACTGTTTATGTGCGCGACAATATTCCGATTGAAAATCTCTTTTCCAAGCAATACATCTGACGTTAACAACTCGTCATCCACTATATATAGTATTACATTTACTTTTACACTGTCAATTTTTATTTCAGTTTTCATCAACTCACTTGCATACCGCGCACCTCCACATATGCCCTTTATTTTTAACACGCAAGGCTCTGTTTCAATTTCGAATTTATCAGCACATGATTTCCGTATCATGCTGCATTCACTTCCTGTGTCCACGAATGCTTTTATTGCTTGATTTTTAACATACACCAGTTTAATACAAAATTCCTCATCGCACTCGACTTTACGGTTTGTCATTGTAGAATTTCTCTTATTACGCTCCACAGCCTCAACCTTCGGGTCAACTTTCTGACCATCACCATACTGCGCTTTTCGTAGTGGCTTAGAACATCTGGTCGCTATATGACCTTCTTCAAAACAATTATAACACTTTATCTTACTTTTATTCTCAGCGCTACCTTTATTCCCGTCATTATTCGTGTTTCTATTTTTGTTTTGTTCAAACTTCAAACCTGGAGTACTATTACGATTTTTATCATACTCGTCAAGCGTTTCGCGCAAGTGTCTCATCGAATCAAATCGCATTGGAGCAATTGCCGTTTGCAGTTCCCGATTTCGTAATCCGTTCCGCGTATATTTTATAATCGCTGATTCACTCAAATTATATCGCTGCCCAATGGCACTCATACGAAAACAATATTCCACGACTTTTTCATCAAATTTACGCACCGAACTGTTCATTTTGTAATGTATCTCTGCCTCGTTTGGCTTAGTACCGAATTCTTCTATTAACCTTTCCGCGAAAATTGTCCAATTCGAGTAACACTCTGGTGAAGCATCTAACCATAGTTTGGCAACACCTTTCAACTTGCTAAAAACTGCTAGCATTAAACTTCTTTCGTTCCACTGATAGGCACTATGCGCTTGATTAACACGTTCTACAAATTTTTCAACCGGCAAAGAAAGTTCATTCGTTGGATCAAAGGTAGGTAAAGTTTCAGCAATCTCTTTCACCGAACACCTTGCACTCGAAGAATCTACCATTGATACCGGGGTAGTTGCAGTTTCTACACTCGCGGCCGTTTGTTCTACACTTGGTCGTTGCTCACGGCTTTGTTGTTGCAACAAAGTAGTGATGCCTTGCATCATTTCCCGCAACTCGTTAATTTGCTCTGGCATTGTACACCTTTCGTCCATATTTATTTCGTCACTGTTTTCAAAATCGCATAACCGCTGGACTAGTTCTGCCTTAGAACCAGTCGTAGGTTTTTCCCGTTCACGCAGCAGCGTTTTAAGTTGTTCCACTCTTAAATTCACTATTTTCGGCATTTTCCCCGCACAATATGTACATTCGTACACGCTTGCACCACTCGTTTTTTTGTATATCTGCTTGTTCCTTGCTCCCTTTCAACTCTCGCTTTCCACACATTAACACGCACGTATTAATCTGCTCATAGTTTTTTTCCCACGACCGTCGCATGTATTTTATACACTACGCCATATATGCATGCATCTTGCCAACGCGCATAACAAAGCACGAATTTATGCGCATTCATACAAAAAATAGGAGTCAGTATCCCACTTCTGACCTGAAAGGAAATGGCCTTTCGAATTTTCTTTATTTCATAAACGTTTTATTCAGCTCTTCGACATTTAAAAACTAAAATATTTTTAGTGACAATTTCAAAAATTAAATCTTCTCCGGCCTTAAAGGAATGGCCTACTGAGTTTTCTTACACATGCAATCCGAAATGGTATGATATTAAGAATCATTTATATACAGGGCAATCAGCTACTGATAGGCATGACATTACTGCAAGAGTGTTTAGACGAAAGCTACAGTCTCTAATGGATTTCATTGTAAAACATAAGTAAAGAATGGCAAAAAAGAGGCTTGCCTCATGCGCATATTTTGATTTGGTTAAAACAAAAACTAACCAGAGATAAAATTAATCATACTATATGTGCTGAAGTTCCAGATATAAATGAAGATCCAGAATTACATACTACTGTAACCAAAAACATGATTCATGGACCGTGTGGTACGTTAAATCAAAATTCTCCATGTATGGTTGATGGTAAATGTTCAAAAAACTACCCAAGGCAATTAATTGCTGAAACAATGACTGGAAATGATGGATATCTGTTGAAATAATTTGTATATTTTAGTTAAATGGCAACATTATTTCATTCTCTTTAGACCTTCTGTCCTTCAGTCTTTTCTCAAGCTTATGCATGCAAGTAGGCTTTGCATATCAGTCTTGCTTTTGCCGTTACAAATAAAATACTGAATTGTTCTTTCACACGAAATCACGCGTTTTATTCAAAAGGTTATGGGCCCAGATCCCATAGGTCGCGCGAATTGCTAAATATCAATAATTGGTTCATATTAATAATTAACAAAAAAGAAAACGTATTATTTTATTATAATGTCTTCGGAAAGTGACATCAAAATTGAAAAACTGCAAGATAGCTCACAGTGGCTGACATGAAAGTTTCAAATGGTACAAATTTTGGAAGCTGGTGACATGTATGGTGTGGTCAACGGAGAAGAGCTATTGCCCAGGACAGGTGAGCAAGAACAAAAGAATTGGCGTAAAATTGATGCTAGAGCTCGCCGGACAATAAGTACAGCATTGGGAAAACAACCGCTTATGCAGATTCTTAACTGTGTTCGTGCGAAGAGTATGTGGGATACACTCAAAAGTGTATACGAGCAAACATCAACAGCGAGTGTTTTGTTTTTGCTGCAGAAGTATTACAGTTATGCAAAAGATACAGAAGATGATATTGCAACTTTTTTGTCGAAGTTAATGGATATTGTACAGCATCTTCGTGATCAGGGCGAAACCATATCAGACTCGATGATTATGACAAAAATTTTAACTTCGTTGCCTGCGGAATACAATCATTTCCATAGTGCTTGGGAATCGGTGCGTTCATCTGATCAGAATTTGAACACCTTGAGAGCCAGACTAATGGCTGAAGAAATTCGTTTGAGCGCTCAAGAAAAAAATAAAGTAGAGGCGTTTGTAGTCAGGCATCAGAATCGGCAAAATACGAAGAAGCAACAAAGTAAAAGCAGCAGAACAACAACAAAAGGGCATGTTTTAAATGTGGTTCTAAAGAACATTTTAAACGGGACTGTCCGCAAATGGCAAAATCCGCAAAGAATGAGACTCTACGTAAAAATGTCGAAGCGCTGGTGCAGAGAACATTGATGAATAGAGAAGTCTCACGAGCTACGAATAGTGTGAGTTGTCAAAAATGAAGTGAAACCGCGAACACTATTTCACCTCGCTTAACTCGACAGCGGGGAAGTTCTTAACAGGGCTGATTACACTGAATTATTTACAAGTACATTGGCTCTGCTCAGTTTTTGGTTTCTGTATGAAATCAAATTGACGAATGCCGACGGCATTTTGCAAGGCATTTGCTTGTGCATTTCTATGTTCCCTTGATAAACGAAAATTTATTCAATTTATATTTTCAAACAAATATAACCAAATAAAGATTTTTAACAACATTTAAAATCAAAGTAACTTTAATGTTTGTTGCTTTAATTTTAAAAGAAAAATTTAAACAAAATACATTATAAAACGACCTCACATTTTGTTGTGCGCGTTTTAGTAAATTTGATGAAAATTTTTACTAATTTTTCGAGTCGAAATTAATTTTAGACAAGAATTCAAAGTGCATATTGATGAATATATGTATAATATATGTACATATGTATATCAATATATGTATATATACATAGATCATGATAGTTATATTTGTGCAAAAGTTCAATTGCCTCTTCAATTCTTATATTGTAGTATTACAAATGTATGTGCACACGCACTGCAGCTGCAATGACCTATCTCACGACGCATTGCCTTATCATATTTATGTACATTTATGCATTTTTTGTTCCTTTGCCAAACGAATTTTTTTTCAATTTACATATGTATTTTACAGGGAATAATTCATATATGTATGCATTTTATAGATAGTATAAAACTTTGAAATTTAAAATAAATAAAATAAAACTTCAAAGAAACATATTTGCATACCTATGTATATGGGACAACTAAGTTCTATTGCATCTTTAATAAATATAGTGTTGCACGCATATGTATGCACTGAAGCAACATGACCTACCTCACGAACATCGCCTTATCATATTTCATGCAATAATTAGGGAGTAAATATTCGAATGATCGAATTCCTGCAAATGCTAAAACAACGTCTTCTGCATATGCATCGACGTACGTGCATGTGCGTATATGCACACTTGATGCCCTAACTATATCTATGTACGTTCAATTGATCAAATCAAAAAATTCTGTATACAAAACGCTTCATTACCAGGCGCACAGGAAGATGGCATATGCAAATATAAATATGTGAATTGAATTCAAGCAAATCAATGCTTATTAATATACACATATGCATGTACATACAACCACACACACAGGGCACTCACTTTATTCCTCAAAATGCGTATGTCGTCCAAGCTAAAATTCTATGCCTAGCGACTACAAGAACAAAATGCAGTCTTAGGCGCAGGCGTAGTGGCCATCATTCTAGTTGACATAGCGCTGAACAGTCGCAGCGGCGCCGAACAGTTTCAACTATTGTACTGTGCAACAAAAATTCATTGATAAATTCGAGCTCATAGTTCTAAGAGCAAGTACTTTCATTCATAAAACGAGCCGCCCATATGCCAATTTTCTCGACAATTCGAAAATAGTCAATATTGGAATATTTCGCGTAGAATTATTTGCCAATATTTGATAAATCTTGAATTTTTGTCAAGTCGAGTGCCCGCGGCTTCGTACATATGTATGCATCAATATATGTACGTAAATATGTGTATATGTACAATGCTGTGCCTATGAATATGCGCTGCGCCATGAGTGCGCGCTGGATTTCTTGAGAACTTTACCGTTTTATTTTGAGCTGTCGCTAGTGAGCATACATACACACAGCATATACATATGCGCATATGTATATAAATTCACAAATTCACAAATTTACATTTGCATATGCCATCTTCCTGGTAATGAAGCGTTTTCTATAGAGGATTTTGACTCAGTTGAAGCAGAGAATGTTAATGCAATGAGAAGGTGCAAATGTTACTGTAAGCTTTTTTTAGTACAATTGAGATTTGAAAGATTTGAAGTAAGGGAATTTAGCACACCGAGTTTATAGACACCTCACTGACTTTTGCCCACACAAAAATTAGAAACACCACACATCTTTCACTTCAACACACAACACATTTCTCACCTCGACATTAAACCAATTAAATTTTTACTATTTTCATATTTTTGAAATAATAAGCGAATACGTAAAATTGATTACATAATTTTTTTTTTTCAATTACATTAAAAAAAACGATTAAAAAAAAAAAATTATAAAAAAAAGTTTGCGCCGGGAATTGAACTCGAGTCTAACATGTGGCGAGGAAAAATAGGCGGTGTGTTTATTTCTTCGACTGCTTATTTTTTACCATTTTGTTACTTTTGAAATGATAAGCGGATACATAAAATTTATTACAAATTAAAAAAAATAAAAATAAAAAAAAAATTTAAACACAAAAAAAAAAAAATTTCCACCGAGAATTGATGGCGAGTCACGTGGGGAGGATAAATACGCAGAGCGTTTATTTCTGCGCCTGCGTTGTGAACAAAAGGTTTTGTGCATGCGCGCGAAGCGAATAAATTTTAATAAAGTTCTGAAAGTAATTCATGAAGCTTTTCATTACACACATATGTACTTAAATGAACGTACATATACTTTACATGTAAAGAAATGATGGTATATGATAATATACATAAGTACATAATATGTATGTACATGTCAATAGGAGGTATTTGCATTCAGAAAAAAAGAACGGTTTAAGATAAATCAACACTTATTTTATATTGTATGTCAATTTATAGTTTATGTATTCGACAGCATTTACATACATATGTATGTATGTACATTTGTATATGAAAAACAATAATGCACAAGCGCAAGAACATCATATCACATATGCAAGTATGCCCAAATAACCTTGACTTATGTATGTACACATGTCATAGCACATCACATTCTTACAAGAAATCAAATACACATACGCACTAGTGAACGAGTTTCTTTCTAACAAGTGCAAAAACAATTCTGCTCTATGTATGTATATATACCTAGTTTATGTCCTAGCATATATACATACATACATATACGAGTATACCTACTTGCCTTCTAAACTTCCTACAAAATAATTGTATTCATATGTTACTACATCCATGCACGTTCATACATTCATGCATATATGCGCGAGCACAGCGCTCCCTTCTTGCTTCCGTGTACTTTTGTCTTTCACCAGTCGATATTCCTAATATTATACTTACAAAAACACAATACTTTGATAGACGCAAAAGCAACAGCAAGCGCAACGCGATGGCCGCTTTGCCACCACAAATTCTAAAATGTTCTAGAACACAACAAAAACACATACCTCACATGCGCATGTCGCCCAAAGCTAAAATCTAAGCCTAGCGACTACAAAAACAAAATACATTCGTAGACGCAGTCGCTGCGGCCATGATTCTATCAGCGACGGTGCTGAACAATTTAGAACAAAAACAAAAAGTTCATTCATAAGTTAGAGCTCATATTTCAATTTCATTCATAACGAGCCGCCCATATGCCAATTTTCGCGACCATTCGAAAATAGTCAATATTGGAATATTTCGCGTGGAATTATTTGCCAATATTTGATAAATCTTAAATTTTTGTCACGTTGAGTGGCCGCGGCTCCGTATGTATGTATGCACCCTTATATGTATGTAAATATGTCTTCTAACTGTGCGACAGTCGCGAGTTAATGCGACTTCCAGCGAATCACACATTGCTGTCCGCAAAGCCGCATATATGTACCTTATGATCAGAAAGTACCGGGAATGTTTAAATTAAACAAAACAGAGTTAAATTTAAGGCAAATTTATATTATCTCCTTCAAAATATGACCCGTCTGAAGCAACACACATGTGCCAACGTTTAACCCAGTCCTCCAAACACCCCCGGCAGGCCGATTTGTATTCTCTTTGATCAGTGCGATGGCGCGTTATCATCACGCAAAATCCAAGAATTGTTTGCTCACATTTCCGGCGGTTTGTAACACACAGCATCTCTCTAAGGTTTCAAAACGGATAAATAATATTCTCTATTGACTGTCTGGCCCGATGGAAGGTACTCATGGTGGACTATGCCTTGGCAATCGAAGGAAACAGTCAACATCACCTTCCCGGTTCTTTTTGCTCATAGGGTATACATATCCCATCTTTTCACTGACGGACAAGAAGACGGTCGCAGTTGTTGTTTTTTATATGCATACATTTTGCGTTCGTTGAAGTTTGTATATATTTGTATACATATGCGTGTATGCGCGTTTGGCTTTCTGGATGCATCCATGGATATTAGAATATTTTCTCATCAATATGTGTATGTAAGTAGTTCAGATTTGACTAAAGGGATTAAATATAGGAATGCATATTCATATGATTGCCTTTATGGCTGTTTTACATATAAATTAATTCAAAAGAAGTATGAATAATGTTATATAGAAAATAAATTTCTAAATAACAGGTATTAGAAAAACCTGAATACACTATTTTAAATCAATTCTAATTAAACCAAATATAAAAAATGAAATAAAAATATCGAACAAAAAACTGTGTACAGGACTTGAACCTGAGTCAAATATGGGACGATATACTGCATACACAACATGTCTTTCACGATTCCGCTAAACTACAATTACTAATGAGCTTTTCTAAATCACTCATTTATTCGATTCGCAGTTTTATATGCACATATTCTGCGTTAGTTGAAAGTTTGTATGCGTAATTATATGCATATGTATGTGTGTTTGCGCGTTTGGCTTTCTGGACGGATATTAGAATGATATTTTCTCATCAATATAATTTGGATTTGATGAAATAGATTATAGACATATGTACATATTTTCTGTTTTGATTGATTTATATAAAAATCAGGTCATATCCAGTATGAACTATTTTATACCGAAAAGAAATTTCCATTTATAAAATACAAAAAAAACAGTATTTTAAAGAAATTTTAATTAAAATAAACTCAAAAATTTTACAAACTTTCCTGGTTTGAATTGTAAAAAAAAATGTGCAAGAAAAAAAATATGGCTTCAGGACTTGAACCTGAATTAAATACGTGCCAAAAAACAAAGCGAATAATTCCGCCGACTTTAGCTTCTGCACCACAAACTAACTGCCGCGCGGCCTTCTTAATCGCAAATTTATTCGCTTCGATTTCCTTAGTAGTGTGCCGAAAAATCTTATGAACTTCCTCAGTAGTTTGGTAAACGCAGAAAATATCTGAATTCCTGTCCTAGCGTGGTAAGTAAATATAGAAACCCTCCACTCGCGTCACTCGCGTGGTAAATATCTGCAATTCCCACCTCGTGAGGAAAGTTGAATTTGAAATTACCTTAGTTTGAATCTACAAATTAGAACTCGAAAAAAGCTCATTTAACATTTGCTCTTTCTCATTGCATTAACATTCTCTGGTTGAAGGGATTCAACAAAGTTTTACAGACACCAGACAGACAGACATAACATATGTATATAATTTTGGATGATTTGGAAAAATTCAAATATATAGGTCATATTAAAAAGCTACCTAACATTCTTTGCTTCTAATCACCAACAAATTCTTATCGACTGCTGCTAAATTTACATAATTCAGCCCCTCACTGTTAATTTTTGTTGAAAAATGTGTCTATGGTGAAATTGTCTTCGCGAGACGAGTACCCCTCGAAAATGAACACTTTCCTGTCATTAAGACTTCTCTATACATCAATGTTCTCTGGCTGGTGTGTGGAGAAAGTGTAACGGGTAAGCAAGACAGCTGGGTACTTGATTCGGGTGCAACCTATCACATGAGCAAGCGGCGAGATTGGTTCACTACGTTTGAACAGTACAATGATATGGTCAAAGTTGGCGATGGGCGTGCTATTAAAGCAGCAGGAAAAGGTGACATCAATGTTTTAGTTAATGACGGTCAAGAATGGATGCAGAAAGTTTTGACAAATGTGCTTTACGTGCCGGACATTACATATAATTTGTTTTCACAAACAAAGGCGCTAGATCGTGGTTTTCATTTTCGATGGGATAGCGGTAACTGCAAATTCGTTAGAAAAGACGGAAGTACTGTTGCAGTGGGAGTTCGTCATGGAAAATTGTTTCAAATGCTGATCAAGGTTCCGGAGATTAGCATGGTAAATATTTCGGTAAGTGAGAAGTTAGCTTTGCGTAAGTGGCATAATCGACTGGGTCATCAGAATTCGACACATGTTAGGCAGTTCCTCAAGAGCTCCAATGTAGATTTCATTGAAGAGGAATTTACGTGCGAAGGATGCATACTGGGCAAGCAACATAGAGGCAGCTTTAAATCGCGTGAAGTGAAGTCGAAAGGCTGTGGATAACTCTGTTTTGCGGTCCAATGCAAGAAAAATCGATCGGCGGGGCTAGATATTTTCTGCTTATTAAAGATGACTATTCACATCTACGTTTCGTGTATTTCATGAAAGAAAAATCAGAAGCACCTGGTGCTATCAAAAGTTTTTTGATGCAAGCTGAGAAAATGGATCAAAAAATGATCAAGCGAATGCGGACAGACAATGGGCTTGAGTTTGTCAATGATAAGTTGACTAAGATTTTTAATCAGTTTGGAGTTAAACATGAACTCACAGTACCGTACACGCCGCAGCAGAATGGTGGTGCAGAGAGAGAAATGCGAACAGTGATGGAAATAGCACGGACGATGCTTTACGCAAAAGAAATGCAGCTTAAATTTTGGGCGGAAGCAGTCAATACGGCAGTATACGTTTTGAATCCTACGGTAACCAGTACGGTGGCACAGAAAACGCCATATGAATTATGGTATGGGCAGCCTGCAAAATTTAATCATTTGCGAAGTTTTGGTGAAGAAGTTTACGTCCATTTACCTAAGGAAAAGCGGCGCAAGTTGGATGCAAAATCGTGGAAGGGAATTGTCATCGGGTATGCTGACAATCACAAAGCTACTAGAGTTTGGAACCCAAAACATCAAAAAGTGGAAATTTCGTGTGATGTGCAACTCCTTCCGGAAACAGTGACGTTTAAATTGCAAACAGATAAAATGCAAGAAGAACGCTTTGAAAACTTGCATGACGCTGAGAAGTGTCAAGAAGAAGACACACAAGATAACGACGTTGAGATAGTTGACAACGATGATGCGGTAAATGTAAGCAACAAGAATAACAACGATAGAAGTTGTATAGCTAGTCGTCTACGCAGCAGAACAACTGCACAACATACGGCGGCTATTATGATATGTCAGGAGCCTAAATCATTTGCGGAGGCTATGCAGTCTAACGAACGCGAAAAATGGCAGCAAACTATGGATGATGAATTTGACTCATTGATCGAAGATGGAGCGTGGACACTGGTTGAAAAAACTTCAAATCAGAAAATCATTGACAATAAGGGGGCTTATAAACTCAAACAAGATACTGAAGGGAAAGTTGAACGCTACAAAGCACGTTTGGTTGCACGGGGTTTTACTCAAGAGTATGGCGTTGACTACGAAGAAACTTTTAGTCCAGTGGCAAGATTTACTTCTATTCGATGCATTTTGGCTATGGCAGCAGTTCGTAAAATGCATCTTATGCAGTTTGACGTAAAGACGGCATTTTTGTATGGCGACCTAAGCGAAAACGTTTTTATGCAACAGCCGAAAGGGTATGACGACGGGAGTGGCCGTGTATGCAAACTGGCAAAAAGTTTATATGGACTCAAGCAAGCGTCACGCAGCTGGAATAAAACATTTACAGATTTTCTTCAACATTTTGGGCTCAAGATGTCAAGTTACGATCCATGTGTTTTTTCGCACAATTCTGAAGATGGGTGTTTGATTTTGGTAATCTACGTTGATGATGGTCTAGTTGCAGCAACAAATAGCGAGCTCATTACGGAGCTCATGAAGCATCTACGGAAATTCACCGCGACGCTGATGGTTCAATTTTCATCGGTCAAAATGCTTATGCCAACAAGGTAATTGCAAGGTTTAATATGCAAAATTCTTCTTTTGCAGTCACACCTGCTGACAGTGAAGTTGTCACCTATAAATCAATTGATTCAATCACTACTCCCGACGATGTAGTGAATTATCCAATTGAATTTTTGAATTCACTTAATTTGCCTGGCTTGCCACTACATCGTTTGCAATTGAAAGTCGGCGCAGTGATCATTATGTTGTGAAATATCAATCAGCCGAAACTATGCAATGGGACAAGATTAGCAGTGAAACGTACAATGAACAATGTAATTGAAGCAACAATTTTGAAAGGCAAATTTAAAGGTGAAGATGTTTTGATTCCGCTCATTCCAATGATTTCAACAGATTTGCCTTTTGATTTTAAGCGACTTCAATTTCCCATTCGCCTTGCTTTTGCTATTACAATCAATAAGTCTCAAGGTCAAACACTTCAATTATGTAGATTTGACCTAACTTATCCATGATTTGGACATGGGCAACTGTATGTAGGACGTTCTCGAGTGGGGAAACCATCGTTACTTTATATTTATACACCGCATGAAAATAAAACCAAAAATTTTGTGTATAAGAAGGCTTTAGAATAAGTTGTTAGTTTACAATCATTAGAGTAAGTCACTAAAATAAATAAAACATTGTTATTAGAATAAGTTACAAAATAATGGCCGAGCATGAATTAAATGATGAAACAAGAAAAAAACTAAGAAAACTTTTCATTTATATTTTTCTTTCACCCAGCGAAGCGGGTGAGGGTCCGCTAGTTTATTTATATTTTTTTCATTAGAATTTCACGAATTTCCAAATGTTAGCTAATCATCTACTCATTCGGCTATGACGGCTATACAACAAACATAGCCAAATTTCACACTAGTACTTTTTTCACAGCAGCCATATTATATCGTTAAAATCGTTCAAATTAATCAGCACTGATGACGAAAACTCCTCATTTTCGTTAAAATTAATCAGCACTGACGACAAAAACTCCTCATTTTCGTTAAAATCGTTCAAATTAATCAACACTGATGACAAAGTCACCTCATTTTCGTTAAAATCGTTAAAATTAATCAACACTAATGACAAAAACTCTTGATTTTCGTTAAATGCGTTAAAAAGTAATCAGATTGATATGACAAAAACTTCTCATTTTCGTTATCATAAAATGTTTTATTTAGAAATATATAAAATTAATTTTTTTTGTTTTCAATAAAAAACTTTTACATACCAGTTCGGTGTTTCATCAACAGAGATTCGAGCTCACGATTTTTGAAATTTTAGCCAAGCAAATTAATAAATATGGCTGCCGGAGAGAAATGAGAGGCAGAGAGTGACATACAAGTATAAACAAATCATGATGGAAAGAATAATTAAATGGTGCCTATCGTGGTACCGTTACTTTCCTCTCAGCGAATTTGACAATGAGTGACGTCATATTAGCACCAGTATGGCCAGATTAACATTTTAGTAACTTGACTTAGCATTTTTTTGATTATTTCGTTTCGGAATTTTAAGTTCTTTCTTCATGACATTTTTCTAGCCTGTTCTAAATAATTTTTTAAATAAATGTGTTATGGTTACGTACAATTTAATTTATGAGTTTTAGTTAAGAGAAACTCTTTTGTTAAGAGAACGACTTTTTTCCTATATTAGAGGTTATATAACAAGATAAGGGACTTTTTCGTGAAAATGTCGGTATGGCTATCGCACTTTGTGACAATATAATAGATTTAACTAATAGGAAATATGTTCTAGTGGAAACCGACCCTGTTTACATTTATCAGGATAGAACTTTCTTGTATCACATATCTAACCTTTCAAAAATACTAGCGCCGTACGAAAGTATAATCATATAATTCAGAGAACCAACCTGAAACTAAAGTTTTAGTGAACAAAATCGAAACTCTGAAAAAGTCAACTCATTCCAAATATTTATAGACCCAAAAGATCATTAATTTTTCTTTGTTCCGTGTTAAAATTCATTACTGACACACCAGATAACGATGACCTTGAAGAAATCAAAACATCACTTAATATTCTAATATTTAGAAAATAATAATAAGCAAAGAACAATTAATTCACAGTTCGAAAGAATACTCGAAACACCTGATCCCAAAACTGTAACCGAAAACATTGTTATAACAGAAGTTTATAATGACCTCCAATCAATAACAAACACTATAAATTTTGCGAAAACTAATGATTTTTATTCTGGCACATTAAATTTGAAAGATGTGTACGATTTAATAAACCACGAAGAACTAGATCTTAGAATAATTAATATATTAGAACATATATAAAAGAAGGAATTATAACAATATAGAAATATCTTATCCTCGAAACTAAATGTAGCCTATTTAATTTATATCCTTTAGCACATAAGCATGTTAAAATTAATTTAGACCCTAATATCGCAAAAATATCAAAGAATATCCAAATGTATAACTTATATGAGTAACTTTATTTGTAAGTCGGAACCCTCTGACAATTATACTACAAAAGGATACATCATCCCATTGCGAAACAATCCATGAAAATAATGCTCCAGTCAGCATCCTAGAGAATGGATAAATTTTTACAGATTACCAGCACACTTGGAACAACATGCATATATCAGACCCTAAATTAATACACTTTAATGAATCTACAACCATCGATAATATCATATATTACAACCATGAACGACAACTCAGAGAAATCATGCACAATCAACACAGCGAACAACTTGAAGTACTCCGCATCCTTTCCTCAAACTCAATCTACAAATTCACCACTAACTCTCAACATTTTTGATACCTATTGAAGAAAACCCAGTATATTTTACGTTCTTTATCATAATGGGTTTCCTTACTTTAGTAGTCATCACTTATGGTATGGTACATTTCTGGCGATACTATGAAAATAGAAGAATTCTTCACAGGCAAAGACAAATTGACGAACTATACGAAATCGAAATGAACCGTCTTGAACAGAAAGTCGCAGCAGCATCATAGCGGGGATGATCCGTTTTAAGAGAGAGGAGAGTTAACGATGTTAGTACAAAGACACATACATATGTATGTATATAAATTTATACACCACATACATATATACACTTCACACATACATGCATGATCATTGTTTACAAACAAAATGCCAATAAACAAGAACCTTACAAGACAGTGCTGAGCACTTTCGACAAAAACTCCAACGCATTTACAAGTACCTATATTTTATTACCCTACAAGACAGCTGAATATCATATAAGATTCATATTATCATCATCACTGTCCTCATCCAACTACACATTTTCGATCTAGCCATGGGAAAGTTCTGATAGTTTCCCCTTGTCGGTGTGATATTCTATCTCTCTTTTACCAATAGCAATTCTTATAACTGAAAAATATATCTACTATGCTCTAAAGGCAAGAAAACTAATCATTTTTATTCGTACAGTGTAATAACTGCTGACAACTAAACTCCTCATTGTTGTCATCACAAACTTCTCAGCATCATACTTTCCATTTTTGTTATCAAAAAGTAATCGGCACTGATGGGCCAAACTACTCATTTTCGTTATGAAAAAGTAATCAGACTGATGACAGAAACTTCTCATTTTCGTTATCATTAGAGATTTAGAAATATATAAAATCTATATATATAAAATTTCAGCGGTTTTTCGCGTTGTGATGAACTTTACGGAGAATGGCTCAACCGATTTTAATCAAACTTTGCCACATTGAAGAGACACATGTGGAGAAGGTTTGTAACTATGTTTGGTTAAAATCTCCTTTACTTCTTCGTCAACACACAGTATACACGAGGCAGCGTTCTTTTTACGTGTGTGGTTGTTATTGTAAACGGCTGCATGGAGCGTACATTTTACTCACATATGTACAAGTTAACGCAGCAGTATTTATGCCTAAATTTTCATTCCATTACATACATTTCAATGGAATGCAAACATACATACATATACATATATTCATATAGCAGTGGCTGCACGCCTGCATTCGCACAGAATAGAAACATACAAATTAGCAGGCACAGCTGTAGCTGACCGCCTGCAATAATTAATCGTAACACAATGCTGCTGTGACTAACTTAACACTTTGCTTAAATACTTCTTCTTTACACCCACACTTCGGGATAACCGAAGCAAAACCATTAGCCTGAACCTGAACAGGTCGTCGCTAAAAACGTACTTAAGCATGGCCGTTTTCTTAGAAGATTACCAAAGGTTATCAGTAATAGTGCATAGTGAAAGTAAGTGTTAAAACTAACAAGAAAGTGTTTTATTTGGTAAAGTGTTCAAGTGAAGCAGTTTCCAGGCATCAACCAAAGAGATAAAAAAAGTGCGTCAGAAATATTTAAGAGAAGAGATTGTTTTCACATTTTCCAACGATATTTTCACGAAAAATTTACAAAATGTATATTAATTTTGCAAATGATTGATAACAAGTGAAACAGTGAATAAATGGTGTGAAAAATACACATATATAATTAATATTTTAGAAGTTTTTACTTAAGATATTTAAGAAAAGAGATTGTTTTCACACTTTCCGTAGATATTTTCAAGAAAAGTTTCAAAAATATATATTATTTTTGCTGATCATTTCCCATTTCTGTTCTGTGTAATTTTCATTTCAACGCGTGCTCACAGTTCAATTATATTTTTAAAAGATGGCGCTAACAGTATGTTAATTCGAATTCCAGTTTAAAAACAAGAAAAGTAGCAATCAAGAGCTCAGAGTGACATAAAGAAGACCACTTTGATTCGGTAAAAGAAATGCCAAGAGGACGTAATACACGTCACAATAGAAATGTGCAAAATCACAAACAAAATGAAAGTGAGGAAAATCATGCTGATAGATTAAGTCAACAAAGAGATCGTACTAGGTCACGTTCTCAAAATCGGCCAATAAATATCAATTCTGTAAATTTGAATCGTGCAGCATTTCAATATAATCCACATCTTGATTATTTTGATTTATTACACACACACAATGTTTTGGTGCAAAGTTTTAAAACAACAATCGGAAGATTATCATCTGATAATCATAAAATTAAAATTGATGCAAATAAAACGACTGCCGGCGAACATCGTGGAAGATACAATCAACCAACTTCAAGCAACGAGGTTGCAATTGTTATATCTGGAGATGAATTTCAACCAAGAGATATTGTTTTGCAAAGAAGAAATGATACACTGCAACGTGTTAATGAAACGCATCGAACATGTATCTTATGTTCTGTCGTGGTGAAGATGGTTATTCGATTGATATAAAACAAATAAACCCAGCAAATGGTCAAGAAACAAATAAAACTGTAAGCGCAATGAATTATTATGCATACAGAATCATGATAAGAGAAAACCAAGAGAATCACATTTTAAAATGTCGTAAATTATTTCATCAGTATATTGTTGACATGTATGCGAAAATAGAAACAGAACGATTGAATTACATTAGATTCAACCAAAGAAAATTGCGCTGTGACGAATATATACATTTACGAGATGCAATTAACAACGATACCAACGTTAATAACATTGGTCAAATGATAATATTACCTTCATCGTATACAGGCAGTCCAAGGCATATGCATGAATACGCCCAAGATGCAATGTGCTATGTCAGAAATTATGGTCGACCCGACTTATTCATAACTTTCACATGTGAAAGGAAATGGCCTTTCGAATTTTCTTTATTTCATAAACGTTTTATTCAGCTCTTCGACATTTAAAAACTAAAATATTTTTAGTGACAATTTCAAAAACTAAATCTTCTCCGGCCTTAAAGGAATGGCCTACTGAGTTTTCTTACACTCGGCCTCTCCTGACATACTGGTGCGACCCCGCTCAGGTTCCGTAGATTCTCCTGTAGTCTCATCTTCGTCTGTTTCGATGTCGTCGCATGGTGGTAGGTTACACCACAATTTCAGCTTATCAGATGCGTACACCGATGAATAATGTCTCTGCTTCCTGTGTGAACCTGGCAAGTCCTCAACCACATACCGATCATTACCAAGAGATGCCGTGATTATGAATGGTCCTTTGTAATGTGGCTCTAATTTTCGTGAATGCCCGGTACTCATTGGTTCATTGTCGACGAGCACCAAATCATCTACATTGTATACTGTTGGTTTATTGTGCTGATTGTCATATTTGAGTTTCGCTTTCTGTCTTGCCTCGTTGATTTTGACTGCTGCCGTACGTCGGACCTCTTCCAAATCAGTATCGTTAACTGCACAGTGTTCGTCTTGTATTGCTAATAATATTTTGTTTTGTAGGACATCTCGGGGGGCGTAACCCAACAGTAGCTCTTGAGGTGTCTTAGTAGTAGTTTTGTTTTTCATTGAGTTTATTGCCCACTGTATTTCTCGTAACCTTTCGTCCCAACATCTATCTTCGGTGGTAATTGGCAACAGCATTGACAAAATTGTTCTGTTTGCTCGTTCTGCGTGTCCGTTTGCTCTGGGAGTACGCACAGCATTCTTGATGTGTTTTATACAGTTGTCGTTGCAATATTTCGTGAATTCTTTCGAAGTGAAAGCGGTACCTCTGTCTGTCACAATTCGTGCTGGCATACCGACGTAACTACTAACTTCGTTTATTATTTCTAGTACAGGTTTGGTGTTGGTACTCTTGACCGCTCGTATGACTGTGAATTTTGTAAAGGCATCAACTAAGACCAGCAGATGCTCGTTTCTCTGTTTACTTTTAGGGAATGGACCTAAATGATCTAAGTGCACTGTCTTGAACGGAATTGGTTCTATATCGTCGAAATGGTATTCCCCTTCTCTTCGCCCTCCTCGATCTTTGTTATAGGCGCATTCTACACACGACTTGATGTACGATTTGACATAATTCCTCATCCTTGGAAACCATAAATAACTCAGTAGTCGCTGGATAGTTTTGTCAACACCTAAGTGACCTGCATTATTATGACAATCATACAGAACTTTTGATCGAAGTGCCTTTGGTACAACCCACAATTTCGCACCTTCATATTTCTTGTACAATCGACCATTCTCAAGTATATATTTATCTAACGTTTTAATATCTTTTGACTTCACTTTATCGACTATTTGCTTGACATCAACATCCTGTATCTGCATACTAAATAACCAGTCCTGCTCGTCTATACCTGTTTTCAAGACACACGAGGACGCTTCGTCCACTTCACGCGATGCTTCTACTGGGGACCTACTCAACGCGTCGACATGTTCCATCCGCTTACCGGAACGATGCTCTATTTTTATGTCGTACTCTTGCACTTTGAGCCACCAGCGCGCTATGCCGGGATGAGCTCTTTCTTGGCCATTGCTGTTTTGATTGCATTGCAGTCGGTTATTACAGTAACCTCTTTCCCGTAGACATAATATTTAAAACGCTCTAATATTTCCACTACTGCAAGAGTCTCCAACTCGTAACTATGATACTTTTTCTCATTTTCGCTCGTGGATCGACTAAAATATACTACCGGCTTCCAATCGTCTTCTTCAAGTTGCAATAACACGCCAGCTAATCCAATGGAACTTGCATCGGAATGGATCTCATGCTTGGCTTCAATTCTATATGACGTCATCACCGGTTTGGACACCAGCGCCAACCTCAGCTCATCGAAAGCCCTTTGCTGTTCTTCGCCCCATCGAAAATTTTGTTCCTTACAAAGTAAACGTCGCAGTGACTCTGATTTAATGGCATACCCTGCCACGAACTTTCTAAAGTATCCACTCAACCCCAGAAATTGTCGTACTTCAGTTACATTCTTAGGTATTGAAAAATTTGTAATAGCTATTGTTTTTGCTGTACCTGGACTAATTCCGCTTGGAGTTAATGTATGGCCCAAGAATTCAATTGTTTCTTTTGCAAACTCGCATTTCTTCAAATTCAAAGTCAAATTAAGCTCTCGTAATGCATCAAGTACACGCCTCAATTTGGCCAACATTTCATCGACAGTTGAACCCCCTATCATAATGTCATCCATGTAGTTCACCATATTTTCATTCTGTGTTCGTTCTTTTACCTTTGCCATCAAGCGTTGGAAGACTACTGGGGCATTCTTTAGCCCAAACGGCATTCGTTTAAATTGATACAACCCCTCTGTGGTTACGAACGCAGTATATCTACGACTATCTGGATGTATCGGTATCTGATAATACCCACTATTCATATCTAATACTGTGAAATATTTATAACGTTTTGCTTCATGAAGCTGTTCTTCAATATGCGGCATTGGATAAATTTCTTTTCGGGTATGTTGATTCACCTTACGATAGTCTACGCATAATCTCGATTCTCCATTTTTCTTTTTCACGAGTACAATTGGATTCGCATATTCAGATTCTGACATTTCTATTATATCGTTAACTAATAACTCTCTAATCATCTGTTGAACCAACACTTTCTTCGGCTCTGGTATACGGTATGGGTTTTGTGCAATAGGTACATTAGTATCTAACTTAATTTTCATGGATAATGCATTTGTCTGTCCTATCTCACTGATATTATTTGCAAATATATCATTGTACTCGTTCAACAGTCTGAATAGCTTTCCCCCCTGCGCACTTTCAAGTTCTCCACATATTATTTGATTTTTATTTATAACTTTGCGTTCAGATACCGTCGTTTCTCGATTTTCCGCGATCGGTAGATATTCGAATTTCAATTGTCCACTGTTTATGTGCGCGACAATATTCCGATTGAAAATCTCTTTTCCAAGCAATACATCTGACGTTAACAACTCGTCATCCACTATATATAGTATTACATTTACTTTTACACTGTCAATTTTTATTTCAGTTTTCATCAACTCACTTGCATACCGCGCACCTCCACATATGCCCTTTATTTTTAACACGCAAGGCTCTGTTTCAATTTCGAATTTATCAGCACATGATTTCCGTATCATGCTGCATTCACTTCCTGTGTCCACGAATGCTTTTATTGCTTGATTTTTAACATACACCAGTTTAATACAAAATTCCTCATCGCACTCGACTTTACGGTTTGTCATTGTAGAATTTCTCTTATTACGCTCCACAGCCTCAACCTTCGGGTCAACTTTCTGACCATCACCATACTGCGCTTTTCGTAGTGGCTTAGAACATCTGGTCGCTATATGACCTTCTTCAAAACAATTATAACACTTTATCTTACTTTTATTCTCAGCGCTACCTTTATTCCCGTCATTATTCGTGTTTCTATTTTTGTTTTGTTCAAACTTCAAACCTGGAGTACTATTACGATTTTTATCATACTCGTCAAGCGTTTCGCGCAAGTGTCTCATCGAATCAAATCGCATTGGAGCAATTGCCGTTTGCAGTTCCCGATTTCGTAATCCGTTCCGCGTATATTTTATAATCGCTGATTCACTCAAATTATATCGCTGCCCAATGGCACTCATACGAAAACAATATTCCACGACTTTTTCATCAAATTTACGCACCGAACTGTTCATTTTGTAATGTATCTCTGCCTCGTTTGGCTTAGTACCGAATTCTTCTATTAACCTTTCCGCGAAAATTGTCCAATTCGAGTAACACTCTGGTGAAGCATCTAACCATAGTTTGGCAACACCTTTCAACTTGCTAAAAACTGCTAGCATTAAACTTCTTTCGTTCCACTGATAGGCACTATGCGCTTGATTAACACGTTCTACAAATTTTTCAACCGGCAAAGAAAGTTCATTCGTTGGATCAAAGGTAGGTAAAGTTTCAGCAATCTCTTTCACCGAACACCTTGCACTCGAAGAATCTACCATTGATACCGGGGTAGTTGCAGTTTCTACACTCGCGGCCGTTTGTTCTACACTTGGTCGTTGCTCACGGCTTTGTTGTTGCAACAAAGTAGTGATGCCTTGCATCATTTCCCGCAACTCGTTAATTTGCTCTGGCATTGTACACCTTTCGTCCATATTTATTTCGTCACTGTTTTCAAAATCGCATAACCGCTGGACTAGTTCTGCCTTAGAACCAGTCGTAGGTTTTTCCCGTTCACGCAGCAGCGTTTTAAGTTGTTCCACTCTTAAATTCACTATTTTCGGCATTTTCCCCGCACAATATGTACATTCGTACACGCTTGCACCACTCGTTTTTTTGTATATCTGCTTGTTCCTTGCTCCCTTTCAACTCTCGCTTTCCACACATTAACACGCACGTATTAATCTGCTCATAGTTTTTTTCCCACGACCGTCGCATGTATTTTATACACTACGCCATATATGCATGCATCTTGCCAACGCGCATAACAAAGCACGAATTTATGCGCATTCATACAAAAAATAGGAGTCAGTATCCCACTTCTGACCTGAAAGGAAATGGCCTTTCGAATTTTCTTTATTTCATAAACGTTTTATTCAGCTCTTCGACATTTAAAAACTAAAATATTTTTAGTGACAATTTCAAAAATTAAATCTTCTCCGGCCTTAAAGGAATGGCCTACTGAGTTTTCTTACACATGCAATCCGAAATGGTATGATATTAAGAATCATTTATATACAGGGCAATCAGCTACTGATAGGCATGACATTACTGCAAGAGTGTTTAGACGAAAGCTACAGTCTCTAATGGATTTCATTGTAAAACATAAGTAAAGAATGGCAAAAAAGAGGCTTGCCTCATGCGCATATTTTGATTTGGTTAAAACAAAAACTAACCAGAGATAAAATTAATCATACTATATGTGCTGAAGTTCCAGATATAAATGAAGATCCAGAATTACATACTACTGTAACCAAAAACATGATTCATGGACCGTGTGGTACGTTAAATCAAAATTCTCCATGTATGGTTGATGGTAAATGTTCAAAAAACTACCCAAGGCAATTAATTGCTGAAACAATGACTGGAAATGATAGATATCTGTTGAAATAATTTGTATATTTTAGTTAAATGGCAACATTATTTCATTCTCTTTAGACCTTCTGTCCTTTAGTCTTTTCTCAAGCTTATGCATGCAAGTAGGCTTTGCATATCAGTCTTGCTTTTGCCGTTACAAATAAAATACTGAATTGTTCTTTCACACGAAATCACGCGTTTTATTCAAAAGGTTATGGGCCCAGATCCCATAGGTCGCGCGAATTGCTAAATATCAATAATTGGTTCATATTAATAATTAACAAAAAAGAAAACGTATTATTTTATTATAATGTCTTCGGAAAGTGACATCAAAATTGAAAAACTGCAAGATAGCTCACAGTGGCTGACATGAAAGTTTCAAATGGTACAAATTTTGGAAGCTGGTGACATGTATGGTGTGGTCAACGGAGAAGAGCTATTGCCCAGGACAGGTGAGCAAGAACAAAAGAATTGGCGTAAAATTGATGCTAGAGCTCGCCGGACAATAAGTACAGCATTGGGAAAACAACCGCTTATGCAGATTCTTAACTGTGTTCGTGCGAAGAGTATGTGGGATACACTCAAAAGTGTATACGAGCAAACATCAACAGCGAGTGTTTTGTTTTTGCTGCAGAAGTATTACAGTTATGCAAAAGATACAGAAGATGATATTGCAACTTTTTTGTCGAAGTTAATGGAAATTGTACAGCATCTTCGTGATCAGGGCGAAACCATATCAGACTCGATGATTATGACAAAAATTTTAACTTCGTTGCCTGCGGAATACAATCATTTCCATAGTGCTTGGGAATCGGTGCGTTCATCTGATCAGAATTTGAACACCTTGAGAGCCAGACTAATGGCTGAAGAAATTCGTTTGAGCGCTCAAGAAAAAAATAAAGTAGAGGCGTTTGTAGTCAGGCATCAGAATCGGCAAAATACGAAGAAGCAACAAAGTAAAAGCAGCAGAACAACAACAAAAGGGCATGTTTTAAATGTGGTTCTAAAGAACATTTTAAACGGGACTGTCCGCAAATGGCAAAATCCGCAAAGAATGAGACTCTACGTAAAAATGTCGAAGCGCTGGTGCAGAGAACATTGATGAATAGAGAAGTCTCACGAGCTACGAATAGTGTGAGTTGTCAAAAATGAAGTGAAACCGCGAACACTATTTCACCTCGCTTAACTCGACAGCGGGGAAGTTCTTAACAGGGCTGATTACACTGAATTATTTACAAGTACATTGGCTCTGCTCAGTTTTTGGTTTCTGTATGAAATCAAATTGACGAATGCCGACGGCATTTTGCAAGGCATTTGCTTGTGCATTTCTATGTTCCCTTGATAAACGAAAATTTATTCAATTTATATTTTCAAACAAATATAACCAAATAAAGATTTTTAACAACATTTAAAATCAAAGTAACTTTAATGTTTGTTGCTTTAATTTTAAAAGAAAAATTTAAACAAAATACATTATAAAACGACCTCACATTTTGTTGTGCGCGTTTTAGTAAATTTGATGAAAATTTTTACTAATTTTTCGAGTCGAAATTAATTTTAGACAAGAATTCAAAGTGCATATTGATGAATATATGTATAATATATGTACATATGTATATCAATATATGTATATATACATAGATCATGATAGTTATATTTGTGCAAAAGTTCAATTGCCTCTTCAATTCTTATATTGTAGTATTACAAATGTATGTGCACACGCACTGCAGCTGCAATGACCTATCTCACGACGCATTGCCTTATCATATTTATGTACATTTATGCATTTTTTGTTCCTTTGCCAAACGAATTTTTTTTCAATTTACATATGTATTTTACAGGGAATAATTCATATATGTATGCATTTTATAGATAGTATAAAACTTTGAAATTTAAAATAAATAAAATAAAACTTCAAAGAAACATATTTGCATACCTATGTATATGGGACAACTAAGTTCTATTGCATCTTTAATAAATATAGTGTTGCACGCATATGTATGCACTGAAGCAACATGACCTACCTCACGAACATCGCCTTATCATATTTCATGCAATAATTAGGGAGTAAATATTCGAATGATCGAATTCCTGCAAATGCTAAAACAACGTCTTCTGCATATGCATCGACGTACGTGCATGTGCGTATATGCACACTTGATGCCCTAACTATATCTATGTACGTTCAATTGATCAAATCAAAAAATTCTGTATACAAAACGCTTCATTACCAGGCACACAGGAAGATGGCATATGCAAATATAAATATGTGAATTGAATTCAAGCAAATCAATGCTTATTAATATACACATATGCATGTACATACAACCACACACACAGGGCACTCACTTTATTCCTCAAAATGCGTATGCCGTCCAAGCTAAAATTCTATGCCTAGCGACTACAAGAACAAAATGCAGTCTTAGGCGCAGGCGTAGTGGCCATCATTCTAGTTGACATAGCGCTGAACAGTCGCAGCGGCGCCGAACAGTTTCAACTATTTTACTGTGCAACAAAAATTCATTGATAAATTCGAGCTCATAGTTCTAAGAGCAAGTACTTTCATTCATAAAACGAGCCGCCCATATGCCAATTTTCTCGACAATTCGAAAATAGTCAATATTGGAATATTTCGCGTAGAATTATTTGCCAATATTTGATAAATCTTGAATTTTTGTCAAGTCGAGTGCCCGCGGCTTCGTACATATGTATGCATCAATATATGTACGTAAATATGTGTATATGTACAATGCTGTGCCTATGAATATGCGCTGCGCCATGAGTGCGCGCTGGATTTCTTGAGAACTTTACCGTTTTATTTTGAGCTGTCGCTAGTGAGCATACATACACACAGCATATACATATGCGCATATGTATATAAATTCACAAATTCACAAATTTACATTTGCATATGCCATCTTCCTGGTAATGAAGCGTTTTCTATAGAGGATTTTGACTCAGTTGAAGCAGAGAATGTTAATGCAATGAGAAGGTGCAAATGTTACTGTAAGCTTTTTTTAGTACAATTGAGATTTGAAAGATTTGAAGTAAGGGAATTTAGCACACCGAGTTTATAGACACCTCACTGACTTTTGCCCACACAAAAATTAGAAACACCACACATCTTTCACTTCAACACACAACACATTTCTCACCTCGACATTAAACCAATTAAATTTTTACTATTTTCATATTTTTGAAATAATAAGCGAATACGTAAAATTGATTACATAATTTTTTTTTTTCAATTACATTAAAAAAAACGATTAAAAAAAAAAAATTATAAAAAAAAGTTTGCGCCGGGAATTGAACTCGAGTCTAACATGTGGCGAGGAAAAATAGGCGGTGCGTTTATTTCTTCGACTGCTTATTTTTTACCATTTTGTTACTTTTGAAATGATAAGCGGATACATAAAATTTATTACAAATTAAAAAAAATAAAAATAAAAAAAAAATTTAAACACAAAAAAAAAAAATTTCCACCGAGAATTGATGGCGAGTCACGTGGGGAGGATAAATACGCAGAGCGTTTATTTCTGCGCCTGCGTTGTGAACAAAAGGTTTTGTGCATGCGCGCGACGCGAATAAATTTTAATAAAGTTCTGAAAGTAATTCATGAAGCTTTTCATTACACACATATGTACTTAAATGAACGTACATATACTTTACATGTAAAGAAATGATGGTATATGATAATATACATAAGTACATAATATGTATGTACATGTCAATAGGAGGTATTTGCATTCAGAAAAAAAGAACGGTTTAAGATAAATCAACACTTATTTTATATTGTATGTCAATTTATAGTTTATGTATTCGACAGCATTTACATACATATGTATGTATGTACATTTGTATATGAAAAACAATAATGCACAAGCGCAAGAACATCATATCACATATGCAAGTATGCCCAAATAACCTTGACTTATGTATGTACACATGTCATAGCACATCACATTCTTACAAGAAATCAAATACACATACGCACTAGTGAACGAGTTTCTTTCTAACAAGTGCAAAAACAATTCTGCTCTATGTATGTATATATACCTAGTTTATGTCCTAGCATATATACATACATACATATACGAGTATACCTACTTGCCTTCTAAACTTCCTACAAAATAATTGTATTCATATGTTACTACATCCATGCACGTTCATACATTCATGCATATATGCGCGAGCACAGCGCTCCCTTCTTGCTTCCGTGTACTTTTGTCTTTCACCAGTCGATATTCCTAATATTATACTTACAAAAACACAATACTTTGATAGACGCAAAAGCAACAGCAAGCGCAACGCGATGGCCGCTTTGCCACCACAAATTCTAAAATGTTCTAGAACACAACAAAAACACATACCTCACATGCGCATGTCGCCCAAAGCTAAAATCTAAGCCTAGCGACTACAAAAACAAAATACATTCGTAGACGCAGTCGCTGCGGCCATGATTCTATCAGCGACGGTGCTGAACAATTTAGAACAAAAACAAAAAGTTCATTCATAAGTTAGAGCTCATATTTCAATTTCATTCATAACGAGCCGCCCATATGCCAATTTTCGCGACCATTCGAAAATAGTCAATATTGGAATATTTCGCGTGGAATTATTTGCCAATATTTGATAAATCTTAAATTTTTGTCACGTTGAGTGGCCGCGGCTCCGTATGTATGTATGCACCCTTATATGTATGTAAATATGTCTTCTAACTGTGCGACAGTCGCGAGTTAATGCGACTTCCAGCGAATCACACATTGCTGTCCGCAAAGCCGCATATATGTACCTTATGATCAGAAAGTACCGGGAATGTTTAAATTAAACAAAACAGAGTTAAATTTAAGGCAAATTTATATTATCTCCTTCAAAATATGACCCGTCTGAAGCAACACACATGTGCCAACGTTTAACCCAGTCCTCCAAACACCCCCGGCAGGCCGATTTGTATTCTCTTTGATCAGTGCGATGGCGCGTTATCATCACGCAAAATCCAAGAATTGTTTGCTCACATTTCCGGCGGTTTGTAACACACAGCATCTCTCTAAGGTTTCAAAACGGATAAATAATATTCTCTATTGACTGTCTGGCCCGATGGAAGGTACTCATGGTGGACTATGCCTTGGCAATCGAAGGAAACAGTCAACATCACCTTCCCGGTTCTTTTTGCTCATAGGGTATACATATCCCATCTTTTCACTGACGGACAAGAAGACGGTCGCAGTTGTTGTTTTTTATATGCATACATTTTGCGTTCGTTGAAGTTTGTATATATTTGTATACATATGCGTGTATGCGCGTTTGGCTTTCTGGATGCATCCATGGATATTAGAATATTTTCTCATCAATATGTGTATGTAAGTAGTTCAGATTTGACTAAAGGGATTAAATATAGGAATGCATATTCATATGATTGCCTTTATGGCTGTTTTACATATAAATTAATTCAAAAGAAGTATGAATAATGTTATATAGAAAATAAATTTCTAAATAACAGGTATTAGAAAAACCTGAATACACTATTTTAAATCAATTCTAATTAAACCAAATATAAAAAATGAAATAAAAATATCGAACAAAAAGCTGTGTACAGGACTTGAACCTGAGTCAAATATGGGACGATATACTGCATACACAACATGTCTTTCACGATTCCGCTAAACTACAATTACTAATGAGCTTTTCTAAATCACTCATTTATTCGATTCGCAGTTTTATATGCACATATTCTGCGTTAGTTGAAAGTTTGTATGCGTAATTATATGCATATGTATGTGTGTTTGCGCGTTTGGCTTTCTGGACGGATATTAGAATGATATATATCATCAATATAATTTGGATTTGATGAAATAGATTATAGACATATGTACATATTTTCTGTTTTGATTGATTTATATAAAAATCAGGTCATATCCAGTATGAACTATTTTATACCGAAAAGAAATTTCCATTTATAAAATACAAAAAAAACAGTATTTTAAAGAAATTTTAATTAAAATAAACTCAAAAATTTTACAAACTTTCCTGGTTTGAATTGTAAAAAAAAATGTGCAAGAAAAAAAATATGGCTTCAGGACTTGAACCTGAATTAAATACGTGCCAAAAAACAAAGCGAATAATTCCGCCGACTTTAGCTTCTGCACCACAAACTAACTGCCGCGCGGCCTTCTTAATCGCAAATTTATTCGCTTCGATTTCCTTAGTAGTGTGCCGAAAAATCTTATGAACTTCCTCAGTAGTTTGGTAAACGCAGAAAATATCTGAATTCCTGTCCTAGCGTGGTAAGTAAATATAGAAACCCTCCACTCGCGTCACTCGCGTGGTAAATATCTGCAATTCCCACCTCGTGAGGAAAGTTGAATTTGAAATTACCTTAGTTTGAATCTACAAATTAGAACTCGAAAAAAGCTCATTTAACATTTGCTCTTTCTCATTGCATTAACATTCTCTGGTTGAAGGGATTCAACAAAGTTTTACAGACACCAGACAGACAGACATAAAATATGTATATAATTTTGGATGATTTGGAAAAATTCAAATATATAGGTCATATTAAAAAGCTACCTAACATTCTTTGCTTCTAATCACCAACAAATTCTTATCGACTGCTGCTAAATTTACATAATTCAGCCCCTCACTGTTAATTTTTGTTGAAAAATGTGTCTATGGTGAAATTGTCTTCGCGAGACGAGTACCCCTCGAAAATGAACACTTTCCTGTCATTAAGACTTCTCTATACATCAATGTTCTCTGGCTGGTGTGTGGAGAAAGTGTAACGGGTAAGCAAGACAGCTGGGTACTTGATTCGGGTGCAACCTATCACATGAGCAAGCGGCGAGATTGGTTCACTACGTTTGAACAGTACAATGATATGGTCAAAGTTGGCGATGGGCGTGCTATTAAAGCAGCAGGAAAAGGTGACATCAATGTTTTAGTTAATGACGGTCAAGAATGGATGCAGAAAGTTTTGACAAATGTGCTTTACGTGCCGGACATTACATATAATTTGTTTTCACAAACAAAGGCGCTAGATCGTGGTTTTCATTTTCGATGGGATAGCGGTAACTGCAAATTCGTTAGAAAAGACGGAAGTACTGTTGCAGTGGGAGTTCGTCATGGAAAATTGTTTCAAATGCTGATCAAGGTTCCGGAGATTAGCATGGTAAATATTTCGGTAAGTGAGAAGTTAGCTTTGCGTACGTGGCATAATCGACTGGGTCATCAGAATTCGACACATGTTAGGCAGTTCCTCAAGAGCTCCAATGTAGATTTCATTGAAGAGGAATTTACGTGCGAAGGATGCATACTGGGCAAGCAACATAGAGGCAGCTTTAAATCGCGTGAAGTGAAGTCGAAAGGCTGTGGATAACTCTGTTTTGCGGTCCAATGCAAGAAAAATCGATCGGCGGGGCTAGATATTTTCTGCTTATTAAAGATGACTATTCACATCTACGTTTCGTGTATTTCATGAAAGAAAAATCAGAAGCACCTGGTGCTATCAAAAGTTTTTTGATGCAAGCTGAGAAAATGGATCAAAAAATGATCAAGCGAATGCGGACAGACAATGGGCTTGAGTTTGTCAATGATAAGTTGACTAAGATTTTTAATCAGTTTGGAGTTAAACATGAACTCACAGTACCGTACACGCCGCAGCAGAATGGTGGTGCAGAGAGAGAAATGCGAACAGTGATGGAAATAGCACGGACGATGCTTTACGCAAAAGAAATGCAGCTTAAATTTTGGGCGGAAGCAGTCAATACGGCAGTATACGTTTTGAATCGTACGGTAACCAGTACGGTGGCACAGAAAACGCCATATGAATTATGGTATGGGCAGCCTGCAAAATTTAATCATTTGCGAAGTTTTGGTGAAGAAGTTTACGTCCATTTACCTAAGGAAAAGCGGCGCAAGTTGGATGCAAAATCGTGGAAGGGAATTGTCATCGGGTATGCTGACAATCACAAAGCTACTAGAGTTTGGAACCCAAAACATCAAAAAGTGGAAATTTCGTGTGATGTGCAACTCCTTCCGGAAACAGTGACGTTTAAATTGCAAACAGATAAAATGCAAGAAGAACGCTTTGAAAACTTGCATGACGCTGAGAAGTGTCAAGAAGAAGACACACAAGATAACGACGTTGAGATAGTTGACAACGATGATGCGGTAAATGTAAGCAACAAGAATAACAACGATAGAAGTTGTATAGCTAGTCGTCTACGCAGCAGAACAACTGCACAACATACGGCGGCTATTATGATATGTCAGGAGCCTAAATCATTTGCGGAGGCTATGCAGTCTAACGAACGCGAAAAATGGCAGCAAACTATGGATGATGAATTTGACTCATTGATCGAAGATGGAGCGTGGACACTGGTTGAAAAAACTTCAAATCAGAAAATCATTGACAATAAGGGGGCTTATAAACTCAAACAAGATACTGAAGGGAAAGTTGAACGCTACAAAGCACGTTTGGTTGCACGGGGTTTTACTCAAGAGTATGGCGTTGACTACGAAGAAACTTTTAGTCCAGTGGCAAGATTTACTTCTATTCGATGCATTTTGGCTATGGCAGCAGTTCGTAAAATGCATCTTATGCAGTTTGACGTAAAGACGGCATTTTTGTATGGCGACCTAAGCGAAAACGTTTTTATGCAACAGCCGAAAGGGTATGACGACGGGAGTGGCCGTGTATGCAAACTGGCAAAAAGTTTATATGGACTCAAGCAAGCGTCACGCAGCTGGAATAAAACATTTACAGATTTTCTTCAACATTTTGGGCTCAAGATGTCAAGTTACGATCCATGTGTTTTTTCGCACAATTCTGAAGATGGGTGTTTGATTTTGGTAATCTACGTTGATGATGGTCTAGTTGCAGCAACAAATAGCGAGCTCATTACGGAGCTCATGAAGCATCTACGGAAATTCACCGCGACGCTGATGGTTCAATTTTCATCGGTCAAAATGCTTATGCCAACAAGGTAATTGCAAGGTTTAATATGCAAAATTCTTCTTTTGCAGTCACACCTGCTGACAGTTCCACCAATTTGAGCGATTTTGACAATGATGGTGATCTGATAAAGTTTCCCTATAGAGAGGCAGTCGGGAGTCTTATGTATCTGGCGGTGGGTACAAGGCCGGATATAGCCTTTGCTGTGTCAAACGTGAGTTGGTATATTGAAAAGCCGACGGCAGCGTACGTTAAAGCAGTGAAACGTATACTGAAGTACCTCAATGGAACGATGAACATGGGTATATTTTATAAAAGTAGCAGCGATCTTGAATTACGTGGTTATAGCGATGCAGACTACGCGGGTGATATTCAAACGCGAAGGTCAACATCAGGTTGTGTATTCATGGTCGGCGATAGCATAGTGAGTTCGTGCTCAGAACGTCAGAAGTGCGTATCTTTATCGACTACAGAGGCCGAGTACATTGCTGCTTCTGGTGCAGTGAAAGAGCTGGTGTGGCTCAAGCGTTTTTGGTTTGGTCTTGGTGGTCCAGACTTCACGATGTTTTGTGTTGACAACCACTAACTTATTAACTAACGAGCAATTTGTTTAGAATTTAGAAAATAAGGTATATACAACAGTTAACGCGAAGGTGTGGTTAGTACATTAAGTCTTTGGGCTTTCTGCGTTTCAGTCTTCTTCTCCAATTAGCTGGATTAGCGAGAATAGTGGCCTCCGTATTGACGTGGTTTTTTAACCTTTCATCATGGGCTTTTGCTATCTTTTTTATCGTGTCTACCACCGAGTCAATATTTAGGTCGCGTTCAAGATCGGAGCTACGGATATACCACGGAGCACCGACTGCACATTTAATAATTTTGTTTTGGAGCCTTTGTATAGATTGAATGTTACTGTGGCTGGAGCAACCCCATAACTGTGCGCCGTAGGACCATACAGGCTTCAGAATTTGTTTGTATACAATCATTTTATTATTGGTGGATAGTGCTGATTCCTTTCCCATAAGCCAATACATATTTCTGTATTTTAATTCCATTTCTTCTTTCTTTTTCTTTACATGGGCTTTCCATCTTAGCTTGGCGTCTAGAGTCATGCCCAGATACTTTGCAGTATTTGAGTATGGAACCTGTCTACCATTTAAATATACTGGAACATATTTGATTTTGTTTTGGGTGAAATTTAAATGCACAGACTTGCTTTCATTTAATTTAATATGCCATTTATTGGTCCAGTCATATATTTCATTTATGGCTAATTGTAATTGTGATGTCGATGTGTTTTCCGTGTTTCCTATCGAAAGAATAGCTGTATCGTCGGCAAAAGTAGCTGTTACGCAGTTTGAATTGCATGGCAGATCGCATGTAAAGAGCAAATACAATAGAGGGCCAAGTACGCTTCCCTGGGGAACCCCTGCTTTGATTGGTTTGATACATGAATATGAATCTTCTTGTTTTACTCTGAAGTAACGGTCGGATAAATACGAATGTAGGATGGTGGAGTACTGCTTGGGTAGCAACGCATTTATTTTCTTCTGTAGCCCATAGTGGCATACTTTGTCGAACGCCTTGGATATATCAAGGAATACCGCAGAGCAGGTTTTTCTTTCTTCAAAAGCATTGCATGCAAGAGAATAATAAAGAATCTTACGTAAGTTTTTAGCCGATTTTAACCGTTTCCAAGGTACACCACTTGGAGGTAACTTACTTTGTACCTTTTTTTTCTATTTTTTTATGTTTTTTCAGTTTTTTTGTTTTTTTTTCAGATTTTTTGTTTTTTTAGATTTCTTTTTATTTTTTTATTTTTAGATATTAAGATGTGTTACTATTTAAACTTAAGTTTGTAAATTTAAACATGCTGTGATGAAAATGTAACGACAGCTTTCTTTAAGCGACTTATAAAAGATGGTTCATTTAGCAAATTTATTTTAAATCTATTCCAATATTTATTGAACTCGCTATGAACTGACTCTCCCGCCTGCTCGGACCATAAACCTAAGCCATCATTATTCAAGAATATGATTGCTTCCTCCAAATGCTCCAGGATAATATGAATTTTTAGTGTTTGAGAAATTTCAGTACTTTTTAAGGCTTCACGGAGTTCTTTTAAATTTTTGTTAAAGTCAGTAAGATCAGCTTTTTTGGCAGCAAAGCACTTTTCAACAATTTTATTCATAGCTTTAAAGGCAGCAATATAAGGCTGTAAACGAAATGGTCCTGCAAGCTCGTAAATTTCAGGATCCTGCAATTTATCGGCCTCTTTAAGTAATTTTCGACATTGATTGCCTTCAAACATATCTCCTTGATAGCTCTTATGAGATATACCTAATTTATTCGGCCACAATAACGCTCTATATTTTCCAATTTCCTCAATTTTAACTATACCGTCCCAGAAAAGATGGTTGACAAACCCTTGTAATAGGTGTAGTTCAGGAGGAATGCACTTCTGAAGTACGTACAAGTTATCATCTTCAGTAGTGCCGTATTCAATGAATAAAGGGTGATTTACTGTACTGCGACATTCTTTAGACTTTTTTTATCATTACCCAAGCTCTTGAATTTAAAGTAGTCATCTTTTAAATGCTTGTAGGTCTTTAAATCAAGATTTTTGTCATCACTGCTTATATAATTTTCCTCAATCATTTTATTATAACTTTTTAATTCATTTAATGTGACGAAGCAATAAGGGCAAGGGTAGAAAGCCGTTGCAGTTTGCTGCCCATTGACCAATAGAACGAGCTTTAAATCTCTAACAAATTTAAATGGTATCTCATTGAGTTTCGTCAATTCAACCAAAATTTTAAAATTATCATAGGTCTCTTTAATCCGAGGCACTATGCCTAATAAAAGCAATTTAAATACACTAGTCAACTTACGTTTATTTGCCATACTTCCACCAGTAGAGTAAGTTGAAACATTTTTACTTTTATCCAAGTCATTTTCTTTCAAGTCGTCTTCTGGAATTGATATTGAAAGAGAAACTTTGAAGAAATCTTGTCCTCCAACTGCCATTACTTTTATTTTTGATTGTTCAATATGTTCAATGTTTCGATTTTCAAAGACAAAGTCTACGAGTTCTGATGCAGTAGCATACACAACTGGTCTGTGTTTAATACCATCTTGGGATGTTTCGAATTCGTAGAAACCTTCTTTATAAATGTGTTCCAGGATATTAGATTTTTCATACAAATGTTGATTGTAATTCTTGGGAACTGAGTTTCTCGGTTTAGTTGCCTTTGCCTCATTTTTAGAAAGTAAATCTTTTTGTTGCGAAGTATCATCAAAACACTTGTTTGCGTGAATATTTGTAGAGAAATCCCTAATTTGACCTCTACCTTTTTTTTCTTTTTTATGACTCGTAACTTGTGCTGTTAGACAGATGTAACAATTACAACCCATCGTTCTTGTTTCTTTTGATAATTTAAGATCCTCGTAATTGGGCATAGTTGGACAAGGTCTTTTGAAAATATCATTTCCATATTCATTTATAGTTAGTCGGCAAGAGCTACATAAACTTTTTGGGAATTTACTATTATAAATATTAAATTCACCATTAGTGTGCTTTTTTATAACTTTAATATGTTTTTCAGATAGCAAGAAATGATGGGAAGGTTTATTTTGGAAAATAATTTTTTTCCCACAAAGAGCGCATACTTTTGTGCGATTTTCTTCATGATCGCATTTATAAAGCGGATGCTGACTATTCACCCGACTATTCAGCTGACTATTCATTATTAATTAATCTTCTCATATAAGAATTTCTAAAACTAGAAAATACATTTGCCAGAAAACACTAATATTATATTAATAGTTTAAACTGTACTTTTCTATTGCGGGAAGCACTCGACTGCCCTCTGCCACCTAGCGGCATTTATCGTAACTAATATATAATATTATATATAATATAGCTACATAATATTGATATACGTATTATATACCATGTGTTGAGTATACAACACTTTTACATATCTATTTAGAAAATAACTTTTGATATTTATTCCAAATTGTTCCAACCTGAAATATAAAAATATGAATAACTTTTGAAAAGGAGCAGGTAGGATTTCAATTCCAACGGATTTTGCACCTATAATCATCAACAAATACAACCCAGCTTGCAGTTTTTGTCGACATTTTTATGCAACCTATCGATGCTTCCTGCCTACCGTGGTTAGGCGCTTCCAAAAGATAAATGTATTAATTTTAGGGAACAATTAGGTTTGAGATTCATGTAAGAAATCAAGTTTTGTGTATCTGAAAGTTTTTTTTTTTTTTAATTATAAATATGAAATGTAACTAAAAGTAGGAGTGTTGAAATAATTTGTATATTTTAGTTACATGGCAACATTATTTCATTCTCTTTAGACCTTCTGTCCTTCAGTCTTTTCTCAAGCTTATGTATGCAAGTAGGTTTTGCATATCAGTCTTGCTTTTGCCGTTACAAATAAAATACTGAATTGTTCTTTCACACGAAATCACGCGTTTTATTCAAAAATATCCATTGTACCGTAGAAGATAATGGAAAAACAGTCACTGTGAAAATAAATAATCACTGTGAAAATAAATAATCACCTGTAGATGGATATCCAGGTGTTCATTTGGGTGATGCAATCGGATGACTTTACACTGTGCATCCAAGTAAAGTGGAATGTTTCTATTTACGTTTACTCTTAGTTGATATTCCCTACCCAAGATCATTCGAAAGTTTGAAACGAGTTAATGGCCATCTTTGTTGTACTTATGAGCAAGCATGCAAAGAATTGAATTTGCTTGAAAATGATGATCAGTGGGATGCAACTCTTATGGATGCATGTGCAACAACTTCTCCACACCAAATAAGAACACTATTTGCCATCATTATTGCTACATGTTTCCCAGCAAACCCAAAAGAATTGTGGAGTAGTTACCAAGAATACATGACAGAAGATATCCTACATCAGGTACGTCGCATTACTGCAAATCCAAATTTGAATTATACAGATGAATTATATAATGAGGCATTAATTAAAATCGAAGACTTTTGAGTTAGGTATGATCGCACCAAATCGACCGATGCATGATGCATACAATGCAGAATTAAGACGTGAAAAAGAATATGATCGAAATGATCTGAACACATTTGTAACAACAAACCTACCAAAATTAAACACAGAACAAAGGCAGGCATATGACACAATTATAGACAATGTTGCAAATGAAAGAGGAGGAATATTCTTCTTAGATGCACCAGGTGGGACTGGAAAAACGTTTTTGTTGTCGTTAATTTTGGCCACCATTCGATCCCAGAATAATATTGCATTGGCTTTAGCATCATCTGGAATAGCGGCAACTTTATTGGACGGCGGTCGCACTGCACATTCTGCATTAAAGTTACCATTAAATATGCAAGTAAATGAAGAACCAACTTGCCACATTTCTAAAAATTCTGAAATGGGAAAGGTTTTACAAACATGTAAAATTATTGTATGGGATGAATGTACGATGGCTCATAAAAGATCTCTGGAAGCCTTAAATAGAACACTGAAAGATTTTCGAAATAACACAAACATATTTGGTGGTGCACTAATTCTATTGGCCGGTGATTTTCGACAAACTTTGCCTGTTATACCCAAATCAACTGCAGCTGATGAATTGAGAGCGTGCCTTAAATCTTCTAATCTGTGGAGATATGTTCAAAAACTCACATTAACTACTAATGTTCGTGTGCAGTTACAGAATGATCCAACAGCTGCTGAATTTTCCGAACATTTGTTGCAAATTGGAAATGGACGAAAGCCAATTTATAAGAATACAGGCATGATCACACTTCCAACTAATTTTTGTACCGTAACAGAATCAAGAGTACAATTAGTGCAAAATGTATTCCCAAATATTGCACAAAACTATCGAAATCAAGATTGGCTAAGCGAGAGAGCTATATTAGCTGCCAAAAATGTCGATGTCAATGAAATCAATGCCAGTATTTTGACTCAAATTCCAGGTGAAGTTGTCACATATAAATCAATTGATTCAATCACTAATCCCGACGATGTAGTGAATTATCCAATTGAATTTTTGAATTCACTTAATTTGCCGCAGTGATCATTATGTTGCGAAATATCAATCAGCCGAAACTATGCAATGGGGCAAGATTAGCAGTGAAACGGACAATGAACAATGTAATTGAAGCAACAATTTTGAAAGGCAAATTTAAAGGTGAAGATGTTTTGATTCCGCTCATTCCAATGATTTCAACAGATTTGCCTTTTGATTTTAAGCGACTTCAATTTCCCATTCGCCTTGCTTTTGCTATTACAATCAATAAGTCTCAAGGTCAAACACTTCAATTATGTAGATTTGACCTAACTTATCCATGATTTGGACATGGGCAACTGTATGTAGGACGTTCTCGAGTGGGGAAACCATCGTTACTTTATATTTATACACCGCATGAAAATAAAACCAAAAATTTTGTGTATAAGAAGGCTTTAGAATAAGTTGTTAGTTTACAATCATTAGAGTAAGTCACTAAAATAAATAAAACATTGTTATTAGAATAAGTTACAAAATAATGGCCGAGCATGAATTAAATGATGAAACAAGAAAAAAACTAAGAAAACTTTTCATTTATATTTTTCTTTCACCCAGCGAAGCGGGTGAGGGTCCGCTAGTTTATTTATATTTTTTTCATTAGAATTTCACGAATTTCCAAATGTTAGCTAATCATCTACTCATTCGGCTATGACGGCTATACAACAAACATAGCCAAATTTCACACTAGTACTTTTTTCACAGCAGCCATATTATATCGTTAAAATCGTTCAAATTAATCAGCACTGATGACGAAAACTCCTCATTTTCGTTAAAATTAATCAGCACTGACGACAAAAACTCCTCATTTTCGTTAAAATCGTTCAAATTAATCAACACTGATGACAAAGTCACCTCATTTTCGTTAAAATCGTTAAAATTAATCAACACTAATGACAAAAACTCTTGATTTTCGTTAAATGCGTTAAAAAGTAATCAGATTGATATGACAAAAACTTCTCATTTTCGTTATCATAAAATGTTTTATTTAGAAATATATAAAATTAATTTTTTTTGTTTTCAATAAAAAACTTTTACATACCAGTTCGGTGTTTCATCAACAGAGATTCGAGCTCACGATTTTTGAAATTTTAGCCAAGCAAATTAATTAATATGGCTGCCGGAGAGAAATGAGAGGCAGAGAGTGACATACAAGTATAAACAAATCATGATGGAAAGAATAATTAAATGGTGCCTATCGTGGTACCGTTACTTTCCTCTCAGCGAATTTGACAATGAGTGACGTCATATTAGCACCAGTATGGCCAGATTAACATTTTAGTAACTTGACTTAGTATTTTTTTGATTATTTCGTCTCGGAATTTTAAGTTCTTTCTTCATGACATTTTTCTAGCCTGTTCTAAATAATTTTTTAAATAAATGTGTTATGGTTACGTACAATTTAATTTATGAGTTTTAGTTAAGAGAAACTCTTTTGTTAAGAGAACGACTTTTTTCCTATATTAGAGGTTATATAACAAGATAAGGGACTTTTTCGTGAAAATGTCGGTATGGCTATCGCACTTTGTGACAATATAATAGATTTAACTAATAGGAAATATGTTCTAGTGGAAACCGACCCTGTTTACATTTATCAGGATAGAACTTTCTTGTATCACATATCTAACCTTTCAAAAATACTAGCGCCGTACGAAAGTATAATCATATAATTCAGAGAACCAACCTGAAACTAAAGTTTTAGTGAACAAAATCGAAACTCTGAAAAAGTCAACTCATTCCAAATATTTATAGACCCAAAAGATCATTAATTTTTCTTTGTTCCGTGTTAAAATTCATTACTGACACACCAGATAACGATGACCTTGAAGAAATCAAAACATCACTTAATATGCTAATATTTAGAAAATAATAATAAGCAAAGAACAATTAATTCACAGTTCGAAAGAATACTCGAAACACCTGATCCCAAAACTGTAACCGAAAACATTGTTATAACAGAAGTTTATAATGACCTCCAATCAATAACAAACACTATAAATTTTGCGAAAACTAATGATTTTTATTCTGGCACTTTAAATTTGAAAGATGTGTACGATTTAATAAACCACGAAGAACTAGATCTTAGAATAATTAATATATTAGAACATATATAAAAGAAGGAATTATAACAATATAGAAATATCTTATCCTCGAAACTAAATGTAGCCTATTTAATTTATATCCTTTAGCACATAAGCATGTTAAAATTAATTTAGACCCTAAGATCGCAAAAATATCAAAGAATATCCAAATGTATAACTTATATGAGTAACTTTATTTGTAAGTCGGAACCCTCTGACAATTATACTACAAAAGGATACATCATCCCATTGCGAAACAATCCATGAAAATAATGCTCCAGTCAGCATCCTAGAGAATGGATAAATTTTTACAGATTACCAGCACACTTGGAACAACATGCATATATCAGACCCTAAATTAATACACTTTAATG
Organism: Anastrepha ludens; assembly: GCF_028408465.1. Lineage (NCBI taxonomy): Eukaryota > Metazoa > Arthropoda > Insecta > Diptera > Tephritidae > Anastrepha > Anastrepha ludens. The sequence continues at coordinate 27,223,723 of NC_071503.1, forward strand.
AATCTACGCAGACGATGGAACGATGAGCTGTATGAGCTTTACGACGACATAGACATAGCGCAGCGAATAAAGATCCAGCGGCTACGTTGGCTGGGTCATGTCGTCCGAATGGATACAAACGCTCCGGCTTTGAAAGTATTCGATGCGGTACCAGCTGGTGGTAGCAGAGGAAGAGGGCGGCCTCCTCTGCGTTGGAAAGATCAGGTGGAGAAGGACTTGGCTTCACTTGGTGTGTCCAACTGGCGCCGGTTAGCACGAGAAAGAAACGACTGGCGCGCTTTGTTAAACTCGGCCAAAATCGCGTAAGCGGTTATAGCGCCAATTAAGAAGAAGAAGAAGAATGAATCTACAACCATCGATAATATCATATATTACAACCATGAACGACAACTCAGAGAAATCATGCACAATCAACACAGCGAACAACTTGAAGTACTCCGCATCCTTTCCTCAAACTCAATCTACAAATTCACCACTAACTCTCAACATTTTTGATACCTATTGAAGAAAACCCAGTATATTTTACGTTCTTTATCATAATGGGTTTCCTTACTTTAGTAGTCATCACTTATGGTATGGTACATTTCTGGCGATACTATGAAAATAGAAGAATTCTTCACAGGCAAAGACAAATTGACGAACTATACGAAATCGAAATGAACCGTCTTGAACAGAAAGTCGCAGCAGCATCATAGCGGGGATGATCCGTTTTAAGAGAGAGGAGAGTTAACGATGTTAGTACAAAGACACATACATATGTATGTATATAAATTTATACACCACATACATATATACACTTCACACATACATGCATGATCATTGTTTACAAACAAAATGCCAATAAACAAGAACCTTACAAGACAGTGCTGAGCACTTTCGACAAAAACTCCAACGCATTTACAAGTACCTATATTTTATTACCCTACAAGACAGCTGAATATCATATAAGATTCATATTATCATCATCACTGTCCTCATCCAACTACACATTTTCGATCTAGCCATGGGAAAGTTCTGATAGTTTCCCCTTGTCGGTGTGATATTCTATCTCTCTTTTACCAATAGCAATTCTTATAACTGAAAAATATATCTACTATGCTCTAAAGGCAAGAAAACTAATCATTTTTATTCGTACAGTGTAATAACTGCTGACAACTAAACTCCTCATTGTTGTCAGCACAAACTTCTCAGCATCATACTTCTCATTTTTGTTATCAAAAAGTAATCGGCACTGATGGGCCAAACTACTCATTTTCGTTATGAAAAAGTAATCAGACTGATGACAGAAACTTCTCATTTTCGTTATCATTAGAGATTTAGAAATATATAAAATCTATATATATAAAATTTCAGCGGTTTTTCGCGTTGTGATGAACTTTACGGAGAATGGCTCAACCGATTTTAATCAAACTTTGCCACATTGAAGAGACACATGTGGAGAAGGTTTGTAACTATGTTTGGTTAAAATCTCCTTTACTTCTTCGTCAACACACAGTATACACGAGGCAGCGTTCTTTTTACGTGTGTGGTTGTTATTGTAAACGGCTGCATGGAGCGTACATTTTACTCACATATGTACAAGTTAACGCAGCAGTATTTATGCCTAAATTTTCATTCCATTACATACATTTCAATGGAATGCAAACATACATACATATACATATATTCATATAGTAGTGGCTGCACGCCTGCATTCGCACAGAATAGAAACATACAAATTAGCAGGCACAGCTGTAGCTGACCGCCTGCAATAATTAATCGTAACACAATGCTGCTGTGACTAACTTAACACTTTGCTTAAATACTTCTTCTTTACACCCACACTTCGGGATAACCGAAGCAAAACCATTAGCCTGAACCTGAACAGGTCGTCGCTAAAAACGTACTTAAGCATGGCCGTTTTCTTAGAAGATTACCAAAGGTTATCAGTAATAGTGCATAGTGAAAGTAAGTGTTAAAACTAACAAGAAAGTGTTTTATTTGGTAAAGTGTTCAAGTGAAGCAGTTTCCCGGCATCAACCAAAGAGATAAAAAAAGTGCGTCAGAAATATTTAAGAGAAGAGATTGTTTTCACATTTTCCAACGATATTTTCACGAAAAATTTACAAAATGTATATTAATTTTGCAAATGATTGATAACAAGTGAAACAGTGAATAAATGGTGTGAAAAATACACATATATAATTAATATTTTAGAAGTTTTTACTTAAGATATTTAAGAAAAGAGATTGTTTTCACACTTTCCGTAGATATTTTCAAGAAAAGTTTCAAAAATATATATTATTTTTGCTGATCATTTCCCATTTCTGTTCTGTGTAATTTTCATTTCAACGTGTGCTCACAGTTCAATTATATTTTTAAAAGATGGCGCTAACAGTATGTTAATTCGAATTCCAGTTTAAAAACAAGAAAAGTAGCAATCAAGAGCTCAGAGTGACATAAAGAAGACCACTTTGATTCGGTAAAAGAAATGCCAAGAGGACGTAATACACGTCACAATAGAAATGTGCAAAATCACCAACAAAATGAAAGTGAGGAAAATCATGCTGATAGATTAAGTCAACAAAGAGATCGTACTAGGTCACGTTCTCAAAATCGGCCAATAAATATCAATTCTGTAAATTTGAATGGTGCAACATTTCAATATAATCCACATCTTGATTATTTTGATTTATTACACACACACAATGTTTTGGTGCAAAGTTTTAAAACAACAATCGGAAGATTGTCATCTGATAATCATAAAATTAAAATTGATGCAAATAAAACGACTGCCGGCGAACATCGTGGAAGATACAATCAACCAACTTCAAGCAACGAGGTTGCAATTGTTATATCTGGAGATGAATTTCAACCAAGAGACATTGTTTTGCAAAGAAGAAATGATACACTGCAACGTGTTAATGAAACGCATCGAACATGTATCTTATGTTCTGTCGTGGTGAAGATGGTTATTCGATTGATATAAAACAAATAAACCCAGCAAATGGTCAAGAAACAAATAAAACTGTAAGCGCAATGAATTATTATGCATACAGAATCATGATAAGAGAAAATCAAGAGAATCACATTTTAAAATGTCGTAAATTATTTCATCAGTATATTGTTGACATGTATGCGAAAATAGAAACAGAACGATTGAATTACATTAGATTCAACCAAAGAAAATTGCGCTGTGACGAATATATACATTTACGAGATGCAATTAACAACGATACCGACGTTAATAACATTGGTCAAATGATAATATTACCTTCATCGTATACAGGCAGTCCAAGGCATATGCATGAATACGCCCAAGATGCAATGTGCTATGTCAGAAATTATGGTCGACCCGACTTATTCATAACTTTCACATGTGAAAGGAAATGGCCTTTCGAATTTTCTTTATTTCATAAACGTTTTATTCAGCTCTTCGACATTTAAAAACTAAAATATTTTTAGTGACAATTTCAAAAACTAAATCTTCTCCGGCCTTAAAGGAATGGCCTACTGAGTTTTCTTACACTCGGCCTCTCCTGACATACTGGTGCGACCCCGCTCAGGTTCCGTAGATTCTCCTGTAGTCTCATCTTCGTCTGTTTCGATATCGTCGCATGGTGGTAGGTTACACAACAATTTCAGCTTATCAGATGCGTACACCGATGAATAATGTCTCTGCTTCCTGTGTGAACCTGGCAAGTCCTCAACCACATACCGATCATTACCAAGAGATGCCGTGATTATGAATGGTCCTTTGTAATGTGGCTCTAATTTTCGTGAATGCCCGGTACTCATTGGTTCATTGTCGACGAGCACCAAATCATCTACATTGTATACTGTTGGTTTATTGTGCTGATTGTCATATTTGAGTTTGGCTTTCTGTCTTGCCTCGTTGATTTTGACTGCTGCCGTACTTCGGACCTCTTCCAAATCAGTATCGTTAACTGCACAGTGTTCGTCTTGTATTGCTAATAATATTTTGTTTTGTAGGACATCTCGGGGGGCGTAACCCAACAGTAGCTCTTGAGGTGTCTTAGTAGTAGTTTTGTTTTTCATTGAGTTTATTGCCCACTGTATTTCTCGTAACCTTTCGTCCCAACATCTATCTTCGGTGGTAATTGGCAACAGCATTGACAAAATTGTTCTGTTTGCTCGTTCTGCGTGTCCGTTTGCTCTGGGAGTACGCACAGCATTCTTGATGTGTTTTATACAGTTGTCGTTGCAATATTTCGTGAATTCTTTCGAAGTGAAAGCGGTACCTCTGTCTGTCACAATTCGTGCTGGCATACCGACGTAACTACTAACTTCGTTTATTATTTCTAGTACAGGTTTGGTGTTGGTACTCTTGACCACTCGTATGACTGTGAATTTTGTAAAGGCATCAACTAAGACCAGCAGATGCTCGTTTCTCTGTTTACTTTTAGGGAATGGACCTAAATGATCTAAGTGCACTGTCTTGAACGGAATTGGTTCTATATCGTCGAAATGGTATTCCCCTTCTCTTCGCCCTCCTCGATCTTTGTTATAGGCGCATTCTACACACGACTTGATGTACGATTTGACATAATTCCTCATCCTTGGAAACCATAAATAACTCAGTAGTCGCTGGATAGTTTTGTCAACACCTAAGTGACCTGCATTATTATGACAATCATACAGAACTTTTGATCGAAGTGCCTTTGGTACAACCCACAATTTCGCACCTTCATATTTCTTGTACAATCGACCATTCTCAAGTATATATTTATCTAACGTTTTAATATCTTTTGACTTCACTTTATCGACTATTTGCTTGACATCAACATCCTGTATCTGCATACTAAATAACCAGTCCTGCTCGTCTATACCTGTTTTCAAGACACACAAGGACGCTTCGTCCACTTCACGCGATGCTTCTACTGGGGACCTACTCAACGCGTCGACATGTTCCATCCGCTTACCGGAACGATGCTCTATTTTTATGTCGTACTCTTGCACTTTGAGCCACCAGCGCGCTATGCCGGGATGAGCTCTTTCTTGGCCATTGCTGTTTTGATTGCATTGCAGTCGGTTATTACAGTAACCTCTTTCCCGTAGACATAATATTTAAAACGCTCTAATGTTTCCACTACTGCAAGAGTCTCCAACTCGTAACTATGATACTTTTTCTCATTTTCGCTCGTGGATCGACTAAAATATACTACCGGCTTCCAATCGTCTTCTTCAAGTTGCAATAACACGCCAGCTAATCCAATGGAACTTGCATCGGAATGGATCTCATGCTTGGCTTCAATTCTATATGACGTCATCACCGGTTTGGACACCAGCGCCAACCTCAGCTCATCGAAAGCCCTTTGCTGTTCTTCGCCCCATCGAAAATTTTGTTCCTTACAAAGTAAACGTCGCAGTGGCTCTGATTTAATGGCATACCCTGCCACGAACTTTCTAAAGTATCCACTCAACCCCAGAAATTGTCGTACTTCAGTTACATTCTTAGGTATTGAAAAATTTGTAATAGCTATTGTTTTTGCTGTACCTGGACTAATTCCGCTTGGAGTTAATGTATGGCCCAAGAATTCAATTGTTTCTTTTGCAAACTCGCATTTCTTCAAATTCAAAGTCAAATTAAGCTCTCGTAATGCATCAAGTACACGCCTCAATTTGGCCAACATTTCATCGACAGTTGAACCCCCTATCATAATGTCATCCATGTAGTTCACCATATTTTCATTCTGTGTTCGTTCTTTTACCTTTGCCATCAAGCGTTGGAAGACTACTGGGGCATTCTTTAGCCCAAACGGCATTCGTTTAAATTGATACAACCCCTCTGTGGTTACGAACGCAGTATATCTACGACTATCTGGATGTATCGGTATCTGATAATACCCACTATTCATATCTAATACTGTGAAATATTTATAACGTTTTGCTTCATGAAGTTGTTCTTCAATATGCGGCATTGGATAAATTTCTTTTCGGGTATGTTGATTCACCTTACGATAGTCTACGCATAATCTCGATTCTCCATTTTTCTTTTTCACGAGTACAATTGGACTCGCATATTCAGATTCTGACATTTCTATTATATCGTTAACTAATAACTCTCTAATCATCTGTTGAACCAACACTTTCTTCGGCTCTGGTATACGGTATGGGTTTTGTGCAATAGGTACATTAGTATCTAACTTAATTTTCATGGATAATGCATTTGTCTGTCCTATCTCACTGATATTATTTGCAAATATATCATTGTACTCGTTCAACAGTCTGAATAGCTTTCCCCCCTGCGCACTTTCAAGTTCTCCACATATTATTTGATTTTTATTTATAACTTTGCGTTCAGATACCGTCGTTTCTCGATTTTCCGCGATCGGTAGATATTCGAATTTCAATTGTCCACTGTTTATGTGCGCGACAATATTCCGATTGAAAATCTCTTTTCCAAGCAATACATCTGACGTTAACAACTCGTCATCCACTATATATAGTATTACATTTACTTTTACACTGTCAATTTTTATTTCAGTTTTCATCAACTCACTTGCATACCGCGCACCTCCACATATGCCCTTTATTTTTAACACGCAAGGCTCTGTTTCAATTTCGAATTTATCAGCACATGATTTCCGTATCATGCTGCATTCACTTCCTGTGTCCACGAATGCTTTTATTGCTTGATTTTTAACATACACCAGTTTAATACAAAATTCCTCATCGCACTCGACTTTACGGTTTGTCATTGTAGAATTTCTCTTATTACGCTCCACAGCCTCAACCTTCGGGTCAACTTTCTGACCATCACCATACTGCGCTTTTCGTAGTGGCTTAGAACATCTGGTCGCTATATGACCTTCTTCAAAACAATTATAACACTTTATCTTACTTTTATTCTCAGCGCTACCTTTATTCCCGTCATTATTCGTGTTTCTATTTTTGTTTTGTTCAAACTTCAAACCTGGAGTACTATTACGATTTTTATCATACTCGTCAAGCGTTTCGCGCAAGTGTCTCATCGAATCAAATCGCATTGGAGCAATTGCCGTTTGCAGTTCCCGATTTCGTAATCCGTTCCGCGTATATTTTATAATCGCTGATTCACTCAAATTATATCGCTGCCCAATGGCACTCATACGAAAACAATATTCCACGACTTTTTCATCAAATTTACGCACCGAACTGTTCATTTTGTAATGTATCTCTGCCTCGTTTGGCTTAGTACCGAATTCTTCTATTAACCTTTCCGCGAAAATTGTCCAATTCGAGTAACACTCTGGTGAAGCATCTAACCATAGTTTGGCAACACCTTTCAACTTGCTAAAAACTGCTAGCATTAAACTTCTTTCGTTCCACTGATAGGCACTATGCGCTTGATTAACACGTTCTACAAATTTTTCAACCGGCAAAGAAAGTTCATTCGTTGGATCAAAGGTAGGTAAAGTTTCAGCAATCTCTTTCACCGAACACCTTGCACTCGAAGAATCTACCATTGATACCGGGGTAGTTGCAGTTTCTACACTCGCGGCCGTTTGTTCTACACTTGGTCGTTGCTCACGGCTTTGTTGTTGCAACAAAGTAGTGATGCCTTGCATCATTTCCCGCAACTCGTTAATTTGCTCTGGCATTGTACACCTTTCGTCCATATTTATTTCGTCACTGTTTTCAAAATCGCATAACCGCTGGACTAGTTCTGCCTTAGAACCAGTCGTAGGTTTTTCCCGTTCACGCAGCAGCGTTTTAAGTTGTTCCACTCTTAAATTCACTATTTTCGGCATTTTCCCCGCACAATATGTACATTCGTACACGCTTGCACCACTCGTTTTTTTGTATATCTGCTTGTTCCTTGCTCCCTTTCAACTCTCGCTTTCCACACATTAACACGCACGTATTAATCTGCTCATAGTTTTTTTCCCACGACCGTCGCATGTATTTTATACACTACGCCATATATGCATGCATCTTGCCAACGCGCATAACAAAGCACGAATTTATGCGCATTCATACAAAAAATAGGAGTCAGTATCCCACTTCTGACCTGAAAGGAAATGGCCTTTCGAATTTTCTTTATTTCATAAACGTTTTATTCAGCTCTTCGACATTTAAAAACTAAAATATTTTTAGTGACAATTTCAAAAATTAAATCTTCTCCGGCCTTAAAGGAATGGCCTACTGAGTTTTCTTACACATGCAATCCGAAATGGTATGATATTAAGAATCATTTATATACAGGGCAATCAGCTACTGATAGGCATGACATTACTGCAAGAGTGTTTAGACGAAAGCTACAGTCTCTAATGGATTTCATTGTAAAACATAAGTAAAGAATGGCAAAAAAGAGGCTTGCCTCATGCGCATATTTTGATTTGGTTAAAACAAAAACTAACCAGAGATAAAATTAATCATACTATATGTGCTGAAGTTCCAGATATAAATGAAGATCCAGAATTACATACTACTGTAACCAAAAACATGATTCATGGACCGTGTGGTACGTTAAATCAAAATTCTCCATGTATGGTTGATGGTAAATGTTCAAAAAACTACCCAAGGCAATTAATTGCTGAAACAATGACTGGAAATGATGGATATCTGTTGAAATAATTTGTATATTTTAGTTAAATGGCAACATTATTTCATTCTCTTTAGACCTTCTGTCCTTCAGTCTTTTCTCAAGCTTATGCATGCAAGTAGGCTTTGCATATCAGTCTTGCTTTTGCCGTTACAAATAAAATACTGAATTGTTCTTTCACACGAAATCACGCGTTTTATTCAAAAGGTTATCGGCCCAGATCCCATAGGTCGCGCGAATTGCTAAATATCAATAATTGGTTCATATTAATAATTAACAAAAAAGAAAACGTATTATTTTATTATAATGTCTTCGGAAAGTGACATCAAAATTGAAAAACTGCAAGATAGCTCACAGTGGCTGACATGAAAGTTTCAAATGGTACAAATTTTGGAAGCTGGTGACATGTATGGTGTGGCCAACGGAGAAGAGCTATTGCCCAGGACAGGTGAGCAAGAACAAAAGAATTGGCGTAAAATTGATGCTAGAGCTCGCCGGACAATAAGTACAGCATTGGGAAAACAACCGCTTATGCAGATTCTTAACTGTGTTCGTGCGAAGAGTATGTGGGATACACTCAAAAGTGTATACGAGCAAACATCAACAGCGAGTGTTTTGTTTTTGCTGCAGAAGTATTACAGTTATGCAAAAGATACAGAAGATGATATTGCAACTTTTTTGTCGAAGTTAATGGATATTGTACAGCATCTTCGTGATCAGGGCGAAACCATATCAGACTCGATGATTATGACAAAAATTTTAACTTCGTTGCCTGCGGAATACAATCATTTCCATAGTGCTTGGGAATCGGTGCGTTCATCTGATCAGAATTTGAACACCTTGAGAGCCAGACTAATGGCTGAAGAAATTCGTTTGAGCGCTCAAGAAAAAAATAAAGTAGAGGCGTTTGTAGTCAGGCATCAGAATCGGCAAAATACGAAGAAGCAACTAAGTAAAAGCAGCAGAACAACAACAAAAGGGCATGTTTTAAATGTGGTTCTAAAGAACATTTTAAACGGGACTGTCCGCAAATGGCAAAATCCGCAAAGAATGAGACTCTACGTAAAAATGTCGAAGCGCTGGTGCAGAGAACATTGATGAATAGAGAAGTCTCACGAGCTACGAATAGTGTGAGTTGTCAAAAATGAAGTGAAACCGCGAACACTATTTCACCTCGCTTAACTCGACAGCGGGGAAGTTCTTAACAGGGCTGATTACACTGAATTATTTACAAGTACATTGGCTCTGCTCAGTTTTTGGTTTCTGTATGAAATCAAATTGACGAATGCCGACGGCATTTTGCAAGGCATTTGCTTGTGCATTTCTATGTTCCCTTGATAAACGAAAATTTATTCAATTTATATTTTCAAACAAATATAACCAAATAAAGATTTTTAACAACATTTAAAATCAAAGTAACTTTAATGTTTGTTGCTTTAATTTTAAAAGAAAAATTTAAACAAAATACATTATAAAACGACCTCACATTTTGTTGTGCGCGTTTTAGTAAATTTGATGAAAATTTTTACTAATTTTTCGAGTCGAAATTAATTTTAGACAAGAATTCAAAGTGCATATTGATGAATATATGTATAATATATGTACATATGTATATCAATATATGTATATATACATAGATCATGATAGTTATATTTGTGCAAAAGTTCAATTGCCTCTTCAATTCTTATATTGTAGTATTACAAATGTATGTGCACACGCACTGCAGCTGCAATGACCTATCTCACGACGCATTGCCTTATCATATTTATGTACATTTATGCATTTTTTGTTCCTTTGCCAAACGAATTTTTTTTCAATTTACATATGTATTTTACAGGGAATAATTCATATATGTATGCATTTTATAGATAGTATAAAACTTTGAAATTTAAAATAAATAAAATAAAACTTCAAAGAAACATATTTGCATACCTATGTATATGGGACAACTAAGTTCTATTGCATCTTTAATAAATATAGTGTTGCACGCATATGTATGCACTGAAGCAACATGACCTACCTCACGAACATCGCCTTATCATATTTCATGCAATAATTAGAGAGTAAATATTCGAATGATCGAATTCCTGCAAATGCTAAAACAACGTCTTCTGCATATGCATCGACGTACGTGCATGTGCGTATATGCACACTTGATGCCCTAACTATATCTATGTACGTTCAATTGATCAAATCAAAAAATTCTGTATACAAAACGCTTCATTACCAGGCACACAGGAAGATGGCATATGCAAATATAAATATGTGAATTGAATTCAAGCAAATCAATGCTTATTAATATACACATATGCATGTACATACAACCACACACACAGGGCACTCACTTTATTCCTCAAAATGCGTATGTCGTCCAAGCTAAAATTCTATGCCTAGCGACTACAAGAACAAAATGCAGTCTTAGGCGCAGGCGTAGTGGCCATCATTCTAGTTGACATAGCGCTGAACAGTCGCAGCGGCGCCGAACAGTTTCAACTATTGTACTGTGCAACAAAAATTCATTGATAAATTCGAGCTCATAGTTCTAAGAGCAAGTACTTTCATTCATAAAACGAGCCGCCCATATGCCAATTTTCTCGACAATTCGAAAATAGTCAATATTGGAATATTTCGCGTAGAATTATTTGCCAATATTTGATAAATCTTGAATTTTTGTCAAGTCGAGTGCCCGCGGCTTCGTACATATGTATGCATCAATATATGTACGTAAATATGTGTATATGTACAATGCTGTGCCTATGAATATGCGCTGCGCCATGAGTGCGCGCTGGATTTCTTGAGAACTTTACCGTTTTATTTTGAGCTGTCGCTAGTGAGCATACATACACACAGCATATACATATGCGCATATGTATATAAATTCACAAATTCACAAATTTACATTTGCATATGCCATCTTCCTGGTAATGAAGCGTTTTCTATAGAGGATTTTGACTCAGTTGAAGCAGAGAATGTTAATGCAATGAGAAGGTGCAAATGTTACTGTAAGCTTTTTTTAGTACAATTGAGATTTGAAAGATTTGAAGTAAGGGAATTTAGCACACCGAGTTTATAGACACCTCACTGACTTTTGCCCACACAAAAATTAGAAACACCACACATCTTTCACTTCAACACACAACACATTTCTCACCTCGACATTAAACCAATTAAATTTTTACTATTTTCATATTTTTGAAATAATAAGCGAATACGTAAAATTGATTACATAATTTTTTTTTTTCAATTACATTAAAAAAAACGATTAAAAAAAAAAAATTATAAAAAAAAGTTTGCGCCGGGAATTGAACTCGAGTCTAACATGTGGCGAGGAAAAATAGGCGGTGCGTTTATTTCTTCGACTGCTTATTTTTTACCATTTTGTTACTTTTGAAATGATAAGCGGATACATAAAATTTATTACAAATTAAAAAAAATAAAAATAAAAAAAAAATTTAAACACAAAAAAAAAAAATTTCCACCGAGAATTGATGGCGAGTCACGTGGGGAGGATAAATACGCAGAGCGTTTATTTCTGCGCCTGCGTTGTGAACAAAAGGTTTTGTGCATGCGCGCGACGCGAATAAATTTTAATAAAGTTCTGAAAGTAATTCATGAAGCTTTTCATTACACACATATGTACTTAAATGAACGTACATATACTTTACATGTAAAGAAATGATGGTATATGATAATATACATAAGTACATAATATGTATGTACATGTCAATAGGAGGTATTTGCATTCAGAAAAAAAGAACGGTTTAAGATAAATCAACACTTATTTTATATTGTATGTCAATTTATAGTTTATGTATTCGACAGCATTTACATACATATGTATGTATGTACATTTGTATATGAAAAACAATAATGCACAAGCGCAAGAACATCATATCACATATGCAAGTATGCCCAAATAACCTTGACTTATGTATGTACACATGTCATAGCACATCACATTCTTACAAGAAATCAAATACACATACGCACTAGTGAACGAGTTTCTTTCTAACAAGTGCAAAAACAATTCTGCTCTATGTATGTATATATACCTAGTTTATGTCCTAGCATATATACATACATACATATACGAGTATACCTACTTGCCTTCTAAACTTCCTACAAAATAATTGTATTCATATGTTACTACATCCATGCACGTTCATACATTCATGCATATATGCGCGAGCACAGCGCTCCCTTCTTGCTTCCGTGTACTTTTGTCTTTCACCAGTCGATATTCCTAATATTATACTTACAAAAACACAATACTTTGATAGACGCAAAAGCAACAGCAAGCGCAACGCGATGGCCGCTTTGCCACCACAAATTCTAAAATGTTCTAGAACACAACAAAAACACATACCTCACATGCGCATGTCGCCCAAAGCTAAAATCTAAGCCTAGCGACTACAAAAACAAAATACATTCGTAGACGCAGTCGCTGCGGCCATGATTCTATCAGCGACGGTGCTGAACAATTTAGAACAAAAACAAAAAGTTCATTCATAAGTTAGAGCTCATATTTCAATTTCATTCATAACGAGCCGCCCATATGCCAATTTTCGCGACCATTCGAAAATAGTCAATATTGGAATATTTCGCGTGGAATTATTTGCCAATATTTGATAAATCTTAAATTTTTGTCACGTTGAGTGGCCGCGGCTCCGTATGTATGTATGCACCCTTATATGTATGTAAATATGTCTTCTAACTGTGCGACAGTCGCGAGTTAATGCGACTTCCAGCGAATCACACATTGCTGTCCGCAAAGCCGCATATATGTACCTTATGATCAGAAAGTACCGGGAATGTTTAAATTAAACAAAACAGAGTTAAATTTAAGGCAAATTTATATTATCTCCTTCAAAATATGACCCGTCTGAAGCAACACACATGTGCCAACGTTTAACCCAGTCCTCCAAACACCCCCGGCAGGCCGATTTGTATTCTCTTTGATCAGTGCGATGGCGCGTTATCATCACGCAAAATCCAAGAATTGTTTGCTCACATTTCCGGCGGTTTGTAACACACAGCATCTCTCTAAGGTTTCAAAACGGATAAATAATATTCTCTATTGACTGTCTGGCCCGATGGAAGGTACTCATGGTGGACTATGCCTTGGCAATCGAAGGAAACAGTCAACATCACCTTCCCGGTTCTTTTTGCTCATAGGGTATACATATCCCATCTTTTCACTGACGGACAAGAAGACGGTCGCAGTTGTTGTTTTTTATATGCATACATTTTGCGTTCGTTGAAGTTTGTATATATTTGTATACATATGCGTGTATGCGCGTTTGGCTTTCTGGATGCATCCATGGATATTAGAATATTTTCTCATCAATATGTGTATGTAAGTAGTTCAGATTTGACTAAAGGGATTAAATATAGGAATGCATATTCATATGATTGCCTTTATGGCTGTTTTACATATAAATTAATTCAAAAGAAGTATGAATAATGTTATATAGAAAATAAATTTCTAAATAACAGGTATTAGAAAAACCTGAATACACTATTTTAAATCAATTCTAATTAAACCAAATATAAAAAATGAAATAAAAATATCGAACAAAAAGCTGTGTACAGGACTTGAACCTGAGTCAAATATGGGACGATATACTGCATACACAACATGTCTTTCACGATTCCGCTAAACTACAATTACTAATGAGCTTTTCTAAATCACTCATTTATTCGATTCGCAGTTTTATATGCACATATTCTGCGTTAGTTGAAAGTTTGTATGCGTAATTATATGCATATGTATGTGTGTTTGCGCGTTTGGCTTTCTGGACGGATATTAGAATGATATTTTCTCATCAATATAATTTGGATTTGATGAAATAGATTATAGACATATGTACATATTTTCTGTTTTGATTGATTTATATAAAAATCAGGTCATATCCAGTATGAACTATTTTATACCGAAAAGAAATTTCCATTTATAAAATACAAAAAAAACAGTATTTTAAAGAAATTTTAATTAAAATAAACTCAAAAATTTTACAAACTTTCCTGGTTTGAATTGTAAAAAAAAATGTGCAAGAAAAAAAATATGGCTTCAGGACTTGAACCTGAATTAAATACGTGCCAAAAAACAAAGCGAATAATTCCGCCGACTTTAGCTTCTGCACCACAAACTAACTGCCGCGCGGCCTTCTTAATCGCAAATTTATTCGCTTCGATTTCCTTAGTAGTGTGCCGAAAAATCTTATGAACTTCCTCAGTAGTTTGGTAAACGCAGAAAATATCTGAATTCCTGTCCTAGCGTGGTAAGTAAATATAGAAACCCTCCACTCGCGTCACTCGCGTGGTAAATATCTGCAATTCCCACCTCGTGAGGAAAGTTGAATTTGAAATTACCTTAGTTTGAATCTACAAATTAGAACTCGAAAAAAGCTCATTTAACATTTGCTCTTTCTCATTGCATTAACATTCTCTGGTTGAAGGGATTCAACAAAGTTTTACAGACACCAGACAGACAGACATAACATATGTATATAATTTTGGATGATTTGGAAAAATTCAAATATATAGGTCATATTAAAAAGCTACCTAACATTCTTTGCTTCTAATCACCAACAAATTCTTATCGACTGCTGCTAAATTTACATAATTCAGCCCCTCACTGTTAATTTTTGTTGAAAAATGTGTCTATGGTGAAATTGTCTTCGCGAGACGAGTACCCCTCGAAAATGAACACTTTCCTGTCATTAAGACTTCTCTATACATCAATGTTCTCTGGCTGGTGTGTGGAGAAAGTGTAACGGGTAAGCAAGACAGCTGGGTACTTGATTCGGGTGCAACCTATCACATGAGCAAGCGGCGAGATTGGTTCACTACGTTTGAACAGTACAATGATATGGTCAAAGTTGGCGATGGGCGTGCTATTAAAGCAGCAGGAAAAGGTGACATCAATGTTTTAGTTAATGACGGTCAAGAATGGATGCAGAAAGTTTTGACAAATGTGCTTTACGTGCCGGACATTACATATAATTTGTTTTCACAAACAAAGGCGCTAGATCGTGGTTTTCATTTTCGATGGGATAGCGGTAACTGCAAATTCGTTAGAAAAGACGGAAGTACTGTTGCAGTGGGAGTTCGTCATGGAAAATTGTTTCAAATGCTGATCAAGGTTCCGGAGATTAGCATGGTAAATATTTCGGTAAGTGAGAAGTTAGCTTTGCGTACGTGGCATAATCGACTGGGTCATCAGAATTCGACACATGTTAGGCAGTTCCTCAAGAGCTCCAATGTAGATTTCATTGAAGAGGAATTTACGTGCGAAGGATGCATACTGGGTAAGCAACATAGAGGCAGCTTTAAATCGCGTGAAGTGAAGTCGAAAGGCTGTGGATAACTCTGTTTTGCGGTCCAATGCAAGAAAAATCGATCGGCGGGGCTAGATATTTTCTGCTTATTAAAGATGACTATTCACATCTACGTTTCGTGTATTTCATGAAAGAAAAATCAGAAGCACCTGGTGCTATCAAAAGTTTTTTGATGCAAGCTGAGAAAATGGATCAAAAAATGATCAAGCGAATGCGGACAGACAATGGGCTTGAGTTTGTCAATGATAAGTTGACTAAGATTTTTAATCAGTTTGGAGTTAAACATGAACTCACAGTACCGTACACGCCGCAGCAGAATGGTGGTGCAGAGAGAGAAATGCGAACAGTGATGGAAATAGCACGGACGATGCTTTACGCAAAAGAAATGCAGCTTAAATTTTGGGCGGAAGCAGTCAATACGGCAGTATACGTTTTGAATCGTACGGTAACCAGTACGGTGGCACAGAAAACGCCATATGAATTATGGTATGGGCAGCCTGCAAAATTTAATCATTTGCGAAGTTTTGGTGAAGAAGTTTACGTCCATTTACCTAAGGAAAAGCGGCGCAAGTTGGATGCAAAATCGTGGAAGGGAATTTTCATCGGGTATGCTGACAATCACAAAGCTACTAGAGTTTGGAACCCAAAACATCAAAAAGTGGAAATTTCGTGTGATGTGCAACTCCTTCCGGAAACAGTGACGTTTAAATTGCAAACAGATAAAATGCAAGAAGAACGCTTTGAAAACTTGCATGACGCTGAGAAGTGTCAAGAAGAAGACACACAAGATAACGACGTTGAGATAGTTGACAACGATGATGCGGTAAATGTAAGCAACAAGAATAACAACGATAGAAGTTGTATAGCTAGTCGTCTACGCAGCAGAACAACTGCACAACATACGGCGGCTATTATGATATGTCAGGAGCCTAAATCATTTGCGGAGGTTATGCAGTCTAACGAACGCGAAAAATGGCAGCAAACTATGGATGATGAATTTGACTCATTGATCGAAGATGGAGCGTGGACACTGGTTGAAAAAACTTCAAATCAGAAAATCATTGACAATAAGGGGACTTATAAACTCAAACAAGATACTGAAGGGAAAGTTGAACGCTACAAAGCACGTTTGGTTGCACGGGGTTTTACTCAAGAGCATGGCGTTGACTACGAAGAAACTTTTAGTCCAGTGGCAAGATTTACTTCTATTCGATGCATTTTGGCTATGGCAGCAGTTCGTAAAATGCATCTTATGCAGTTTGACGTAAAGACGGCATTTTTGTATGGCGACCTAAGCGAAAACGTTTTTATGCAACAGCCGAAAGGGTATGACGACGGGAGTGGCCGTGTATGCAAACTGGCAAAAAGTTTATATGGACTCAAGCAAGCGTCACGCAGCTGGAATAAAACATTTACAGATTTTCTTCAACATTTTGGGCTCAAGATGTCAAGTTACGATCCATGTGTTTTTTCGCACAATTCTGAAGATGGGTGTTTGATTTTGGTAATCTACGTTGATGATGGTCTAGTTGCAGCAACAAATAGCGAGCTCATTACGGAGCTCATGAAGCATCTACGGAAATTCACCGCGACGCTGATGGTTCAATTTTCATCGGTCAAAATGCTTATGCCAACAAGGTAATTGCAAGGTTTAATATGCAAAATTCTTCTTTTGCAGTCACACCTGCTGACAGTTCCACCAATTTGAGCGATTTTGACAATGATGGTGATCTGATAAAGTTTCCCTATAGAGAGGCAGTCGGGAGTCTTATGTATCTGGCGGTGGGTACAAGGCCGGATATAGCCTTTGCTGTGTCAAACGTGAGTTGGTATATTGAAAAGCCGACGGCAGCGTACGTTAAAGCAGTGAAACGTATACTGAAGTACCTCAATGGAACGATGAACATGGGTATATTTTATAAAAGTAGCAGCGATCTTGAATTACGTGGTTATAGCGATGCAGACTACGCGGGTGATATTCAAACGCGAAGGTCAACATCAGGTTGTGTATTCATGGTCGGCGATAGCATAGTGAGTTGGTGCTCAGAACGTCAGAAGTGCGTATCTTTATCGACTACAGAGGCCGAGTACATTGCTGCTTCTGGTGCAGTGAAAGAGCTGGTGTGGCTCAAGCGTTTTTGGTTTGGTCTTGGTGGTCCAGACTTCACGATGTTTTGTGTTGACAACCACTAACTTATTAACTAACGAGCAATTTGTTTAGAATTTAGAAAATAAGGTATATACAACAGTTAACGCGAAGGTGTGGTTAGTACATTAAGTCTTTGGGCTTTCTGCGTTTCAGTCTTCTTCTCCAATTAGCTGGATTAGCGAGAATAGTGGCCTCCGTATTGACGTGGTTTTTTAACCTTTCATCATGGGCTTTTGCTATCTTTTTTATCGTGTCTACCACCGAGTCAATATTTAGGTCGCGTTCAAGATCGGAGCTACGGATATACCACGGAGCACCGACTGCACATTTAATAATTTTGTTTTGGAGCCTTTGTATAGATTGAATGTTACTGTGGCTGGAGCAACCCCATAACTGTGCGCCGTAGGACCATACAGGCTTCAGAATTTGTTTGTATACAATCATTTTATTATTGGTGGATAGTGCTGATTCCTTTCCCATAAGCCAATACATATTTCTGTATTTTAATTCCATTTCTTCTTTCTTTTTCTTTACATGGGCTTTCCATCTTAGCTTGGCGTCTAGAGTCATGCCCAGATACTTTGCAGTATTTGAGTATGGAACCTGTCTACCATTTAAATATACTGGAACATATTTGATTTTGTTTTGGGTGAAATTTAAATGCACAGACTTGCTTTCATTTAATTTAATATGCCATTTATTGGTCCAGTCATATATTTCATTTATGGATAATTGTAATTGTGATGTCGATGTGTTTTCCGTGTTTCCTATCGAAAGAATAGCTGTATCGTCGGCAAAAGTAGCTGTTACGCAGTTTGAATTGCATGGCAGATCGCATGTAAAGAGCAAATACAATAGAGGGCCAAGTACGCTTCCCTGGGGAACCCCTGCTTTGATTGGTTTGATACATGAATATGAATCTTCTTGTTTTACTCTGAAGTAACGGTCGGATAAATACGAATGTAGGATGGTGGAGTACTGCTTGGGTAGCAACGCATTTATTTTCTTCTGTAGCCCATAGTGGCATACTTTGTCGAACGCCTTGGATATATCAAGGAATACCGCAGAGCAGGTTTTTCTTTCTTCAAAAGCATTGCATGCAAGAGAATAATAAAGAATCTTACGTAAGTTTTTAGCCGATTTTAACCGTTTCCAAGGTACACCACTTGGAGGTAACTTACTTTGTACCTTTTTTTTCTATTTTTTTATGTTTTTTCAGTTTTTTTGTTTTTTTTTCAGATTTTTTGTTTTTTTAGATTTCTTTTTATTTTTTTATTTTTAGATATTAAGATGTGTTACTATTTAAACTTAAGTTTGTAAATTTAAACATGCTGTGATGAAAATGTAACGACAGCTTTCTTTAAGCGACTTATAAAAGATGGTTCATTTAGCAAATTTATTTTAAATCTATTCCAATATTTATTGAACTCGCTATGAACTGACTCTCCCGCCTGCTCGGACCATAAACCTAAGCCATCATTATTCAAGAATATGATTGCTTCCTCCAAATGCTCCAGGATAATATGAATTTTTAGTGTTTGAGAAATTTCAGTACTTTTTAAGGCTTCACGGAGTTCTTTTAAATTTTTGTTAAAGTCAGTAAGATCAGCTTTTTTGGCAGCAAAGCACTTTTCAACAATTTTATTCATAGCTTTAAAGGCAGCAATATAAGGCTGTAAACGAAATGGTCCTGCAAGCTCGTAAATTTCAGGATCCTGCAATTTATCGGCCTCTTTAAGTAATTTTCGACATTGATTGCCTTCAAACATATCTCCTTGATAGCTCTTATGAGATATACCTAATTTATTCGGCCACAATAACGCTCTATATTTTCCAATTTCCTCAATTTTAACTATACCGTCCCAGAAAAGATGGTTGACAAACCCTTGTAATAGGTGTAGTTCAGGAGGAATGCACTTCTGAAGTACGTACAAGTTATCATCTTCAGTAGTGCCGTATTCAATGAATAAAGGGTGATTTACTGTACTGCGACATTCTTTAGACTTTTTTTATCATTACCCAAGCTCTTGAATTTAAAGTAGTCATCTTTTAAATGCTTGTAGGTCTTTAAATCAAGATTTTTGTCATCACTGCTTATATAATTTTCCTCAATCATTTTATTATAACTTTTTAATTCATTTAATGTGACGAAGCAATAAGGGCAAGGGTAGAAAGCCGTTGCAGTTTGCTGCCCATTGACCAATAGAACGAGCTTTAAATCTCTAACAAATTTAAATGGTATCTCATTGAGTTTCGTCAATTCAACCAAAATTTTAAAATTATCATAGGTCTCTTTAATCCGAGGCACTATGCCTAATAAAAGCAATTTAAATACACTAGTCAACTTACGTTTATTTGCCATACTTCCACCAGTAGAGTAAGTTGAAACATTTTTACTTTTATCCAAGTCATTTTCTTTCAAGTCGTCTTCTGGAATTGATATTGAAAGAGAAACTTTGAAGAAATCTTGTCCTCCAACTGCCATTACTTTTATTTTTGATTGTTCAATATGTTCAATGTTTCGATTTTCAAAGACAAAGTCTACGAGTTCTGATGCAGTAGCATACACAACTGGTCTGTGTTTAATACCATCTTGGGATGTTTCGAATTCGTAGAAACCTTCTTTATAAATGTGTTCCAGGATATTAGATTTTTCATACAAATGTTGATTGTAATTCTTGGGAACTGAGTTTCTCGGTTTAGTTGCCTTTGCCTCATTTTTAGAAAGTAAATCTTTTTGTTGCGAAGTATCATCAAAACACTTGTTTGCGTGAATATTTGTAGAGAAATCCCTAATTTGACCTCTACCTTTTTTTTCTTTTTTATGACTCGTAACTTGTGCTGTTAGACAGATGTAACAATTACAACCCATCGTTCTTGTTTCTTTTGATAATTTAAGATCCTCGTAATTGGGCATAGTTGGACAAGGTCTTTTGAAAATATCATTTCCATATTCATTTATAGTTAGTCGGCAAGAGCTACATAAACTTTTTGGGAATTTACTATTATAAATATTAAATTCACCATTAGTGTGCTTTTTTATAACTTTAATATGTTTTTCAGATAGCAAGAAATGATGGGAAGGTTTATTTTGGAAAATAATTTTTTTCCCACAAAGAGCGCATACTTTTGTGCGATTTTCTTCATGATCGCATTTATAAAGCGGATGCTGACTATTCACCCGACTATTCAGCTGACTATTCATTATTAATTAATCTTCTCATATAAGAATTTCTAAAACTAGAAAATACATTTGCCAGAAAACACTAATATTATATTAATAGTTTAAACTGTACTTTTCTATTGCGGGAAGCACTCGACTGCCCTCTGCCACCTAGCGGCATTTATCGTAACTAATATATAATATTATATATAATATAGCTACATAATATTGATATACGTATTATATACCATGTGTTGAGTATACAACACTTTTACATATCTATTTAGAAAATAACTTTTGATATTTATTCCAAATTGTTCCAACCTGAAATATAAAAATATGAATAACTTTTGAAAAGGAGCAGGTAGGATTTCAATTCCAACGGATTTTGCACCTATAATCATCAACAAATACAACCCAGCTTGCAGTTTTTGTCGACATTTTTATGCAACCTATCGATGCTTCCTGCCTACCGTGGTTAGGCGCTTCCAAAAGATAAATTTATTAATTTTAGGGAACAATTAGGTTTGAGATTCATGTAAGAAATCAAGTTTTGTGTATCTGAAAGTTTTTTTTTTTTTTAATTATAAATTTGAAATGTAACTAAAAGTAGGAGTGTTGAAATAATTTGTATATTTTAGTTACATGGCAACATTATTTCATTCTCTTTAGACCTTCTGTCCTTCAGTCTTTTCTCAAGCTTATGTATGCAAGTAGGCTTTGCATATCAGTCTTGCTTTTGCCGTTACAAATAAAATACTGAATTGTTCTTTCACACGAAATCACGCGTTTTATTCAAAAATATCCATTGTACCGTAGAAGATAATGGAAAAACAGTCACTGTGAAAATAAATAATCACTGTGAAAATAAATAATTACCTGTAGATGGATATCCAGGTGTTCATTTGGGTGATGCAATCGGATGACTTTACACTGTGCATCCAAGTAAAGTGGAATGTTTCTATTTACGTTTACTCTTAGTTGATATTCCCTACCCAAGATCATTCGAAAGTTTGAAACGAGTTAATGGCCATCTTTGTTGTACTTATGAGCAAGCATGCAAAGAATTGAATTTGCTTGAAAATGATGATCAGTGGGATGCAACTCTTATGGATGCATGTGCAACAACTTCTCCACACCAAATAAGAACACTATTTGCCATCATTATTGCTACATGTTTCCCAGCAAACCCAAAAGAATTGTGGAGTAGTTACCAAGAATACATGACAGAAGATATCCTACATCAGGTACGTCGCATTACTGCAAATCCAAATTTGAATTATACAGATGAATTATATAATGAGGCATTAATTAAAATCGAAGACTTTTGAGTTAGGTATGATCGCACCAAATCGACCGATGCATGATGCATACAATGCAGAATTAAGACGTGAAAAAGAATATGATCGAAATGATCTGAACACATTTGTAACAACAAACCTACCAAAATTAAACACAGAACAAAGGCAGGCATATGACACAATTATAGACAATGTTGCAAATGAAAGAGGAGGAATATTCTTCTTAGATGCACCAGGTGGGACTGGAAAAACGTTTTTGTTGTCGTTAATTTTGGCCACCATTCGATCCCAGAATAATATTGCATTGGCTTTAGCATCATCTGGAATAGCGGCAACTTTATTGGACGGCGGTCGCACTGCACATTCTGCATTAAAGTTACCATTAAATATGCAAGTAAATGAAGAACCAACTTGCCACATTTCTAAAAATTCTGAAATGGGAAAGGTTTTACAAACATGTAAAATTATTGTATGGGATGAATGTACGATGGCTCATAAAAGATCTCTGGAAGCCTTAAATAGAACACTGAAAGATTTTCGAAATAACACAAACATATTTGGTGGTGCACTAATTCTATTGGCCGGTGATTTTCGACAAACTTTGCCTGTTATACCCAAATCAACTGCAGCTGATGAATTGAGAGCGTGCCTTAAATCTTCTAATCTGTGGAGATATGTTCAAAAACTCACATTAACTACTAATGTTCGTGTGCAGTTACAGAATGATCCAACAGCTGCTGAATTTTCCGAACATTTGTTGCAAATTGGAAATGGACGAAAGCCAATTTATAAGAATACAGGCATGATCACACTTCCAACTAATTTTTGTACCGTAACAGAATCAAGAGTACAATTAGTGCAAAATGTATTCCCAAATATTGCACAAAACTATCGAAATCAAGATTGGCTAAGCGAGAGAGCTATATTAGCTGCCAAAAATGTCGATGTCAATGAAATCAATGCCAGTATTTTGACTCAAATTCCAGGTGAAGTTGTCACATATAAATCAATTGATTCAATCACTAATCCCGACGATGTAGTGAATTATCCAATTGAATTTTTGAATTCACTTAATTTGCCGCAGTGATCATTATGTTGCGAAATATCAATCAGCCGAAACTATGCAATGGGGCAAGATTAGCAGTGAAACGGACAATGAACAATGTAATTGAAGCAACAATTTTGAAAGGCAAATTTAAAGGTGAAGATGTTTTGATTCCGCTCATTCCAATGATTTCAACAGATTTGCCTTTTGATTTTAAGCGACTTCAATTTCCCATTCGCCTTGCTTTTGCTATTACAATCAATAAGTCTCAAGGTCAAACACTTCAATTATGTAGATTTGACCTAACTTATCCATGATTTGGACATGGGCAACTGTATGTAGGACGTTCTCGAGTGGGGAAACCATCGTTACTTTATATTTATACACCGCATGAAAATAAAACCAAAAATTTTGTGTATAAGAAGGCTTTAGAATAAGTTGTTAGTTTACAATCATTAGAGTAAGTCACTAAAATAAATAAAACATTGTTATTAGAATAAGTTACAAAATAATGGCCGAGCATGAATTAAATGATGAAACAAGAAAAAAACTAAGAAAACTTTTCATTTATATTTTTCTTTCACCCAGCGAAGCGGGTGAGGGTCCGCTAGTTTATTTATATTTTTTTCATTAGAATTTCACGAATTTCCAAATGTTAGCTAATCATCTACTCATTCGGCTATGACGGCTATACAACAAACATAGCCAAATTTCACACTAGTACTTTTTTCACAGCAGCCATATTATATCGTTAAAATCGTTCAAATTAATCAGCACTGATGACGAAAACTCCTCATTTTCGTTAAAATTAATCAGCACTGACGACAAAAACTCCTCATTTTCGTTAAAATCGTTCAAATTAATCAACACTGATGACAAAGTCACCTCATTTTCGTTAAAATCGTTAAAATTAATCAACACTAATGACAAAAACTCTTGATTTTCGTTAAATGCGTTAAAAAGTAATCAGATTGATATGACAAAAACTTCTCATTTTCGTTATCATAAAATGTTTTATTTAGAAATATATAAAATTAATTTTTTTTGTTTTCAATAAAAAACTTTTACATACCAGTTCGGTGTTTCATCAACAGAGATTCGAGCTCACGATTTTTGAAATTTTAGCCAAGCAAATTAATTAATATGGCTGCCGGAGAGAAATGAGAGGCAGAGAGTGACATACAAGTATAAACAAATCATGATGGAAAGAATAATTAAATGGTGCCTATCGTGGTACCGTTACTTTCCTCTCAGCGAATTTGACAATGAGTGACGTCATATTAGCACCAGTATGGCCAGATTAACATTTTAGTAACTTGACTTAGCATTTTTTTGATTATTTCGTTTCGGAATTTTAAGTTCTTTCTTCATGACATTTTTCTAGCCTGTTCTAAATAATTTTTTAAATAAATGTGTTATGGTTACGTACAATTTAATTTATGAGTTTTAGTTAAGAGAAACTCTTTTGTTAAGAGAACGACTTTTTTCCTATATTAGAGGTTATATAACAAGATAAGGGACTTTTTCGTGAAAATGTCGGTATGGCTATCGCACTTTGTGACAATATAATAGATTTAACTAATAGGAAATATGTTCTAGTGGAAACCGACCCTGTTTACATTTATCAGGATAGAACTTTCTTGTATCACATATCTAACCTTTCAAAAATACTAGCGCCGTACGAAAGTATAATCATATAATTCAGAGAACCAACCTGAAACTAAAGTTTTAGTGAACAAAATCGAAACTCTGAAAAAGTCAACTCATTCCAAATATTTATAGACCCAAAAGATCATTAATTTTTCTTTGTTCCGTGTTAAAATTCATTACTGACACACCAGATAACGATGACCTTGAAGAAATCAAAACATCACTTAATATGCTAATATTTAGAAAATAATAATAAGCAAAGAACAATTAATTCACAGTTCGAAAGAATACTCGAAACACCTGATCCCAAAACTGTAACCGAAAACATTGTTATAACAGAAGTTTATAATGACCTCCAATCAATAACAAACACTATAAATTTTGCGAAAACTAATGATTTTTATTCTGGCACATTAAATTTGAAAGATGTGTACGATTTAATAAACCACGAAGAACTAGATCTTAGAATAATTAATATATTAGAACATATATAAAAGAAGGAATTATAACAATATAGAAATATCTTATCCTCGAAACTAAATGTAGCCTATTTAATTTATATCCTTTAGCACATAAGCATGTTAAAATTAATTTAGACCCTAAGATCGCAAAAATATCAAAGAATATCCAAATGTATAACTTATATGAGTAACTTTATTTGTAAGTCGGAACCCTCTGACAATTATACTACAAAAGGATACATCATCCCATTGCGAAACAATCCATGAAAATAATGCTCCAGTCAGCATCCTAGAGAATGGATAAATTTTTACAGATTACCAGCACACTTGGAACAACATGCATATATCAGACCCTAAATTAATACACTTTAATGAATCTACGCAGACGATGGAACGATGAGCTGTATGAGCTTTACGACGACATAGACATAGCGCAGCGAATAAAGATCCAGCGGCTACGTTGGCTGGGTCATGTCGTCCGAATGGATACAAACGCTCCGGCTTTGAAAGTATTCGATGCGGTACCAGCTGGTGGTAGCAGAGGAAGAGGGCGGCCTCCTCTGCGTTGGAAAGATCAGGTGGAGAAGGACTTGGCTTCACTTGGTGTGTCCAACTGGCGCCGGTTAGCACGAGAAAGAAACGACTGGCGCGCTTTGTTAAACTCGGCCAAAATCGCGTAAGCGGTTATAGCGCCAATTAAGAAGAAGAAGAAGAATGAATCTACAACCATCGATAATATCATATATTACAACCATGAACGACAACTCAGAGAAATCATGCACAATCAACACAGCGAACAACTTGAAGTACTCCGCATCCTTTCCTCAAACTCAATCTACAAATTCACCACTAACTCTCAACATTTTTGATACCTATTGAAGAAAACCCAGTATATTTTACGTTCTTTATCATAATGGGTTTCCTTACTTTAGTAGTCATCACTTATGGTATGGTACATTTCTGGCGATACTATGAAAATAGAAGAATTCTTCACAGGCAAAGACAAATTGACGAACTATACGAAATCGAAATGAACCGTCTTGAACAGAAAGTCGCAGCAGCATCATAGCGGGGATGATCCGTTTTAAGAGAGAGGAGAGTTAACGATGTTAGTACAAAGACACATACATATGTATGTATATAAATTTATACACCACATACATATATACACTTCACACATACATGCATGATCATTGTTTACAAACAAAATGCCAATAAACAAGAACCTTACAAGACAGTGCTGAGCACTTTCGACAAAAACTCCAACGCATTTACAAGTACCTATATTTTATTACCCTACAAGACAGCTGAATATCATATAAGATTCATATTATCATCATCACTGTCCTCATCCAACTACACATTTTCGATCTAGCCATGGGAAAGTTCTGATAGTTTCCCCTTGTCGGTGTGATATTCTATCTCTCTTTTACCAATAGCAATTCTTATAACTGAAAAATATATCTACTATGCTCTAAAGGCAAGAAAACTAATCATTTTTATTCGTACAGTATAATAACTGCTGACAACTAAACTCCTCATTGTTGTCATCACAAACTTCTCAGCATCATACTTTCCATTTTTGTTATCAAAAAGTAATCGGCACTGATGGGCCAAACTACTCATTTTCGTTATGAAAAAGTAATCAGACTGATGACAGAAACTTCTCATTTTCGTTATCATTAGAGATTTAGAAATATATAAAATCTATATATATAAAATTTCAGCGGTTTTTCGCGTTGTGATGAACTTTACGGAGAATGGCTCAACCGATTTTAATCAAACTTTGCCACATTGAAGAGACACATGTGGAGAAGGTTTGTAACTATGTTTGGTTAAAATCTCCTTTACTTCTTCGTCAACACACAGTATACACGAGGCAGCGTTCTTTTTACGTGTGTGGTTGTTATTGTAAACGGCTGCATGGAGCGTACATTTTACTCACATATGTACAAGTTAACGCAGCAGTATTTATGCCTAAATTTTCATTCCATTACATACATTTCAATGGAATGCAAACATACATACATATACATATATTCATATAGTAGTGGCTGCACGCCTGCATTCGCACAGAATAGAAACATACAAATTAGCAGGCACAGCTGTAGCTGACCGCCTGCAATAATTAATCGTAACACAATGCTGCTGTGACTAACTTAACACTTTGCTTAAATACTTCTTCTTTACACCCACACTTCGGGATAACCGAAGCAAAACCATTAGCCTGAACCTGAACAGGTCGTCGCTAAAAACGTACTTAAGCATGGCCGTTTTCTTAGAAGATTACCAAAGGTTATCAGTAATAGTGCATAGTGAAAGTAAGTGTTAAAACTAACAAGAAAGTGTTTTATTTGGTAAAGTGTTCAAGTGAAGCAGTTTCCAGGCATCAACCAAAGAGATAAAAAAAGTGCGTCAGAAATATTTAAGAGAAGAGATTGTTTTCACATTTTCCAACGATATTTTCACGAAAAATTTACAAAATGTATATTAATTTTGCAAATGATTGATAACAAGTGAAACAGTGAATAAATGGTGTGAAAAATACACATATATAATTAATATTTTAGAAGTTTTTACTTAAGATATTTAAGAAAAGAGATTGTTTTCACACTTTCCGTAGATATTTTCAAGAAAAGTTTCAAAAATATATATTATTTTTGCTGATCATTTCCCATTTCTGTTCTGTGTAATTTTCATTTCAACGTGTGCTCACAGTTCAATTATATTTTTAAAAGATGGCGCTAACAGTATGTTAATTCGAATTCCAGTTTAAAAACAAGAAAAGTAGCAATCAAGAGCTCAGAGTGACATAAAGAAGACCACTTTGATTCGGTAAAAGAAATGCCAAGAGGACGTAATACACGTCACAATAGAAATGTGCAAAATCACCAACAAAATGAAAGTGAGGAAAATCATGCTGATAGATTAAGTCAACAAAGAGATCGTACTAGGTCACGTTCTCAAAATCGGCCAATAAATATCAATTCTGTAAATTTGAATGGTGCAGCATTTCAATATAATCCACATCTTGATTATTTTGATTTATTACACACACACAATGTTTTGGTGCAAAGTTTTAAAACAACAATCGGAAGATTGTCATCTGATAATCATAAAATTAAAATTGATGCAAATAAAACGACTGCCGGCGAACATCGTGGAAGATACAATCAACCAACTTCAAGCAACGAGGTTGCAATTGTTATATCTGGAGATGAATTTCAACCAAGAGACATTGTTTTGCAAAGAAGAAATGATACACTGCAACGTGTTAATGAAACGCATCGAACATGCATTACAATATCCTCTTATGTTCTGTCGTGGTGAAGATGGTTATTCGATTGATATAAAACAAATAAACCCAGCAAATGGTCAAGAAACAAATAAAACTGTAAGCGCAATGAATTATTATGCATACAGAATCATGATAAGAGAAAATCAAGAGAATCACATTTTAAAATGTCGTAAATTATTTCATCAGTATATTGTTGACATGTATGCGAAAATAGAAACAGAACGATTGAATTACATTAGATTCAACCAAAGAAAATTGCGCTGTGACGAATATATACATTTACGAGATGCAATTAACAACGATACCGACGTTAATAACATTGGTCAAATGATAATATTACCTTCATCGTATACAGGCAGTCCAAGGCATATGCATGAATACGCCCAAGATGCAATGTGCTATGTCAGAAATTATGGTCGACCCGACTTATTCATAACTTTCACATGTGAAAGGAAATGGCCTTTCGAATTTTCTTTATTTCATAAACGTTTTATTCAGCTCTTCGACATTTAAAAACTAAAATATTTTTAGTGACAATTTCAAAAACTAAATCTTCTCCGGCCTTAAAGGAATGGCCTACTGAGTTTTCTTACACTCGGCCTCTCCTGACATACTGGTGCGACCCCGCTCAGGTTCCGTAGATTCTCCTGTAGTCTCATCTTCGTCTGTTTCGATATCGTCGCATGGTGGTAGGTTACACAACAATTTCAGCTTATCAGATGCGTACACCGATGAATAATGTCTCTGCTTCCTGTGTGAACCTGGCAAGTCCTCAACCACATACCGATCATTACCAAGAGATGCCGTGATTATGAATGGTCCTTTGTAATGTGGCTCTAATTTTCGTGAATGCCCGGTACTCATTGGTTCATTGTCGACGAGCACCAAATCATCTACATTGTATACTGTTGGTTTATTGTGCTGATTGTCATATTTGAGTTTGGCTTTCTGTCTTGCCTCGTTGATTTTGACTGCTGCCGTACGTCGGACCTCTTCCAAATCAGTATCGTTAACTGCACAGTGTTCGTCTTGTATTGCTAATAATATTTTGTTTTGTAGGACATCTCGGGGGGCGTAACCCAACAGTAGCTCTTGAGGTGTCTTAGTAGTAGTTTTGTTTTTCATTGAGTTTATTGCCCACTGTATTTCTCGTAACCTTTCGTCCCAACATCTATCTTCGGTGGTAATTGGCAACAGCATTGACAAAATTGTTCTGTTTGCTCGTTCTGCGTGTCCGTTTGCTCTGGGAGTACGCACAGCATTCTTGATGTGTTTTATACAGTTGTCGTTGCAATATTTCGTGAATTCTTTCGAAGTGAAAGCGGTACCTCTGTCTGTCACAATTCGTGCTGGCATACCGACGTAACTACTAACTTCGTTTATTATTTCTAGTACAGGTTTGGTGTTGGTACTCTTGACCACTCGTATGACTGTGAATTTTGTAAAGGCATCAACTAAGACCAGCAGATGCTCGTTTCTCTGTTTACTTTTAGGGAATGGACCTAAATGATCTAAGTGCACTGTCTTGAACGGAATTGGTTCTATATCGTCGAAATGGTATTCCCCTTCTCTTCGCCCTCCTCGATCTTTGTTATAGGCGCATTCTACACACGACTTGATGTACGATTTGACATAATTCCTCATCCTTGGAAACCATAAATAACTCAGTAGTCGCTGGATAGTTTTGTCAACACCTAAGTGACCTGCATTATTATGACAATCATACAGAACTTTTGATCGAAGTGCCTTTGGTACAACCCACAATTTCGCACCTTCATATTTCTTGTACAATCGACCATTCTCAAGTATATATTTATCTAACGTTTTAATATCTTTTGACTTCACTTTATCGACTATTTGCTTGACATCAACATCCTGTATCTGCATACTAAATAACCAGTCCTGCTCGTCTATACCTGTTTTCAAGACACACAAGGACGCTTCGTCCACTTCACGCGATGCTTCTACTGGGGACCTACTCAACGCGTCGACATGTTCCATCCGCTTACCGGAACGATGCTCTATTTTTATGTCGTACTCTTGCACTTTGAGCCACCAGCGCGCTATGCCGGGATGAGCTCTTTCTTGGCCATTGCTGTTTTGATTGCATTGCAGTCGGTTATTACAGTAACCTCTTTCCCGTAGACATAATATTTAAAACGCTCTAATGTTTCCACTACTGCAAGAGTCTCCAACTCGTAACTATGATACTTTTTCTCATTTTCGCTCGTGGATCGACTAAAATATACTACCGGCTTCCAATCGTCTTCTTCAAGTTGCAATAACACGCCAGCTAATCCAATGGAACTTGCATCGGAATGGATCTCATGCTTGGCTTCAATTCTATATGACGTCATCACCGGTTTGGACACCAGCGCCAACCTCAGCTCATCGAAAGCCCTTTGCTGTTCTTCGCCCCATCGAAAATTTTGTTCCTTACAAAGTAAACGTCGCAGTGGCTCTGATTTAATGGCATACCCTGCCACGAACTTTCTAAAGTATCCACTCAACCCCAGAAATTGTCGTACTTCAGTTACATTCTTAGGTATTGAAAAATTTGTAATAGCTATTGTTTTTGCTGTACCTGGACTAATTCCGCTTGGAGTTAATGTATGGCCCAAGAATTCAATTGTTTCTTTTGCAAACTCGCATTTCTTCAAATTCAAAGTCAAATTAAGCTCTCGTAATGCATCAAGTACACGCCTCAATTTGGCCAACATTTCATCGACAGTTGAACCCCCTATCATAATGTCATCCATGTAGTTCACCATATTTTCATTCTGTGTTCGTTCTTTTACCTTTGCCATCAAGCGTTGGAAGACTACTGGGGCATTCTTTAGCCCAAACGGCATTCGTTTAAATTGATACAACCCCTCTGTGGTTACGAACGCAGTATATCTACGACTATCTGGATGTATCGGTATCTGATAATACCCACTATTCATATCTAATACTGTGAAATATTTATAACGTTTTGCTTCATGAAGTTGTTCTTCAATATGCGGCATTGGATAAATTTCTTTTCGGGTATGTTGATTCACCTTACGATAGTCTACGCATAATCTCGATTCTCCATTTTTCTTTTTCACGAGTACAATTGGACTCGCATATTCAGATTCTGACATTTCTATTATATCGTTAACTAATAACTCTCTAATCATCTGTTGAACCAACACTTTCTTCGGCTCTGGTATACGGTATGGGTTTTGTGCAATAGGTACATTAGTATCTAACTTAATTTTCATGGATAATGCATTTGTCTGTCCTATCTCACTGATATTATTTGCAAATATATCATTGTACTCGTTCAACAGTCTGAATAGCTTTCCCCCCTGCGCACTTTCAAGTTCTCCACATATTATTTGATTTTTATTTATAACTTTGCGTTCAGATACCGTCGTTTCTCGATTTTCCGCGATCGGTAGATATTCGAATTTCAATTGTCCACTGTTTATGTGCGCGACAATATTCCGATTGAAAATCTCTTTTCCAAGCAATACATCTGACGTTAACAACTCGTCATCCACTATATATAGTATTACATTTACTTTTACACTGTCAATTTTTATTTCAGTTTTCATCAACTCACTTGCATACCGCGCACCTCCACATATGCCCTTTATTTTTAACACGCAAGGCTCTGTTTCAATTTCGAATTTATCAGCACATGATTTCCGTATCATGCTGCATTCACTTCCTGTGTCCACGAATGCTTTTATTGCTTGATTTTTAACATACACCAGTTTAATACAAAATTCCTCATCGCACTCGACTTTACGGTTTGTCATTGTAGAATTTCTCTTATTACGCTCCACAGCCTCAACCTTCGGGTCAACTTTCTGACCATCACCATACTGCGCTTTTCGTAGTGGCTTAGAACATCTGGTCGCTATATGACCTTCTTCAAAACAATTATAACACTTTATCTTACTTTTATTCTCAGCGCTACCTTTATTCCCGTCATTATTCGTGTTTCTATTTTTGTTTTGTTCAAACTTCAAACCTGGAGTACTATTACGATTTTTATCATACTCGTCAAGCGTTTCGCGCAAGTGTCTCATCGAATCAAATCGCATTGGAGCAATTGCCGTTTGCAGTTCCCGATTTCGTAATCCGTTCCGCGTATATTTTATAATCGCTGATTCACTCAAATTATATCGCTGCCCAATGGCACTCATACGAAAACAATATTCCACGACTTTTTCATCAAATTTACGCACCGAACTGTTCATTTTGTAATGTATCTCTGCCTCGTTTGGCTTAGTACCGAATTCTTCTATTAACCTTTCCGCGAAAATTGTCCAATTCGAGTAACACTCTGGTGAAGCATCTAACCATAGTTTGGCAACACCTTTCAACTTGCTAAAAACTGCTAGCATTAAACTTCTTTCGTTCCACTGATAGGCACTATGCGCTTGATTAACACGTTCTACAAATTTTTCAACCGGCAAAGAAAGTTCATTCGTTGGATCAAAGGTAGGTAAAGTTTCAGCAATCTCTTTCACCGAACACCTTGCACTCGAAGAATCTACCATTGATACCGGGGTAGTTGCAGTTTCTACACTCGCGGCCGTTTGTTCTACACTTGGTCGTTGCTCACGGCTTTGTTGTTGCAACAAAGTAGTGATGCCTTGCATCATTTCCCGCAACTCGTTAATTTGCTCTGGCATTGTACACCTTTCGTCCATATTTATTTCGTCACTGTTTTCAAAATCGCATAACCGCTGGACTAGTTCTGCCTTAGAACCAGTCGTAGGTTTTTCCCGTTCACGCAGCAGCGTTTTAAGTTGTTCCACTCTTAAATTCACTATTTTCGGCATTTTCCCCGCACAATATGTACATTCGTACACGCTTGCACCACTCGTTTTTTTGTATATCTGCTTGTTCCTTGCTCCCTTTCAACTCTCGCTTTCCACACATTAACACGCACGTATTAATCTGCTCATAGTTTTTTTCCCACGACCGTCGCATGTATTTTATACACTACGCCATATATGCATGCATCTTGCCAACGCGCATAACAAAGCACGAATTTATGCGCATTCATACAAAAAATAGGAGTCAGTATCCCACTTCTGACCTGAAAGGAAATGGCCTTTCGAATTTTCTTTATTTCATAAACGTTTTATTCAGCTCTTCGACATTTAAAAACTAAAATATTTTTAGTGACAATTTCAAAAATTAAATCTTCTCCGGCCTTAAAGGAATGGCCTACTGAGTTTTCTTACACATGCAATCCGAAATGGTATGATATTAAGAATCATTTATATACAGGGCAATCAGCTACTGATAGGCATGACATTACTGCAAGAGTGTTTAGACGAAAGCTACAGTCTCTAATGGATTTCATTGTAAAACATAAGTAAAGAATGGCAAAAAAGAGGCTTGCCTCATGCGCATATTTTGATTTGGTTAAAACAAAAACTAACCAGAGATAAAATTAATCATACTATATGTGCTGAAGTTCCAGATATAAATGAAGATCCAGAATTACATACTACTGTAACCAAAAACATGATTCATGGACCGTGTGGTACGTTAAATCAAAATTCTCCATGTATGGTTGATGGTAAATGTTCAAAAAACTACCCAAGGCAATTAATTGCTGAAACAATGACTGGAAATGATGGATATCTGTTGAAATAATTTGTATATTTTAGTTAAATGGCAACATTATTTCATTCTCTTTAGACCTTCTGTCCTTCAGTCTTTTCTCAAGCTTATGCATGCAAGTAGGCTTTGCATATCAGTCTTGCTTTTGCCGTTACAAATAAAATACTGAATTGTTCTTTCACACGAAATCACGCGTTTTATTCAAAAGGTTATGGGCCCAGATCCCATAGGTCGCGCGAATTGCTAAATATCAATAATTGGTTCATATTAATAATTAACAAAAAAGAAAACGTATTATTTTATTATAATGTCTTCGGAAAGTGACATCAAAATTGAAAAACTGCAAGATAGCTCACAGTGGCTGACATGAAAGTTTCAAATGGTACAAATTTTGGAAGCTGGTGACATGTATGGTGTGGCCAACGGAGAAGAGCTATTGCCCAGGACAGGTGAGCAAGAACAAAAGAATTGGCGTAAAATTGATGCTAGAGCTCGCCGGACAATAAGTACAGCATTGGGAAAACAACCGCTTATGCAGATTCTTAACTGTGTTCGTGCGAAGAGTATGTGGGATACACTCAAAAGTGTATACGAGCAAACATCAACAGCGAGTGTTTTGTTTTTGCTGCAGAAGTATTACAGTTATGCAAAAGATACAGAAGATGATATTGCAACTTTTTTGTCGAAGTTAATGGATATTGTACAGCATCTTCGTGATCAGGGCGAAACCATATCAGACTCGATGATTATGACAAAAATTTTAACTTCGTTGCCTGCGGAATACAATCATTTCCATAGTGCTTGGGAATCGGTGCGTTCATCTGATCAGAATTTGAACACCTTGAGAGCCAGACTAATGGCTGAAGAAATTCGTTTGAGCGCTCAAGAAAAAAATAAAGTAGAGGCGTTTGTAGTCAGGCATCAGAATCGGCAAAATACGAAGAAGCAACTAAGTAAAAGCAGCAGAACAACAACAAAAGGGCATGTTTTAAATGTGGTTCTAAAGAACATTTTAAACGGGACTGTCCGCAAATGGCAAAATCCGCAAAGAATGAGACTCTACGTAAAAATGTCGAAGCGCTGGTGCAGAGAACATTGATGAATAGAGAAGTCTCACGAGCTACGAATAGTGTGAGTTGTCAAAAATGAAGTGAAACCGCGAACACTATTTCACCTCGCTTAACTCGACAGCGGGGAAGTTCTTAACAGGGCTGATTACACTGAATTATTTACAAGTACATTGGCTCTGCTCAGTTTTTGGTTTCTGTATGAAATCAAATTGACGAATGCCGACGGCATTTTGCAAGGCATTTGCTTGTGCATTTCTATGTTCCCTTGATAAACGAAAATTTATTCAATTTATATTTTCAAACAAATATAACCAAATAAAGATTTTTAACAACATTTAAAATCAAAGTAACTTTAATGTTTGTTGCTTTAATTTTAAAAGAAAAATTTAAACAAAATACATTATAAAACGACCTCACATTTTGTTGTGCGCGTTTTAGTAAATTTGATGAAAATTTTTACTAATTTTTCGAGTCGAAATTAATTTTAGACAAGAATTCAAAGTGCATATTGATGAATATATGTATAATATATGTACATATGTATATCAATATATGTATATATACATAGATCATGATAGTTATATTTGTGCAAAAGTTCAATTGCCTCTTCAATTCTTATATTGTAGTATTACAAATGTATGTGCACACGCACTGCAGCTGCAATGACCTATCTCACGACGCATTGCCTTATCATATTTATGTACATTTATGCATTTTTTGTTCCTTTGCCAAACGAATTTTTTTTCAATTTACATATGTATTTTACAGGGAATAATTCATATATGTATGCATTTTATAGATAGTATAAAACTTTGAAATTTAAAATAAATAAAATAAAACTTCAAAGAAACATATTTGCATACCTATGTATATGGGACAACTAAGTTCTATTGCATCTTTAATAAATATAGTGTTGCACGCATATGTATGCACTGAAGCAACATGACCTACCTCACGAACATCGCCTTATCATATTTCATGCAATAATTAGAGAGTAAATATTCGAATGATCGAATTCCTGCAAATGCTAAAACAACGTCTTCTGCATATGCATCGACGTACGTGCATGTGCGTATATGCACACTTGATGCCCTAACTATATCTATGTACGTTCAATTGATCAAATCAAAAAATTCTGTATACAAAACGCTTCATTACCAGGCACACAGGAAGATGGCATATGCAAATATAAATATGTGAATTGAATTCAAGCAAATCAATGCTTATTAATATACACATATGCATGTACATACAACCACACACACAGGGCACTCACTTTATTCCTCAAAATGCGTATGTCGTCCAAGCTAAAATTCTATGCCTAGCGACTACAAGAACAAAATGCAGTCTTAGGCGCAGGCGTAGTGGCCATCATTCTAGTTGACATAGCGCTGAACAGTCGCAGCGGCGCCGAACAGTTTCAACTATTGTACTGTGCAACAAAAATTCATTGATAAATTCGAGCTCATAGTTCTAAGAGCAAGTACTTTCATTCATAAAACGAGCCGCCCATATGCCAATTTTCTCGACAATTCGAAAATAGTCAATATTGGAATATTTCGCGTAGAATTATTTGCCAATATTTGATAAATCTTGAATTTTTGTCAAGTCGAGTGCCCGCGGCTTCGTACATATGTATGCATCAATATATGTACGTAAATATGTGTATATGTACAATGCTGTGCCTATGAATATGCGCTGCGCCATGAGTGCGCGCTGGATTTCTTGAGAACTTTACCGTTTTATTTTGAGCTGTCGCTAGTGAGCATACATACACACAGCATATACATATGCGCATATGTATATAAATTCACAAATTCACAAATTTACATTTGCATATGCCATCTTCCTGGTAATGAAGCGTTTTCTATAGAGGATTTTGACTCAGTTGAAGCAGAGAATGTTAATGCAATGAGAAGGTGCAAATGTTACTGTAAGCTTTTTTTAGTACAATTGAGATTTGAAAGATTTGAAGTAAGGGAATTTAGCACACCGAGTTTATAGACACCTCACTGACTTTTGCCCACACAAAAATTAGAAACACCACACATCTTTCACTTCAACACACAACACATTTCTCACCTCGACATTAAACCAATTAAATTTTTACTATTTTCATATTTTTGAAATAATAAGCGAATACGTAAAATTGATTACATAATTTTTTTTTTTCAATTACATTAAAAAAAACGATTAAAAAAAAAAAATTATAAAAAAAAGTTTGCGCCGGGAATTGAACTCGAGTCTAACATGTGGCGAGGAAAAATAGGCGGTGCGTTTATTTCTTCGACTGCTTATTTTTTACCATTTTGTTACTTTTGAAATGATAAGCGGATACATAAAATTTATTACAAATTAAAAAAAATAAAAATAAAAAAAAAATTTAAACACAAAAAAAAAAAA
This sequence comes from Anastrepha ludens, assembly GCF_028408465.1. NCBI lineage: Eukaryota > Metazoa > Arthropoda > Insecta > Diptera > Tephritidae > Anastrepha > Anastrepha ludens. The sequence goes on from NC_071503.1 coordinate 27,261,743, forward strand.
TTTCCACCGAGAATTGATGGCGAGTCACGTGGGGAGGATAAATACGCAGAGCGTTTATTTCTGCGCCTGCGTTGTGAACAAAAGGTTTTGTGCATGCGCGCGACGCGAATAAATTTTAATAAAGTTCTGAAAGTAATTCATGAAGCTTTTCATTACACACATATGTACTTAAATGAACGTACATATACTTTACATGTAAAGAAATGATGGTATATGATAATATACATAAGTACATAATATGTATGTACATGTCAATAGGAGGTATTTGCATTCAGAAAAAAAGAACGGTTTAAGATAAATCAACACTTATTTTATATTGTATGTCAATTTATAGTTTATGTATTCGACAGCATTTACATACATATGTATGTATGTACATTTGTATATGAAAAACAATAATGCACAAGCGCAAGAACATCATATCACATATGCAAGTATGCCCAAATAACCTTGACTTATGTATGTACACATGTCATAGCACATCACATTCTTACAAGAAATCAAATACACATACGCACTAGTGAACGAGTTTCTTTCTAACAAGTGCAAAAACAATTCTGCTCTATGTATGTATATATACCTAGTTTATGTCCTAGCATATATACATACATACATATACGAGTATACCTACTTGCCTTCTAAACTTCCTACAAAATAATTGTATTCATATGTTACTACATCCATGCACGTTCATACATTCATGCATATATGCGCGAGCACAGCGCTCCCTTCTTGCTTCCGTGTACTTTTGTCTTTCACCAGTCGATATTCCTAATATTATACTTACAAAAACACAATACTTTGATAGACGCAAAAGCAACAGCAAGCGCAACGCGATGGCCGCTTTGCCACCACAAATTCTAAAATGTTCTAGAACACAACAAAAACACATACCTCACATGCGCATGTCGCCCAAAGCTAAAATCTAAGCCTAGCGACTACAAAAACAAAATACATTCGTAGACGCAGTCGCTGCGGCCATGATTCTATCAGCGACGGTGCTGAACAATTTAGAACAAAAACAAAAAGTTCATTCATAAGTTAGAGCTCATATTTCAATTTCATTCATAACGAGCCGCCCATATGCCAATTTTCGCGACCATTCGAAAATAGTCAATATTGGAATATTTCGCGTGGAATTATTTGCCAATATTTGATAAATCTTAAATTTTTGTCACGTTGAGTGGCCGCGGCTCCGTATGTATGTATGCACCCTTATATGTATGTAAATATGTCTTCTAACTGTGCGACAGTCGCGAGTTAATGCGACTTCCAGCGAATCACACATTGCTGTCCGCAAAGCCGCATATATGTACCTTATGATCAGAAAGTACCGGGAATGTTTAAATTAAACAAAACAGAGTTAAATTTAAGGCAAATTTATATTATCTCCTTCAAAATATGACCCGTCTGAAGCAACACACATGTGCCAACGTTTAACCCAGTCCTCCAAACACCCCCGGCAGGCCGATTTGTATTCTCTTTGATCAGTGCGATGGCGCGTTATCATCACGCAAAATCCAAGAATTGTTTGCTCACATTTCCGGCGGTTTGTAACACACAGCATCTCTCTAAGGTTTCAAAACGGATAAATAATATTCTCTATTGACTGTCTGGCCCGATGGAAGGTACTCATGGTGGACTATGCCTTGGCAATCGAAGGAAACAGTCAACATCACCTTCCCGGTTCTTTTTGCTCATAGGGTATACATATCCCATCTTTTCACTGACGGACAAGAAGACGGTCGCAGTTGTTGTTTTTTATATGCATACATTTTGCGTTCGTTGAAGTTTGTATATATTTGTATACATATGCGTGTATGCGCGTTTGGCTTTCTGGATGCATCCATGGATATTAGAATATTTTCTCATCAATATTTGTATGTAAGTAGTTCAGATTTGACTAAAGGGATTAAATATAGGAATGCATATTCATATGATTGCCTTTATGGCTGTTTTACATATAAATTAATTCAAAAGAAGTATGAATAATGTTATATAGAAAATAAATTTCTAAATAACAGGTATTAGAAAAACCTGAATACACTATTTTAAATCAATTCTAATTAAACCAAATATAAAAAATGAAATAAAAATATCGAACAAAAAGCTGTGTACAGGACTTGAACCTGAGTCAAATATGGGACGATATACTGCATACACAACATGTCTTTCACGATTCCGCTAAACTACAATTACTAATGAGCTTTTCTAAATCACTCATTTATTCGATTCGCAGTTTTATATGCACATATTCTGCGTTAGTTGAAAGTTTGTATGCGTAATTATATGCATATGTATGTGTGTTTGCGCGTTTGGCTTTCTGGACGGATATTAGAATGATATTTTCTCATCAATATAATTTGGATTTGATGAAATAGATTATAGACATATGTACATATTTTCTGTTTTGATTGATTTATAATATATAAAAATCAGGTCATATCCAGTATGAACTATTTTATACCGAAAAGAAATTTCCATTTATAAAATACAAAAAAAACAGTATTTTAAAGAAATTTTAATTAAAATAAACTCAAAAATTTTACAAACTTTCCTGGTTTGAATTGTAAAAAAAAATGTGCAAGAAAAAAAATATGGCTTCAGGACTTGAACCTGAATTAAATACGTGCCAAAAAACAAAGCGAATAATTCCGCCGACTTTAGCTTCTGCACCACAAACTAACTGCCGCGCGGCCTTCTTAATCGCAAATTTATTCGCTTCGATTTCCTTAGTAGTGTGCCGAAAAATCTTATGAACTTCCTCAGTAGTTTGGTAAACGCAGAAAATATCTGAATTCCTGTCCTAGCGTGGTAAGTAAATATAGAAACCCTCCACTCGCGTCACTCGCGTGGTAAATATCTGCAATTCCCACCTCGTGAGGAAAGTTGAATTTGAAATTACCTTAGTTTGAATCTACAAATTAGAACTCGAAGAAAGCTCATTTAACATTTGCTCTTTCTCATTGCATTAACATTCTCTGGTTGAAGGGATTCAACAAAGTTTTACAGACACCAGACAGACAGACATAACATATGTATATAATTTTGGATGATTTGGAAAAATTCAAATATATAGGTCATATTAAAAAGCTACCTAACATTCTTTGCTTCTAATCACCAACAAATTCTTATCGACTGCTGCTAAATTTACATAATTCAGCCCCTCACTGTTAATTTTTGTTGAAAAATGTGTCTATGGTGAAATTGTCTTCGCGAGACGAGTACCCCTCGAAAATGAACACTTTCCTGTCATTAAGACTTCTCTATACATCAATGTTCTCTGGCTGGTGTGTGGAGAAAGTGTAACGGGTAAGCAAGACAGCTGGGTACTTAATTCGGGTGCAACCTATCACATGAGCAAGCGGCGAGATTGGTTCACTACGTTTGAACAGTACAATGATATGGTCAAAGTTGGCGATGGGCGTGCTATTAAAGCAGCAGGAAAAGGTGACATCAATGTTTTAGTTAATGACGGTCAAGAATGGATGCAGAAAGTTTTGACAAATGTGCTTTACGTGCCGGACATTACATATAATTTGTTTTCACAAACAAAGGCGCTAGATCGTGGTTTTCATTTTCGATGGGATAGCGGTAACTGCAAATTCGTTAGAAAAGACGGAAGTACTGTTGCAGTGGGAGTTCGTCATGGAAAATTGTTTCAAATGCTGATCAAGGTTCCGGAGATTAGCATGGTAAATATTTCGGTAAGTGAGAAGTTAGCTTTGCGTACGTGGCATAATCGACTGGGTCATCAGAATTCGACACATGTTAGGCAGTTCCTCAAGAGCTCCAATGTAGATTTCATTGAAGAGGAATTTACGTGCGAAGGATGCATACTGGGTAAGCAACATAGAGGCAGCTTTAAATCGCGTGAAGTGAAGTCGAAAGGCTGTGGATAACTCTGTTTTGCGGTCCAATGCAAGAAAAATCGATCGGCGGGGCTAGATATTTTCTGCTTATTAAAGATGACTATTCACATCTACGTTTCGTGTATTTCATGAAAGAAAAATCAGAAGCACCTGGTGCTATCAAAAGTTTTTTGATGCAAGCTGAGAAAATGGATCAAAAAATGATCAAGCGAATGCGGACAGACAATGGGCTTGAGTTTGTCAATGATAAGTTGACTAAGATTTTTAATCAGTTTGGAGTTAAACATGAACTCACAGTACCGTACACGCCGCAGCAGAATGGTGGTGCAGAGAGAGAAATGCGAACAGTGATGGAAATAGCACGGACGATGCTTTACGCAAAAGAAATGCAGCTTAAATTTTGGGCGGAAGCAGTCAATACGGCAGTATACGTTTTGAATCGTACGGTAACCAGTACGGTGGCACAGAAAACGCCATATGAATTATGGTATGGGCAGCCTGCAAAATTTAATCATTTGCGAAGTTTTGGTGAAGAAGTTTACGTCCATTTACCTAAGGAAAAGCGGCGCAAGTTGGATGCAAAATCGTGGAAGGGAATTTTCATCGGGTATGCTGACAATCACAAAGCTACTAGAGTTTGGAACCCAAAACATCAAAAAGTGGAAATTTCGTGTGATGTGCAACTCCTTCCGGAAACAGTGACGTTTAAATTGCAAACAGATAAAATGCAAGAAGAACGCTTTGAAAACTTGCATGACGCTGAGAAGTGTCAAGAAGAAGACACACAAGATAACGACGTTGAGATAGTTGACAACGATGATGCGGTAAATGTAAGCAACAAGAATAACAACGATAGAAGTTGTATAGCTAGTCGTCTACGCAGCAGAACAACTGCACAACATACGGCGGCTATTATGATATGTCAGGAGCCTAAATCATTTGCGGAGGTTATGCAGTCTAACGAACGCGAAAAATGGCAGCAAACTATGGATGATGAATTTGACTCATTGATCGAAGATGGAGCGTGGACACTGGTTGAAAAAACTTCAAATCAGAAAATCATTGACAATAAGGGGGCTTATAAACTCAAACAAGATACTGAAGGGAAAGTTGAACGCTACAAAGCACGTTTGGTTGCACGGGGTTTTACTCAAGAGCATGGCGTTGACTACGAAGAAACTTTTAGTCCAGTGGCAAGATTTACTTCTATTCGATGCATTTTGGCTATGGCAGCAGTTCGTAAAATGCATCTTATGCAGTTTGACGTAAAGACGGCATTTTTGTATGGCGACCTAAGCGAAAACGTTTTTATGCAACAGCCGAAAGGGTATGACGACGGGAGTGGCCGTGTATGCAAACTGGCAAAAAGTTTATATGGACTCAAGCAAGCGTCACGCAGCTGGAATAAAACATTTACAGATTTTCTTCAACATTTTGGGCTCAAGATGTCAAGTTACGATCCATGTGTTTTTTCGCACAATTCTGAAGATGGGTGTTTGATTTTGGTAATCTACGTTGATGATGGTCTAGTTGCAGCAACAAATAGCGAGCTCATTACGGAGCTCATGAAGCATCTACGGAAATTCACCGCGACGCTGATGGTTCAATTTTCATCGGTCAAAATGCTTATGCCAACAAGGTAATTGCAAGGTTTAATATGCAAAATTCTTCTTTTGCAGTCACACCTGCTGACAGTTCCACCAATTTGAGCGATTTTGACAATGATGGTGATCTGATAAAGTTTCCCTATAGAGAGGCAGTCGGGAGTCTTATGTATCTGGCGGTGGGTACAAGGCCGGATATAGCCTTTGCTGTGTCAAACGTGAGTTGGTATATTGAAAAGCCGACGGCAGCGTACGTTAAAGCAGTGAAACGTATACTGAAGTACCTCAATGGAACGATGAACATGGGTATATTTTATAAAAGTAGCAGCGATCTTGAATTACGTGGTTATAGCGATGCAGACTACGCGGGTGATATTCAAACGCGAAGGTCAACATCAGGTTGTGTATTCATGGTCGGCGATAGCATAGTGAGTTGGTGCTCAGAACGTCAGAAGTGCGTATCTTTATCGACTACAGAGGCCGAGTACATTGCTGCTTCTGGTGCAGTGAAAGAGCTGGTGTGGCTCAAGCGTTTTTGGTTTGGTCTTGGTGGTCCAGACTTCACGATGTTTTGTGTTGACAACCACTAACTTATTAACTAACGAGCAATTTGTTTAGAATTTAGAAAATAAGGTATATACAACAGTTAACGCGAAGGTGTGGTTAGTACATTAAGTCTTTGGGCTTTCTGCGTTTCAGTCTTCTTCTCCAATTAGCTGGATTAGCGAGAATAGTGGCCTCCGTATTGACGTGGTTTTTTAACCTTTCATCATGGGCTTTTGCTATCTTTTTTATCGTGTCTACCCCCGAGTCAATATTTAGGTCGCGTTCAAGATCGGAGCTACGGATATACCACGGAGCACCGACTGCACATTTAATAATTTTGTTTTGGAGCCTTTGTATAGATTGAATGTTACTGTGGCTGGAGCAACCCCATAACTGTGCGCCGTAGGACCATACAGGCTTCAGAATTTGTTTGTATACAATCATTTTATTATTGGTGGATAGTGCTGATTCCTTTCCCATAAGCCAATACATATTTCTGTATTTTAATTCCATTTCTTCTTTCTTTTTCTTTACATGGGCTTTCCATCTTAGCTTGGCGTCTAGAGTCATGCCCAGATACTTTGCAGTATTTGAGTATGGAACCTGTCTACCATTTAAATATACTGGAACATATTTGATTTTGTTTTGGGTGAAATTTAAATGCACAGACTTGCTTTCATTTAATTTAATATGCCATTTATTGGTCCAGTCATATATTTCATTTATGGCTAATTGTAATTGTGATGTCGATGTGTTTTCCGTGTTTCCTATCGAAAGAATAGCTGTATCGTCGGCAAAAGTAGCTGTTACGCAGTTTGAATTGCATGGCAGATCGCATGTAAAGAGCAAATACAATAGAGGGCCAAGTACGCTTCCCTGGGGAGCCCCTTTTTTTTTTTTTTTTTTTTTTTTTTTTTTTTTTTTTTTTTTTTTTTTTTACGAGGAGGAAGCATCGAAAGCCTGTACCCCGTCAGTGTAGGACTTTAACCCAAACTAAACCTCCTACCGTCCATGTACCGATCCCCTCCCGGTACTACCGTTAAGTAAATCGTCGGGAAGGCGGTTGAACTCTAGGCTCTACGTCAGTTACACTTCACATGCAGTCCGTCAAAAGTTGCATGTACTTTAATCCTCCCCCAGTTTTGTTTGTTACCGAAGCAAACCACCCCAGTTGGGCCTGTCCACCCCCTCCCACCATACTTGTCACACGTCGACTTAAGAGTTCGTTCCTTTGTCAAGTTTCGTCTGTTTATCTGCCGCTGACCTCGGATATGTCTGCGAGCTTTAATGCATAAATTATTTGGCTAATTGCGGCCGAGATCTTATCCCACGCATACTTTGAAGACATCATGATGTCCACTATGTTTTCTGGTACTATCGGATCATCTGATAGTGAAGCTAAATCCTCTCTGATAGTCACAAATCGCGGGCATACAAAAAATACATGTCTTGCATCTTCCTCTTCATGGCATATTCGACATAAAGGCGAATCACGTATCCTAAGGCGATGTAGATACTTCTGGTAGCAACCATGGCCTGTCAAAAATTGCGTTAGCTGGAAATTAGGCTCACCATAGCTTCTATTTAGCCATTTTTCGATTTTTGGGATTAGTGTATAAGTCCACCTTCCCTTTGTCGCGTTTTCCCAACGCTCCTGCCATTTCAGCATGGATGTAGCCTTCTCTCTTTTTATGATCGCGGATATGTTACTGTGGTCCTGTTCTTTCTGCACGAACACTCTCGCTCTTTCTTCCGCCAATATATCTATCGGAATCATGCCTGCGATCACCGTTGCCGCTTCGTCAGAGGTGGTTTTATATGCGCTTATCACCCTCAGTGCGCAAAGTCTGTACATGACTTCGTACGGTCTTCTATATGCTTTTACCTTCATGGATTTTGCCCATACTGGTGCTGCATATAGCAGGGTGCATGCGATGACGCTAGATAATAGCCTGCGTTTGCTGCTTCTCGGCCCACCCACATTCGGGAGCATTCTAGAGAGCGCACTGAGCATTCTTGATGCTTTGTGGGTTATATATTCCGCATGTGGGCCAAAACTGAGCCGGTCGTCAATTATAACACCCAGATATTTGAGCTGACGAGACGATTTAAATTTATGTGTGCCTATGCTGAAAGAGGCTATCTCTGGTTTCTTGCGGGTACTGATGAGGACCGCTTCCGTTTTCTCCGCTGCAATGGATAAACCTACGCTATCCAGCCAGTTTGTTACGGTAGCAATTGCAGTGTTTGCTTTGACTTCGATATCGCTCACCAGTTTAGCTACAATTACGAGAGCTATGTCATCCGCAAAGCCAACGATGTGTACATCTGTTGGAAATGGGAGTCGGAACACTTCATCATACATAATATTCCAAAGCGTGGGGCCTAGCACTGAGCCCTGTGGCACACCTGCTGTAATCTTATACTTTTTTATTCCACCTTCTGTGTCGTATTCTAAAACTCGATCGCTCAGATAGTTTCTGACAATATTATATATGTATGCCGGAACAGATAGCTTTTTAAGTGCCTTCAGAAGGTGCCCCCAGTCTGCTGAGTTGAAGGCGTTTTTCACATCTAAAGTCACGACTGCGCAGTATTGCTTATCACCGCCTCTCCATCGTTTGCCTGCGATCGCGTCTGTAGCAATCGTGACCACCTTTTGTATTGCCGCTGTAGTAGACCTTCGCTTTCGGAAACCATACTGGTACGGGGATAGTCCCGCCTCGCATTCAGTGTACGGCTGTATTCTGTTGTTAATAAGCCGCTCTAAAAGCTTGCCCATCGTGTCAAGGAGGCATAGGGGACGGTAGGATCCTGGTATACCTGGTGGCTTCCCTGGCTTCGGGAGCAGCACTAGTCTTTGCCTCTTCCAGAAATTCGGGAACACGCCTTGCTCGAGACACAATTGCATCACCCTAGCAAATGTCTGGGGATTTTCCAGGATGGCTGTTTTTAATGCTATGTTCGGAATCCCATCCGGGCCGGGAGCTTTGCGATCTCCAATCATTTTTGCTGCTTGTACCACTTCTTCAGGTGTTATATCATCAATGTCATTTATAGATGCTGAAATGTATGACATTGGATCTGTTTTGCGGTGAGGAAACAGGGTCCGAACTATATTATTTAGCAAGTTAGGGCATTTTACTTGCGGCGCTTTAACAATTTTAGACATTACTACTCTGTATGCATTACCCCATATGTTTTTGTCTGCCTCGTTGCATAGCTGATTAAATGAGGCTGCTTTACTTCGCCGGATCTCATTTTTTAGCTGCTTTCGAAAATTTTTAAAATTTGCCAGCCTAATTTGATGCTCCGCAGTATTCCGTAGTCTTTGGCAGATCCTTCTCTCTCTGAAGCATTTCGCCCTTAGTTCTTTGATTGTGTCATTCCACCAGTATACTTGCTTCCGATGACAGCCTTTTACTTTACGGGCCATCGATGCTTCGCAGGCTACTATAATGTCTTGCACAAGCCTATTTGCTGCCCTTGCTGCTGATTTCTCTTCTTGTACGCGCTCTATGACCTCGTTTAATACAAAGTTGAATAGAGGTTTGTCCAGTGTTGTCAGTCTCCATGCCTGGTGCAGAGAATTACTAGCAGAGATATAATTGTTGTCTTCTTTTCCTTCCGGGATGTCTATAATTAGGGCTTGATGATCGCTGTGGGTATAATGCTCGCTGACCTTCCATTTGACGCATCTAGCCAAGGAGCCACTAGTAAAAGTGATGTCTATTATGGACTCCTTACTATCTCTTTGAAAGGTGGCTGTTCTTCCATCGTTGGCTATGACCAAATCTAGCGGAGCGAGCGCCTCCAATAAAGCCGCGCCTCTGGCGTTCGTTCTCCTACTGCCCCATTCCACTGCCCATGCATTAAAGTCGCCGGCTATGACGACCGGGTGACGACCTCTCGCAGTCTCTACAATATGATCTAGGAACTCCCGGAACTCCTGAATCGTCCAGCTAGGGGGTGCATAGCAGCTGCAAATATGGCAACCTTTGACAAGGACCCAAACGAAGCCCTTTCTCGCATCTACTGGATCCGCTTTCTGAAACGGGTGGGTACCACAAGTCCATATTGCTGCTTTTCGTGTTCTATCTGCTACCCAATCGTTGCGCGAAGGAATCTTGTAGGGCTCTGAGATTATTGCTACGTCAACCTTCATCTCTATCACCGTCTGCTTCAATAAATCTTGAGCCGCCTCACAATGATTTAAATTTAATTGCATACTCCTCATGTTGATGCTTTGGCTAAAGCTCTTTTGTAGGCTGGACACCTGCTACTACCAGATATGTGGTCGGATAGCTCTTCCTTGGCTAGTTGACATAGAAGACATTTTGGTGCATTTGTGCAGTCTTTTGCTACATGTCCTTCATTTCCGCATCTCCTACACATCTTGGATCTATCGCAATTCGTACAGTTTTTCGATATATGGCCAAAATCTAGACAACGGAAACATCGCGTTGGATGAATAATCCTCCGCAGGCGGCAGACCACCCATCCAACTTTCAATTTCCCTTTAGAAAGGAGCAAATTTGCAGCGCTTACCGGAAGATTTAGTGTCGCTATTTGCGTATTCCCGTATGATTTACGTAAACTTTTCACTGCCGCTACGTTGATGTTTGGTAAATTGAATTGATCTACTATGGCTTGTACTACATCTTCCCTTGTAGACACTTCATCAAGATCCCTGCACTCTATTGTTAATTCATGAGTCAGAACTCTAACTTCGGCTTTATCGCCAAGAACTTTTTCTACCAAGCCCTGGTATTGCGCATTGTCTGCCTCGCCCCGCGTTTTTAGTTGGAATAACATTTCACCTTTTTGCGTTTTCCTAATTTTTGTCACCATATCGCCGAGTTGTGAGAGGCTTGGCTCCGATTTAATTACACGGAGAATGTCCGCATAAGACCCCTCGCCTTTATTAGAAATAATAAAAGCGTCTGGTCTGGCCCTAATTCGCTGCTTTTCGCCCCCTTGACGCACTATCTCCGAGAAGGTACCGCCGCTTCTGCTTTCTGCCGCTGCCAAAGTCTGCGTAGGTGTTGTGCGACGCTTAGCTCGACGTACTTCCACCCACCCTTCATTCTCATTGGATGTGGGTTTGTTTCCTCTTGGCAGCCTATCATTGGTTCCTTGCTTGCATGTGCCCTCCAAATGTGAAGCCTGCACACTAAGTGAAATGCTTCTCGTACGCTTTCCTATTGGCTGCGGGGAATTTTCAGGAGAGGAATTCCCTCTATATTGAGCCCTTGTCCTCTTCCCATTGGCTTTAGCATTTTCTGCAAAAGGTGTTTGAGTGGCCTTCTCGACACCTGATTTGGCTTTATTATGCGTAGCTAATTTATTCTGCTCTTGCTTTACTTTTTTGTGTAATGCAGAGATTGATGAGACAACACCTCTCATCTGTTGATTTACATGTCTCTGCAGTACCATCATTTTTGCTAGCTCTTCTATCTTTGCTCCCAGCATGGTAAGAGCGTCGCCATTTGCCGGAGAGGCGAATGCAGGGAGAAAGAGCGACTCACTTAATGTTTCCCTTTGCTTCACAGGGGAACCGCTATCCATCGTCTGCTTATCACCTCCTTCTAAGCTACCAGTAGCAGATTTGACAACGTGTGGTGAGGTTGTGCGCTCGGGTGATCTCGCTGTTTTGGAGCAACGCATAAACGGATTCACATTCTCCATTGCACTTACACCTTTTGGTGTGAAGCTCACCGCACTGAACCGTACTCAACGTAGCTGTTTAAATGTTTGTTTTTCTGCTATTCTCTCAATGTTCTCTATTTTCACTTGTTCACTGTACAAGTACAAACCACTTTGCTGAACTCACCCGCTATCAACGTAGCTGTTTAAATTTTTTGTTTTGCTACTTCTCTCTTTTTTTTTTTTTTTTTTTGTTTCTCCACTATTCACTTTTGCTTATCTCGCTCAAAAACAAAACAAAGTTTCCAGCCCAAGAAGCGAAAAGGACTCACCTGTAGGAGCAGAATCGCCCACTTCCAGTGCGCGATCGACTGCTACAGTGGTTATGAGCGTTGTTTCCACTTTCGGTTAAAATTCGTTTTTTTAATTTCACTATATTTGGCACTTTTGACGAGCTGTCCGACAACACGTCTACACTTGACAAAATCAGTGCCCTGCTTTGATTGGTTTGATACATGAATATGAATCTTCTTGTTTTACTCTGAAGTAACGGTCGGATAAATACGAATGTAGGATGGTGGAGTACTGCTTGGGTAGCAACGCATTTATTTTCTTCTGTAGCCCATAGTGGCATACTTTGTCGAACGCCTTGGATATATCAAGGAATACCGCAGAGCAGGTTTTTCTTTCTTCAAAAGCATTGCATGCAAGAGAATAATAAAGAATCTTACGTAAGTTTTTAGCCGATTTTAACCGTTTCCAAGGTACACCACTTGGAGGTAACTTACTTTGTACCTTTTTTTTCTATTTTTTTATGTTTTTTCAGTTTTTTTGTTTTTTTTTCAGATTTTTTGTTTTTTTAGATTTCTTTTTATTTTTTTATTTTTAGATATTAAGATGTGTTACTATTTAAACTTAAGTTTGTAAATTTAAACATGCTGTGATGAAAATGTAACGACAGCTTTCTTTAAGCGACTTATAAAAGATGGTTCATTTAGCAAATTTATTTTAAATCTATTCCAATATTTATTGAACTCGCTATGAACTGACTCTCCCGCCTGCTCGGACCATAAACCTAAGCCATCATTATTCAAGAATATGATTGCTTCCTCCAAATGCTCCAGGATAATATGAATTTTTAGTGTTTGAGAAATTTCAGTACTTTTTAAGGCTTCACGGAGTTCTTTTAAATTTTTGTTAAAGTCAGTAAGATCAGCTTTTTTGGCAGCAAAGCACTTTTCAACAATTTTATTCATAGCTTTAAAGGCAGCAATATAAGGCTGTAAACGAAATGGTCCTGCAAGCTCGTAAATTTCAGGATCCTGCAATTTATCGGCCTCTTTAAGTAATTTTCGACATTGATTGCCTTCAAACATATCTCCTTGATAGCTCTTATGAGATATACCTAATTTATTCGGCCACAATAACGCTCTATATTTTCCAATTTCCTCAATTTTAACTATACCGTCCCAGAAAAGATGGTTGACAAACCCTTGTAATAGGTGTAGTTCAGGAGGAATGCACTTCTGAAGTACGTACAAGTTATCATCTTCAGTAGTGCCGTATTCAATGAATAAAGGGTGATTTACTGTACTGCGACATTCTTTAGACTTTTTTTATCATTACCCAAGCTCTTGAATTTAAAGTAGTCATCTTTTAAATGCTTGTAGGTCTTTAAATCAAGATTTTTGTCATCACTGCTTATATAATTTTCCTCAATCATTTTATTATAACTTTTTAATTCATTTAATGTGACGAAGCAATAAGGGCAAGGGTAGAAAGCCGTTGCAGTTTGCTGCCCATTGACCAATAGAACGAGCTTTAAATCTCTAACAAATTTAAATGGTATCTCATTGAGTTTCGTCAATTCAACCAAAATTTTAAAATTATCATAGGTCTCTTTAATCCGAGGCACTATGCCTAATAAAAGCAATTTAAATACACTAGTCAACTTACGTTTATTTGCCATACTTCCACCAGTAGAGTAAGTTGAAACATTTTTACTTTTATCCAAGTCATTTTCTTTCAAGTCGTCTTCTGGAATTGATATTGAAAGAGAAACTTTGAAGAAATCTTGTCCTCCAACTGCCATTACTTTTATTTTTGATTGTTCAATATGTTCAATGTTTCGATTTTCAAAGACAAAGTCTACGAGTTCTGATGCAGTAGCATACACAACTGGTCTGTGTTTAATACCATCTTGGGATGTTTCGAATTCGTAGAAACCTTCTTTATAAATGTGTTCCAGGATATTAGATTTTTCATACAAATGTTGATTGTAATTCTTGGGAACTGAGTTTCTCGGTTTAGTTGCCTTTGCCTCATTTTTAGAAAGTAAATCTTTTTGTTGCGAAGTATCATCAAAACACTTGTTTGCGTGAATATTTGTAGAGAAATCCCTAATTTGACCTCTACCTTTTTTTTCTTTTTTATGACTCGTAACTTGTGCTGTTAGACAGATGTAACAATTACAACCCATCGTTCTTGTTTCTTTTGATAATTTAAGATCCTCGTAATTGGGCATAGTTGGACAAGGTCTTTTGAAAATATCATTTCCATATTCATTTATAGTTAGTCGGCAAGAGCTACATAAACTTTTTGGGAATTTACTATTATAAATATTAAATTCACCATTAGTGTGCTTTTTTATAACTTTAATATGTTTTTCAGATAGCAAGAAATGATGGGAAGGTTTATTTTGGAAAATAATTTTTTTCCCACAAAGAGCGCATACTTTTGTGCGATTTTCTTCATGATCGCATTTATAAAGCGGATGCTGACTATTCACCCGACTATTCAGCTGACTATTCATTATTAATTAATCTTCTCATATAAGAATTTCTAAAACTAGAAAATACATTTGCCAGAAAACACTAATATTATATTAATAGTTTAAACTGTACTTTTCTATTGCGGGAAGCACTCGACTGCCCTCTGCCACCTAGCGGCATTTATCGTAACTAATATATAATATTATATATAATATAGCTACATAATATTGATATACGTATTATATACCATGTGTTGAGTATACAACACTTTTACATATCTATTTAGAAAATAACTTTTGATATTTATTCCAAATTGTTCCAACCTGAAATATAAAAATATGAATAACTTTTGAAAAGGAGCAGGTAGGATTTCAATTCCAACGGATTTTGCACCTATAATCATCAACAAATACAACCCAGCTTGCAGTTTTTGTCGACATTTTTATGCAACCTATCGATGCTTCCTGCCTACCGTGGTTAGGCGCTTCCAAAAGATAAATGTATTAATTTTAGGGAACAATTAGGTTTGAGATTCATGTAAGAAATCAAGTTTTGTGTATCTGAAAGTTTTTTTTTTTTTTAATTATAAATATGAAATGTAACTAAAAGTAGGAGTGTTGAAATAATTTGTATATTTTAGTTACATGGCAACATTATTTCATTCTCTTTAGACCTTCTGTCCTTCAGTCTTTTCTCAAGCTTATGTATGCAAGTAGGCTTTGCATATCAGTCTTGCTTTTGCCGTTACAAATAAAATACTGAATTGTTCTTTCACACGAAATCACGCGTTTTATTCAAAAATATCCATTGTACCGTAGAAGATAATGGAAAAACAGTCACTGTGAAAATAAATAATCACTGTGAAAATAAATAATCACCTGTAGATGGATATCCAGGTGTTCATTTGGGTGATGCAATCGGATGACTTTACACTGTGCATCCAAGTAAAGTGGAATGTTTCTATTTACGTTTACTCTTAGTTGATATTCCCTACCCAAGATCATTCGAAAGTTTGAAACGAGTTAATGGCCATCTTTGTTGTACTTATGAGCAAGCATGCAAAGAATTGAATTTGCTTGAAAATGATGATCAGTGGGATGCAACTCTTATGGATGCATGTGCAACAACTTCTCCACACCAAATAAGAACACTATTTGCCATCATTATTGCTACATGTTTCCCAGCAAACCCAAAAGAATTGTGGAGTAGTTACCAAGAATACATGACAGAAGATATCCTACATCAGGTACGTCGCATTACTGCAAATCCAAATTTGAATTATACAGATGAATTATATAATGAGGCATTAATTAAAATCGAAGACTTTTGAGTTAGGTATGATCGCACCAAATCGACCGATGCATGATGCATACAATGCAGAATTAAGACGTGAAAAAGAATATGATCGAAATGATCTGAACACATTTGTAACAACAAACCTACCAAAATTAAACACAGAACAAAGGCAGGCATATGACACAATTATAGACAATGTTGCAAATGAAAGAGGAGGAATATTCTTCTTAGATGCACCAGGTGGGACTGGAAAAACGTTTTTGTTGTCGTTAATTTTGGCCACCATTCGATCCCAGAATAATATTGCATTGGCTTTAGCATCATCTGGAATAGCGGCAACTTTATTGGACGGCGGTCGCACTGCACATTCTGCATTAAAGTTACCATTAAATATGCAAGTAAATGAAGAACCAACTTGCCACATTTCTAAAAATTCTGAAATGGGAAAGGTTTTACAAACATGTAAAATTATTGTATGGGATGAATGTACGATGGCTCATAAAAGATCTCTGGAAGCCTTAAATAGAACACTGAAAGATTTTCGAAATAACACAAACATATTTGGTGGTGCACTAATTCTATTGGCCGGTGATTTTCGACAAACTTTGCCTGTTATACCCAAATCAACTGCAGCTGATGAATTGAGAGCGTGCCTTAAATCTTCTAATCTGTGGAGATATGTTCAAAAACTCACATTAACTACTAATGTTCGTGTGCAGTTACAGAATGATCCAACAGCTGCTGAATTTTCCGAACATTTGTTGCAAATTGGAAATGGACGAAAGCCAATTTATAAGAATACAGGCATGATCACACTTCCAACTAATTTTTGTACCGTAACAGAATCAAGAGTACAATTAGTGCAAAATGTATTCCCAAATATTGCACAAAACTATCGAAATCAAGATTGGCTAAGCGAGAGAGCTATATTAGCTGCCAAAAATGTCGATGTCAATGAAATCAATGCCAGTATTTTGACTCAAATTCCAGGTGAAGTTGTCACATATAAATCAATTGATTCAATCACTAATCCCGACGATGTAGTGAATTATCCAATTGAATTTTTGAATTCACTTAATTTGCCGCAGTGATCATTATGTTGCGAAATATCAATCAGCCGAAACTATGCAATGGGGCAAGATTAGCAGTGAAACGGACAATGAACAATGTAATTGAAGCAACAATTTTGAAAGGCAAATTTAAAGGTGAAGATGTTTTGATTCCGCTCATTCCAATGATTTCAACAGATTTGCCTTTTGATTTTAAGCGACTTCAATTTCCCATTCGCCTTGCTTTTGCTATTACAATCAATAAGTCTCAAGGTCAAACACTTCAATTATGTAGATTTGACCTAACTTATCCATGATTTGGACATGGGCAACTGTATGTAGGACGTTCTCGAGTGGGGAAACCATCGTTACTTTATATTTATACACCGCATGAAAATAAAACCAAAAATTTTGTGTATAAGAAGGCTTTAGAATAAGTTGTTAGTTTACAATCATTAGAGTAAGTCACTAAAATAAATAAAACATTGTTATTAGAATAAGTTACAAAATAATGGCCGAGCATGAATTAAATGATGAAACAAGAAAAAAACTAAGAAAACTTTTCATTTATATTTTTCTTTCACCCAGCGAAGCGGGTGAGGGTCCGCTAGTTTATTTATATTTTTTTCATTAGAATTTCACGAATTTCCAAATGTTAGCTAATCATCTACTCATTCGGCTATGACGGCTATACAACAAACATAGCCAAATTTCACACTAGTACTTTTTTCACAGCAGCCATATTATATCGTTAAAATCGTTCAAATTAATCAGCACTGATGACGAAAGCTCCTCATTTTCGTTAAAATTAATCAGCACTGACGACAAAAACTCCTCATTTTCGTTAAAATCGTTCAAATTAATCAACACTGATGACAAAGTCACCTCATTTTCGTTAAAATCGTTAAAATTAATCAACACTAATGACAAAAACTCTTGATTTTCGTTAAATGCGTTAAAAAGTAATCAGATTGATATGACAAAAACTTCTCATTTTCGTTATCATAAAATGTTTTATTTAGAAATATATAAAATTAATTTTTTTTGTTTTCAATAAAAAACTTTTACATACCAGTTCGGTGTTTCATCAACAGAGATTCGAGCTCACGATTTTTGAAATTTTAGCCAAGCAAATTAATTAATATGGCTGCCGGAGAGAAATGAGAGGCAGAGAGTGACATACAAGTATAAACAAATCATGATGGAAAGAATAATTAAATGGTGCCTATCGTGGTACCGTTACTTTCCTCTCAGCGAATTTGACAATGAGTGACGTCATATTAGCACCAGTATGGCCAGATTAACATTTTAGTAACTTGACTTAGCATTTTTTTGATTATTTCGTCTCGGAATTTTAAGTTCTTTCTTCATGACATTTTTCTAGCCTGTTCTAAATAATTTTTTAAATAAATGTGTTATGGTTACGTACAATTTAATTTATGAGTTTTAGTTAAGAGAAACTCTTTTGTTAAGAGAACGACTTTTTTCCTATATTAGAGGTTATATAACAAGATAAGGGACTTTTTCGTGAAAATGTCGGTATGGCTATCGCACTTTGTGACAATATAATAGATTTAACTAATAGGAAATATGTTCTAGTGGAAACCGACCCTGTTTACATTTATCAGGATAGAACTTTCTTGTATCACATATCTAACCTTTCAAAAATACTAGCGCCGTACGAAAGTATAATCATATAATTCAGAGAACCAACCTGAAACTAAAGTTTTAGTGAACAAAATCGAAACTCTGAAAAAGTCAACTCATTCCAAATATTTATAGACCCAAAAGATCATTAATTTTTCTTTGTTCCGTGTTAAAATTCATTACTGACACACCAGATAACGATGACCTTGAAGAAATCAAAACATCACTTAATATGCTAATATTTAGAAAATAATAATAAGCAAAGAACAATTAATTCACAGTTCGAAAGAATACTCGAAACACCTGATCCCAAAACTGTAACCGAAAACATTGTTATAACAGAAGTTTATAATGACCTCCAATCAATAACAAACACTATAAATTTTGCGAAAACTAATGATTTTTATTCTGGCACATTAAATTTGAAAGATGTGTACGATTTAATAAACCACGAAGAACTAGATCTTAGAATAATTAATATATTAGAACATATATAAAAGAAGGAATTATAACAATATAGAAATATCTTATCCTCGAAACTAAATGTAGCCTATTTAATTTATATCCTTTAGCACATAAGCATGTTAAAATTAATTTAGACCCTAAGATCGCAAAAATATCAAAGAATATCCAAATGTATAACTTATATGAGTAACTTTATTTGTAAGTCGGAACCCTCTGACAATTATACTACAAAAGGATACATCATCCCATTGCGAAACAATCCATGAAAATAATGCTCCAGTCAGCATCCTAGAGAATGGATAAATTTTTACAGATTACCAGCACACTTGGAACAACATGCATATATCAGACCCTAAATTAATACACTTTAATGAATCTACGCAGACGATGGAACGATGAGCTGTATGAGCTTTACGACGACATAGACATAGCGCAGCGAATAAAGATCCAGCGGCTACGTTGGCTGGGTCATGTCGTCCGAATGGATACAAACGCTCCGGCTTTGAAAGTATTCGATGCGGTACCAGCTGGTGGTAGCAGAGGAAGAGGGCGGCCTCCTCTGCGTTGGAAAGATCAGGTGGAGAAGGACTTGGCTTCACTTGGTGTGTCCAACTGGCGCCGGTTAGCACGAGAAAGAAACGACTGGCGCGCTTTGTTAAACTCGGCCAAAATCGCGTAAGCGGTTATAGCGCCAATTAAGAAGAAGAAGAAGAATGAATCTACAACCATCGATAATATCATATATTACAACCATGAACGACAACTCAGAGAAATCATGCACAATCAACACAGCGAACAACTTGAAGTACTCCGCATCCTTTCCTCAAACTCAATCTACAAATTCACCACTAACTCTCAACATTTTTGATACCTATTGAAGAAAACCCAGTATATTTTACGTTCTTTATCATAATGGGTTTCCTTACTTTAGTAGTCATCACTTATGGTATGGTACATTTCTGGCGATACTATGAAAATAGAAGAATTCTTCACAGGCAAAGACAAATTGACGAACTATACGAAATCGAAATGAACCGTCTTGAACAGAAAGTCGCAGCAGCATCATAGCGGGGATGATCCGTTTTAAGAGAGAGGAGAGTTAACGATGTTAGTACAAAGACACATACATATGTATGTATATAAATTTATACACCACATACATATATACACTTCACACATACATGCATGATCATTGTTTACAAACAAAATGCCAATAAACAAGAACCTTACAAGACAGTGCTGAGCACTTTCGACAAAAACTCCAACGCATTTACAAGTACCTATATTTTATTACCCTACAAGACAGCTGAATATCATATAAGATTCATATTATCATCATCACTGTCCTCATCCAACTACACATTTTCGATCTAGCCATGGGAAAGTTCTGATAGTTTCCCCTTGTCGGTGTGATATTCTATCTCTCTTTTACCAATAGCAATTCTTATAACTGAAAAATATATCTACTATGCTCTAAAGGCAAGAAAACTAATCATTTTTATTCGTACAGTGTAATAACTGCTGACAACTAAACTCCTCATTGTTGTCATCACAAACTTCTCAGCATCATACTTTCCATTTTTGTTATCAAAAAGTAATCGGCACTGATGGGCCAAACTACTCATTTTCGTTATGAAAAAGTAATCAGACTGATGACAGAAACTTCTCATTTTCGTTATCATTAGAGATTTAGAAATATATAAAATCTATATATATAAAATTTCAGCGGTTTTTCGCGTTGTGATGAACTTTACGGAGAATGGCTCAACCGATTTTAATCAAACTTTGCCACATTGAAGAGACACATGTGGAGAAGGTTTGTAACTATGTTTGGTTAAAATCTCCTTTACTTCTTCGTCAACACACAGTATACACGAGGCAGCGTTCTTTTTACGTGTGTGGTTGTTATTGTAAACGGCTGCATGGAGCGTACATTTTACTCACATATGTACAAGTTAACGCAGCAGTATTTATGCCTAAATTTTCATTCCATTACATACATTTCAATGGAATGCAAACATACATACATATACATATATTCATATAGTAGTGGCTGCACGCCTGCATTCGCACAGAATAGAAACATACAAATTAGCAGGCACAGCTGTAGCTGACCGCCTGCAATAATTAATCGTAACACAATGCTGCTGTGACTAACTTAACACTTTGCTTAAATACTTCTTCTTTACACCCACACTTCGGGATAACCGAAGCAAAACCATTAGCCTGAACCTGAACAGGTCGTCGCTAAAAACGTACTTAAGCATGGCCGTTTTCTTAGAAGATTACCAAAGGTTATCAGTAATAGTGCATAGTGAAAGTAAGTGTTAAAACTAACAAGAAAGTGTTTTATTTGGTAAAGTGTTCAAGTGAAGCAGTTTCCCGGCATCAACCAAAGAGATAAAAAAAGTGCGTCAGAAATATTTAAGAGAAGAGATTGTTTTCACATTTTCCAACGATATTTTCACGAAAAATTTACAAAATGTATATTAATTTTGCAAATGATTGATAACAAGTGAAACAGTGAATAAATGGTGTGAAAAATACACATATATAATTAATATTTTAGAAGTTTTTACTTAAGATATTTAAGAAAAGAGATTGTTTTCACACTTTCCGTAGATATTTTCAAGAAAAGTTTCAAAAATATATATTATTTTTGCTGATCATTTCCCATTTCTGTTCTGTGTAATTTTCATTTCAACGTGTGCTCACAGTTCAATTATATTTTTAAAAGATGGCGCTAACAGTATGTTAATTCGAATTCCAGTTTAAAAACAAGAAAAGTAGCAATCAAGAGCTCAGAGTGACATAAAGAAGACCACTTTGATTCGGTAAAAGAAATGCCAAGAGGACGTAATACACGTCACAATAGAAATGTGCAAAATCACCAACAAAATGAAAGTGAGGAAAATCATGCTGATAAATTAAGTCAACAAAGAGATCGTACTAGGTCACGTTCTCAAAATCGGCCAATAAATATCAATTCTGTAAATTTGAATGGTGCAGCATTTCAATATAATCCACATCTTGATTATTTTGATTTATTACACACACACAATGTTTTGGTGCAAAGTTTTAAAACAACAATCGGAAGATTGTCATCTGATAATCATAAAATTAAAATTGATGCAAATAAAACGACTGCCGGCGAACATCGTGGAAGATACAATCAACCAACTTCAAGCAACGAGGTTGCAATTGTTATATCTGGAGATGAATTTCAACCAAGAGACATTGTTTTGCAAAGAAGAAATGATACACTGCAACGTGTTAATGAAACGCATCGAACATGTATCTTATGTTCTGTCGTGGTGAAGATGGTTATTCGATTGATATAAAACAAATAAACCCAGCAAATGGTCAAGAAACAAATAAAACTGTAAGCGCAATGAATTATTATGCATACAGAATCATGATAAGAGAAAATCAAGAGAATCACATTTTAAAATGTCGTAAATTATTTCATCAGTATATTGTTGACATGTATGCGAAAATAGAAACAGAACGATTGAATTACATTAGATTCAACCAAAGAAAATTGCGCTGTGACGAATATATACATTTACGAGATGCAATTAACAACGATACCGACGTTAATAACATTGGTCAAATGATAATATTACCTTCATCGTATACAGGCAGTCCAAGGCATATGCATGAATACGCCCAAGATGCAATGTGCTATGTCAGAAATTATGGTCGACCCGACTTATTCATAACTTTCACATGTGAAAGGAAATGGCCTTTCGAATTTTCTTTATTTCATAAACGTTTTATTCAGCTCTTCGACATTTAAAAACTAAAATATTTTTAGTGACAATTTCAAAAACTAAATCTTCTCCGGCCTTAAAGGAATGGCCTACTGAGTTTTCTTACACTCGGCCTCTCCTGACATACTGGTGCGACCCCGCTCAGGTTCCGTAGATTCTCCTGTAGTCTCATCTTCGTCTGTTTCGATATCGTCGCATGGTGGTAGGTTACACAACAATTTCAGCTTATCAGATGCGTACACCGATGAATAATGTCTCTGCTTCCTGTGTGAACCTGGCAAGTCCTCAACCACATACCGATCATTACCAAGAGATGCCGTGATTATGAATGGTCCTTTGTAATGTGGCTCTAATTTTCGTGAATGCCCGGTACTCATTGGTTCATTGTCGACGAGCACCAAATCATCTACATTGTATACTGTTGGTTTATTGTGCTGATTGTCATATTTGAGTTTGACTTTCTGTCTTGCCTCGTTGATTTTGACTGCTGCCGTACGTCGGACCTCTTCCAAATCAGTATCGTTAACTGCACAGTGTTCGTCTTGTATTGCTAATAATATTTTGTTTTGTAGGACATCTCGGGGGGCGTAACCCAACAGTAGCTCTTGAGGTGTCTTAGTAGTAGTTTTGTTTTTCATTGAGTTTATTGCCCACTGTATTTCTCGTAACCTTTCGTCCCAACATCTATCTTCGGTGGTAATTGGCAACAGCATTGACAAAATTGTTCTGTTTGCTCGTTCTGCGTGTCCGTTTGCTCTGGGAGTACGCACAGCATTCTTGATGTGTTTTATACAGTTGTCGTTGCAATATTTCGTGAATTCTTTCGAAGTGAAAGCGGTACCTCTGTCTGTCACAATTCGTGCTGGCATACCGACGTAACTACTAACTTCGTTTATTATTTCTAGTACAGGTTTGGTGTTGGTACTCTTGACCACTCGTATGACTGTGAATTTTGTAAAGGCATCAACTAAGACCAGCAGATGCTCGTTTCTCTGTTTACTTTTAGGGAATGGACCTAAATGATCTAAGTGCACTGTCTTGAACGGAATTGGTTCTATATCGTCGAAATGGTATTCCCCTTCTCTTCGCCCTCCTCGATCTTTGTTATAGGCGCATTCTACACACGACTTGATGTACGATTTGACATAATTCCTCATCCTTGGAAACCATAAATAACTCAGTAGTCGCTGGATAGTTTTGTCAACACCTAAGTGACCTGCATTATTATGACAATCATACAGAACTTTTGATCGAAGTGCCTTTGGTACAACCCACAATTTCGCACCTTCATATTTCTTGTACAATCGACCATTCTCAAGTATATATTTATCTAACGTTTTAATATCTTTTGACTTCACTTTATCGACTATTTGCTTGACATCAACATCCTGTATCTGCATACTAAATAACCAGTCCTGCTCGTCTATACCTGTTTTCAAGACACACAAGGACGCTTCGTCCACTTCACGCGATGCTTCTACTGGGGACCTACTCAACGCGTCGACATGTTCCATCCGCTTACCGGAACGATGCTCTATTTTTATGTCGTACTCTTGCACTTTGAGCCACCAGCGCGCTATGCCGGGATGAGCTCTTTCTTGGCCATTGCTGTTTTGATTGCATTGCAGTCGGTTATTACAGTAACCTCTTTCCCGTAGACATAATATTTAAAACGCTCTAATGTTTCCACTACTGCAAGAGTCTCCAACTCGTAACTATGATACTTTTTCCATTTTCGCTCGTGGATCGACTAAAATATACTACCGGCTTCCAATCGTCTTCTTCAAGTTGCAATAACACGCCAGCTAATCCAATGGAACTTGCATCGGAATGGATCTCATGCTTGGCTTCAATTCTATATGACGTCATCACCGGTTTGGACACCAGCGCCAACCTCAGCTCATCGAAAGCCCTTTGCTGTTCTTCGCCCCATCGAAAATTTTGTTCCTTACAAAGTAAACATCGCAGTGGCTCTGATTTAATGGCATACCCTGCCACGAACTTTCTAAAGTATCCACTCAACCCCAGAAATTGTCGTACTTCAGTTACATTCTTAGGTATTGAAAAATTTGTAATAGCTATTGTTTTTGCTGTACCTGGACTAATTCCGCTTGGAGTTAATGTATGGCCCAAGAATTCAATTGTTTCTTTTGCAAACTCGCATTTCTTCAAATTCAAAGTCAAATTAAGCTCTCGTAATGCATCAAGTACACGCCTCAATTTGGCCAACATTTCATCGACAGTTGAACCCCCTATCATAATGTCATCCATGTAGTTCACCATATTTTCATTCTGTGTTCGTTCTTTTACCTTTGCCATCAAGCGTTGGAAGACTACTGGGGCATTCTTTAGCCCAAACGGCATTCGTTTAAATTGATACAACCCCTCTGTGGTTACGAACGCAGTATATCTACGACTATCTGGATGTATCGGTATCTGATAATACCCACTATTCATATCTAATACTGTGAAATATTTATAACGTTTTGCTTCATGAAGTTGTTCTTCAATATGCGGCATTGGATAAATTTCTTTTCGGGTATGTTGATTCACCTTACGATAGTCTACGCATAATCTCGATTCTCCATTTTTCTTTTTCACGAGTACAATTGGACTCGCATATTCAGATTCTGACATTTCTATTATATCGTTAACTAATAACTCTCTAATCATCTGTTGAACCAACACTTTCTTCGGCTCTGGTATACGGTATGGGTTTTGTGCAATAGGTACATTAGTATCTAACTTAATTTTCATGGATAATGCATTTGTCTGTCCTATCTCACTGATATTATTTGCAAATATATCATTGTACTCGTTCAACAGTCTGAATAGCTTTCCCCCCTGCGCACTTTCAAGTTCTCCACATATTATTTGATTTTTATTTATAACTTTGCGTTCAGATACCGTCGTTTCTCGATTTTCCGCGATCGGTAGATATTCGAATTTCAATTGTCCACTGTTTATGTGCGCGACAATATTCCGATTGAAAATCTCTTTTCCAAGCAATACATCTGACGTTAACAACTCGTCATCCACTATATATAGTATTACATTTACTTTTACACTGTCAATTTTTATTTCAGTTTTCATCAACTCACTTGCATACCGCGCACCTCCACATATGCCCTTTATTTTTAACACGCAAGGCTCTGTTTCAATTTCGAATTTATCAGCACATGATTTCCGTATCATGCTGCATTCACTTCCTGTGTCCACGAATGCTTTTATTGCTTGATTTTTAACATACACCAGTTTAATACAAAATTCCTCATCGCACTCGACTTTACGGTTTGTCATTGTAGAATTTCTCTTATTACGCTCCACAGCCTCAACCTTCGGGTCAACTTTCTGACCATCACCATACTGCGCTTTTCGTAGTGGCTTAGAACATCTGGTCGCTATATGACCTTCTTCAAAACAATTATAACACTTTATCTTACTTTTATTCTCAGCGCTACCTTTATTCCCGTCATTATTCGTGTTTCTATTTTTGTTTTGTTCAAACTTCAAACCTGGAGTACTATTACGATTTTTATCATACTCGTCAAGCGTTTCGCGCAAGTGTCTCATCGAATCAAATCGCATTGGAGCAATTGCCGTTTGCAGTTCCCGATTTCGTAATCCGTTCCGCGTATATTTTATAATCGCTGATTCACTCAAATTATATCGCTGCCCAATGGCACTCATACGAAAACAATATTCCACGACTTTTTCATCAAATTTACGCACCGAACTGTTCATTTTGTAATGTATCTCTGCCTCGTTTGGCTTAGTACCGAATTCTTCTATTAACCTTTCCGCGAAAATTGTCCAATTCGAGTAACACTCTGGTGAAGCATCTAACCATAGTTTGGCAACACCTTTCAACTTGCTAAAAACTGCTAGCATTAAACTTCTTTCGTTCCACTGATAGGCACTATGCGCTTGATTAACACGTTCTACAAATTTTTCAACCGGCAAAGAAAGTTCATTCGTTGGATCAAAGGTAGGTAAAGTTTCAGCAATCTCTTTCACCGAACACCTTGCACTCGAAGAATCTACCATTGATACCGGGGTAGTTGCAGTTTCTACACTCGCGGCCGTTTGTTCTACACTTGGTCGTTGCTCACGGCTTTGTTGTTGCAACAAAGTAGTGATGCCTTGCATCATTTCCCGCAACTCGTTAATTTGCTCTGGCATTGTACACCTTTCGTCCATATTTATTTCGTCACTGTTTTCAAAATCGCATAACCGCTGGACTAGTTCTGCCTTAGAACCAGTCGTAGGTTTTTCCCGTTCACGCAGCAGCGTTTTAAGTTGTTCCACTCTTAAATTCACTATTTTCGGCATTTTCCCCGCACAATATGTACATTCGTACACGCTTGCACCACTCGTTTTTTTGTATATCTGCTTGTTCCTTGCTCCCTTTCAACTCTCGCTTTCCACACATTAACACGCACGTATTAATCTGCTCATAGTTTTTTTCCCACGACCGTCGCATGTATTTTATACACTACGCCATATATGCATGCATCTTGCCAACGCGCATAACAAAGCACGAATTTATGCGCATTCATACAAAAAATAGGAGTCAGTATCCCACTTCTGACCTGAAAGGAAATGGCCTTTCGAATTTTCTTTATTTCATAAACGTTTTATTCAGCTCTTCGACATTTAAAAACTAAAATATTTTTAGTGACAATTTCAAAAATTAAATCTTCTCCGGCCTTAAAGGAATGGCCTACTGAGTTTTCTTACACATGCAATCCGAAATGGTATGATATTAAGAATCATTTATATACAGGGCAATCAGCTACTGATAGGCATGACATTACTGCAAGAGTGTTTAGACGAAAGCTACAGTCTCTAATGGATTTCATTGTAAAACATAAGTAAAGAATGGCAAAAAAGAGGCTTGCCTCATGCGCATATTTTGATTTGGTTAAAACAAAAACTAACCAGAGATAAAATTAATCATACTATATGTGCTGAAGTTCCAGATATAAATGAAGATCCAGAATTACATACTACTGTAACCAAAAACATGATTCATGGACCGTGTGGTACGTTAAATCAAAATTCTCCATGTATGGTTGATGGTAAATGTTCAAAAAACTACCCAAGGCAATTAATTGCTGAAACAATGACTGGAAATGATGGATATCTGTTGAAATAATTTGTATATTTTAGTTAAATGGCAACATTATTTCATTCTCTTTAGACCTTCTGTCCTTCAGTCTTTTCTCAAGCTTATGCATGCAAGTAGGCTTTGCATATCAGTCTTGCTTTTGCCGTTACAAATAAAATACTGAATTGTTCTTTCACACGAAATCACGCGTTTTATTCAAAAGGTTATGGGCCCAGATCCCATAGGTCGCGCGAATTGCTAAATATCAATAATTGGTTCATATTAATAATTAACAAAAAAGAAAACGTATTATTTTATTATAATGTCTTCGGAAAGTGACATCAAAATTGAAAAACTGCAAGATAGCTCACAGTGGCTGACATGAAAGTTTCAAATGGTACAAATTTTGGAAGCTGGTGACATGTATGGTGTGGCCAACGGAGAAGAGCTATTGCCCAGGACAGGTGAGCAAGAACAAAAGAATTGGCGTAAAATTGATGCTAGAGCTCGCCGGACAATAAGTACAGCATTGGGAAAACAACCGCTTATGCAGATTCTTAACTGTGTTCGTGCGAAGAGTATGTGGGATACACTCAAAAGTGTATACGAGCAAACATCAACAGCGAGTGTTTTGTTTTTGCTGCAGAAGTATTACAGTTATGCAAAAGATACAGAAGATGATATTGCAACTTTTTTGTCGAAGTTAATGGATATTGTACAGCATCTTCGTGATCAGGGCGAAACCATATCAGACTCGATGATTATGACAAAAATTTTAACTTCGTTGCCTGCGGAATACAATCATTTCCATAATGCTTGGGAATCGGTGCGTTCATCTGATCAGAATTTGAACACCTTGAGAGCCAGACTAATGGCTGAAGAAATTCGTTTGAGCGCTCAAGAAAAAAATAAAGTAGAGGCGTTTGTAGTCAGGCATCAGAATCGGCAAAATACGAAGAAGCAACTAAGTAAAAGCAGCAGAACAACAACAAAAGGGCATGTTTTAAATGTGGTTCTAAAGAACATTTTAAACGGGACTGTCCGCAAATGGCAAAATCCGCAAAGAATGAGACTCTACGTAAAAATGTCGAAGCGCTGGTGCAGAGAACATTGATGAATAGAGAAGTCTCACGAGCTACGAATAGTGTGAGTTGTCAAAAATGAAGTGAAACCGCGAACACTATTTCACCTCGCTTAACTCGACAGCGGGGAAGTTCTTAACAGGGCTGATTACACTGAATTATTTACAAGTACATTGGCTCTGCTCAGTTTTTGGTTTCTGTATGAAATCAAATTGACGAATGCCGACGGCATTTTGCAAGGCATTTGCTTGTGCATTTCTATGTTCCCTTGATAAACGAAAATTTATTCAATTTATATTTTCAAACAAATATAACCAAATAAAGATTTTTAACAACATTTAAAATCAAAGTAACTTTAATGTTTGTTGCTTTAATTTTAAAAGAAAAATTTAAACAAAATACATTATAAAACGACCTCACATTTTGTTGTGCGCGTTTTAGTAAATTTGATGAAAATTTTTACTAATTTTTCGAGTCGAAATTAATTTTAGACAAGAATTCAAAGTGCATATTGATGAATATATGTATAATATATGTACATATGTATATCAATATATGTATATATACATAGATCATGATAGTTATATTTGTGCAAAAGTTCAATTGCCTCTTCAATTCTTATATTGTAGTATTACAAATGTATGTGCACACGCACTGCAGCTGCAATGACCTATCTCACGACGCATTGCCTTATCATATTTATGTACATTTATGCATTTTTTGTTCCTTTGCCAAACGAATTTTTTTTCAATTTACAAATGTATTTTACAGGGAATAATTCATATATGTATGCATTTTATAGATAGTATAAAACTTTGAAATTTAAAATAAATAAAATAAAACTTCAAAGAAACATATTTGCATACCTATGTATATGGGACAACTAAGTTCTATTGCATCTTTAATAAATATAGTGTTGCACGCATATGTATGCACTGAAGCAACATGACCTACCTCACGAACATCGCCTTATCATATTTCATGCAATAATTAGAGAGTAAATATTCGAATGATCGAATTCCTGCAAATGCTAAAACAACGTCTTCTGCATATGCATCGACGTACGTGCATGTGCGTATATGCACACTTGATGCCCTAACTATATCTATGTACGTTCAATTGATCAAATCAAAAAATTCTGTATACAAAACGCTTCATTACCAGGCACACAGGAAGATGGCATATGCAAATATAAATATGTGAATTGAATTCAAGCAAATCAATGCTTATTAATATACACATATGCATGTACATACAACCACACACACAGGGCACTCACTTTATTCCTCAAAATGCGTATGTCGTCCAAGCTAAAATTCTATGCCTAGCGACTACAAGAACAAAATGCAGTCTTAGGCGCAGGCGTAGTGGCCATCATTCTAGTTGACATAGCGCTGAACAGTCGCAGCGGCGCCGAACAGTTTCAACTATTGTACTGTGCAACAAAAATTCATTGATAAATTCGAGCTCATAGTTCTAAGAGCAAGTACTTTCATTCATAAAACGAGCCGCCCATATGCCAATTTTCTCGACAATTCGAAAATAGTCAATATTGGAATATTTCGCGTAGAATTATTTGCCAATATTTGATAAATCTTGAATTTTTGTCAAGTCGAGTGCCCGCGGCTTCGTACATATGTATGCATCAATATATGTACGTAAATATGTGTATATGTACAATGCTGTGCCTATGAATATGCGCTGCGCCATGAGTGCGCGCTGGATTTCTTGAGAACTTTACCGTTTTATTTTGAGCTGTCGCTAGTGAGCATACATACACACAGCATATACATATGCGCATATGTATATAAATTCACAAATTCACAAATTTACATTTGCATATGCCATCTTCCTGGTAATGAAGCGTTTTCTATAGAGGATTTTGACTCAGTTGAAGCAGAGAATGTTAATGCAATGAGAAGGTGCAAATGTTACTGTAAGCTTTTTTTAGTACAATTGAGATTTGAAAGATTTGAAGTAAGGGAATTTAGCACACCGAGTTTATAGACACCTCACTGACTTTTGCCCACACAAAAATTAGAAACACCACACATCTTTCACTTCAACACACAACACATTTCTCACCTCGACATTAAACCAATTAAATTTTTACTATTTTCATATTTTTGAAATAATAAGCGAATACGTAAAATTGATTACATAATTTTTTTTTTTCAATTACATTAAAAAAAACGATTAAAAAAAAAAAAATTATAAAAAAAAGTTTGCGCCGGGAATTGAACTCGAGTCTAACATGTGGCGAGGAAAAATAGGCGGTGCGTTTATTTCTTCGACTGCTTATTTTTTACCATTTTGTTACTTTTGAAATGATAAGCGGATACATAAAATTTATTACAAATTAAAAAAAATAAAAATAAAAAAAAAATTTAAACACAAAAAAAAAAAATGTCCACCGAGAATTGATGGCGAGTCACGTGGGGAGGATAAATACGCAGAGCGTTTATTTCTGCGCCTGCGTTGTGAACAAAAGGTTTTGTGCATGCGCGCGACGCGAATAAATTTTAATAAAGTTCTGAAAGTAATTCATGAAGCTTTTCATTACACACATATGTACTTAAATGAACGTACATATACTTTACATGTAAAGAAATGATGGTATATGATAATATACATAAGTACATAATATGTATGTACATGTCAATAGGAGGTATTTGCATTCAGAAAAAAAGAACGGTTTAAGATAAATCAACACTTATTTTATATTGTATGTCAATTTATAGTTTATGTATTCGACAGCATTTACATACATATGTATGTATGTACATTTGTATATGAAAAACAATAATGCACAAGCGCAAGAACATCATATCACATATGCAAGTATGCCCAAATAACCTTGACTTATGTATGTACACATGTCATAGCACATCACATTCTTACAAGAAATCAAATACACATACGCACTAGTGAACGAGTTTCTTTCTAACAAGTGCAAAAACAATTCTGCTCTATGTATGTATATATACCTAGTTTATGTCCTAGCATATATACATACATACATACATATACGAGTATACCTACTTGCCTTCTAAACTTCCTACAAAATAATTGTATTCATATGTTACTACATCCATGCACGTTCATACATTCATGCATATATGCGCGAGCACAGCGCTCCCTTCTTGCTTCCGTGTACTTTTGTCTTTCACCAGTCGATATTCCTAATATTATACTTACAAAAACACAATACTTTGATAGACGCAAAAGCAACAGCAAGCGCAACGCGATGGCCGCTTTGCCACCACAAATTCTAAAATGTTCTAGAACACAACAAAAACACATACCTCACATGCGCATGTCGCCCAAAGCTAAAATCTAAGCCTAGCGACTACAAAAACAAAATACATTCGTAGACGCAGTCGCTGCGGCCATGATTCTATCAGCGACGGTGCTGAACAATTTAGAACAAAAACAAAAAGTTCATTCATAAGTTAGAGCTCATATTTCAATTTCATTCATAACGAGCCGCCCATATGCCAATTTTCGCGACCATTCGAAAATAGTCAATATTGGAATATTTCGCGTGGAATTATTTGCCAATATTTGATAAATCTTAAATTTTTGTCACGTTGAGTGGCCGCGGCTCCGTATGTATGTATGCACCCTTATATGTATGTAAATATGTCTTCTAACTGTGCGACAGTCGCGAGTTAATGCGACTTCCAGCGAATCACACATTGCTGTCCGCAAAGCCGCATATATGTACCTTATGATCAGAAAGTACCGGGAATGTTTAAATTAAACAAAACAGAGTTAAATTTAAGGCAAATTTATATTATCTCCTTCAAAATATGACCCGTCTGAAGCAACACACATGTGCCAACGTTTAACCCAGTCCTCCAAACACCCCCGGCAGGCCGATTTGTATTCTCTTTGATCAGTGCGATGGCGCGTTATCATCACGCAAAATCCAAGAATTGTTTGCTCACATTTCCGGCGGTTTGTAACACACAGCATCTCTCTAAGGTTTCAAAACGGATAAATAATATTCTCTATTGACTGTCTGGCCCGATGGAAGGTACTCATGGTGGACTATGCCTTGGCAATCGAAGGAAACAGTCAACATCACCTTCCCGGTTCTTTTTGCTCATAGGGTATACATATCCCATCTTTTCACTGACGGACAAGAAGACGGTCGCAGTTGTTGTTTTTTATATGCATACATTTTGCGTTCGTTGAAGTTTGTATATATTTGTATACATATGCGTGTATGCGCGTTTGGCTTTCTGGATGCATCCATGGATATTAGAATATTTTCTCATCAATATGTGTATGTAAGTAGTTCAGATTTGACTAAAGGGATTAAATATAGGAATGCATATTCATATGATTGCCTTTATGGCT
This sequence comes from Anastrepha ludens, assembly GCF_028408465.1. Classification (NCBI taxonomy): domain Eukaryota; kingdom Metazoa; phylum Arthropoda; class Insecta; order Diptera; family Tephritidae; genus Anastrepha; species Anastrepha ludens. Next base: position 27,294,969 of record NC_071503.1, read on the forward strand.
GTTTTACATATAAATTAATTCAAAAGAAGTATGAATAATGTTATATAGAAAATAAATTTCTAAATAACAGGTATTAGAAAAACCTGAATACACTATTTTAAATCAATTCTAATTAAACCAAATATAAAAAATGAAATAAAAATATCGAACAAAAAGCTGTGTACAGGACTTGAACCTGAGTCAAATATGGGACGATATACTGCATACACAACATGTATTTCACGATTCCGCTAAACTACAATTACTAATGAGCTTTTCTAAATCACTCATTTATTCGATTCGCAGTTTTATATGCACATATTCTGCGTTAGTTGAAAGTTTGTATGCGTAATTATATGCATATGTATGTGTGTTTGCGCGTTTGGCTTTCTGGACGGATATTAGAATGATATTTTCTCATCAATATAATTTGGATTTGATGAAATAGATTATAGACATATGTACATATTTTCTGTTTTGATTGATTTATATAAAAATCAGGTCATATCCAGTATGAACTATTTTATACCGAAAAGAAATTTCCATTTATAAAATACAAAAAAAACAGTATTTTAAAGAAATTTTAATTAAAATAAACTCAAAAATTTTACAAACTTTCCTGGTTTGAATTGTAAAAAAAAATGTGCAAGAAAAAAAATATGGCTTCAGGACTTGAACCTGAATTAAATACGTGCCAAAAAACAAAGCGAATAATTCCGCCGACTTTAGCTTCTGCACCACAAACTAACTGCCGCGCGGCCTTCTTAATCGCAAATTTATTCGCTTCGATTTCCTTAGTAGTGTGCCGAAAAATCTTATGAACTTCCTCAGTAGTTTGGTAAACGCAGAAAATATCTGAATTCCTGTCCTAGCGTGGTAAGTAAATATAGAAACCCTCCACTCGCGTCACTCGCGTGGTAAATATCTGCAATTCCCACCTCGTGAGGAAAGTTGAATTTGAAATTACCTTAGTTTGAATCTACAAATTAGAACTCGAAAAAAGCTCATTTAACATTTGCTCTTTCTCATTGCATTAACATTCTCTGGTTGAAGGGATTCAACAAAGTTTTACAGACACCAGACAGACAGACATAACATATGTATATAATTTTGGATGATTTGGAAAAATTCAAATATATAGGTCATATTAAAAAGCTACCTAACATTCTTTGCTTCTAATCACCAACAAATTCTTATCGACTGCTGCTAAATTTACATAATTCAGCCCCTCACTGTTAATTTTTGTTGAAAAATGTGTCTATGGTGAAATTGTCTTCGCGAGACGAGTACCCCTCGAAAATGAACACTTTCCTGTCATTAAGACTTCTCTATACATCAATGTTCTCTGGCTGGTGTGTGGAGAAAGTGTAACGGGTAAGCAAGACAGCTGGGTACTTGATTCGGGTGCAACCTATCACATGAGCAAGCGGCGAGATTGGTTCACTACGTTTGAACAGTACAATGATATGGTCAAAGTTGGCGATGGGCGTGCTATTAAAGCAGCAGGAAAAGGTGACATCAATGTTTTAGTTAATGACGGTCAAGAATGGATGCAGAAAGTTTTGACAAATGTGCTTTACGTGCCGGACATTACATATAATTTGTTTTCACAAACAAAGGCGCTAGATCGTGGTTTTCATTTTCGATGGGATAGCGGTAACTGCAAATTCGTTAGAAAAGACGGAAGTACTGTTGCAGTGGGAGTTCGTCATGGAAAATTGTTTCAAATGCTGATCAAGGTTCCGGAGATTAGCATGGTAAATATTTCGGTAAGTGAGAAGTTAGCTTTGCGTACGTGGCATAATCGACTGGGTCATCAGAATTCGACACATGTTAGGCAGTTCCTCAAGAGCTCCAATGTAGATTTCATTGAAGAGGAATTTACGTGCGAAGGATGCATACTGGGTAAGCAACATAGAGGCAGCTTTAAATCGCGTGAAGTGAAGTCGAAAGGCTGTGGATAACTCTGTTTTGCGGTCCAATGCAAGAAAAATCGATCGGCGGGGCTAGATATTTTCTGCTTATTAAAGATGACTATTCACATCTACGTTTCGTGTATTTCATGAAAGAAAAATCAGAAGCACCTGGTGCTATCAAAAGTTTTTTGATGCAAGCTGAGAAAATGGATCAAAAAATGATCAAGCGAATGCGGACAGACAATGGGCTTGAGTTTGTCAATGATAAGTTGACTAAGATTTTTAATCAGTTTGGAGTTAAACATGAACTCACAGTACCGTACACGCCGCAGCAGAATGGTGGTGCAGAGAGAGAAATGCGAACAGTGATGGAAATAGCACGGACGATGCTTTACGCAAAAGAAATGCAGCTTAAATTTTGGGCGGAAGCAGTCAATACGGCAGTATACGTTTTGAATCGTACGGTAACCAGTACGGTGGCACAGAAAACGCCATATGAATTATGGTATGGGCAGCCTGCAAAATTTAATCATTTGCGAAGTTTTGGTGAAGAAGTTTACGTCCATTTACCTAAGGAAAAGCGGCGCAAGTTGGATGCAAAATCGTGGAAGGGAATTTTCATCGGGTATGCTGACAATCACAAAGCTACTAGAGTTTGGAACCCAAAACATCAAAAAGTGGAAATTTCGTGTGATGTGCAACTCCTTCCGGAAACAGTGACGTTTAAATTGCAAACAGATAAAATGCAAGAAGAACGCTTTGAAAACTTGCATGACGCTGAGAAGTGTCAAGAAGAAGACACACAAGATAACGACGTTGAGATAGTTGACAACGATGATGCGGTAAATGTAAGCAACAAGAATAACAACGATAGAAGTTGTATAGCTAGTCGTCTACGCAGCAGAACAACTGCACAACATACGGCGGCTATTATGATATGTCAGGAGCCTAAATCATTTGCGGAGGCTATGCAGTCTAACGAACGCGAAAAATGGCAGCAAACTATGGATGATGAATTTGACTCATTGATCGAAGATGGAGCGTGGACACTGGTTGAAAAAACTTCAAATCAGAAAATCATTGACAATAAGGGGGCTTATAAACTCAAACAAGATACTGAAGGGAAAGTTGAACGCTACAAAGCACGTTTGGTTGCACGGGGTTTTACTCAAGAGTATGGCGTTGACTACGAAGAAACTTTTAGTCCAGTGGCAAGATTTACTTCTATTCGATGCATTTTGGCTATGGCAGCAGTTCGTAAAATGCATCTTATGCAGTTTGACGTAAAGACGGCATTTTTGTATGGCGACCTAAGCGAAAACGTTTTTATGCAACAGCCGAAAGGGTATGACGACGGGAGTGGCCGTGTATGCAAACTGGCAAAAAGTTTATATGGACTCAAGCAAGCGTCACGCAGCTGGAATAAAACATTTACAGATTTTCTTCAACATTTTGGGCTCAAGATGTCAAGTTACGATCCATGTGTTTTTTCGCACAATTCTGAAGATGGGTGTTTGATTTTGGTAATCTACGTTGATGATGGTCTAGTTGCAGCAACAAATAGCGAGCTCATTACGGAGCTCATGAAGCATCTACGGAAATTCACCGCGACGCTGATGGTTCAATTTTCATCGGTCAAAATGCTTATGCCAACAAGGTAATTGCAAGGTTTAATATGCAAAATTCTTCTTTTGCAGTCACACCTGCTGACAGTTCCACCAATTTGAGCGATTTTGACAATGATGGTGATCTGATAAAGTTTCCCTATAGAGAGGCAGTCGGGAGTCTTATGTATCTGGCGGTGGGTACAAGGCCGGATATAGCCTTTGCTGTGTCAAACGTGAGTTGGTATATTGAAAAGCCGACGGCAGCGTACGTTAAAGCAGTGAAACGTATACTGAAGTACCTCAATGGAACGATGAACATGGGTATATTTTATAAAAGTAGCAGCGATCTTGAATTACGTGGTTATAGCGATGCAGACTACGCGGGTGATATTCAAACGCGAAGGTCAACATCAGGTTGTGTATTCATGGTCGGCGATAGCATAGTGAGTTGGTGCTCAGAACGTCAGAAGTGCGTATCTTTATCGACTACAGAGGCCGAGTACATTGCTGCTTCTGGTGCAGTGAAAGAGCTGGTGTGGCTCAAGCGTTTTTGGTTTGGTCTTGGTGGTCCAGACTTCACGATGTTTTGTGTTGACAACCACTAACTTATTAACTAACGAGCAATTTGTTTAGAATTTAGAAAATAAGGTATATACAACAGTTAACGCGAAGGTGTGGTTAGTACATTAAGTCTTTGGGCTTTCTGCGTTTCAGTCTTCTTCTCCAATTAGCTGGATTAGCGAGAATAGTGGCCTCCGTATTGACGTGGTTTTTTAACCTTTCATCATGGGCTTTTGCTATCTTTTTTATCGTGTCTACCACCGAGTCAATATTTAGGTCGCGTTCAAGATCGGAGCTACGGATATACCACGGAGCACCGACTGCACATTTAATAATTTTGTTTTGGAGCCTTTGTATAGATTGAATGTTACTGTGGCTGGAGCAACCCCATAACTGTGCGCCGTAGGACCATACAGGCTTCAGAATTTGTTTGTATACAATCATTTTATTATTGGTGGATAGTGCTGATTCCTTTCCCATAAGCCAATACATATTTCTGTATTTTAATTCCATTTCTTCTTTCTTTTTCTTTACATGGGCTTTCCATCTTAGCTTGGCGTCTAGAGTCATGCCCAGATACTTTGCAGTATTTGAGTATGGAACCTGTCTACCATTTAAATATACTGGAACATATTTGATTTTGTTTTGGGTGAAATTTAAATGCACAGACTTGCTTTCATTTAATTTAATATGCCATTTATTGGTCCAGTCATATATTTCATTTATGGCTAATTGTAATTGTGATGTCGATGTGTTTTCCGTGTTTCCTATCGAAAGAATAGCTGTATCGTCGGCAAAAGTAGCTGTTACGCAGTTTGAATTGCATGGCAGATCGCATGTAAAGAGCAAATACAATAGAGGGCCAAGTACGCTTCCCTGGGGAACCCCTGCTTTGATTGGTTTGATACATGAATATGAATCTTCTTGTTTTACTCTGAAGTAACGGTCGGATAAATACGAATGTAGGATGGTGGAGTACTGCTTGGGTAGCAACGCATTTATTTTCTTCTGTAGCCCATAGTGGCATACTTTGTCGAACGCCTTGGATATATCAAGGAATACCGCAGAGCAGGTTTTTCTTTCTTCAAAAGCATTGCATGCAAGAGAATAATAAAGAATCTTACGTAAGTTTTTAGCCGATTTTAACCGTTTCCAAGGTACACAACTTGGAGGTAACTTACTTTGTACCTTTTTTTTCTATTTTTTTATGTTTTTTCAGTTTTTTTGTTTTTTTTTCAGATTTTTTGTTTTTTTAGATTTCTTTTTATTTTTTTATTTTTAGATATTAAGATGTGTTACTATTTAAACTTAAGTTTGTAAATTTAAACATGCTGTGATGAAAATGTAACGACAGCTTTCTTTAAGCGACTTATAAAAGATGGTTCATTTAGCAAATTTATTTTAAATCTATTCCAATATTTATTGAACTCGCTATGAACTGACTCTCCCGCCTGCTCGGACCATAAACCTAAGCCATCATTATTCAAGAATATGATTGCTTCCTCCAAATGCTCCAGGATAATATGAATTTTTAGTGTTTGAGAAATTTCAGTACTTTTTAAGGCTTCACGGAGTTCTTTTAAATTTTTGTTAAAGTCAGTAAGATCAGCTTTTTTGGCAGCAAAGCACTTTTCAACAATTTTATTCATAGCTTTAAAGGCAGCAATATAAGGCTGTAAACGAAATGGTCCTGCAAGCTCGTAAATTTCAGGATCCTGCAATTTATCGGCCTCTTTAAGTAATTTTCGACATTGATTGCCTTCAAACATATCTCCTTGATAGCTCTTATGAGATATACCTAATTTATTCGGCCACAATAACGCTCTATATTTTCCAATTTCCTCAATTTTAACTATACCGTCCCAGAAAAGATGGTTGACAAACCCTTGTAATAGGTGTAGTTCAGGAGGAATGCACTTCTGAAGTACGTACAAGTTATCATCTTCAGTAGTGCCGTATTCAATGAATAAAGGGTGATTTACTGTACTGCGACATTCTTTAGACTTTTTTTATCATTACCCAAGCTCTTGAATTTAAAGTAGTCATCTTTTAAATGCTTGTAGGTCTTTAAATCAAGATTTTTGTCATCACTGCTTATATAATTTTCCTCAATCATTTTATTATAACTTTTTAATTCATTTAATGTGACGAAGCAATAAGGGCAAGGGTAGAAAGCCGTTGCAGTTTGCTGCCCATTGACCAATAGAACGAGCTTTAAATCTCTAACAAATTTAAATGGTATCTCATTGAGTTTCGTCAATTCAACCAAAATTTTAAAATTATCATAGGTCTCTTTAATCCGAGGCACTATGCCTAATAAAAGCAATTTAAATACACTAGTCAACTTACGTTTATTTGCCATACTTCCACCAGTAGAGTAAGTTGAAACATTTTTACTTTTATCCAAGTCATTTTCTTTCAAGTCGTCTTCTGGAATTGATATTGAAAGAGAAACTTTGAAGAAATCTTGTCCTCCAACTGCCATTACTTTTATTTTTGATTGTTCAATATGTTCAATGTTTCGATTTTCAAAGACAAAGTCTACGAGTTCTGATGCAGTAGCATACACAACTGGTCTGTGTTTAATACCATCTTGGGATGTTTCGAATTCGTAGAAACCTTCTTTATAAATGTGTTCCAGGATATTAGATTTTTCATACAAATGTTGATTGTAATTCTTGGGAACTGAGTTTCTCGGTTTAGTTGCCTTTGCCTCATTTTTAGAAAGTAAATCTTTTTGTTGCGAAGTATCATCAAAACACTTGTTTGCGTGAATATTTGTAGAGAAATCCCTAATTTGACCTCTACCTTTTTTTTCTTTTTTATGACTCGTAACTTGTGCTGTTAGACAGATGTAACAATTACAACCCATCGTTCTTGTTTCTTTTGATAATTTAAGATCCTCGTAATTGGGCATAGTTGGACAAGGTCTTTTGAAAATATCATTTCCATATTCATTTATAGTTAGTCGGCAAGAGCTACATAAACTTTTTGGGAATTTACTATTATAAATATTAAATTCACCATTAGTGTGCTTTTTTATAACTTTAATATGTTTTTCAGATAGCAAGAAATGATGGGAAGGTTTATTTTGGAAAATAATTTTTTTCCCACAAAGAGCGCATACTTTTGTGCGATTTTCTTCATGATCGCATTTATAAAGCGGATGCTGACTATTCACCCGACTATTCAGCTGACTATTCATTATTAATTAATCTTCTCATATAAGAATTTCTAAAACTAGAAAATACATTTGCCAGAAAACACTAATATTATATTAATAGTTTAAACTGTACTTTTCTATTGCGGGAAGCACTCGACTGCCCTCTGCCACCTAGCGGCATTTATCGTAACTAATATATAATATTATATATAATATAGCTACATAATATTGATATACGTATTATATACCATGTGTTGAGTATACAACACTTTTACATATCTATTTAGAAAATAACTTTTGATATTTATTCCAAATTGTTCCAACCTGAAATATAAAAATATGAATAACTTTTGAAAAGGAGCAGGTAGGATTTCAATTCCAACGGATTTTGCACCTATAATCATCAACAAATACAACCCAGCTTGCAGTTTTTGTCGACATTTTTATGCAACCTATCGATGCTTCCTGCCTACCGTGGTTAGGCGCTTCCAAAAGATAAATGTATTAATTTTAGGGAACAATTAGGTTTGAGATTCATGTAAGAAATCAAGTTTTGTGTATCTGAAAGTTTTTTTTTTTTTTAATTATAAATATGAAATGTAACTAAAAGTAGGAGTGTTGAAATAATTTGTATATTTTAGTTACATGGCAACATTATTTCATTCTCTTTAGACCTTCTGTCCTTCAGTCTTTTCTCAAGCTTATGTATGCAAGTAGGTTTTGCATATCAGTCTTGCTTTTGCCGTTACAAATAAAATACTGAATTGTTCTTTCACACGAAATCACGCGTTTTATTCAAAAATATCCATTGTACCGTAGAAGATAATGGAAAAACAGTCACTGTGAAAATAAATAATCACTGTGAAAATAAATAATCACCTGTAGATGGATATCCAGGTGTTCATTTGGGTGATGCAATCGGATGACTTTACACTGTGCATCCAAGTAAAGTGGAATGTTTCTATTTACGTTTACTCTTAGTTGATATTCCCTACCCAAGATCATTCGAAAGTTTGAAACGAGTTAATGGCCATCTTTGTTGTACTTATGAGCAAGCATGCAAAGAATTGAATTTGCTTGAAAATGATGATCAGTGGGATGCAACTCTTATGGATGCATGTGCAACAACTTCTCCACACCAAATAAGAACACTATTTGCCATCATTATTGCTACATGTTTCCCAGCAAACCCAAAAGAATTGTGGAGTAGTTACCAAGAATACATGACAGAAGATATCCTACATCAGGTACGTCGCATTACTGCAAATCCAAATTTGAATTATACAGATGAATTATATAATGAGGCATTAATTAAAATCGAAGACTTTTGAGTTAGGTATGATCGCACCAAATCGACCGATGCATGATGCATACAATGCAGAATTAAGACGTGAAAAAGAATATGATCGAAATGATCTGAACACATTTGTAACAACAAACCTACCAAAATTAAACACAGAACAAAGGCAGGCATATGACACAATTATAGACAATGTTGCAAATGAAAGAGGAGGAATATTCTTCTTAGATGCACCAGGTGGGACTGGAAAAACGTTTTTGTTGTCGTTAATTTTGGCCACCATTCGATCCCAGAATAATATTGCATTGGCTTTAGCATCATCTGGAATAGCGGCAACTTTATTGGACGGCGGTCGCACTGCACATTCTGCATTAAAGTTACCATTAAATATGCAAGTAAATGAAGAACCAACTTGCCACATTTCTAAAAATTCTGAAATGGGAAAGGTTTTACAAACATGTAAAATTATTGTATGGGATGAATGTACGATGGCTCATAAAAGATCTCTGGAAGCCTTAAATAGAACACTGAAAGATTTTCGAAATAACACAAACATATTTGGTGGTGCACTAATTCTATTGGCCGGTGATTTTCGACAAACTTTGCCTGTTATACCCAAATCAACTGCAGCTGATGAATTGAGAGCGTGCCTTAAATCTTCTAATCTGTGGAGATATGTTCAAAAACTCACATTAACTACTAATGTTCGTGTGCAGTTACAGAATGATCCAACAGCTGCTGAATTTTCCGAACATTTGTTGCAAATTGGAAATGGACGAAAGCCAATTTATAAGAATACAGGCATGATCACACTTCCAACTAATTTTTGTACCGTAACAGAATCAAGAGTACAATTAGTGCAAAATGTATTCCCAAATATTGCACAAAACTATCGAAATCAAGATTGGCTAAGCGAGAGAGCTATATTAGCTGCCAAAAATGTCGATGTCAATGAAATCAATGCCAGTATTTTGACTCAAATTCCAGGTGAAGTTGTCACATATAAATCAATTGATTCAATCACTAATCCCGACGATGTAGTGAATTATCCAATTGAATTTTTGAATTCACTTAATTTGCCGCAGTGATCATTATGTTGCGAAATATCAATCAGCCGAAACTATGCAATGGGGCAAGATTAGCAGTGAAACGGACAATGAACAATGTAATTGAAGCAACAATTTTGAAAGGCAAATTTAAAGGTGAAGATGTTTTGATTCCGCTCATTCCAATGATTTCAACAGATTTGCCTTTTGATTTTAAGCGACTTCAATTTCCCATTCGCCTTGCTTTTGCTATTACAATCAATAAGTCTCAAGGTCAAACACTTCAATTATGTAGATTTGACCTAACTTATCCATGATTTGGACATGGAAACCATCTCGAGTGGGGAAACCATCGTTACTTTATATTTATACACCGCATGAAAATAAAACCAAAAATTTTGTGTATAAGAAGGCTTTAGAATAAGTTGTTAGTTTACAATCATTAGAGTAAGTCACTAAAATAAATAAAACATTGTTATTAGAATAAGTTACAAAATAATGGCCGAGCATGAATTAAATGATGAAACAAGAAAAAAACTAAGAAAACTTTTCATTTATATTTTTCTTTCACCCAGCGAAGCGGGTGAGGGTCCGCTAGTTTATTTATATTTTTTTCATTAGAATTTCACGAATTTCCAAATGTTAGCTAATCATCTACTCATTCGGCTATGACGGCTATACAACAAACATAGCCAAATTTCACACTAGTACTTTTTTCACAGCAGCCATATTATATCGTTAAAATCGTTCAAATTAATCAGCACTGATGACGAAAACTCCTCATTTTCGTTAAAATTAATCAGCACTGACGACAAAAACTCCTCATTTTCGTTAAAATCGTTCAAATTAATCAACACTGATGACAAAGTCACCTCATTTTCGTTAAAATCGTTAAAATTAATCAACACTAATGACAAAAACTCTTGATTTTCGTTAAATGCGTTAAAAAGTAATCAGATTGATATGACAAAAACTTCTCATTTTCGTTATCATAAAATGTTTTATTTAGAAATATATAAAATTAATTTTTTTTGTTTTCAATAAAAAACTTTTACATACCAGTTCGGTGTTTCATCAACAGAGATTCGAGCTCACGATTTTTGAAATTTTAGCCAAGCAAATTAATTAATATGGCTGCCGGAGAGAAATGAGAGGCAGAGAGTGACATACAAGTATAAACAAATCATGATGGAAAGAATAATTAAATGGTGCCTATCGTGGTACCGTTACTTTCCTCTCAGCGAATTTGACAATGAGTGACGTCATATTAGCACCAGTATGGCCAGATTAACATTTTAGTAACTTGACTTAGCATTTTTTTGATTATTTCGTCTCGGAATTTTAAGTTCTTTCTTCATGACATTTTTCTAGCCTGTTCTAAATAATTTTTTAAATAAATGTGTTATGGTTACGTACAATTTAATTTATGAGTTTTAGTTAAGAGAAACTCTTTTGTTAAGAGAACGACTTTTTTCCTATATTAGAGGTTATATAACAAGATAAGGGACTTTTTCGTGAAAATGTCGGTATGGCTATCGCACTTTGTGACAATATAATAGATTTAACTAATAGGAAATATGTTCTAGTGGAAACCGACCCTGTTTACATTTATCAGGATAGAACTTTCTTGTATCACATATCTAACCTTTCAAAAATACTAGCGCCGTACGAAAGTATAATCATATAATTCAGAGAACCAACCTGAAACTAAAGTTTTAGTGAACAAAATCGAAACTCTGAAAAAGTCAACTCATTCCAAATATTTATAGACCCAAAAGATCATTAATTTTTCTTTGTTCCGTGTTAAAATTCATTACTGACACACCAGATAACGATGACCTTGAAGAAATCAAAACATCACTTAATATGCTAATATTTAGAAAATAATAATAAGCAAAGAACAATTAATTCACAGTTCGAAAGAATACTCGAAACACCTGATCCCAAAACTGTAACCGAAAACATTGTTATAACAGAAGTTTATAATTACCTCCAATCAATAACAAACACTATAAATTTTGCGAAAACTAATGATTTTTATTCTGGCACATTAAATTTGAAAGATGTGTACGATTTAATAAACCACGAAGAACTAGATCTTAGAATAATTAATATATTAGAACATATATAAAACAAGGAATTATAACAATATAGAAATATCTTATCCTCGAAACTAAATGTAGCCTATTTAATTTATATCCTTTAGCACATAAGCATGTTAAAATTAATTTAGACCCTAAGATCGCAAAAATATCAAAGAATATCCAAATGTATAACTTATATGAGTAACTTTATTTGTAAGTCGGAACCCTCTGACAATTATACTACAAAAGGATAAATCATCCCATTGCGAAACAATCCATGAAAATAATGCTCCAGTCAGCATCCTAGAGAATGGATAAATTTTTACAGATTACCAGCACACTTGGAACAACATGCATATATCAGACCCTAAATTAATACACTTTAATGAATCTACAACCATCGATAATATCATATATTACAACCATGAACGACAACTCAGAGAAATCATGCACAATCAACACAGCGAACAACTTGAAGTACTCCGCATCCTTTCCTCAAACTCAATCTACAAATTCACCACTAACTCTCAACATTTTTGATACCTATTGAAGAAAACCCAGTATATTTTACGTTCTTTATCATAATGGGTTTCCTTACTTTAGTAGTCATCACTTATGGTATGGTACATTTCTGGCGATACTATGAAAATAGAAGAATTCTTCACAGGCAAAGACAAATTGACGAACTATACGAAATCGAAATGAACCGTCTTGAACAGAAAGTCGCAGCAGCATCATAGCGGGGATGATCCGTTTTAAGAGAGAAGAGAGTTAACGATGTTAGTACAAAGACACATACATATGTATGTATATAAATTTATACACCACATACATATATACACTTCACACATACATGCATGATCATTGTTTACAAACAAAATGCCAATAAACAAGAACCTTACAAGACAGTGCTGAGCACTTTCGACAAAAACTCCAACGCATTTACAAGTACCTATATTTTATTACCCTACAAGACAGCTGAATATCATATAAGATTCATATTATCATCATCACTGTCCTCATCCAACTACACATTTTCGATCTAGCCATGGGAAAGTTCTGATAGTTTCCCCTTGTCGGTGTGATATTCTATCTCTCTTTTACCAATAGCAATTCTTATAACTGAAAAATATATCTACTATGCTCTAAAGGCAAGAAAACTAATCATTTTTATTCGTACAGTGTAATAACTGCTGACAACTAAACTCCTCATTGTTGTCATCACAAACTTCTCAGCATCATACTTTCCATTTTTGTTATCAAAAAGTAATCGGCACTGATGGGCCAAACTACTCATTTTCGTTATGAAAAAGTAATCAGACTGATGACAGAAACTTCTCATTTTCGTTATCATTAGAGATTTAGAAATATATAAAATCTATATATATTATATAAAATTTCAGCGGTTTTTCGCGTTGTGATGAACTTTACGGAGAATGGCTCAACCGATTTTAATCAAACTTTGCCACATTGAAGAGACACATGTGGAGAAGGTTTGTAACTATGTTTGGTTAAAATCTCCTTTACTTCTTCGTCAACACACAGTATACACGAGGCAGCGTTCTTTTTACGTGTGTGGTTGTTATTGTAAACGGCTGCATGGAGCGTACATTTTACTCACATATGTACAAGTTAACGCAGCAGTATTTATGCCTAAATTTTCATTCCATTACATACATTTCAATGGAATGCAAACATACATACATATACATATATTCATATAGTAGTGGCTGCACGCCTGCATTCGCACAGAATAGAAACATACAAATTAGCAGGCACAGCTGTAGCTGACCGCCTGCAATAATTAATCGTAACACAATGCTGCTGTGACTAACTTAACACTTTGCTTAAATACTTCTTCTTTACACCCACACTTCGGGATAACCGAAGCAAAACCATTAGCCTGAACCTGAACAGGTCGTCGCTAAAAACGTACTTAAGCATGGCCGTTTTCTTAGAAGATTACCAAAGGTTATCAGTAATAGTGCATAGTGAAAGTAAGTGTTAAAACTAACAAGAAAGTGTTTTATTTGGTAAAGTGTTCAAGTGAAGCAGTTTCCAGGCATCAACCAAAGAGATAAAAAAAGTGCGTCAGAAATATTTAAGAGAAGAGATTGTTTTCACATTTTCCAACGATATTTTCACGAAAAATTTACAAAATGTATATTAATTTTGCAAATGATTGATAACAAGTGAAACAGTGAATAAATGGTGTGAAAAATACACATATATAATTAATATTTTAGAAGTTTTTACTTAAGATATTTAAGAAAAGAGATTGTTTTCACACTTTCCGTAGATATTTTCAAGAAAAGTTTCAAAAATATATATTATTTTTGCTGATCATTTCCCATTTCTGTTCTGTGTAATTTTCATTTCAACGTGTGCTCACAGTTCAATTATATTTTTAAAAGATGGCGCTAACAGTATGTTAATTCGAATTCCAGTTTAAAAACAAGAAAAGTAGCAATCAAGAGCTCAGAGTGACATAAAGAAGACCACTTTGATTCGGTAAAAGAAATGCCAAGAGGACGTAATACACGTCACAATAGAAATGTGCAAAATCACCAACAAAATGAAAGTGAGGAAAATCATGCTGATAGATTAAGTCAACAAAGAGATCGTACTAGGTCACGTTCTCAAAATCGGCCAATAAATATCAATTCTGTAAATTTGAATGGTGCAGCATTTCAATATAATCCACATCTTGATTATTTTGATTTATTACACACACACAATGTTTTGGTGCAAAGTTTTAAAACAACAATCGGAAGATTGTCATCTGATAATCATAAAATTAAAATTGATGCAAATAAAACGACTGCCGGCGAACATCGTGGAAGATACAATCAACCAACTTCAAGCAACGAGGTTGCAATTGTTATATCTGGAGATGAATTTCAACCAAGAGACATTGTTTTGCAAAGAAGAAATGATACACTGCAACGTGTTAATGAAACGCATCGAACATGTATCTTATGTTCTGTCGTGGTGAAGATGGTTATTCGATTGATATAAAACAAATAAACCCAGCAAATGGTCAAGAAACAAATAAAACTGTAAGCGCAATGAATTATTATGCATACAGAATCATGATAAGAGAAAATCAAGAGAATCACATTTTAAAATGTCGTAAATTATTTCATCAGTATATTGTTGACATGTATGCGAAAATAGAAACAGAACGATTGAATTACATTAGATTCAACCAAAGAAAATTGCGCTGTGACGAATATATACATTTACGAGATGCAATTAACAACGATACCGACGTTAATAACATTGGTCAAATGATAATATTACCTTCATCGTATACAGGCAGTCCAAGGCATATGCATGAATACGCCCAAGATGCAATGTGCTATGTCAGAAATTATGGTCGACCCGACTTATTCATAACTTTCACATGTGAAAGGAAATGGCCTTTCGAATTTTCTTTATTTCATAAACGTTTTATTCAGCTCTTCGACATTTAAAAACTAAAATATTTTTAGTGACAATTTCAAAAACTAAATCTTCTCCGGCCTTAAAGGAATGGCCTACTGAGTTTTCTTACACTCGGCCTCTCCTGACATACTGGTGCGACCCCGCTCAGGTTCCGTAGATTCTCCTGTAGTCTCATCTTCGTCTGTTTCGATATCGTCGCATGGTGGTAGGTTACACAACAATTTCAGCTTATCAGATGCGTACACCGATGAATAATGTCTCTGCTTCCTGTGTGAACCTGGCAAGTCCTCAACCACATACCGATCATTACCAAGAGATGCCGTGATTATGAATGGTCCTTTGTAATGTGGCTCTAATTTTCGTGAATGCCCGGTACTCATTGGTTCATTGTCGACGAGCACCAAATCATCTACATTGTATACTGTTGGTTTATTGTGCTGATTGTCATATTTGAGTTTGGCTTTCTGTCTTGCCTCGTTGATTTTGACTGCTGCCGTACGTCGGACCTCTTCCAAATCAGTATCGTTAACTGCACAGTGTTCGTCTTGTATTGCTAATAATATTTTGTTTTGTAGGACATCTCGGGGGGCGTAACCCAACAGTAGCTCTTGAGGTGTCTTAGTAGTAGTTTTGTTTTTCATTGAGTTTATTGCCCACTGTATTTCTCGTAACCTTTCGTCCCAACATCTATCTTCGGTGGTAATTGGCAACAGCATTGACAAAATTGTTCTGTTTGCTCGTTCTGCGTGTCCATTTGCTCTGGGAGTACGCACAGCATTCTTGATGTGTTTTATACAGTTGTCGTTGCAATATTTCGTGAATTCTTTCGAAGTGAAAGCGGTACCTCTGTCTGTCACAATTCGTGCTGGCATACCGACGTAACTACTAACTTCGTTTATTATTTCTAGTACAGGTTTGGTGTTGGTACTCTTGACCGCTCGTATGACTGTGAATTTTGTAAAGGCATCAACTAAGACCAGCAGATGCTCGTTTCTCTGTTTACTTTTAGGGAATGGACCTAAATGATCTAAGTGCACTGTCTTGAACGGAATTGGTTCTATATCGTCGAAATGGTATTCCCCTTCTCTTCGCCCTCCTCGATCTTTGTTATAGGCGCATTCTACACACGACTTGATGTACGATTTGACATAATTCCTCATCCTTGGAAACCATAAATAACTCAGTAGTCGCTGGATAGTTTTGTCAACACCTAAGTGACCTGCATTATTATGACAATCATACAGAACTTTTGATCAAAATGCCTTTGGTACAACCCACAATTTCGCACCTTCATATTTCTTGTACAATCGACCATTCTCAAGTATATATTTATCTAACGTTTTAATATCTTTTGACTTCACTTTATCGACTATTTGCTTGACATCAACATCCTGTATCTGCATACTAAATAACCAGTCCTGCTCGTCTATACCTGTTTTCAAGACACACAAGGACGCTTCGTCCACTTCACGCGATGCTTCTACTGGGGACCTACTCAACGCGTCGACATGTTCCATCCGCTTACCGGAACGATGCTCTATTTTTATGTCGTACTCTTGCACTTTGAGCCACCAGCGCGCTATGCCGGGATGAGCTCTTTCTTGGCCATTGCTGTTTTGATTGCATTGCAGTCGGTTATTACAGTAACCTCTTTCCCGTAGACATAATATTTAAAACGCTCTAATGTTTCCACTAATGCAAGAGTCTCCAACTCGTAACTATGATACTTTTTCTCATTTTCGCTCGTGGATCGACTAAAATATACTACCGGCTTCCAATCGTCTTCTTCAAGTTGCAATAACACGCCAGCTAATCCAATGGAACTTGCATCGGAATGGATCTCATGCTTGGCTTCAATTCTATATGACGTCATCACCGGTTTGGACACCAGCGCCAACCTCAGCTCATCGAAAGCCCTTTGCTGTTCTTCGCCCCATCGAAAATTTTGTTCCTTACAAAGTAAACGTCGCAGTGGCTCTGATTTAATGGCATACCCTGCCACGAACTTTCTAAAGTATCCACTCAACCCCAGAAATTGTCGTACTTCAGTTACATTCTTAGGTATTGAAAAATTTGTAATAGCTATTGTTTTTGCTGTACCTGGACTAATTCCGCTTGGAGTTAATGTATGGCCCAAGAATTCAATTGTTTCTTTTGCAAACTCGCATTTCTTCAAATTCAAAGTCAAATTAAGCTCTCGTAATGCATCAAGTACACGCCTCAATTTGGCCAACATTTCATCGACAGTTGAACCCCCTATCATAATGTCATCCATGTAGTTCACCATATTTTCATTCTGTGTTCGTTCTTTTACCTTTGCCATCAAGCGTTGGAAGACTACTGGGGCATTCTTTAGCCCAAACGGCATTCGTTTAAATTGATACAACCCCTCTGTGGTTACGAACGCAGTATATCTACGACTATCTGGATGTATCGGTATCTGATAATACCCACTATTCATATCTAATACTGTGAAATATTTATAACGTTTTGCTTCATGAAGTTGTTCTTCAATATGCGGCATTGGATAAATTTCTTTTCGGGTATGTTGATTCACCTTACGATAGTCTACGCATAATCTCGATTCTCCATTTTTCTTTTTCACGAGTACAATTGGACTCGCATATTCAGATTCTGACATTTCTATTATATCGTTAACTAATAACTCTCTAATCATCTGTTGAACCAACACTTTCTTCGGCTCTGGTATACGGTATGGGTTTTGTGCAATAGGTACATTAGTATCTAACTTAATTTTCATGGATAATGCATTTGTCTGTCCTATCTCACTGATATTATTTGCAAATATATCATTGTACTCGTTCAACAGTCTGAATAGCTTTCCCCCCTGCGCACTTTCAAGTTCTCCACATATTATTTGATTTTTATTTATAACTTTGCGTTCAGATACCGTCGTTTCTCGATTTTCCGCGATCGGTAGATATTCGAATTTCAATTGTCCACTGTTTATGTGCGCGACAATATTCCGATTGAAAATCTCTTTTCCAAGCAATACATCTGACGTTAACAACTCGTCATCCACTATATATAGTATTACATTTACTTTTACACTGTCAATTTTTATTTCAGTTTTCATCAACTCACTTGCATACCGCGCACCTCCACATATGCCCTTTATTTTTAACACGCAAGGCTCTGTTTCAATTTCGAATTTATCAGCACATGATTTCCGTATCATGCTGCATTCACTTCCTGTGTCCACGAATGCTTTTATTGCTTGATTTTTAACATACACCAGTTTAATACAAAATTCCTCATCGCACTCGACTTTACGGTTTGTCATTGTAGCATTTCTCTTATTACGCTCCACAGCCTCAACCTTCGGGTCAACTTTCTGACCATCACCATACTGCGCTTTTCGTAGTGGCTTAGAACATCTGGTCGCTATATGACCTTCTTCAAAACAATTATAACACTTTATCTTACTTTTATTCTCAGCGCTACCTTTATTCCCGTCATTATTCGTGTTTCTATTTTTGTTTTGTTCAAACTTCAAACCTGGAGTACTATTACGATTTTTATCATACTCGTCAAGCGTTTCGCGCAAGTGTCTCATCGAATCAAATCGCATTGGAGCAATTGCCGTTTGCAGTTCCCGATTTCGTAATCCGTTCCGCGTATATTTTATAATCGCTGATTCACTCAAATTATATCGCTGCCCAATGGCACTCATACGAAAACAATATTCCACGACTTTTTCATCAAATTTACGCACCGAACTGTTCATTTTGTAATGTATCTCTGCCTCGTTTGGCTTAGTACCGAATTCTTCTATTAACCTTTCCGCGAAAATTGTCCAATTCGAGTAACACTCTGGTGAAGCATCTAACCATAGTTTGGCAACACCTTTCAACTTGCTAAAAACTGCTAGCATTAAACTTCTTTCGTTCCACTGATAGGCACTATGCGCTTGATTAACACGTTCTACAAATTTTTCAACCGGCAAAGAAAGTTCATTCGTTGGATCAAAGGTAGGTAAAGTTTCAGCAATCTCTTTCACCGAACACCTTGCACTCGAAGAATCTACCATTGATACCGGGGTAGTTGCAGTTTCTACACTCGCGGCCGTTTGTTCTACACTTGGTCGTTGCTCACGGCTTTGTTGTTGCAACAAAGTAGTGATGCCTTGCATCATTTCCCGCAACTCGTTAATTTGCTCTGGCATTGTACACCTTTCGTCCATATTTATTTCGTCACTGTTTTCAAAATCGCATAACCGCTGGACTAGTTCTGCCTTAGAACCAGTCGTAGGTTTTTCCCGTTCACGCAGCAGCGTTTTAAGTTGTTCCACTCTTAAATTCACTATTTTCGGCATTTTCCCCGCACAATATGTACATTCGTACACGCTTGCACCACTCGTTTTTTTGTATATCTGCTTGTTCCTTGCTCCCTTTCAACTCTCGCTTTCCACACATTAACACGCACGTATTAATCTGCTCATAGTTTTTTTCCCACGACCGTCGCATGTATTTTATACACTACGCCATATATGCATGCATCTTGCCAACGCGCATAACAAAGCACGAATTTATGCGCATTCATACAAAAAATAGGAGTCAGTATCCCACTTCTGACCTGAAAGGAAATGGCCTTTCGAATTTTCTTTATTTCATAAACGTTTTATTCAGCTCTTCGACATTTAAAAACTAAAATATTTTTAGTGACAATTTCAAAAATTAAATCTTCTCCGGCCTTAAAGGAATGGTCTACTGAGTTTTCTTACACATGCAATCCGAAATGGTATGATATTAAGAATCATTTATATACAGGGCAATCAGCTACTGATAGGCATGACATTACTGCAAGAGTGTTTAGACGAAAGCTACAGTCTCTAATGGATTTCATTGTAAAACATAAGTAAAGAATGGCAAAAAAGAGGCTTGCCTCATGCGCATATTTTGATTTGGTTAAAACAAAAACTAACCAGAGATAAAATTAATCATACTATATGTGCTGAAGTTCCAGATATAAATGAAGATCCAGAATTACATACTACTGTAACCAAAAACATGATTCATGGACCGTGTGGTACGTTAAATCAAAATTCTCCATGTATGGTTGATGGTAAATGTTCAAAAAACTACCCAAGGCAATTAATTGCTGAAACAATGACTGGAAATGATGGATATCTGTTGAAATAATTTGTATATTTTAGTTAAATGGCAACATTATTTCATTCTCTTTAGACCTCCTGTCCTTCAGTCTTTTCTCAAGCTTATGCATGCAAGTAGGCTTTGCATATCAGTCTTGCTTTTGCCGTTACAAATAAAATACTGAATTGTTCTTTCACACGAAATCACGCGTTTTATTCAAAAGGTTATGGGCCCAGATCCCATAGGTCGCGCGAATTGCTAAATATCAATAATTGGTTCATATTAATAATTAACAAAAAAGAAAACGTATTATTTTATTATAATGTCTTCGGAAAGTGACATCAAAATTGAAAAACTGCAAGATAGCTCACAGTGGCTGACATGAAAGTTTCAAATGGTACAAATTTTGGAAGCTGGTGACATGTATGGTGTGGTCAACGGAGAAGAGCTATTGCCCAGGACAGGTGAGCAAGAACAAAAGAATTGGCGTAAAATTGATGCTAGAGCTCGCCGGACAATAAGTACAGCATTGGGAAAACAACCGCTTATGCAGATTCTTAACTGTGTTCGTGCGAAGAGTATGTGGGATACACTCAAAAGTGTATACGAGCAAACATCAACAGCGAGTGTTTTGTTTTTGCTGCAGAAGTATTACAGTTATGCAAAAGATACAGAAGATGATATTGCAACTTTTTTGTCGAAGTTAATGGATATTGTACAGCATCTTCGTGATCAGGGCGAAACCATATCAGACTCGATGATTATGACAAAAATTTTAACTTCGTTGCCTGCGGAATACAATCATTTCCATAGTGCTTGGGAATCGGTGCGTTCATCTGATCAGAATTTGAACACCTTGAGAGCCAGACTAATGGCTGAAGAAATTCGTTTGAGCGCTCAAGAAAAAAATAAAGTAGAGGCGTTTGTAGTCAGGCATCAGAATCGGCAAAATACGAAGAAGCAACAAAGTAAAAGCAGCAGAACAACAACAAAAGGGCATGTTTTAAATGTGGTTCTAAAGAACATTTTAAACGGGACTGTCCGCAAATGGCAAAATCCGCAAAGAATGAGACTCTACGTAAAAATGTCGAAGCGCTGGTGCAGAGAACATTGATGAATAGAGAAGTCTCACGAGCTACGAATAGTGTGAGTTGTCAAAAATGAAGTGAAACCGCGAACACTATTTCACCTCGCTTAACTCGACAGCGGGGAAGTTCTTAACAGGGCTGATTACACTGAATTATTTACAAGTACATTGGCTCTGCTCAGTTTTTGGTTTCTGTATGAAATCAAATTGACGAATGCCGACGGCATTTTGCAAGGCATTTGCTTGTGCATTTCTGTGTTCCCTTGATAAACGAAAATTTATTCAATTTATATTTTCAAACAAATATAACCAAATAAAGATTTTTAACAACATTTAAAATCAAAGTAACTTTAATGTTTGTTGCTTTAATTTTAAAAGAAAAATTTAAACAAAATACATTATAAAACGACCTCACATTTTGTTGTGCGCGTTTTAGTAAATTTGATGAAAATTTTTACTAATTTTTCGAGTCGAAATTAATTTTAGACAAGAATTCAAAGTGCATATTGATGAATATATGTATAATATATGTACATATGTATATCAATATATGTATATATACATAGATCATGATAGTTATATTTGTGCAAAAGTTCAATTGCCTCTTCAATTCTTATATTGTAGTATTACAAATGTATGTGCACACGCACTGCAGCTGCAATGACCTATCTCACGACGCATTGCCTTATCATATTTATGTACATTTATGCATTTTTTGTTCCTTTGCCAAACGAATTTTTTTTCAATTTACAAATGTATTTTACAGGGAATAATTCATATATGTATGCATTTTATAGATAGTATAAAACTTTGAAATTTAAAATAAATAAAATAAAACTTCAAAGAAACATATTTGCATACCTATGTATATGGGACAACTAAGTTCTATTGCATCTTTAATAAATATAGTGTTGCACGCATATGTATGCACTGAAGCAACATGACCTACCTCACGAACATCGCCTTATCATATTTCATGCAATAATTAGAGAGTAAATATTCGAATGATCGAATTCCTGCAAATGCTAAAACAACGTCTTCTGCATATGCATCGACGTACGTGCATGTGCGTATATGCACACTTGATGCCCTAACTATATCTATGTACGTTCAATTGATCAAATCAAAAAATTCTGTATACAAAACGCTTCATTACCAGGCACACAGGAAGATGGCATATGCAAATATAAATATGTGAATTGAATTCAAGCAAATCAATGCTTATTAATATACACATATGCATGTACATACAACCACACACACAGGGCACTCACTTTATTCCTCAAAATGCGTATGTCGTCCAAGCTAAAATTCTATGCCTAGCGACTACAAGAACAAAATGCAGTCTTAGGCGCAGGCGTAGTGGCCATCATTCTAGTTGACATAGCGCTGAACAGTCGCAGCGGCGCCGAACAGTTTCAACTATTGTACTGTGCAACAAAAATTCATTGATAAATTCGAGCTCATAGTTCTAAGAGCAAGTACTTTCATTCATAAAACGAGCCGCCCATATGCCAATTTTCTCGACAATTCGAAAATAGTCAATATTGGAATATTTCGCGTAGAATTATTTGCCAATATTTGATAAATCTTGAATTTTTGTCAAGTCGAGTGCCCGCGGCTTCGTACATATGTATGCATCAATATATGTACGTAAATATGTGTATATGTACAATGCTGTGCCTATGAATATGCGCTGCGCCATGAGTGCGCGCTGGATTTCTTGAGAACTTTACCGTTTTATTTTGAGCTGTCGCTAGTGAGCATACATACACACAGCATATACATATGCGCATATGTATATAAATTCACAAATTCACAAATTTACATTTGCATATGCCATCTTCCTGGTAATGAAGCGTTTTCTATAGAGGATTTTGACTCAGTTGAAGCAGAGAATGTTAATGCAATGAGAAGGTGCAAATGTTACTGTAAGCTTTTTTTAGTACAATTGAGATTTGAAAGATTTGAAGTAAGGGAATTTAGCACACCGAGTTTATAGACACCTCACTGACTTTTGCCCACACAAAAATTAGAAACACCACACATCTTTCACTTCAACACACAACACATTTCTCACCTCGACATTAAACCAATTAAATTTTTACTATTTTCATATTTTTGAAATAATAAGCGAATACGTAAAATTGATTACATAATTTTTTTTTTTCAATTACATTAAAAAAAACGATTAAAAAAAAAAAATTATAAAAAAAAGTTTGCGCCGGGAATTGAACTCGAGTCTAACATGTGGCGAGGAAAAATAGGCGGTGCGTTTATTTCTTCGACTGCTTATTTTTTACCATTTTGTTACTTTTGAAATGATAAGCGGATACATAAAATTTATTACAAATTAAAAAAAATAAAAATAAAAAAAAAATTTAAACACAAAAAAAAAAAAATTTCCACCGAGAATTGATGGCGAGTCACGTGGGGAGGATAAATACGCAGAGCGTTTATTTCTGCGCCTGCGTTGTGAACAAAAGGTTTTGTGCATGCGCGCGACGCGAATAAATTTTAATAAAGTTCTGAAAGTAATTCATGAAGCTTTTCATTACACACATATGTACTTAAATGAACGTACATATACTTTACATGTAAAGAAATGATGGTATATGATAATATACATAAGTACATAATATGTATGTACATGTCAATAGGAGGTATTTGCATTCAGAAAAAAAGAACGGTTTAAGATAAATCAACACTTATTTTATATTGTATGTCAATTTATAGTTTATGTATTCGACAGCATTTACATACATATGTATGTATGTACATTTGTATATGAAAAACAATAATGCACAAGCGCAAGAACATCATATCACATATGCAAGTATGCCCAAATAACCTTGACTTATGTATGTACACATGTCATAGCACATCACATTCTTACAAGAAATCAAATACACATACGCACTAGTGAACGAGTTTCTTTCTAACAAGTGCAAAAACAATTCTGCTCTATGTATGTATATATACCTAGTTTATGTCCTAGCATATATACATACATACATATACGAGTATACCTACTTGCCTTCTAAACTTCCTACAAAATAATTGTATTCATATGTTACTACATCCATGCACGTTCATACATTCATGCATATATGCGCGAGCACAGCGCTCCCTTCTTGCTTCCGTGTACTTTTGTCTTTCACCAGTCGATATTCCTAATATTATACTTACAAAAACACAATACTTTGATAGACGCAAAAGCAACAGCAAGCGCAACGCGATGGCCGCTTTGCCACCACAAATTCTAAAATGTTCTAGAACACAACAAAAACACATACCTCACATGCGCATGTCGCCCAAAGCTAAAATCTAAGCCTAGCGACTACAAAAACAAAATACATTCGTAGACGCAGTCGCTGCGGCCATGATTCTATCAGCGACGGTGCTGAACAATTTAGAACAAAAACAAAAAGTTCATTCATAAGTTAGAGCTCATATTTCAATTTCATTCATAACGAGCCGCCCATATGCCAATTTTCGCGACCATTCGAAAATAGTCAATATTGGAATATTTCGCGTGGAATTATTGGCCAATATTTGATAAATCTTAAATTTTTGTCACGTTGAGTGGCCGCGGCTCCGTATGTATGTATGCACCCTTATATGTATGTAAATATGTCTTCTAACTGTGCGACAGTCGCGAGTTAATGCGACTTCCAGCGAATCACACATTGCTGTCCGCAAAGCCGCATATATGTACCTTATGATCAGAAAGTACCGGGAATGTTTAAATTAAACAAAACAGAGTTAAATTTAAGGCAAATTTATATTATCTCCTTCAAAATATGACCCGTCTGAAGCAACACACATGTGCCAACGTTTAACCCAGTCCTCCAAACACCCCCGGCAGGCCGATTTGTATTCTCTTTGATCAGTGCGATGGCGCGTTATCATCACGCAAAATCCAAGAATTGTTTGCTCACATTTCCGGCGGTTTGTAACACACAGCATCTCTCTAAGGTTTCAAAACGGATAAATAATATTCTCTATTGACTGTCTGGCCCGATGGAAGGTACTCATGGTGGACTATGCCTTGGCAATCGAAGGAAACAGTCAACATCACCTTCCCGGTTCTTTTTGCTCATAGGGTATACATATCCCATCTTTTCACTGACGGACAAGAAGACGGTCGCAGTTGTTGTTTTTTATATGCATACATTTTGCGTTCGTTGAAGTTTGTATATATTTGTATACATATGCGTGTATGCGCGTTTGGCTTTCTGGATGCATCCATGGATATTAGAATATTTTCTCATCAATATGTGTATGTAAGTAGTTCAGATTTGACTAAAGGGATTAAATATAGGAATGCATATTCATATGATTGCCTTTATGGCTGTTTTACATATAAATTAATTCAAAAGAAGTATGAATAATGTTATATAGAAAATAAATTTCTAAATAACAGGTATTAGAAAAACCTGAATACACTATTTTAAATCAATTCTAATTAAACCAAATATAAAAAATGAAATAAAAATATCGAACAAAAAGCTGTGTACAGGACTTGAACCTGAGTCAAATATGGGACGATATACTGCATACACAACATGTCTTTCACGATTCCGCTAAACTACAATTACTAATGAGCTTTTCTAAATCACTCATTTATTCGATTCGCAGTTTTATATGCACATATTCTGCGTTAGTTGAAAGTTTGTATGCGTAATTATATGCATATGTATGTGTGTTTGCGCGTTTGGCTTTCTGGACGGATATTAGAATGATATTTTCTCATCAATATAATTTGGATTTGATGAAATAGATTATAGACATATGTACATATTTTCTGTTTTGATTGATTTATAATATATAAAAATCAGGTCATATCCAGTATGAACTATTTTATACCGAAAAGAAATTTCCATTTATAAAATACAAAAAAAACAGTATTTTAAAGAAATTTTAATTAAAATAAACTCAAAAATTTTACAAACTTTCCTGGTTTGAATTGTAAAAAAAAATGTGCAAGAAAAAAAATATGGCTTCAGGACTTGAACCTGAATTAAATACGTGCCAAAAAACAAAGCGAATAATTCCGCCGACTTTAGCTTCTGCACCACAAACTAACTGCCGCGCGGCCTTCTTAATCGCAAATTTATTCGCTTCGATTTCCTTAGTAGTGTGCCGAAAAATCTTATGAACTTCCTCAGTAGTTTGGTAAACGCAGAAAATATCTGAATTCCTGTCCTAGCGTGGTAAGTAAATATAGAAACCCTCCACTCGCGTCACTCGCGTGGTAAATATCTGCAATTCCCACCTCGTGAGGAAAGTTGAATTTGAAATTACCTTAGTTTGAATCTACAAATTAGAACTCGAAAAAAGCTCATTTAACATTTGCTCTTTCTCATTGCATTAACATTCTCTGGTTGAAGGGATTCAACAAAGTTTTACAGACACCAGACAGACAGACATAACATATGTATATAATTTTGGATGATTTGGAAAAATTCAAATATATAGGTCATATTAAAAAGCTACCTAACATTCTTTGCTTCTAATCACCAACAAATTCTTATCGACTGCTGCTAAATTTACATAATTCAGCCCCTCACTGTTAATTTTTGTTGAAAAATGTGTCTATGGTGAAATTGTCTTCGCGAGACGAGTACCCCTCGAAAATGAACACTTTCCTGTCATTAAGACTTCTCTATACATCAATGTTCTCTGGCTGGTGTACGGGTAAGCAAGACAGCTGGGTACTTGATTCGGGTGCAACCTATCACATGAGCAAGCGGCGAGATTGGTTCACTACGTTTGAACAGTACAATGATATGGTCAAAGTTGGCGATGGGCGTGCTATTAAAGCAGCAGGAAAAGGTGACATCAATGTTTTAGTTAATGACGGTCAAGAATGGATGCAGAAAGTTTTGACAAATGTGCTTTACGTGCCGGACATTACATATAATTTGTTTTCACAAACAAAGGCGCTAGATCGTGGTTTTCATTTTCGATGGGATAGCGGTAACTGCAAATTCGTTAGAAAAGACGGAAGTACTGTTGCAGTGGGAGTTCGTCATGGAAAATTGTTTCAAATGCTGATCAAGGTTCCGGAGATTAGCATGGTAAATATTTCGGTAAGTGAGAAGTTAGCTTTGCGTACGTGGCATAATCGACTGGGTCATCAGAATTCGACACATGTTAGGCAGTTCCTCAAGAGCTCCAATGTAGATTTCATTGAAGAGGAATTTACGTGCGAAGGATGCATACTGGGCAAGCAACATAGAGGCAGCTTTAAATCGCGTGAAGTGAAGTCGAAAGGCTGTGGATAACTCTGTTTTGCGGTCCAATGCAAGAAAAATCGATCGGCGGGGCTAGATATTTTCTGCTTATTAAAGATGACTATTCACATCTACGTTTCGTGTATTTCATGAAAGAAAAATCAGAAGCACCTGGTGCTATCAAAAGTTTTTTGATGCAAGCTGAGAAAATGGATCAAAAAATGATCAAGCGAATGCGGACAGACAATGGGCTTGAGTTTGTCAATGATAAGTTGACTAAGATTTTTAATCAGTTTGGAGTTAAACATGAACTCACAGTACCGTACACGCCGCAGCAGAATGGTGGTGCAGAGAGAGAAATGCGAACAGTGATGGAAATAGCACGGACGATGCTTTACGCAAAAGAAATGCAGCTTAAATTTTGGGCGGAAGCAGTCAATACGGCAGTATACGTTTTGAATCGTACGGTAACCAGTACGGTGGCACAGAAAACGCCATATGAATTATGGTATGGGCAGCCTGCAAAATTTAATCATTTGCGAAGTTTTGGTGAAGAAGTTTACGTCCATTTACCTAAGGAAAAGCGGCGCAAGTTGGATGCAAAATCGTGGAAGGGAATTTTCATCGGGTATGCTGACAATCACAAAGCTACTAGAGTTTGGAACCCAAAACATCAAAAAGTGGAAATTTCGTGTGATGTGCAACTCCTTCCGGAAACAGTGACGTTTAAATTGCAAACAGATAAAATGCAAGAAGAACGCTTTGAAAACTTGCATGACGCTGAGAAGTGTCAAGAAGAAGACACACAAGATAACGACGTTGAGATAGTTGACAACGATGATGCGGTAAATGTAAGCAACAAGAATAACAACGATAGAAGTTGTATAGCTAGTCGTCTACGCAGCAGAACAACTGCACAACATACGGCGGCTATTATGATATGTCAGGAGCCTAAATCATTTGCGGAGGCTATGCAGTCTAACGAACGCGAAAAATGGCAGCAAACTATGGATGATGAATTTGACTCATTGATCGAAGATGGAGCGTGGACACTGGTTGAAAAAACTTCAAATCAGAAAATCATTGACAATAAGGGGGCTTATAAACTCAAACAAGATACTGAAGGGAAAGTTGAACGCTACAAAGCACGTTTGGTTGCACGGGGTTTTACTCAAGAGTATGGCGTTGACTACGAAGAAACTTTTAGTCCAGTGGCAAGATTTACTTCTATTCGATGCATTTTCGCTATGGCAGCAGTTCGTAAAATGCATCTTATGCAGTTTGACGTAAAGACGGCATTTTTGTATGGCGACCTAAGCGAAAACGTTTTTATGCAACAGCCGAAAGGGTATGACGACGGGAGTGGCCGTGTATGCAAACTGGCAAAAAGTTTATATGGACTCAAGCAAGCGTCACGCAGCTGGAATAAAACATTTACAGATTTTCTTCAACATTTTGGGCTCAAGATGTCAAGTTACGATCCATGTGTTTTTTCGCACAATTCTGAAGATGGGTGTTTGATTTTGGTAATCTACGTTGATGATGGTCTAGTTGCAGCAACAAATAGCGAGCTCATTACGGAGCTCATGAAGCATCTACGGAAATTCACCGCGACGCTGAGGGTTCAATTTTCATCGGTCAAAATGCTTATGCCAACAAGGTAATTGCAAGGTTTAATATGCAAAATTCTTCTTTTGCAGTCACACCTGCTGACAGTGAAGTTGTCACCTATAAATCAATTGATTCAATCACTACTCCCGACGATGTAGTGAATTATCCAATTGAATTTTTGAATTCACTTAATTTGCCTGGCTTGCCACCACATCGTTTGCAATTGAAAGTCGGCGCAGTGATCATTATGTTGTGAAATATCAATCAGCCGAAACTATGCAATGGGACAAGATTAGCAGTGAAACGACAATGAACAATGTAATTGAAGCAACAATTTTGAAAGGCAAATTTAAAGGTGAAGATGTTTTGATTCCGCTCATTCCAATGATTTCAACAGATTTGCCTTTTGATTTTAAGCGACTTCAATTTCCCATTCGCCTTGCTTTTGCTATTACAATCAATAAGTCTCAAGGTCAAACACTTCAATTATGTAGATTTGACCTAACTTATCCATGATTTGGACATGGGCAACTGTATGTAGGACGTTCTCGAGTGGGGAAACCATCGTTACTTTATATTTATACACCGCATGAAAATAAAACCAAAAATTTTGTGTATAAGAAGGCTTTAGAATAAGTTGTTAGTTTACAATCATTAGAGTAAGTCACTAAAATAAATAAAACATTGTTATTAGAATAAGTTACAAAATAATGGCCGAGCATGAATTAAATGATGAAACAAGAAAAAAACTAAGAAAACTTTTCATTTATATTTTTCTTTCACCCAGCGAAGCGGGTGAGGGTCCGCTAGTTTATTTATATTTTTTTCATTAGAATTTCACGAATTTCCAAATGTTAGCTAATCATCTACTCATTCGGCTATGACGGCTATACAACAAACATAGCCAAATTTCACACTAGTACTTTTTTCACAGCAGCCATATTATATCGTTAAAATCGTTCAAATTAATCAGCACTGATGACGAAAACTCCTCATTTTCGTTAAAATTAATCAGCACTGACGACAAAAACTCCTCATTTTCGTTAAAATCGTTCAAATTAATCAACACTGATGACAAAGTCACCTCATTTTCGTTAAAATCGTTAAAATTAATCAACACTAATGACAAAAACTCTTGATTTTCGTTAAATGCGTTAAAAAGTAATCAGATTGATATGACAAAAACTTCTCATTTTCGTTATCATAAAATGTTTTATTTAGAAATATATAAAATTAATTTTTTTTGTTTTCAATGAAAAACTTTTACATACCAGTTCGGTGTTTCATCAACAGAGATTCGAG
Source organism: Anastrepha ludens (assembly GCF_028408465.1). Lineage (NCBI taxonomy): Eukaryota > Metazoa > Arthropoda > Insecta > Diptera > Tephritidae > Anastrepha > Anastrepha ludens. The sequence goes on from NC_071503.1 coordinate 27,325,425, forward strand.
CTCACGATTTTTGAAATTTTAGCCAAGCAAATTAATTAATATGGCTGCCGGAGAGAAATGAGAGGCAGAGAGTGACATACAAGTATAAACAAATCATGATGGAAAGAATAATTAAATGGTGCCTATCGTGGTACCGTCACTTTCCTCTCAGCGAATTTGACAATGAGTGACGTCATATTAGCACCAGTATGGCCAGATTAACATTTTAGTAACTTGACTTAGCATTTTTTTGATTATTTCGTCTCGGAATTTTAAGTTCTTTCTTCATGACATTTTTCTAGCCTGTTCTAAATAATTTTTTAAATAAATGTGTTATGGTTACGTACAATTTAATTTATGAGTTTTAGTTAAGATAAACTCTTTTGTTAAGAGAACGACTTTTTTCCTATATTAGAGGTTATATAACAAGATAAGGGACTTTTTCGTGAAAATGTCGGTATGGCTATCGCACTTTGTGACAATATAATAGATTTAACTAATAGGAAATATGTTCTAGTGGAAACCGACCCTGTTTACATTTATCAGGATAGAACTTTCTTGTATCACATATCTAACCTTTCAAAAATACTAGCGCCGTACGAAAGTATAATCATATAATTCAGAGAACCAACCTGAAACTAAAGTTTTAGTGAACAAAATCGAAACTCTGAAAAAGTCAACTCATTCCAAATATTTATAGACCCAAAAGATCATTAATTTTTCTTTGTTCCGTGTTAAAATTCATTACTGACACACCAGATAACGATGACCTTGAAGAAATCAAAACATCACTTAATATGCTAATATTTAGAAAATAATAATAAGCAAAGAACAATTAATTCACAGTTCGAAAGAATACTCGAAACACCTGATCCCAAAACTGTAACCGAAAACATTGTTATAACAGAAGTTTATAATTACCTCCAATCAATAACAAACACTATAAATTTTGCGAAAACTAATGATTTTTATTCTGGCACATTAAATTTGAAAGATGTGTACGATTTAATAAACCACGAAGAACTAGATCTTAGAATAATTAATATATTAGAACATATATAAAACAAGGAATTATAACAATATAGAAATATCTTATCCTCGAAACTAAATGTAGCCTATTTAATTTATATCCTTTAGCACATAAGCATGTTAAAATTAATTTAGACCCTAAGATCGCAAAAATATCAAAGAATATCCAAATGTATAACTTATATGAGTAACTTTATTTGTAAGTCGGAACCCTCTGACAATTATACTACAAAAGGATACATCATCCCATTGCGAAACAATCCATGAAAATAATGCTCCAGTCAGCATCCTAGAGAATGGATATATTTTTACAGATTACCAGCACACTTGGAACAACATGCATATATCAGACCCTAAATTAATACACTTTAATGAATCTACAACCATCGATAATATCATATATTACAACCATGAACGACAACTCAGAGAAATCATGCACAATCAACACAGCGAACAACTTGAAGTACTCCGCATCCTTTCCTTTTGATACCTATTGAAGAAAACCCAGTATATTTTACGTTCTTTATCATAATGGGTTTCCTTACTTTAGTAGTCATCACTTATGGTATGGTACATTTCTGGCGATACTATGAAAATAGAAGAATTCTTCACAGGCAAAGACAAATTGACGAACTATACGAAATCGAAATGAACCGTCTTGAACAGAAAGTCGCAGCAGCATCATAGCGGGGATGATCCGTTTTAAGAGAGAGGAGAGTTAACGATGTTAGTACAAAGACACATACATATGTATGTATATAAATTTATACACCACATACATATATACACTTCACACATACATGCATGATCATTGTTTACAAACAAAATGCCAATAAACAAGAACCTTACAAGACAGTGCTGAGCACTTTCGACAAAAACTCCAACGCATTTACAAGTACCTATATTTTATTACCCTACAAGACAGCTGAATATCATATAAGATTCATATTATCATCATCACTGTCCTCATCCAACTACACATTTTCGATCTAGCCATGGGAAAGTTCTGATAGTTTCCCCTTGTCGGTGTGATATTCTATCTCTCTTTTACCAATAGCAATTCTTATAACTGAAAAATATATCTACTATGCTCTAAAGGCAAGAAAACTAATCATTTTTATTCGTACAGTGTAATAACTGCTGACAACTAAACTCCTCATTGTTGTCATCACAAACTTCTCAGCATCATACTTTCCATTTTTGTTATCAAAAAGTAATCGGCACTGATGGGCCAAACTACTCATTTTCGTTATGAAAAAGTAATCAGACTGATGACAGAAACTTCTCATTTTCGTTATCATTAGAGATTTAGAAATATATAAAATCTATATATATAAAATTTCAGCGGTTTTTCGCGTTGTGATGAACTTTACGGAGAATGGCTCAACCGATTTTAATCAAACTTTGCCACATTGAAGAGACACATGTGGAGAAGGTTTGTAACTATGTTTGGTTAAAATCTCCTTTACTTCTTCGTCAACACACAGTATACACGAGGCAGCGTTCTTTTTACGTGTGTGGTTGTTATTGTAAACGGTTGCATGGAGCGTACATTTTACTCACATATGTACAAGTTAACGCAGCAGTATTTATGCCTAAATTTTCATTCCATTACATACATTTCAATGGAATGCAAACATACATACATATACATATATTCATACAGCAGTGGCTGCACGCCTGCATTCGCACAGAATAGAAACATACAAATTAGCAGGCACAGCTGTAGCTGACCGCCTGCAATAATTAATCGTAACACAATGCTGCTGTGACTAACTTAACACTTTGCTTAAATACTTCTTCTTTACACCCACACTTCGGGATAACCGAAGCAAAACCATTAGCCTGAACCTGAACAGGTCGTCGCTAAAAACGTACTTAAGCATGGCCGTTATCAGTAATAGTGCATAGTGAAAGTAAGTGTTAAAACTAACAAGAAAGTGTTTTATTTGGTAAAGTGTTCAAGTGAAGCAGTTTCCAGGCATCAACCAAAGAGATAAAAAAAGTGCGTCAGAAATATTTAAGAGAAGAGATTGTTTTCACATTTTCCAACGATATTTTCACGAAAAATTTACAAAATGTATATTAATTTTGCAAATGATTGATAACAAGTGAAACAGTGAATAAATGGTGTGAAAAATACACATATATAATTAATATTTTAGAAGTTTTTACTTAAGATATTTAAGAAAAGAGATTGTTTTCACACTTTCCGTAGATATTTTCAAGAAAAGTTTCAAAAATATATATTATTTTTGCTGATCATTTCCCATTTCTGTTCTGTGTAATTTTCATTTCAACGCGTGCTCACAGTTCAATTATATTTTTAAAAGATGGCGCTAACAGTATGTTAATTCGAATTCCAGTTTAAAAACAAGAAAAGTAGCAATCAAGAGCTCAGAGTGACATAAAGAAGACCACTTTGATTCGGTAAAAGAAATGCCAAGAGGACGTAATACACGTCACAATAGAAATGTGCAAAATCACAAACAAAATGAAAGTGAGGAAAATCATGCTGATAGATTAAGTCAACAAAGAGATCGTACTAGGTCACGTTCTCAAAATCGGCCAATAAATATCAATTCTGTAAATTTGAATCGTGCAGCATTTCAATATAATCCACATCTTGATTATTTTGATTTATTACACACACACAATGTTTTGGTGCAAAGTTTTAAAACAACAATCGGAAGATTGTCATCTGATAATCATAAAATTAAAATTGATGCAAATAAAACGACTGCCGGCGAACATCGTGGAAGATACAATCAACCAACTTCAAGCAACGAGGTTGCAATTGTTATATCTGGAGATGAATTTCAACCAAGAGATATTGTTTTGCAAAGAAGAAATGATACACTGCAACGTGTTAATGAAACGCATCGAACATGTATCTTATGTTCTGTCGTGGTGAAGATGGTTATTCGATTGATATAAAACAAATAAACCCAGCAAATGGTCAAGAAACAAATAAAACTGTAAGCGCAATGAATTATTATGCATACAGAATCATGATAAGAGAAAACTAAGAGAATCACATTTTAAAATGTCGTAAATTATTTCATCAGTATATTGTTGACATGTATGCGAAAATAGAAACAGAACGATTGAATTACATTAGATTCAACCAAAGAAAATTGCGCTGTGACGAATATATACATTTACGAGATGCAATTAACAACGATACCAACGTTAATAACATTGGTCAAATGATAATATTACCTTCATCGTATACAGGCAGTCCAAGGCATATGCATGAATACGCCCAAGATGCAATGTGCTATGTCAGAAATTATGGTCGACCCGACTTATTCATAACTTTCACATGTGAAAGGAAATGGCCTTTCGAATTTTCTTTATTTCATAAACGTTTTATTCAGCTCTTCGACATTTAAAAACTAAAATATTTTTAGTGACAATTTCAAAAACTAAATCTTCTCCGGCCTTAAAGGAATGGCCTACTGAGTTTTCTTACACTCGGCCTCTCCTGACATACTGGTGCGACCCCGCTCAGGTTCCGTAGATTCTCCTGTAGTCTCATCTTCGTCTGTTTCGATGTCGTCGCATGGTGGTAGGTTACACCACAATTTCAGCTTATCAGATGCGTACACCGATGAATAATGTCTCTGCTTCCTGTGTGAACCTGGCAAGTCCTCAACCACATACCGATCATTACCAAGAGATGCCGTGATTATGAATGGTCCTTTGTAATGTGGCTCTAATTTTCGTGAATGCCCGGTACTCATTGGTTCATTGTCGACGAGCACCAAATCATCTACATTGTATACTGTTGGTTTATTGTGCTGATTGTCATATTTGAGTTTGGCTTTCTGTCTTGCCTCGTTGATTTTGACTGCTGCCGTACGTCGGACCTCTTCCAAATCAGTATCGTTAACTGCACAGTGTTCGTCTTGTATTGCTAATAATATTTTGTTTTGTAGGACATCTCGGGGGGCGTAACCCAACAGTAGCTCTTGAGGTGTCTTAGTAGTAGTTTTGTTTTTCATTGAGTTTATTGCCCACTGTATTTCTCGTAACCTTTCGTCCCAACATCTATCTTCGGTGGTAATTGGCAACAGCATTGACAAAATTGTTCTGTTTGCTCGTTCTGCGTGTCCGTTTGCTCTGGGAGTACGCACAGCATTCTTGATGTGTTTTATACAGTTGTCGTTGCAATATTTCGTGAATTCTTTCGAAGTGAAAGCGGTACCTCTGTCTGTCACAATTCGTGCTGGCATACCGACGTAACTACTAACTTCGTTTATTATTTCTAGTACAGGTTTGGTGTTGGTACTCTTGACCGCTCGTATGACTGTGAATTTTGTAAAGGCATCAACTAAGACCAGCAGATGCTCGTTTCTCTGTTTACTTTTAGGGAATGGACCTAAATGATCTAAGTGCACTGTCTTGAACGGAATTGGTTCTATATCGTCGAAATGGTATTCCCCTTCTCTTCGCCCTCCTCGATCTTTGTTATAGGCGCATTCTACACACGACTTGATGTACGATTTGACATAATTCCTCATCCTTGGAAACCATAAATAACTCAGTAGTCGCTGGATAGTTTTGTCAACACCTAAGTGACCTGCATTATTATGACAATCATACAGAACTTTTGATCGAAGTGCCTTTGGTACAACCCACAATTTCGCACCTTCATATTTCTTGTACAATCGACCATTCTCAAGTATATATTTATCTAACGTTTTAATATCTTTTGACTTCACTTTATCGACTATTTGCTTGACATCAACATCCTGTATCTGCATACTAAATAACCAGTCCTGCTCGTCTATACCTGTTTTCAAGACACACGAGGACGCTTCGTCCACTTCACGCGATGCTTCTACTGGGGACCTACTCAACGCGTCGACATGTTCCATCCGCTTACCGGAACGATGCTCTATTTTTATGTCGTACTCTTGCACTTTGAGCCACCAGCGCGCTATGCCGGGATGAGCTCTTTCTTGGCCATTGCTGTTTTGATTGCATTGCAGTCGGTTATTACAGTAACCTCTTTCCCGTAGACATAATATTTAAAACGCTCTAATATTTCCACTACTGCAAGAGTCTCCAACTCGTAACTATGATACTTTTTCTCATTTTCGCTCGTGGATCGACTAAAATATACTACCGGCTTCCAATCGTCTTCTTCAAGTTGCAATAACACGCCAGCTAATCCAATGGAACTTGCATCGGAATGGATCTCATGCTTGGCTTCAATTCTATATGACGTCATCACCGGTTTGGACACCAGCGCCAACCTCAGCTCATCGAAAGCCCTTTGCTGTTCTTCACCCCATCGAAAATTTTGTTCCTTACAAAGTAAACGTCGCAGTGACTCTGATTTAATGGCATACCCTGCCACGAACTTTCTAAAGTATCCACTCAACCCCAGAAATTGTCGTACTTCAGTTACATTCTTAGGTATTGAAAAATTTGTAATAGCTATTGTTTTTGCTGTACCTGGACTAATTCCGCTTGGAGTTAATGTATGGCCCAAGAATTCAATTGTTTCTTTTGCAAACTCGCATTTCTTCAAATTCAAAGTCAAATTAAGCTCTCGTAATGCATCAAGTACACGCCTCAATTTGGCCAACATTTCATCGACAGTTGAACCCCCTATCATAATGTCATCCATGTAGTTCACCATATTTCCATTCTGTGTTCGTTCTTTTACCTTTGCCATCAAGCGTTGGAAGACTACTGGGGCATTCTTTAGCCCAAACGGCATTCGTTTAAATTGATACAACCCCTCTGTGGTTACGAACGCAGTATATCTACGACTATCTGGATGTATCGGTATCTGATAATACCCACTATTCATATCTAATACTGTGAAATATTTATAACGTTTTGCTTCATGAAGCTGTGCTTCAATATGCGGCATTGGATAAATTTCTTTTCGGGTATGTTGATTCACCTTACGATAGTCTACGCATAATCTCGATTCTCCATTTTTCTTTTTCACGAGTACAATTGGACTCGCATATTCAGATTCTGACATTTCTATTATATCGTTAACTAATAACTCTCTAATCATCTGTTGAACCAACACTTTCTTCGGCTCTGGTATACGGTATGGGTTTTGTGCAATAGGTACATTAGTATCTAACTTAATTTTCATGGATAATGCATTTGTCTGTCCTATCTCACTGATATTATTTGCAAATATATCATTGTACTCGTTCAACAGTCTGAATAGCTTTCCCCCCTGCGCACTTTCAAGTTCTCCACATATTATTTGATTTTTATTTATAACTTTGCGTTCAGATACCGTCGTTTCTCGATTTTCCGCGATCGGTAGATATTCGAATTTCAATTGTCCACTGTTTATGTGCGCGACAATATTCCGATTGAAAATCTCTTTTCCAAGCAATACATCTGACGTTAACAACTCGTCATCCACTATATATAGTATTACATTTACTTTTACACTGTCAATTTTTATTTCAGTTTTCATCAACTCACTTGCATACCGCGCACCTCCACATATGCCCTTTATTTTTAACACGCAAGGCTCTGTTTCAATTTCGAATTTATCAGCACATGATTTCCGTATCATGCTGCATTCACTTCCTGTGTCCACGAATGCTTTTATTGCTTGATTTTTAACATACACCAGTTTAATACAAAATTCCTCATCGCACTCGACTTTACGGTTTGTCATTGTAGCATTTCTCTTATTACGCTCCACAGCCTCAACCTTCGGGTCAACTTTCTGACCATCACCATACTGCGCTTTTCGTAGTGGCTTAGAACATCTGGTCGCTATATGACCTTCTTCAAAACAATTATAACACTTTATCTTACTTTTATTCTCAGCGCTACCTTTATTCCCGTCATTATTCGTGTTTCTATTTTTGTTTTGTTCAAACTTCAAACCTGGAGTACTATTACGATTTTTATCATACTCGTCAAGCGTTTCGCGCAAGTGTCTCATCGAATCAAATCGCATTGGAGCAATTGCCGTTTGCAGTTCCCGATTTCGTAATCCGTTCCGCGTATATTTTATAATCGCTGATTCACTCAAATTATATCGCTGCCCAATGGCACTCATACGAAAACAATATTCCACGACTTTTTCATCAAATTTACGCACCGAACTGTTCATTTTGTAATGTATCTCTGCCTCGTTTGGCTTAGTACCGAATTCTTCTATTAACCTTTCCGCGAAAATTGTCCAATTCGAGTAACACTCTGGTGAAGCATCTAACCATAGTTTGGCAACACCTTTCAACTTGCTAAAAACTGCTAGCATTAAACTTCTTTCGTTCCACTGATAGGCACTATGCGCTTGATTAACACGTTCTACAAATTTTTCAACCGGCAAAGAAAGTTCATTCGTTGGATCAAAGGTAGGTAAAGTTTCAGCAATCTCTTTCACCGAACACCTTGCACTCGAAGAATCTACCATTGATACCGGGGTAGTTGCAGTTTCTACACTCGCGGCCGTTTGTTCTACACTTGGTCGTTGCTCACGGCTTTGTTGTTGCAACAAAGTAGTGATGCCTTGCATCATTTCCCGCAACTCGTTAATTTGCTCTGGCATTGTACACCTTTCGTCCATATTTATTTCGTCACTGTTTTCAAAATCGCATAACCGCTGGACTAGTTCTGCCTTAGAACCAGTCGTAGGTTTTTCCCGTTCACGCAGCAGCGTTTTAAGTTGTTCCACTCTTAAATTCACTATTTTCGGCATTTTCCCCGCACAATATGTACATTCGTACACGCTTGCACCACTCGTTTTTTTGTATATCTGCTTGTTCCTTGCTCCCTTTCAACTCTCGCTTTCCACACATTAACACGCACGTATTAATCTGCTCATAGTTTTTTTCCCACGACCGTCGCATGTATTTTATACACTACGCCATATATGCATGCATCTTGCCAACGCGCATAACAAAGCACGAATTTATGCGCATTCATACAAAAAATAGGAGTCAGTATCCCACTTCTGACCTGAAAGGAAATGGCCTTTCGAATTTTCTTTATTTCATAAACGTTTTATTCAGCTCTTCGACATTTAAAAACTAAAATATTTTTAGTGACAATTTCAAAAATTAAATCTTCTCCGGCCTTAAAGGAATGGCCTACTGAGTTTTCTTACACATGCAATCCGAAATGGTATGATATTAAGAATCATTTATATACAGGGCAATCAGCTACTGATAGGCATGACATTACTGCAAGAGTGTTTAGAAGAAAGCTACAGTCTCTAATGGATTTCATTGTAAAACATAAGTAAAGAATGGCAAAAAAGAGGCTTGCCTCATGCGCATATTTTGATTTGGTTAAAACAAAAACTAACCAGAGATAAAATTAATCATACTATATGTGCTGAGGTTCCAGATATAAATGAAGATCCAGAATTACATACTACTGTAACCAAAAACATGATTCATGGACCGTGTGGTACGTTAAATCAAAATTCTCCATGTATGGTTGATGGTAAATGTTCAAAAAACTACCCAAGGCAATTAATTGCTGAAACAATGACTGGAAATGATGGATATCTGTTGAAATAATTTGTATATTTTAGTTAAATGGCAACATTATTTCATTCTCTTTAGACCTTCTGTCCTTCAGTCTTTTCTCAAGCTTATGCATGCAAGTAGGCTTTGCATATCAGTCTTGCTTTTGCCGTTACAAATAAAATACTGAATTGTTCTTTCACACGAAATCACGCGTTTTATTCAAAAGGTTATGGGCCCAGATCCCATAGGTCGCGCGAATTGCTAAATATCAATAATTGGTTCATATTAATAATTAACAAAAAAGAAAACGTATTATTTTATTATAATGTCTTCGGAAAGTGACATCAAAATTGAAAAACTTCAAGATAGCTCACAGTGGCTGACATGAAAGTTTCAAATGGTACAAATTTTGGAAGCTGGTGACATGTATGGTGTGGTCAACGGAGAAGAGCTATTGCCCAGGACAGGTGAGCAAGAACAAAAGAATTGGCGTAAAATTGATGCTAGAGCTCGCCGGACAATAAGTACAGCATTGGGAAAACAACCGCTTATGCAGATTCTTAACTGTGTTCGTGCGAAGAGTATGTGGGATACACTCAAAAGTGTATACGAGCAAACATCAACAGCGAGTGTTTTGTTTTTGCTGCAGAAGTATTACAGTTATGCAAAAGATACAGAAGATGATATTGCAACTTTTTTGTCGAAGTTAATGGATATTGTACAGCATCTTCGTGATCAGGGCGAAACCATATCAGACTCGATGATTATGACAAAAATTTTAACTTCGTTGCCTGCGGAATACAATCATTTCCATAGTGCTTGGGAATCGGTGCGTTCATCTGATCAGAATTTGAACACCTTGAGAGCCAGACTAATGGCTGAAGAAATTCGTTTGAGCGCTCAAGAAAAAAATAAAGTAGAGGCGTTTGTAGTCAGGCATCAGAATCGGCAAAATACGAAGAAGCAACAAAGTAAAAGCAGCAGAACAACAACAAAAGGGCATGTTTTAAATGTGGTTCTAAAGAACATTTTAAACGGGACTGTCCGCAAATGGCAAAATCCGCAAAGAATGAGACTCTACGTAAAAATGTCGAAGCGCTGGTGCAGAGAACATTGATGAATAGAGAAGTCTCACGAGCTACGAATAGTGTGAGTTGTCAAAAATGAAGTGAAACCGCGAACACTATTTCACCTCGCTTAACTCGACAGCGGGGAAGTTCTTAACAGGGCTGATTACACTGAATTATTTACAAGTACATTGGCTCTGCTCAGTTTTTGGTTTCTGTATGAAATCAAATTGACGAATGCCGACGGCATTTTGCAAGGCATTTGCTTGTGCATTTCTATGTTCCCTTGATAAACGAAAATTTATTCAATTTATATTTTCAAACAAATATAACCAAATAAAGATTTTTAACAACATTTAAAATCAAAGTAACTTTAATGTTTGTTGCTTTAATTTTAAAAGAAAAATTTAAACAAAATACATTATAAAACGACCTCACATTTTGTTGTGCGCGTTTTAGTAAATTTGATGAAAATTTTTACTAATTTTTCGAGTCGAAATTAATTTTAGACAAGAATTCAAAGTGCATATTGATGAATATATGTATAATATATGTACATATGTATATCAATATATGTATATATACATAGATCATGATAGTTATATTTGTGCAAAAGTTCAATTGCCTCTTCAATTCTTATATTGTAGTATTACAAATGTATGTGCACACGCACTGCAGCTGCAATGACCTATCTCACGACGCATTGCCTTATCATATTTATGTACATTTATGCATTTTTTGTTCCTTTGCCAAACGAATTTTTTTTCAATTTACATATGTATTTTACAGGGAATAATTCATATATGTATGCATTTTATAGATAGTATAAAACTTTGAAATTTAAAATAAATAAAATAAAACTTCAAAGAAACATATTTGCATACCTATGTATATGGGACAACTAAGTTCTATTGCATCTTTAATAAATATAGTGTTGCACGCATATGTATGCACTGAAGCAACATGACCTACCTCACGAACATCGCCTTATCATATTTCATGCAATAATTAGAGAGTAAATATTCGAATGATCGAATTCCTGCAAATGCTAAAACAACGTCTTCTGCATATGCATCGACGTACGTGCATGTGCGTATATGCACACTTGATGCCCTAACTATATCTATGTACGTTCAATTGATCAAATCAAAAAATTCTGTATACAAAACGCTTCATTACCAGGCACACAGGAAGATGGCATATGCAAATATAAATATGTGAATTGAATTCAAGCAAATCAATGCTTATTAATATACACATATGCATGTACATACAACCACACACACAGGGCACTCACTTTATTCCTCAAAATGCGTATGTCGTCCAAGCTAAAATTCTATGCCTAGCGACTACAAGAACAAAATGCAGTCTTAGGCGCAGGCGTAGTGGCCATCATTCTAGTTGACATAGCGCTGAACAGTCGCAGCGGCGCCGAACAGTTTCAACTATTTTACTGTGCAACAAAAATTCATTGATAAATTCGAGCTCATAGTTCTAAGAGCAAGTACTTTCATTCATAAAACGAGCCGCCCATATGCCAATTTTCTCGACAATTCGAAAATAGTCAATATTGGAATATTTCGCGTAGAATTATTTGCCAATATTTGATAAATCTTGAATTTTTGTCAAGTCGAGTGCCCGCGGCTTCGTACATATGTATGCATCAATATATGTACGTAAATATGTGTATATGTACAATGCTGTGCCTATGAATATGCGCTGCGCCATGAGTGCGCGCTGGATTTCTTGAGAACTTTACCGTTTTATTTTGAGCTGTCGCTAGTGAGCATGCATACACACAGCATATACATATGCGCATATGTATATAAATTCACAAATTCACAAATTTACATTTGCATATGCCATCTTCCTGGTAATGAAGCGTTTTCTATAGAGGATTTTGACTCAGTTGAAGCAGAGAATGTTAATGCAATGAGAAGGTGCAAATGTTACTGTAAGCTTTTTTTAGTACAATTGAGATTTGAAAGATTTGAAGTAAGGGAATTTAGCACACCGAGTTTATAGACACCTCACTGACTTTTGCCCACACAAAAATTAGAAACACCACACATCTTTCACTTCAACACACAACACATTTCTCACCTCGACATTAAACCAATTAAATTTTTACTATTTTCATATTTTTGAAATAATAAGCGAATACGTAAAATTGATTACATAATTTTTTTTTTTCAATTACATAAAAAAAAACGATTAAAAAAAAAAAATTATAAAAAAAAGTTTGCGCCGGGAATTGAACTCGAGTCTAACATGTGGCGAGGAAAAATAGGCGGTGCGTTTATTTCTTCGACTGCTTATTTTTTACCATTTTGTTACTTTTGAAATGATAAGCGGATACATAAAATTTATTACAAATTAAAAAAAATAAAAATAAAAAAAAAATTTAAACACAAAAAAAAAAAATTTCCACCGAGAATTGATGGCGAGTCACGTGGGGAGGATAAATACGCAGAGCGTTTATTTCTGCGCCTGCGTTGTGAACAAAAGGTTTTGTGCATGCGCGCGACGCGAATAAATTTTAATAAAGTTCTGAAAGTAATTCATGAAGCTTTTCATTACACACATATGTACTTAAATGAACGTACATATACTTTACATGTAAAGAAATGATGGTATATGATAATATACATAAGTACATAATATGTATGTACATGTCAATAGGAGGTATTTGCATTCAGAAAAAAAGAACGGTTTAAGATAAATCAACACTTATTTTATATTGTATGTCAATTTATAGTTTATGTATTCGACAGCATTTACATACATATGTATGTATGTACATTTGTATATGAAAAACAATAATGCACAAGCGCAAGAACATCATATCACATATGCAAGTATGTCCAAATAACCTTGACTTATGTATGTACACATGTCATAGCACATCACATTCTTACAAGAAATCAAATACACATACGCACTAGTGAACGAGTTTCTTTCTAACAAGTGCAAAAACAATTCTGCTCTATGTATGTATATATACCTAGTTTATGTCCTAGCATATATACATACATACATATACGAGTATACCTACTTGCCTTCTAAACTTCCTACAAAATAATTGTATTCATATGTTACTACATCCATGCACGTTCATACATTCATGCATATATGCGCGAGCACAGCGCTCCCTTCTTGCTTCCGTGTACTTTTGTCTTTCACCAGTCGATATTCCTAATATTATACTTACAAAAACACAATACTTTGATAGACGCAAAAGCAACAGCAAGCGCAACGCGATGGCCGCTTTGCCACCACACATTCTAAAATATTCTAGAACACAACAAAAACACATACCTCACTTGCGCATGTCGCCCAAAGCTAAAATCTAAGCCTAGCGACTACAAAAACAAAATACATTCGTAGACGCAGTCGCTGCGGCCATGATTCTATCAGCGACGGTGCTGAACAATTTAGAACAAAAACAAAAAGTTCATTCATAAGTTAGAGCTCATATTTCAATTTCATTCATAACGAGCCGCCCATATGCCAATTTTCTCGACCATTCGAAAATAGTCAATATTGGAATATTTCGCGTGTAATTATTGGCCAATATTTGATAAATCTTAAATTTTTGTCACGTTGAGTGGCCGCGGCTCCGTATGTATGTATGCACCCTTATATGCATGTAAATATGTCTTCTAACTGTGCGACAGTCGCGAGTTAATGCGACTTCCAGCGAATCACACATTGCTGTCCGCAAAGCCGCATATATGTACCTTATGATCAGAAAGTACCGGGAATGTTTAAATTAAACAAAACAGAGTTAAATTTAAGGCAAATTTATATTATCTCCTTCAAAATATGACCCGTCTGAAGCAACACACATGTGCCAACGTTTAACCCAGTCCTCCAAACACCCCCGGCAGGCCGATTTGTATTCTCTTTGATCAGTGCGATGGCGCGTTATCATCATGCAAAATCTGAGAATTGTTTGCTCACATTTCCGGCGGTTTGTAACACACAGCATCTCTCTAAGGTTTCAAAACGGATAAATAATATTCTCTATTGACTGTCTGGCCCGATGGAAGGTACTCATGGTGGACTGTGCCTTGGCAATCGAAGGAAACAGTCAACATCACCTTCCCGGTTCTTTTTGCTCATAGGGTATACATATCCCATCTTTTCACTGACGGACAAGAAGACGGTCGCAGTTGTTGTTTTTTATATGCATACATTTTGCGTTCGTTGAAGTTTGTATATATTTGTATACATATGCGTGTATGCGCGTTTGGCTTTCTGGATGCATCTATGGATATTAGAATATTTTCTCATCAATATGTGTATGTAAGTAGTTCAGATTTGACTAAAGGGATTAAATATAGGAATGCATATTCATATGATTGCCTTTATGGCTGTTTTACATATAAATTAATTCAAAAGAAGTATGAATAATGTTATATAGAAAATAAATTTCTAAATAACAGGTATTAGAAAAACCTGAATACACTATTTTAAATCAATTCTAATTAAACCAAATATAAAAAATGAAATAAAAATATCGAACAAAAAGCTGTGTACAGGACTTGAACCTGAGTCAAATATGGGACGATATACTGCATACACAACATGTCTTTCACGATTCCGCTAAACTACAATTACTAATGAGCTTTTCTAAATCACTCATTTATTCGATTCGCAGTTTTATATGCACATATTCTGCGTTAGTTGAAAGTTTGTATGCGTAATTATATGCATATGTATGTGTGTTTGCGCGTTTGGCTTTCTGGACGGATATTAGAATGATATTTTCTCATCAATATAATTTGGATTTGAGGAAATAGATTATAGACATATGTACATATTTTCTGTTTTGATTGATTTATATAAAAATCAGGTCATATCCAGTATGAACTATTTTATACCGAAAAGAAATTTCCATTTATAAAATACAAAAAAAACAGTATTTTAAAGAAATTTTAATTAAAATAAACTCAAAAATTTTACAAACTTTCCTGGTTTGAATTGTAAAAAAAAATGTGCAAGAAAAAAAATATGGCTTCAGGACTTGAACCTGAATTAAATACGTGCCAAAAAACAAAGCGAATAATTCCGCCGACTTTAGCTTCTGCACCACAAACTAACTGCCGCGCGGCCTTCTTAATCGCAAATTTATTCGCTTCGATTTCCTTAGTAGTGTGCCGAAAAATCTTATGAACTTCCTCAGTAGTTTGGTAAACGCAGAAAATATCTGAATTCCTGTCCTAGCGTGGTAAGTAAATATAGAAACCCTCCACTCGCGTCACTCGCGTGGTAAATATCTGCAATTCCCACCTCGTGAGGAAAGTTGAATTTGAAATTACCTTAGTTTGAATCTACAAATTAGAACTCGAAAAAAGCTCATTTAACATTTGCTCTTTCTCATTGCATTAACATTCTCTGGTTGAAGGGATTCAACAAAGTTTTACAGACACCAGACAGACAGACATAACATATGTATATAATTTTGGATGATTTGGAAAAATTCAAATATATAGGTCATATTAAAAAGCTACCTAACATTCTTTGCTTCTAATCACCAACAAATTCTTATCGACTGCTGCTAAATTTACATAATTCAGCCCCTCACTGTTAATTTTTGTTGAAAAATGTGTCTATGGTGAAATTGTCTTCGCGAGACGAGTACCCCTCGAAAATGAACACTTTCCTGTCATTAAGACTTCTCTATACATCAATGTTCTCTGGCTGGTGTGTGGAGAAAGTGTAACGGGTAAGCAAGACAGCTGGGTACTTGATTCGGGTGCAACCGATCACATGAGCAAGCGGCGAGATTGGTTCACTGTTTGAACAGTACAATGATATGGTCAAAGTTGGCGATGGGCGTGCTATTAAAGCAGCAGGAAAAGGTGACATCAATGTTTTAGTTAATGACGGTCAAGAATGGATGCAGAAAGTTTTGACAAATGTGCTTTACGTGCCGGACATTACATATAATTTGTTTTCACAAACAAAGGCGCTAGATCGTGGTTTTCATTTTCGATCGGATAGCGGTAACTGCAAATTCGTTAGAAAAGACGGAAGTACTGTTGCAGTGGGAGTTCGTCATGGAAAATTGTTTCAAATGCTGATCAAGGTTCCGGAGATTAGCATGGTAAATATTTCGGTAAGTGAGAAGTTAGCTTTGCGTACGTGGCATAATCGACTGGGTCATCAGAATTCGACACATGTTAGGCAGTTCCTCAAGAGCTCCAATGTAGATTTCATTGAAGAGGAATTTACGTGCGAAGGATGCATACTGGGCAAGCAACATAGAGGCAGCTTTAAATCGCGTGAAGTGAAGTCGAAAGGCTGTGGAGAACTCTGTTTTGCGGTCCAATGCAAGAAAAATCGATCGGCGGCGCTAGATATTTTCTGCTTATTAAAGATGACTATTCACATCTACGTTTCGTGTATTTCATGAAAGAAAAATCAGAAGCACCTGGTGCTATCAAAAGTTTTTTGATGCAAGCTGAGAAAATGGATCAAAAAATGATCAAGCGAATGCGGACAGACAATGGGCTTGAGTTTGTCAATGATAAGTTGACTAAGATTTTTAATCAGTTTGGAGTTAAACATGAACTCACAGTACCGTACACGCCGCAGCAGAATGGTGGTGCAGAGAGAGAAATGCGAACAGTGATGGAAATAGCACGGACGATGCTTTACGCAAAAGAAATGCAGCTTAAATTTTGGGCGGAAGCAGTCAATACGGCAGTATACGTTTTGAATCGTACGGTAACCAGTACGGTGGCACAGAAAACGCCATATGAATTATGGTATGGGCAGCCTGCAAAATTTAATCGTTTGCGAAGTTTTGGTGAAGAAGTTTACGTCCATTTACCTAAGGAAAAGCGGCGCAAGTTGGATGCAAAATCGTGGAAGGGAATTTTCATCGGGTATGCTGACAATCACAAAGCTACTAGAGTTTGGAACCCAAAACATCAAAAAGTGGAAATTTCGTGTGATGTGCAACTCCTTCCGGAAACAGTGACGTTTAAATTGCAAACAGATAAAATGCAAGAAGAACGCTTTGAAAACTTGCATGACGCTGAGAAGTGTCAAGAAGAAGACACACAAGATAACGACGTTGAGATAGTTGACAACGATGATGCGGTAAATGTAAGCAACAAGAATAACAACGATAGAAGTTGTATAGCTAGTCGTCTACGCAGCAGAACAACTGCACAACATACGGCGGCTATTATGATATGTCAGGAGCCTAAATCATTTGCGGAGGCTATGCAGTCTAACGAACGCGAAAAATGGCAGCAAACTATGGATGATGAATTTGACTCATTGATCGAAGATGGAGCGTGGACACTGGTTGAAAAAACTTCAAATCAGAAAATCATTGACAATAAGGGGGCTTATAAACTCAAACAAGATACTGAAGGGAAAGTTGAACGCTACAAAGCACGTTTGGTTGCACGGGGTTTTACTCAAGAGTATGGCGTTGACTACGAAGAAACTTTTAGTCCAGTGGCAAGATTTACTTCTATTCGATGCATTTTGGCTATGGCAGCAGTTCGTAAAGTGCATCTTATGCAGTTTGACGTAAAGACGGCATTTTTGTATGGCGACCTAAGCGAAAACGTTTTTATGCAACAGCCGAAAGGGTATGACGACGGGAGTGGCCGTGTATGCAAACTGGCAAAAAGTTTATATGGACTCAAGCAAGCGTCACGCAGCTGGAATAAAACATTTACAGATTTTCTTCAACATTTTGGGCTCAAGATGTCAAGTTACGATCCATGTGTTTTTTCGCACAATTCTGAAGATGGGTGTTTGATTTTGGTAATCTACGTTGATGATGGTCTAGTTGCAGCAACAAATAGCGAGCTCATTACGGAGCTCATGAAGCATCTACGGAAATTCACCGCGACGCTGATGGTTCAATTTTCATCGGTTAAAATGCTTATGCCAACAAGGTAATTGCAAGGTTTAATATGCAAAATTCTTCTTTTGCAGTCACACCTGCTGACAGTTCCACCAATTTGAGCGATTTTGACAATGATGGTGATCTGATAAAGTTTCCCTATAGAGAGGCAGTCGGGAGTCTTATGTATCTGGCGGTGGGTACAAGGCCGGATATAGCCTTTGCTGTATCAAACGTGAGTCGGTATATTGAAAAGCCGACGGCAGTGCACGTTAAAGCAGTGAAACGTATACTGAAGTACCTCAATGGAACGATGAACATGGGTATATTTTATAAAAGTAGCAGCGATCTTGAATTACGTGGTTATAGCGATGCAGACTACGCGGGTGATATTCAAACGCGAAGGTCAACATCAGGTTGTGTATTCATGGTCGGCGATAGCATAGTGAGTTGGTGCTCAGAACGTCAGAAGTGCGTATCTTTATCGACTACAGAGGCCGAGTACATTGCTGCTTCTGGTGCAGTGAAAGAGCTGGTGTGGCTCAAGCGTTTTTGGTTTGGTCTTGGTGGTCCAGACTTCACGATGTTTTGTGTTGACAACCAAAGCGCCATTCGACTCATAAAGAATCCGGAGTTTCACAAAAGAACAAAACATATTGATGTGCGTTACCACTACATACGCGATAAGTATGAGGAGCAAGTTTTTACACTACAATATGTTGCGTCAACTGATCAACTTGCGGACGTTGTTACACGATAGGGAGGAAGCATCGATAGGTTGCACAAAAATGTCGACAAAAACTGCAAGCTGGGTTGTATTTGTTGATGATTATAGGTGCAAAATCCGTTGGAATTGAAATCCTACCTGCTCCTTTTCAAAAGTTATTCATATTTTTATATTTCAGGTTGGGACAATTTGGAATAAATATCAAAAGTATAATCGCGTTTGAATTTGTATTATGCAAGAGAATTTTTTTTATTTTTTTTATTTTTTTTTTTTATTTTACATTGCGACTAGTTACAAAGAAAAAATTTTATTAACTAACGAGCAATTTGTTTAGAATTTAGAAAATAAGGTATATACAACAGTTAACGCGAAGGTGTGGTTAGTACATTAAGTCTTTGGGCTTTCTGCGTTTCAGTCTTCTTCTCCAATTAGCTGGATTAGCGAGAATAGTGGCCTCCGTATTGACGTGGTTTTTTAACCTTTCATCATGGGCTTTTGCTATCTTTTTTATCGTGTCTACCACCGAGTCAATATTTAGGTCGCGTTCAAGATCGGAGCTACGGATATACCACGGAGCACCGACTGCACATTTAATAATTTTGTTTTGAAGCCTTTGTATAGATTGAATGTTACTTTGGCTGGAGCAACCCCATAACTGTGCGCCGTAGGACCATACAGGCTTCAGAATTTGTTTGTATACAATCATTTTATTATTGGTGGATAGTGCTGATTCCTTTCCCATAAGCCAATACATATTTCTGTATTTTAATTCCATTTCTTCTTTCTTTTTCTTTACATGGGCTTTCCATCTTAGCTTGGCGTCTAGAGTCATGCCCAGATACTTTGCAGTATTTGAGTATGGAACCTGTCTACCATTTAAATATATTGGAACATATTTGATTTTGTTTTGGGTGAAATTTAAATGCACAGACTTGCTTTCATTTAAATTAATATGCCATTTATTGGTCCAGTCATATATTTCATTTATGGCTAATTGTAATTGTGATGTCGATGTGTTTTCCGTGTTTCCTATCGAAAGAATAGCTGTATCGTCGGCAAAAGTAGCTGTTACGCAGTTTGAATTGCATGGCAGATCGCATGTAAAGAGCAAATACAATAGAGGGCCAAGTACGCTTCCCTGGGGAACCCCTGCTTTGATTGGTTTGATACATGAATATGAATCTTCTTGTTTTACTCTGAAGTAACGGTCGGATAAATACGAATGTAGGATGGTGGAGTACTGCTTGGGTAGCAACGCATTTATTTTCTTCTGTAGCCCATAGTGGCATACTTTGTCGAACGCCTTGGATATATCAAGGAATACCGCAGAGCAGGTTTTTCTTTCTTCAAAAGCATTGCATGCAAGAGAATAATAAAGAATCTTACGTAAGTTTTTAGCCGATTTTAACCGTTTCCAAGGTACACCACTTGGAGGTAACTTACTTTGTACCTTTTTTTTCTATTTTTTTTATGTTTGTTCAGTTTTTTTGTTTTTTTCAGATTTTTTGTTTTTTTAGATTTCTTTTTATTTTTTTATTTTTAGATATTAAAATGTGTTACTATTTAAACTTAAGTTTGTAAATTTAAACATGCTGTGATGAAAATGTAACGACAGCTTTCTTTAAGCGACTTATAAAAGATGGTTCATTTAGCAAATTTATTTTAAATCTATTCCAATATTTATTGAATCGCTATGAACTGACTCTCCAGCCTGCTCGGACCATAAACCTAAGCCATCATTATTCAAGAATATGATTGCTTCCTCCAAATGCTCCAGGATAATATGAATTTTTAGTGTTTGAGAAATTTCAGTACTTTTTAAGGCTTCACGGAGTTCTTTTAAATTTTTGTTAAAGTCAGTAAGATCAGCTTTTTTGGCAGCAAAGCACTTTTCAACAATTTTATTCATAGCTTTAAAGGCAGCAATATAAGGCTGTAAACGAAATGGTCCTGCAAGCTCGTAAATTTCAGGATCCTGCAATTTATCGGCCTCTTTAAGTAATTTTCGACATTGATTGCCTTCAAACATATCTCCTTGATAGCTCTTATGAGATATACCTAATTTATTCGGCCACAATAACGCTCTATATTTTCCAATTTCCTCAATTTTAACTATACCGTCCCAGAAAAGATGGTTGACAAACCCTTGCAATAGGTGTAGTTCAGGAGGAATGCACTTCTGAAGTACGTACAAGTTATCATCTTCAGTAGTGCCGTATTCAATGAATAAAGGGTGATTTACTGTACTGCGACATTCTTTAGACCTTTTTTATCATTGCCCAAGCTCTTGAATTTAAAGTAGTCATCTTTTAAATGCTTGTAGGTCTTTAAATCAAGATTTTTGTCATCACTGCTTATATAATTTTCCTCAATCATTTTATTATAACTTTTTAATTCATTTAATGTGACGAAGCAATAAGGGCAAGGGTAGAAAGCCGTTGCAGTTTGCTGCCCATTGACCAATAGAACGAGCTTTAAATCTCTAACAAATTTAAATGGTATCTCATTGAGTTTCGTCAATTCAACCAAAATTTTAAAATTATCATAGGTCTCTTTAATCCGAGGCACTATGCCTAATAAAAGCAATTTAAATACACTAGTCAACTTACGTTTATTTGCCATACTTCCACCAGTAGAGTAAGTTGAAACATTTTTACTTTTATCCAAGTCATTTTCTTTCAAGTCGTCTTCTGGAATTGATATTGAAAGAGAAACTTTGAAGAAATCTTGTCCTCCAACTGCCATTACTTTTATTTTTGATTGTTCAATATGTTCAATGTTTCGATTTTCAAAGACAAAGTCTACGAGTTCTGATGCAGTAGCATACACAACTGGTCTGTGTTTAATACCATCTTGGGATGTTTCGAATTCGTAGAAACCTTCTTTATAAATGTGTTCCAGGATATTAGATTTTTCATACAAATGTTGATTGTAATTCTTGGGAACTGAGTTTCTACCAGCAGAACTACGAATGAAGTTAGCCAATTTTTTCATATCATTTGTAGACGATCCAGTATTAGCTTGGAAATTGTCTAATCTTTCGGCAGAAAATCTTAATTCTTTTTCTTTTTTTTTATTAACAGTTACCCGAACCTTCGATCCCAGAGTATTTAACGCGAGCTCATCTTTATCTTCGTTATCATTGTTGGATATTTTTTTTTCAAAATTTTAGTTATTATTTGGTTCTGCTGTTTCTCGGGTAACTTTTGTACTATATTCAAAACATTCTTATGAGCATTAGAAGTAGAAGGACCTCTGCAAGAATGTGATATGCCTTTACCTATTTGTTGAAAACAACTGTTACATAACTCAGTAGAAGTTCTCGGTTTAGTTGCCTTTGCCTCATTTTTAGAAAGTAAATCTTTTTGTTGCGAAGTATCATCAAAACACTTGTTTGCGTGAATATTTGTAGAGAAATCCCTAATTTGACCTCTACCTTTTTTGTCATTTTTATAACTCGTAACTTGTGCTGTTAGACAGATGTAACAATTACAACCCATCGTTCTTGTTTCTTTTGATAATTTAAGATCCTCGTAATTGGGCATAGTTGGACAAGGTCTTTTGAAAATATCATTTCCATATTCATTTATAGTTAGTCGGCAAGAGCTACATAAACTTTTTGGGAATTTACTATTATAAATATTAAATTCACCATTAATGTGCTTTTTTATAACTTTAATATGTTTTTCAGATAGCAAGAAATGATGGGAAGGTTTATTTTGGAAAATAATTTTTTTCCCACAAAGAGCGCATACTTTTGTGCGATTTTCTTCATGATCGCATTTATAAAGCGGATGCTGACTATTCACCCGACTATTCAGCTGACTATTCATTATTAATTAATCTTCTCATATAAGAATTTCTAAAACTAGAAAATACATTTGCCAGAAAACACTAATATTATATTAATAGTTTAAACTGTACTTTTCTATTGCGGGAAGCACTCGACTGCCCTCTGCCACCTAGCGGCATTTATCGTAACTAATATATAATATAGCTACATAATATTGATATACGTATTATATACCATGTATTGAGTATACAACACTTTTACATATCTATTTAGAAAATAACTTTTGATATTTATTCCAAATTGTTCCAACCTGAAATATAAAAATATGAATAACTTTTGAAAAGGAGCAGGTAGGATTTCAATTCCAACGGATTTTGCACCTATAATCATCAACAAATACAACCCAGCTTGCAGTTTTTGTCGACATTTTTATGCAACCTATCGATGCTTCCTGCCTACCGTGGTTAGGCGCTTCCAAAAGATAAATTTATTAATTTTAGGGAACAATTAGGTTTGAGATTCATGTAAGAAATCAAGTTTTGTGTATCTGAAAGTTTTTTTTTTTTTTAATTATAAATATGAAATGTAACTAAAAGTAGGAGTGTTGAAATAATTTGTATATTTTAGTTACATGGCAACATTATTTCATTCTCTTTAGACCTTCTGTCCTTCAGTCTTTTCTCAAGCTTATGTACGCAAGTAGGCTTTGCATATCAGTCTTGCTTTTGCCGTTACAAATAAAATACTGAATTGTTCTTTCACACGAAATCACGCGTTTTATTCAAAAATATCCATTGTACCGTAGAAGATAATGGAAAAACAGTCACTGTGAAAATAAATAATCACTGTGAAAATAAATAATCACCTGTAGATGGATATCCAGGTGTTCATTTGGGTGATGCAATCGGATGACTTTACACTGTGCATCCAAGTAAAGTGGAATGTTTCTATTTACGTTTACTCTTAGTTGATATTCCCTACCCAAGATTATTCGAAAGTTTGAAACGAGTTAATGGTCATCTTTGTTGTACTTATGAGCAAGCATGCAAAGAATGGAATTTGCTTGAAAATGATAATCAGTGGGATGCAACTCTTATGGATGCATGTGCAACAACTTCTCCACACCAAATAAGAACACTATTTGCCATCATTATTGCTACATGTTTCCCAGCAAACCCAAAAGAATTGTGGAGTAGTTACCAAGAATACATGACAGAAGATATCCTACATCAGGTACGTCGCATTACTGCAAATCCAAATTTGAATTATACAGATGAATTATATAATGAGGCATTAATTAAAATCGAAGACTTTTGAGTTAGGTATGATCGCACCAAATCGACCGATGCATGATGCATACAATGCAGAATTAAGACGTGAAAAAGAATATGATCGAAATGATCTGAACACATTTGTAACAACAAACCTACCAAAATTAAACACAGAACAAAGGCAGGCATATGACACAATTATAGACAATGTTGCAAATGAAAGAGGAGGAATATTCTTCTTAGATGCACCAGGTGGGACCGGAAAAACGTTTTTGTTGTCGTTAATTTTGGCCACCATTCGATCCCAGAATAATATTGCATTGGCTTTAGCATCATCTGGAATAGCGGCAACTTTATTGGACGGCGGTCGCACTGCACATTCTGCATTAAAGTTACCATTAAATATGCAAGTAAATGAAGAACCAACTTGCCACATTTCTAAAAATTCTGAAATGGGAAAGGTTTTACAAACATGTAAAATTATTGTATGGGATGAATGTACGATGGCTCATAAAAAATCTCTGGAAGCCTTAAATAGAACACTGAAAGATTTTCGAAATAACAAAAACATATTTAAAAAAAAAAAAAAAAAAAATAAATAATTGGCGCGTACACTTCTGTTAGGTGTTTGGCCGAGCTCCTCCTTCTATTTGTGGTGTGCGTCTTGATGTTGTTCCACAAATGGAGGGACCTACAGTTTCAAGCCGACTCCGAACGGCAGATATTTTTGTGAGGAGCTTTTTCATGGCAGAAATACACTCGGAGGTTTGCCATTGCCTGCCGAGGGGCGACCGCTATTAGAAAAATGTTTTTATTAATTTTGCTTTCACCGAGATTCGAACCAACGACCTCTCTGTGAACTCCGAATGGTAATCACGCACCAACCCATTCGGCTACGGCGGCCGCATATTTGGTGGTGCACTAATTCTATTGGCCGGTGATTTTCGACAAACTTTGCCTGAACCCAAATCAACTGCAGCTGATGAATTGAGAGCGTGCCTTAAATCTTCTAATCTGTGGAGATATGTTCAAAAACTCACATTAACTACTAATGTTCGTGTGCAGTTACAGAATGATCCAACAGCTGCTGAATTTTCCGAACATTTGTTGCAAATTGGAAATGGACGAAAGCCAATTTATAAGAATACAGGCATGATCACACTTCCAACTAATTTTTGTACCGTAACAGAATCAAGAGTACAATTAGTGCAAAATGTATTCCCAAATATTGCACAAAACTATCGAAATCAAGATTGGCTAAGCGAAAGAGCTATATTAGCTGCCAAAAATGTCGATGTCAATGAAATCAATGCCAGTATTTTGACTCAAATTCCAGGTGAAGTTGTCACCTATAAATCAATTGATTCAATCACTAATCCCGACGATGTAGTGAATTATCCAATTGATTTTTTGAATTCACTTAATTTGCCTGGCTTGCCACCACATCGTTTGCAATTGAAAGTCGGCGCAGTGATCATTATGTTGTGAAATATCAATCAGCCGAAACTATGCAATGGGACAAGATTAGCAGTGAAACGGACAATGAACAATGTAATTGAAGCAACAATTTTGAAAGGCAAATTTAAAGGTGAAGATGTTTTGATTCCGCCCATTCCAATGATTTCAACAGATTTGCCTTTTGATTTTAAGCGACTTCAATTTCCCATTCGCCTTGCTTTTGCTATTACAATCAATAAGTCTCAAGGTCAAACACTTCAATTATGTAGAATTGACCTAACTTATCCATGCTTTGGACATGGGCAACTGTATGTAGGACGTTCTCGAGTAGGGAAACCATCGTTACTTTATATTTATACACCGCATGAAAATAAAACCAAAAATTTTGTGTATAAGAAGGCTTTAGAATAAGTTGTTAGTTTACAATCATTAGAGTAAGTCACTAAAATAAATAAAACATTGTTATCAGAATAAGTTACAAAATAATGGCCGAGCATGAATTAAATGATGAAACAAGAAAAAAAAAAAGAAAACTTTTCATTTATATTTTTCTTTCACCCAGCGAAGCGGGTGAGGGTCCGCTAGTTTATTTATATTTTTTTCATTAGAATTTCACGAATTTCCAAATGTTAGCTAATCATCTACTCATTCGGCTATGACGGCTATACAACAAACATAGCCAAATTTCACACTAGTACTTTTTTCACAGCAGCCATATTATATCGTTAAAATCGTTCAAATTAATCAGCACTGATGACGAAAACTCCTCATTTTCGTTAAAATTAATCAGCACTGACGACAAAAACTCCTCATTTTCGTTAAAATCGTTAAAATTAATCAACACTGATAACAAAGTTACCTCATTTTCGTTAAAATCGTTAAAATTAATCAACACTAATGACAAAAACTCTTGATTTTCGTTAAATGCGTTAAAAAGTAATCAGATTGATATGACAAAAACTTCTCATTTTCGTTATCATAAAATGTTGTATTTAGAAACTAGCAAACCCGGCCCGCATCGCTGGGCACACTAAAATATAATAGATATGGTTTAGAACAGAAAAGATATGGTTTTCATATTATTTATTTCTTTATTCTCATACTATTTATTTATTTATTCAATACCACGTTTTGGTCTCTATCTCGAGACCCTAGTCACGGAGCGGGATGAAAAATACTCTGAACTAAAGCATTCACCAACAGCTTCGATTTGATACCCATATTGAACATACACATCCGAAGGTTACCTGAGTCCACGTTTTGACCTATATCTCGAGACCCCTGTTACGGAGCGGCATGAAAAAAACTCTGAACTAAAGCATTCACCAACAGCTTCAATTTGATATCCATATTGTAGAAACACATTCTAGGCTCCATGTTTTGGTCTCTATCTCGAGACCCTAGTCACGGAGCGGCATGAAAAATACTCTGAACTAAAGCATTCAGTAACAGCTTCCATTTGATACCCATATTGTACATACACATCCGAAGGTTACCCGGGTCCACGTTTTGACCTATATCTCGAGACCCTAGTCACGGAGCGGCATGAAAAATACACTGCACTAAAGCATTCACCAACAGCTTCCAATTGATATCCATATTGTACAAACACATTCTAGGCTCCATGTTTTGGTCTCTATCTCGAGACCCTAGTCACGGAGCGGCATGAAAAATACTCTGAACTAAAGCATTCACTAGCAGCTTCCATTTGATACCCATATTGTACATACACATTCTAGGGTCCAAGTGTTGGTCTCTATCTCGAGGCCCTAGTCACGGAGCGGCATGAAAAATACTCTGAACTAAAGCATTCACCAACAGCTTCCAATTGATATCCATATTGTACAAACACATTCTAGGGTCCACGTGTTGGTCTCTATCTCGAGGCCCTAGTCACGGAGCGGCATGGAAAATACTCTGAACTAAAGCATTCACCAACAGCTTCAATTTGATATCCATATTGTACAAACACATTCTAGGCTCCACGTTTTGGTCTCTATCTCGAGGCCCTAGTCACGGAACGGTATGAAAAATACTCTATACTATAGAAATCATCAACAGCTTCCATTTGCTACCCATATTGTACATATACGTCCGAAGGTTACCCGGGTCCACGTTTTGACCTATATCTCGAGACCCTATCTACCAATAGGTATTCAAACTATACGGAAACCATCTTCAATACCTACTTAACAATGTGTGTAAGTTTGGTTTAATTCGGTTTAAAGACACGGCGGGTCCACGTTTTGGCATATATTTCGAGACCCTAGTCATCAATAGGTATGAAAATTACCCCACATTAAAGCACTTATCGACAGCTTTCATTTGATGCCCATATTGCACATCCACAACCAAAGGTTACCCGGGCCCACGTTTTGACCTATATCTCGAGACCCCAGTCACGGAGCGGCATGAGAAATACTCTGTACTAAAGCATTCACCAACAGCTTTCAATTGATATCCATATTGTACAAACACATTCTAGGGTCCACGTGTTGGTCTCTATCTCGGGACCCTAGTCACGGAGCGGCATGAAAAATACTCTGAACTAAAGCATTCACCAACAGCTTCCATTTGATACCCATATTGTGTATACACATCCGAAGGTTACCCGGGTCCACGTTTTGACCTATATCTCGAGACCCCAGTCACGGAGCGGCTTGAGAAATACTCTGTACTAAAGCATTCACCAACAGCTTCCAATTGATATCCATATTGTACAAACACATTCTAGGGTCCACGTGTTGGTCTCTATCTCGGGACCGTAGTCACGGAGCCGCATGAAAAATACTCTGAACTAAAGCATTCACCAACAGCTTCCATTTGATACCCATATTGTATATACACATCCGAAGGTTACCCGGGCCCACGTTTTGACCTATATCTCGAGACCCCAGTCTCGGAGCGGCATGAAAAATACTCTGTACTAAAGCATTCACCAACAGCTTCAATTTGATATTCATATTGTACAAACACATTCTAGGGTCCACGTTTTGGTCTCTATCTCGAGACCCTAGTCACGGAGCGGCATGAAAAATACTCTGAACTAAAGCATTCACCAACAGCTTTCATTTGATACCCATATTGTATATACACATATACACAAGGTTACCCGGGTCCACGTTTTGACCATTTTCCCGGCAATTATTCGAATTTTTCTCACCTTTTAAACCTTCCCTAGACCTCCACGAATAATTCAAGACCAAGATAAGATAAATCCGTTCAGCCATTCTCGAGTTATAAGCGAACATAGGGACAGATTTTCACATTTATATATATAGATATATAAAATTAATTTTTTTTGTTTTCAATAAAAAACTTTTACATACCAGTTCGGTGTTTCATCAACAGAGATTCGAGCTCACGAATTTTGAAATTTTAGCCAAGCAAATTAATTAATATGGCTGCCGGAGAGAAATGAGAGGCAGAGAGTGACATACAAGTATAAAAAAATCATGATGGAAAGAATAATTAAATGGTGCCTATCGTGGTACCGTTACTTTCCTCTCAGCGAATTTGACAATGAGTGACGTCATATTAGCACCAGTATGGCCAGATTAACATTTTAGTAACTTGACTTAGCATTTTTTTGATTATTTCGTCTCGGAATTTTAAGTTCTTTCTTCATGACATTTTTCTAGCCTGTTCTAAATAATTTTTTAAATAAATGTGTTGGTTACGTACAATTTAATTTATGAGTTTTAGTTAAGAGAAACTCTTTTGTTAAGAGAACGACTTTTTTCCTATATTTGAGGTTATATAACAAGATAAGGGACTTTTTTGTGAAAATGTCGGTATGGCTATCGCACTTTGTGACAATATAATAGATTTAACTAATAGGAAATATGTTCTAGTGGAAACCGACCCTGTTTACATTTATCAGGATAGAACTTTCTTGTATCACATATCTAACCTTTCAAAAATACTAGCGCCGTACGAAAGTATAATCATATAATTCAGAGAACCAACCTGAAACTAAAGTTTTAGTGAACAAAATCGAAACTCTGAAAAAGTCAACTCATTCCAAATATTTATAGACCCAAAAGATCATTAATTTTTCTTTGTTCCGTGTTAAAATTCATTACTGACACACCAGATAACGATGACCTTGAAGAAATCAAAACATCACTTAATATGCTAATATTTAGAAAATAATAATAAGCAAAGAACAATTAATTCACAGTTCGAAAGAATACTCGAAACACCTGATCCCAAAACTGTAACCGAAAACATTGTTATAACAGAAGTTTATAATGACCTCCAATCAATAACAAACACTATAAATTTTGCGAAAACTAATGATTTTTATTCTGGCACATTAAATTTGAAAGATGTGTACGATTTAATAAACCACGAAGAACTAGATCTTAGAATAATTAATATATTAGAACATATATAAAAGAAGGAATTATAACAATATAGAAATATCTTATCCTCGAAACTAAATGTAGCCTATTTAATTTATATCCTTTAGCACATAAGCATGTTAAAATTAATTTAGACCCTAAGATCGCAAAAATATCAAAGAATATCCAAATGTATAACTTATATGAGTAACTTTATTTGTAAGTCGGAACCCTCTGACAATTATACTACAAAAGGATACATCATCCCATTGCGAATCAGACCCAAAATTAATACACTTTAATGAATCTACAACCATCGATAATATCATATATTACAACCATGAACGACAACTCAGAGAAATCATGCACAATCAACACAGCGAACAACTTGAAGTACTCCGCATCCTTTCCTCAAACTCAATCTACAAATTCACCACTAACTCTCAACATTTTTGATACCTATTGAAGAAAACCCAGTATATTTTACGTTCTTTATCATAATGGGTTTCCTTACTTTAGTAGTCATCACTTATGGTATGGTACATTTCTGGCGATACTATGAAAATAGAAGAATTCTTCACAGGCAAAGACAAATTGACGAACTATACGAAATCGAAATGAACCGTCTTGAACAGAAAGTCGCAGCAGCATCATAGCGGGGATGATCCGTTTTAAGAGAGAGGAGAGTTAACGATGTTAGTACAAAGACACATACATATGTATGTATATAAATTTATACACCACATACATATATACACTTCACACATACATGCATGATCATTGTTTACAAACAAAATGCCAATAAACAAGAACCTTACAAGACAGTGCTGAGCACTTTCGACAAAAACTCCAACACATTTACAAGTACAGTAGGTTCTGTTTTTATGCGGCTTTTTTTTATACGGTTTTGAAATAGTGCGGTTTTTTTTTAAATTACAAAATGCATGTCGACCTATCGGGAATTGTACATATAAACAAGATTCTAAACCAGCTAAGCAAAAACTCATCACAGATTACATCAGAAATGCTAACCCTACAAGTATGGAACCGCCTGCATAACTATCTAGATCAGACGTGTACATTTCCTAAAGTGACGAAAGTGATTTTACGCCAAATCCTAAACGAACGCGCAACATGTGGGTATTGTCTGATTCTATTTCTGACTTAAATTCATTTTTCGATTCTGACGTTTCTTAAATAAAGATATAATTTTCAAAAATACAATATTTTGTTTATGCGATTTTATTTAATTATTTCAGATTCATGCGGTCTATGGAACGTATCTATAGTAATAATATGGGACTAGTGCCCTTTTTTATGCGATTTAATTACATTATTTCAGATTTATGCGGTTTTAGCATTTGAAACGTATCTATAGTTTTACTATATAACAAGTAGCTTTTTTTATGCTGTTTCTTGCGGAACGTATCTACCGCATAAAAACAGAACCTACTGTACCTGTATTTTATTACACTACAAGACAGCTGAATATCATATAAGATTCAAATTATCATCATCACTGTCCTCATCCAACTACACATTTTCGTTCTAGTTTCCCCTTACCAATAGCAATTCTTATAACTGAAAAATATATCTACTATGCTCTAAAGGCAAGAAAACTAATCATTTTTATTCGTACAGTGTAATAACTGCTGACAACTAAACTCCTCATTGTTGTCAGCACAAACTTCTCAGCATCATACTTCTCATTTTTGTTATCAAAAAGTAATCGGCACTGATGGGCCAAACTACTCATTTTCGTTATGAAAAAGTAATCAGACTGATGACAACAACTTCTCATTTTCGTTATCATTAGAGATTTAGAAATATATAAAATCTATATATATAAAATTTCAGCGGTTTTTCGCGTTGTGATGAACTTTACGGAGAATGGCTCAACCGATTTTAATCAAACTTTGCCACATTGAAGAGACACATGTGGAGAAGGTTTGTAACTATGTTTGGTTAAAATCTCCTTTACTTCTTCGTCAACACACAGTATACACGAGGCAGCGTTCTTTTTACGCGTGTGGTTGTTATTGTAAACGGTTGCATGGAGCGTACATT
Source organism: Anastrepha ludens (assembly GCF_028408465.1). Taxonomy (NCBI): domain Eukaryota; kingdom Metazoa; phylum Arthropoda; class Insecta; order Diptera; family Tephritidae; genus Anastrepha; species Anastrepha ludens. Next base: position 27,357,515 of record NC_071503.1, read on the forward strand.
TTACTCACATATGTACAAGTTAACGCAGCAGTATTTATGCCTAATTTTTCATTCCATTACATACATTTCAATGGAATGCAAACATACATACATATACATATATTCATACAGCAGTGGCTGCACGCCTGCATTCGCACAGAATAGAAACATACAAATTAGCAGGCACAGCTGTAGCTGATCGCCTGCAATAATATGCTGCTGTGACTAACTTAACACTTTGCCTAAATACTTCTTCTTTACACCCACACTTCGGGATAACCGAAGCAAAACCATTAGCCTGAACCTGAACAGGTCGTCGCTAAAAAAGTACTTAAGCATGGCCGTTTTCTTAGAAGATTACCAAAGGTTATCAGTAATAGTGCATAGTGAAAGTAAGTGCTAAAACTAACAAGAAAGTGTTTTATTTGGTAAAGTGTTCAAGTGAAGCAGTTTCCAGGCATCAACCAAAGAGATAAAAAAAGTGCGTCAGAAATATTTAAGAGAAGAGATTGTTTTCACATTTTCCAACGATATTTTCACGAAAAATTTACAAAATGTATATTAATTTTGCAAATGATTGATAACAAGTGAAACAGTGAATAAATGGTGTGAAAAATACACACAACAGAAATCGGCAAAAGTAATTAATATTTTAGAAGTTTTTACTTAAGATATTTAAGAAAAGAGATTGTTTTCACACTTTCCGTAGATATTTTCAAGAAAAATTTCAAAAATATATATTATTTTTGCTGATCATTTCCCATTTCTGTTCTGTGTAATTTTCATTTCAACGCGTGCTCACAGTTCAATTATATTTTTAAAAGATGGCGCTAACAGTATGTTAATTCGAATTCCAGTTTAAAAACAAGAAAAGTAGCAATCAAGAGCTCAGAGTGACATAAAGAAGACCACTTTGATTCGGTAAAAGAAATGCCAAGAGGACGTAATACACGTCACAATAGAAATGTGCAAAATCACAAACAAAATGAAAGTGAGGAAAATCATGCTGATAAATTAAGTCAACAAAGAGATCGTACTAGGTCACGTTCTCAAAATCGGCCAATAAATATCAATTCTGTAAATTTGAATGGTGCAGCATTTCAATATAATCCACATCTTGATTATTTTGATTTATTACGCACACACAATGTTTTGGTGCAAAGTTTTAAAACAACAATCGGAAGATTGTCATCTGATAATCATAAAATTAAAATTGATGCAAATAAAACGCCCGCCGGCGAACATCGTGGAAGATACAATCAACCAACTTCAAGCAACGAGGTTGCAATTGTTATATCTGGAGATGAATTTCAACCAAGAGATATTGTTTTGCAAAGAAGAAATGATACACTGCAACGTGTTAATGAAACGCATCGAACATGCATTACAATATCCTCTTATGTTCTGTCGTGGTGAAGATGGTTATTCGATTGATATAAAACAAATAAATCCAGCAAATGGTCAAGAAACAAATAAAACTGTAGGCGCAATGAATTATTATGCATACAGAATCATGATAAGAGAAAATCAAGAGAATCACATTTTAAAATGTCGTAAATTATTTCATCAGTATATTGTTGACATGTATTCGAAAATAGAAACAGAACGATTGAATTACATTAGATTCAACCAAAGAAAATTGCGCTGTGACGAATATATACATTTACGAGATGCAATTAACAACGATACCAACGTTAATAACATTGGTCAAATGGTAATATTACCTTCATCGTATACAGGCAGTCCAAGGCATATGCATGAATACGCACAAGATGCAATGTGCTATGTCAGAAATTATGGTCGACCCGACTTATTCATAACTTTCACATGCAATCCGAAATGTGATGATATTAAGAATCATTTATATACAGGGCAATCAGCTACTGATAGGCATGACATTACTGCAAGAGTGTTTAGACGAAAGCTGCAGTCTCTAATGGATTTCATTGTAAAACATAAGTAAAGAATGGCAAAAAAGAGGCTTGCCTCATGCGCATATTTTGATTTGGTTAAAACAAAAACTAACCAGAGATAAAATTAATCATATTATATGTGCTGAAGTTCCAGATATAAATGAAGATCCAGAATTACATACTACTGTAAACAAAAACATGATTCATGGACCGTGTGGTACGTTAAATCAAAATTCTCCATGTATGGTTGATGGTAAATGTTCAAAAAACTACCCAAGGCAATTAATTGCTGAAACAATGACTGGAAATGATGGATATCCATTGTACCGTAGAAGATCACCAGAAGATAATGGAAAAACAGTCACTGTGAAAATAAATAATCACTGTGAAAATAAATAATCACCTGTAGATGGATATCCAGGTGTTCATTTGGGTGATGCAATCGGACGACTTTACACTGTGCATCCAAGTAAAGTGGAATGTTTCTATTTACGTTTACTCTTAGTTGATATTCCCTACCCAAGATCATTCGAAAGTTTGAAACGAGTTAATGGTCATTTTTGTTGTACTTATGAGCAAGCATGCAAAGAATTGAATTTGCTTGAAAATGATAATCAGTGGGATGCAACTCTTATGGATGCATGTGCAACAACTTCTCCACACCAAATAAGAACACTATTTGCCATCATTATTGCTACATGTTTCCCAGCAAACCCAAAAGAATTGTGGAGTAGTTACCAAGAATACATGACAGAAGATATTCTACATCAAGTACGTCGCATTACTGCAAATCCAAATTTGAATTATACAGATGAATTATATAATGAGGCATTAATTAAAATCGAAGACTTTTGCCTGATGATTGCAAATAAAACTCTGAGTGAGTTAGGTATGATCGCACCAAATCGACCGATGCATGATGCATACAATGCAGAATTAAGACGTGAAAAAGAATATGATCGAAATGATCTGAACACATTTGTAACAACAAACCTACCAAAATTAAACACAGAACAAAGGCAGGCATATGACACAATTATAGACAATGTTGCAAATGAAAGAGGAGGAATATTCTTCTTAGATGCACCAGGTGGGACTGGAAAAACGTTTTTGTTGTCGTTAATTTTGGCCACCATTCGATCACAGAATAATATTGCATTGGCTTTAGCATCATCTGGAATAGCGGCAACTTTATTGGACGGCGGTCGCACTGCACATTCTGCATTAAAGTTACCATTAAATATGCAAGTAAATGAAGAACCAACTTGCCACATTTCTAAAAATTCTGAAATGGGAAAGGTTTTACAAACATGTAAAATTATTGTATGGGATGAATGTACGATGGCTCATAAAAAATCTCTGGAAGCCTTAAATAGAACACTGAAAGATTTTCGAAATAACACAAACATATTTGGTGGTGCACTAATTCTATTGGCCGGTGATTTTCGACAAATCAACAGCAGCTGATGAATTGAGAGCGTGCCTTAAATCTTCTAATCTGTGGAGATATGTTCAAAAACTCACATTAACTATTAATGTTCGTGTGCAGTTACAGAATGATCCAACAGCTGCTGAATTTTCCGAGCATTTGTTGCAAATTGGAAATGGACGAAAGCCAATTTATAAGAATACAGGTATGATCACACTTCCAACTAATTTTTGTACCGTAACAGAATCAAGAGTACAATTAGTGCAAAATGTATTCCCAAATATTGCACAAAACTATCGAAATCAAGATTGGCTAAGCGAGAGAGCTATATTAGCTGCCAAAAATGTCGATGTCAATGAAATCAATGCCAGTATTTTGACTCAAATTCCAGGTGAAGTTGTCACCTATAAATCAATTGATTCAATCACTAATCCCGACGATGTAGTGAATTATCCAATTGAATTTTTGAATTCACTTAATTTGCCGCAGTGATCATTATGTTGCGAAACATCAATCAGCCGAAACTATGCAATGGGACAAGATTAGCAGTGAAACGGACAATGAACAATGTAATTGAAGCAACAATTTTGAAAGGCAAATTTAAAGGTGAAGATATTTTGATTCCGCGCATTCCAATGATTTCAACAGATTTGCCTTTTGATTTTAAGCGACTTCAATTTCCCATTCGCCTTGCTTTTGCTATTACAATCAATAAGTCTCAAGGTCAAACACTTCAATTATGTGGAATTGACCTAACTTATCCATGCTCTGGACATGGGCAACTGTATGTAGGACGTTCTCGAGTAGGGAAACCATCGTTACTTTATATTTATACACCGCATGGAAATAAAACCAAAAATTTTGTGTATAAGAAGGTTTTAGAATAAGTTGTTAGTTTACAATCATTAGAGTAAGTCACTAAAATAAATAAAACATTGTTATTAGAATAAGTTACAAAATAATGGCCGAGCTTGAATTAAATGATGAAACAAGAAAAAAACAAAGAACACTTTTCATTTATATTTTTCTTTCACCCAGCGAAGCGGGTGAGGGTCCGCTAGTTTATTTATATTTTTTTCATTAGAAAACTTTTACATACCAATTCGATGTTTCATCCACGGAGATTCGAACTCAAGAATTTCCAAATGTTAGCTAATCATCTACTCATTCGGCTATTACGGCTATACAACAAACATAGCCAAATTTCACACTAGTACTTTTTTCACAGCAGCCATATTATATCGTTAAAATCGTTCAAATTAATCAGTACTGATGACGAAAACTCCTCATTTTCGTTAAAATTAATCAGCACTGACGACAAAAACTCCTCATTTTCGTTAAAATCGTTAAAATTAATCAACACTGATGACAAAGTCACCTCATTTTCGTTAAAATCGTTAAAATTAATCAACACTAATGACAAAAACTCTTGATTTTCGTTAAATGCGTTAAAAAGTAATCAGACTGATATGACAAAAACTTCTCATTTTCGTTATCATAAAATGTTTTATTTAGAAATATATAAAATTAATTTTTTTTGTTTTCAATAAAAAACTTTTACATACCAGTTCGGTGTTTCATCAACAGAGATTCGAGCTCACGATTTTTGAAATTTTAGCTAAGCAAATTAATTAATATGGCTGCCGGAGAGAAATGAGAGGCAGAGAGTGACATACAAGTATAAAAAAATCATGATGGAAAGAATAATTAAATGGTGCCTATCGTGGTACCGTTACTTTCCTCTCAGCGAATTTGACAATGAGTGACGTCATATTAGCACCAGTATGGCCAGATTAACATTTTAGTAACTTGACTTAGTATTTTTTTGATTATTTCGTCTCGGAATTTTAAGTTCTTTCTTCATGACATTTTTCTAGCCTGTTCTAATTAATTTTTTAAATAAATGTGTTATGGTTACGTACAATTTAATTTATGAGTTTTAGTTAAAAGAAACTCTTTTGTTAAGAGAACGACTTTTTTCCTATATTTGAGGTTATATAACAAGATAAGGGACTTTTTTGTGAAAATGTCGATATGGCTATCGCACTTTGCGACAATATAATAGATTTAACTAATAGGAAATATGTTCTAGTGGAAACCGACCCTGTTTACATTTATCAGGATAGAACTTTCTTGTATCACATATCTAACCTTTCAAAAATACTAGCGCCGTACGAAAGTATAATCATATAATTCAGAGAACCAACCTGAAACTAAAGTTTTAGTGAACAAAATCGAAACTCTGAAAAAGTCAACTCATTCCAAATATTTATAGACCCAAAAGATCATTAATTTTTCTTTGTTCCGTGTTAAAATTCATTACTGGCACACCAGATAACGATGACCTTGAAGAAATCAAAACTTCACTTAATATGCTAATATTTAGAAAATAATAATAAGCAAAGAACAATTATTCACAGTTCGAAAGAATACTCGAAACACCTGATCCCAAAACTGTAACCGAAAACATTGTTATAACAGAAGTTTATAATGACCTCATCAATAACAAACACTATAAATTTTGCGAAAACTAATGATTTTTATTCTGACACATTAAATTTGAAAGATGTGTACGATTTAATAAACCACGAAGAACTAGATCTTAGAATAATTAATATATTAGAATATATATAAAAGAAGCAATTATAACAATATAGAAATATCTTATCCTCCAAACTAAATGTAGCCTATTTAATTTATATCCTTTAGCACATAAGCATGTTAAAATTAATTTAGACCCTAAGATCGCAAAAATATCGAAGAATATCCAAATGTATAACTTATATGAGTAACTTTATTTGTAAGTCGGAACCCTCTGACAATTATACTACAAAAGGGTAAATCATCCCATTGCGAAACAATCCATGAAAATAATGCTCCAGTCAGCATCCTAGAGAATGGATAAATTTTTACAGATTACCAGCACACTTGGAACAACATGCATATATCAGCCCCTAAATTAATACACTTTAATGAATCTTCAACCATCGATAATATCATATATTACAACCATGAATGACAACTCAGAGAAATCATGCACAATCAACACAGCGAACAACTTGAAGTACTCCGCATCCTTTCCTCAAACTCAATCTACAAATTCACCACTAACTCTCAACATTTTTGATACCTATTGAAGAAAACCCAGTATATTTTACGTTCTTTATCATAATGGGTTTCCTTACTTTAGTAGTCATCACTTATGGTATGGTACATTTCTGGCGATACTATGAAAATAGAAGAATTCTTCACAGGCAAAGACAAATTGACGAACTATACGAAATCGAAATGAACCGTCTTGAACAGAAAGTCGCAGCAGCATCATAGCGGGGATGATCCGTTTTAAGAGAGAGGAGAGTTAACGATGTTAGTACAAAGACACATATGTATGTATATAAATTTATACACCACATACATATATACACTTCACACATACATGCATGATCATTGTTTACAAACAAAATGCCAATAAACAAGAACCTTACAAGACAGTGCTGAGCACTTTCGACAAAAACTCCAACACATTTACAAGTACAGTAGGTTCTGTTTTTATGCGGCTTTTTTTTATACGGTTTTGAAATAGTGCGGTTTTTTTTTAAATTACAAAATGCATGTCGACCTATCGGGAATTGTACATATAAACAAGATTCTAAACCAGCTAAGCAAAAACTCATCACAGATTACATCAGAAATGCTAACCCTACAAGTATGGAACCGCCTGCATAACTATCTAGATCAGACGTGTACATTTCCTAAAGTGACGAAAGTGATTTTACGCCAAATCCTAAACGAACGCGCAACATGTGGGTATTGTCTGATTCTATTTCTGACTTAAATTCATTTTTCGATTCTGACGTTTCTTAAATAAAGATATAATTTTCAAAAATACAATATTTTGTTTATGCGATTTTATTTAATTATTTCAGATTCATGCGGTCTATGGAACGTATCTATAGTAATAATATGGGACTAGTGCCCTTTTTTATGCGATTTAATTACATTATTTCAGATTTATGCGGTTTTAGCATTTGAAACGAATCTATAGTTTTACTATATAACTAGTAGCTTTTTTTATGCTGTTTTTTTTATGCTGTTTCTTGCGGAACGTATCAACCGTATAAAAACAGAACCTACTGTACCTGTATTTTATTACACTACAAGACAGCTGAATATCATATAAGATTCATATTATCATCATCACTGTCCTCATCCAACTACACATTTTCGTTCTAGCCAAGGGAAAGTTCTGATAGTTTCCCCTTGTCGGTGTGATATTCTATCTCTCTTTTACCAATAGCAATTCTTATAACTGAAAAATATATCTACTATGCTCTAAAGGCAAGAAAACTAATCATTTTTATTCGTACAGTGTAATAACTGCTGACAACTAAACTCCTCACTGTTGTCAGCACAAACTTCTCAGCATCATACTTCTCATTTTTGTTATCAAAAAGTAATCGGCACTGATGGGCCAAACTACTCATTTTCGTTATGAAAAAGTAATCAGACTGATGACAACAACTTCTCATTTTCGTTATCATTAGAGATTTAGAAATATATAAAATCTATATATATAAAATTTCAGCGGTTTTTCGCGTTGTGATGAACTTTACGGAGAATGGCTCAACCGATTTTAATCAAACTTTGCCACATTGAAGAGACACATGTGGAGAAGGTTTGTAACTATGTTTGGTTAAAATCTCCTTTACTTCTTCGTCAACACACAGTATACACGAGGCAGAGTTCTTTTTACGCGTGTGGTTGTTATTGTAAACGGTTGCATGGAGCGTACATTTTACTCACATATGTACAAGTTAACGCAGCAGTATTTATGCCTAATTTTTCATTCCATTACATACATTTCAATGGAATGCAAACATACATACATATACATATATTCATACAGCAGTAGCTGCACGCCTGCATTCGCACAGAATAGAAACATACAAATTAGCAGGCACAGCTGTAGCTGATCGCCTGCAATAATTAATCGTAACACAATGCTGCTGTGACTAACTTAACACTTTGCCTAAATACTTCTTCTTTACACCCACACTTCGGGATAACCGAAGCAAAACCATTAGCCTGAACCTGAACAGGTCGTCGCTAAAAAAGTACTTAAGCATGGCCGTTTTCTTAGGTTAACCAAAGGTTATCAGTAATAGTGCATAGTGAAAGTAAGTGTTAAAACTAACAAGAAAGTGTTTTATTTGGTAAAGTGTTCAAGTGAAGCAGTTTCCAGGCATCAACCAAAGAGATAAAAAAAGTGCGTCAGAAATATTTAAGAGAAGAGATTGTTTTCACATTTTCCAACGATATTTTCACGAAAAATTTACAAAATGTATATTAATTTTGCAAATGATTGATAACAAGTGAAACAGTGAATAAATGGTGTGAAAAATACACACAACAGAAATCGGCAAAAATAATTAATATTTTAGAAGTTTTTACTTAAGATATTTAAGAAAAGAGATTGTTTTCACACTTTCTGTAGATATTTTCAAGAAAAATTTCAAAAATATATATTATTTTTGCTGATCATTTCCCATTTCTGTTCTGTGTAATTTTCATTTCAACGCGTGCTCACAGTTCAATTATATTTTTAAAAGATGGCGCTAACAGTATGTTAATTCGAATTCCAGTTTAAAAACAAGAAAAGTAGCAATCAAGAGCTCAGAGTGACATAAAGAAGACCACTTTGATTCGGTAAAAGAAATGCCAAGAGGACGTAATACACGTCACAATAGAAATGTGCAAAATCACAAACAAAATGAAAGTGAGGAAAATCATGCTGATAAATTAAGTCAACAAAGAGATCGTACTAGGTCACGTTCTCAAAATCGGCCAATAAATATCAATTCTGTAAATTTGAATGGTGCAGCATTTCAATATAATCCACATCTTGATTATTTTGATTTATTACGCACACACAATGTTTTGGTGCAAAGTTTTAAAACAACAATCGGAAGATTGTCATCTGATAATCATAAAATTAAAATTGATGCAAATAAAACGCCCGCCGGCGAACATCGTGGAAGATACAATCAACCAACTTCAAGCAACGAGGTTGCAATTGTTATATCTGGAGATGAATTTCAACCAAGAGATATTGTTTTGCAAAGAAGAAATGATACACTGCAACGTGTTAATGAAACGCATCGAACATGCATTACAATATCCTCTTATGTTCTGTCGTGGTGAAGATGGTTATTCGATTGATATAAAACAAATAAATCCAGCAAATGGTCAAGAAACAAATAAAACTGTAGGCGCAATGAATTATTATGCATACAGAATCATGATAAGAGAAAATCAAGAGAATCACATTTTAAAATGCCGTAAATTATTTCATCAGTATATTGTTGACATGTATTCGAAAATAGAAACAGAACGATTGAATTACATTAGATTCAACCAAAGAAAATTGCGCTGTGACGAATATATACATTTACGAGATGCAATTAACAACGATACCAACGTTAATAACATTGGTCAAATGGTAATATTACCTTCATCGTATACAGGCAGTCCAAGGCATATGCATGAATACGCACAAGATGCAATGTGCTATGTCAGAAATTATGGTCGACCCGACTTATTCATAACTTTCACATGCAATCCGAAATGTGATGATATTAAGAATCATTTATATACAGGGCAATCAGCTACTGATAGGCATGACATTACTGCAAGAGTGTTTAGACGAAAGCTGCAGTCTCTAATGGATTTCATTGTAAAACATAAGTAAAGAATGGCAAAAAAGAGGCTTGCCTCATGCGCATATTTTGATTTGGTTAAAACAAAAACTAACCAGAGATAAAATTAATCATATTATATGTGCTGAAGTTCCAGATATAAATGAAGATCCAGAATTACATACTACTGTAAACAAAAACATGATTCATGGACCGTGTGGTACGTTAAATCAAAATTCTCCATGTATGGTTGATGGTAAATGTTCAAAAAACTACCCAAGGCAATTAATTGCTGAAACAATGACTGGAAATGATGGATATCCATTGTACCGTAGAAGATCACCAGAAGATAATGGAAAAACAGTCACTGTGAAAATAAATAATCACTGTGAAAATAAATAATCACCTGTAGATGGATATCCAGGTGTTCATTTGGGTGATGCAATCGGACGACTTTACACTGTGCATCCAAGTAAAGTGGAATGTTTCTATTTACGTTTACTCTTAGTTGATATTCCCTACCCAAGATCATTCGAAAGTTTGAAACGAGTTAATGGTCATTTTTGTTGTACTTATGAGCAAGCATGCAAAGAATTGAATTTGCTTGAAAATGATAATCAGTGGGATGCAACTCTTATGGATGCATGTGCAACAACTTCTCCACACCAAATAAGAACACTATTTGCCATCATTATTGCTACATGTTTCCCAGCAAACCCAAAAGAATTGTGGAGTAGTTACCAAGAATACATGACAGAAGATATTCTACATCAAGTACGTCGCATTACTGCAAATCCAAATTTGAATTATACAGATGAATTATATAATGAGGCATTAATTAAAATCGAAGACTTTTGCCTGATGATTGCAAATAAAACTCTGAGTGAGTTAGGTATGATCGCACCAAATCGACCGATGCATGATGCATACAATGCAGAATTAAGACGTGAAAAAGAATATGATCGAAATGATCTGAACACATTTGTAACAACAAACCTACCAAAATTAAACACAGAACAAAGGCAGGCATATGACACAATTATAGACAATGTTGCAAATGAAAGAGGAGGAATATTCTTCTTAGATGCACCAGGTGGGACTGGAAAAACGTTTTTGTTGTCGTTAATTTTGGCCACCATTCGATCACAGAATAATATTGCATTGGCTTTAGCATCATCTGGAATAGCGGCAACTTTATTGGACGGCGGTCGCACTGCACATTCTGCATTAAAGTTACCATTAAATATGCAAGTAAATGAAGAACCAACTTGCCACATTTCTAAAAATTCTGAAATGGGAAAGGTTTTACAAACATGTAAAATTATTGTATGGGATGAATGTACGATGGCTCATAAAAAATCTCTGGAAGCCTTAAATAGAACACTGAAAGATTTTCGAAATAACACAAACATATTTGGTGGTGCACTAATTCTATTGGCCGGTGATTTTCGACAAATCAACAGCAGCTGATGAATTGAGAGCGTGCCTTAAATCTTCTAATCTGTGGAGATATGTTCAAAAACTCACATTAACTATTAATGTTCGTGTGCAGTTACAGAATGATCCAACAGCTGCTGAATTTTCCGAGCATTTGTTGCAAATTGGAAATGGACGAAAGCCAATTTATAAGAATACAGGTATGATCACACTTCCAACTAATTTTTGTACCGTAACAGAATCAAGAGTACAATTAGTGCAAAATGTATTCCCAAATATTGCACAAAACTATCGAAATCAAGATTGGCTAAGCGAGAGAGCTATATTAGCTGCCAAAAATGTCGATGTCAATGAAATCAATGCCAGTATTTTGACTCAAATTCCAGGTGAAGTTGTCACCTATAAATCAATTGATTCAATCACTAATCCCGACGATGTAGTGAATTATCCAATTGAATTTTTGAATTCACTTAATTTGCCGCAGTGATCATTATGTTGCGAAACATCAATCAGCCGAAACTATGCAATGGGACAAGATTAGCAGTGAAACGGACAATGAACAATGTAATTGAAGCAACAATTTTGAAAGGCAAATTTAAAGGTGAAGATATTTTGATTCCGCGCATTCCAATGATTTCAACAGATTTGCCTTTTGATTTTAAGCGACTTCAATTTCCCATTCGCCTTGCTTTTGCTATTACAATCAATAAGTCTCAAGGTCAAACACTTCAATTATGTGGAATTGACCTAACTTATCCATGCTCTGGACATGGGCAACTGTATGTAGGACGTTCTCGAGTAGGGAAACCATCGTTACTTTATATTTATACACCGCATGGAAATAAAACCAAAAATTTTGTGTATAAGAAGGTTTTAGAATAAGTTGTTAGTTTACAATCATTAGAGTAAGTCACTAAAATAAATAAAACATTGTTATTAGAATAAGTTACAAAATAATGGCCGAGCTTGAATTAAATGATGAAACAAGAAAAAAACAAAGAACACTTTTCATTTATATTTTTCTTTCACCCAGCGAAGCGGGTGAGGGTCCGCTAGTTTATTTATATTTTTTTCATTAGAAAACTTTTACATACCAATTCGATGTTTCATCCACGGAGATTCGAACTCAAGAATTTCCAAATGTTAGCTAATCATCTACTCATTCGGCTATTACGGCTATACAACAAACATAGCCAAATTTCACACTAGTACTTTTTTCACAGCAGCCATATTATATCGTTAAAATCGTTCAAATTAATCAGTACTGATGACGAAAACTCCTCATTTTCGTTAAAATTAATCAGCACTGACGACAAAAACTCCTCATTTTCGTTAAAATCGTTAAAATTAATCAACACTGATGACAAAGTCACCTCATTTTCGTTAAAATCGTTAAAATTAATCAACACTAATGACAAAAACTCTTGATTTTCGTTAAATGCGTTAAAAAGTAATCAGACTGATATGACAAAAACTTCTCATTTTCGTTATCATAAAATGTTTTATTTAGAAATATATAAAATTAATTTTTTTTGTTTTCAATAAAAAACTTTTACATACCAGTTCGGTGTTTCATCAACAGAGATTCGAGCTCACGATTTTTGAAATTTTAGCTAAGCAAATTAATTAATATGGCTGCCGGAGAGAAATGAGAGGCAGAGAGTGACATACAAGTATAAAAAAATCATGATGGAAAGAATAATTAAATGGTGCCTATCGTGGTACCGTTACTTTCCTCTCAGCGAATTTGACAATGAGTGACGTCATATTAGCACCAGTATGGCCAGATTAACATTTTAGTAACTTGACTTAGTATTTTTTTGATTATTTCGTCTCGGAATTTTAAGTTCTTTCTTCATGACATTTTTCTAGCCTGTTCTAATTAATTTTTTAAATAAATGTGTTATGGTTACGTACAATTTAATTTATGAGTTTTAGTTAAAAGAAACTCTTTTGTTAAGAGAACGACTTTTTTCCTATATTTGAGGTTATATAACAAGATAAGGGACTTTTTTGTGAAAATGTCGATATGGCTATCGCACTTTGCGACAATATAATAGATTTAACTAATAGGAAATATGTTCTAGTGGAAACCGACCCTGTTTACATTTATCAGGATAGAACTTTCTTGTATCACATATCTAACCTTTCAAAAATACTAGCGCCGTACGAAAGTATAATCATATAATTCAGAGAACCAACCTGAAACTAAAGTTTTAGTGAACAAAATCGAAACTCTGAAAAAGTCAACTCATTCCAAATATTTATAGACCCAAAAGATCATTAATTTTTCTTTGTTCCGTGTTAAAATTCATTACTGGCACACCAGATAACGATGACCTTGAAGAAATCAAAACTTCACTTAATATGCTAATATTTAGAAAATAATAATAAGCAAAGAACAATTATTCACAGTTCGAAAGAATACTCGAAACACCTGATCCCAAAACTGTAACCGAAAACATTGTTATAACAGAAGTTTATAATGACCTCATCAATAACAAACACTATAAATTTTGCGAAAACTAATGATTTTTATTCTGACACATTAAATTTGAAAGATGTGTACGATTTAATAAACCACGAAGAACTAGATCTTAGAATAATTAATATATTAGAATATATATAAAAGAAGCAATTATAACAATATAGAAATATCTTATCCTCCAAACTAAATGTAGCCTATTTAATTTATATCCTTTAGCACATAAGCATGTTAAAATTAATTTAGACCCTAAGATCGCAAAAATATCGAAGAATATCCAAATGTATAACTTATATGAGTAACTTTATTTGTAAGTCGGAACCCTCTGACAATTATACTACAAAAGGGTAAATCATCCCATTGCGAAACAATCCATGAAAATAATGCTCCAGTCAGCATCCTAGAGAATGGATAAATTTTTACAGATTACCAGCACACTTGGAACAACATGCATATATCAGCCCCTAAATTAATACACTTTAATGAATCTTCAACCATCGATAATATCATATATTACAACCATGAATGACAACTCAGAGAAATCATGCACAATCAACACAGCGAACAACTTGAAGTACTCCGCATCCTTTCCTCAAACTCAATCTACAAATTCACCACTAACTCTCAACATTTTTGATACCTATTGAAGAAAACCCAGTATATTTTACGTTCTTTATCATAATGGGTTTCCTTACTTTAGTAGTCATCACTTATGGTATGGTACATTTCTGGCGATACTATGAAAATAGAAGAATTCTTCACAGGCAAAGACAAATTGACGAACTATACGAAATCGAAATGAACCGTCTTGAACAGAAAGTCGCAGCAGCATCATAGCGGGGATGATCCGTTTTAAGAGAGAGGAGAGTTAACGATGTTAGTACAAAGACACATATGTATGTATATAAATTTATACACCACATACATATATACACTTCACACATACATGCATGATCATTGTTTACAAACAAAATGCCAATAAACAAGAACCTTACAAGACAGTGCTGAGCACTTTCGACAAAAACTCCAACACATTTACAAGTACAGTAGGTTCTGTTTTTATGCGGCTTTTTTTTATACGGTTTTGAAATAGTGCGGTTTTTTTTTAAATTACAAAATGCATGTCGACCTATCGGGAATTGTACATATAAACAAGATTCTAAACCAGCTAAGCAAAAACTCATCACAGATTACATCAGAAATGCTAACCCTACAAGTATGGAACCGCCTGCATAACTATCTAGATCAGACGTGTACATTTCCTAAAGTGACGAAAGTGATTTTACGCCAAATCCTAAACGAACGCGCAACATGTGGGTATTGTCTGATTCTATTTCTGACTTAAATTCATTTTTCGATTCTGACGTTTCTTAAATAAAGATATAATTTTCAAAAATACAATATTTTGTTTATGCGATTTTATTTAATTATTTCAGATTCATGCGGTCTATGGAACGTATCTATAGTAATAATATGGGACTAGTGCCCTTTTTTATGCGATTTAATTACATTATTTCAGATTTATGCGGTTTTAGCATTTGAAACGAATCTATAGTTTTACTATATAACTAGTAGCTTTTTTTATGCTGTTTTTTTATGCTGTTTCTTGCGGAACGTATCAACCGTATAAAAACAGAACCTACTGTACCTGTATTTTATTACACTACAAGACAGCTGAATATCATATAAGATTCATATTATCATCATCACTGTCCTCATCCAACTACACATTTTCGTTCTAGCCAAGGGAAAGTTCTGATAGTTTCCCCTTGTCGGTGTGATATTCTATCTCTCTTTTACCAATAGCAATTCTTATAACTGAAAAATATATCTACTATGCTCTAAAGGCAAGAAAACTAATCATTTTTATTCGTACAGTGTAATAACTGCTGACAACTAAACTCCTCACTGTTGTCAGCACAAACTTCTCAGCATCATACTTCTCATTTTTGTTATCAAAAAGTAATCGGCACTGATGGGCCAAACTACTCATTTTCGTTATGAAAAAGTAATCAGACTGATGACAACAACTTCTCATTTTCGTTATCATTAGAGATTTAGAAATATATAAAATCTATATATATAAAATTTCAGCGGTTTTTCGCGTTGTGATGAACTTTACGGAGAATGGCTCAACCGATTTTAATCAAACTTTGCCACATTGAAGAGACACATGTGGAGAAGGTTTGTAACTATGTTTGGTTAAAATCTCCTTTACTTCTTCGTCAACACACAGTATACACGAGGCAGAGTTCTTTTTACGCGTGTGGTTGTTATTGTAAACGGTTGCATGGAGCGTACATTTTACTCACATATGTACAAGTTAACGCAGCAGTATTTATGCCTAATTTTTCATTCCATTACATACATTTCAATGGAATGCAAACATACATACATATACATATATTCATACAGCAGTAGCTGCACGCCTGCATTCGCACAGAATAGAAACATACAAATTAGCAGGCACAGCTGTAGCTGATCGCCTGCAATAATTAATCGTAACACAATGCTGCTGTGACTAACTTAACACTTTGCCTAAATACTTCTTCTTTACACCCACACTTCGGGATAACCGAAGCAAAACCATTAGCCTGAACCTGAACAGGTCGTCGCTAAAAAAGTACTTAAGCATGGCCGTTTTCTTAGGTTAACCAAAGGTTATCAGTAATAGTGCATAGTGAAAGTAAGTGTTAAAACTAACAAGAAAGTGTTTTATTTGGTAAAGTGTTCAAGTGAAGCAGTTTCCAGGCATCAACCAAAGAGATAAAAAAAGTGCGTCAGAAATATTTAAGAGAAGAGATTGTTTTCACATTTTCCAACGATATTTTCACGAAAAATTTACAAAATGTATATTAATTTTGCAAATGATTGATAACAAGTGAAACAGTGAATAAATGGTGTGAAAAATACACACAACAGAAATCGGCAAAAATAATTAATATTTTAGAAGTTTTTACTTAAGATATTTAAGAAAAGAGATTGTTTTCACACTTTCCGTAGATATTTTCAAGAAAAATTTCAAAAATATATATTATTTTTGCTGATCATTTCCCATTTCTGTTCTGTGTAATTTTCATTTCAACGCGTGCTCACAGTTCAATTATATTTTTAAAAGATGGCGCTAACAGTATGTTAATTCGAATTCCAGTTTAAAAACAAGAAAAGTAGCAATCAAGAGCTCAGAGTGACATAAAGAAGACCACTTTGATTCGGTAAAAGAAATGCCAAGAGGACGTAATACACGTCACAATAGAAATGTGCAAAATCACAAACAAAATGAAAGTGAGGAAAATCATGCTGATAGATTAAGTCAACAAAGAGATCGTACTAGGTCACGTTCTCAAAATCGGCCAATAAATATCAATTCTGTAAATTTGAATGGTGCAGCATTTCAATATAATCCACATCTTGATTATTTTGATTTATTACACACACACAATGTTTTGGTGCAAAGTTTTAAAACAACAATCGGAAGATTGTCATCTGATAATCATAAAATTAAAATTGATGCAAATAAAACGCCCGCCGGCGAACATCGTGGAAGATACAATCAACCAACTTCAAGCAACGAGGTTGCAATTGTTATATCTGGAGATGGATTTCAACCAAGAGATATTGTTTTGCAAAGAAGAAATGATACACTGCAACGTGTTAATGAAACGCATCGAACATGCATTACAATATCCTCTTATGTTCTGTCGTGGTGAAGATGGTTATTCGATTGATATAAAACAAATAAATCCAGCAAATGGTCAAGAAACAAATAAAACTGTAGGCGCAATGAATTATTATGCATACAGAATCATGATAAGAGAAAATCAAGAGAATCACATTTTAAAATGTCGTAAATTATTTCATCAGTATATTGTTGACATGTATTCGAAAATAGAAACAGAACGATTGAATTACATTAGATTCAACCAAAGAAAATTGCGCTGTGACGAATATATACATTTACGAGATGCAATTAACAACGATACCAACGTTAATAACATTGGTCAAATGGTAATATTACCTTCATCGTATACAGGCAGTCCAAGGCATATGCATGAATACGCCCAAGATGCAATGTGCTATGTCAGAAATTATGGTCGACCCGACTTATTCATAACTTTCACATGCAATCCGAAATGTGATGATATTAAGAATCATTTATATACAGGGCAATCAGCTACTGATAGGCATGACATTACTGCAAGAGTGTTTAGACGAAAGCTGCAGTCTCTAATGGATTTCATTGTAAAACATAAGTAAAGAATGGCAAAAAAGAGGCTTGCCTCATGCGCATATTTTGATTTGGTTAAAACAAAAACTAACCAGAGATAAAATTAATCATATTATATGTGCTGAAGTTCCAGATATAAATGAAGATCCAGAATTACATACTACTGTAAACAAAAACATGATTCATGGACCGTGTGGTACGTTAAATCAAAATTCTCCATGTATGGTTGATGGTAAATGTTCAAAAAACTACCCAAGGAAATTAATTGCTGAAACAATGACTGGAAATGATGGATATCCATTGTACCGTAGAAGATCACCAGAAGATAATGGAAAAACAGTCACTGTGAAAATAAATAATCACTGTGAAAATAAATAATCACCTGTAGATGGATATCCAGGTGTTCATTTGGGTGATGCAATCGGACGACTTTACACTGTGCATCCAAGTAAAGTGGAATGTTTCTATTTACGTTTACTCTTAGTTGATATTCCCTACCCAAGATCATTCGAAAGTTTGAAACGAGTTAATGGTCATCTTTGTTGTACTTATGAGCATGCATGCAAAGAATAGAATTTGCTTGAAAATGATAATCAGTGGGATGCAACTCTTATGGATGCATGTGCAACAACTTCTCCACACCAAATAAGAACACTATTTGCCATCATTATTGCTACATGTTTCCCAGCAAACCCAAAAGAATTGTGGAGTAGTTACCAAGAATACATGACAGAAGATATCCTACATCAAGTACGTCGCATTACTGCAAATCCAAATTTGAATTATACAGATGAATTATATAATGAGGCATTAATTAAAATCGAAGACTTTTGCCTGATGATTGCAAATAAAACTCTGAGTGAGTTAGGTATGATCGCACCAAATCGACCGATGCATGATGCATACAATGCAGAATTAAGACGTGAAAAAGAATATGATCGAAATGATCTGAACACATTTGTAACAACAAACCTACCAAAATTAAACACAGAACAAAGGCAGGCATATGACACAATTATAGACAATGTTGCAAATGAAAGAGGAGGAATATTCTTCTTAGATGCACCAGGTGGGACTGGAAAAACGTTTTTGTTGTCGTTAATTTTGGCCACCATTCGATCACAGAATAATATTGCATTGGCTTTAGCATCATCTGGAATAGCGGCAACTTTATTGGACGGCGGTCGCACTGCACATTCTGCATTAAAGTTACCATTAAATATGCAAGTAAATGAAGAACCAACTTGCCACATTTCTAAAAATTCTGAAATGGGAAAGGTTTTACAAACATGTAAAATTATTGTATGGGATGAATGTACGATGGCTCATAAAAGATCTCTGGAAGCCTTAAATAGAACACTGAAAGATTTTCGAAATAACACAAACATATTTGGTGGTGCACTAATTCTATTGGCCGGTGATTTTCGACAAATCAACAGCAGCTGATGAATTGAGAGCGTGCCTTAAATCTTCTAATCTGTGGAGATATGTTCAAAAACTCACATTAACTACTAATGTTCGTGTGCAGTTACAGAATGATCCAACAGCTGCTGAATTTTCCGAACATTTGTTGCAAATTGGAAATGGACGAAAGCCAATTTATAAGAATACAGGTATGATCACACTTCCAACTAATTTTTGTACCGTAACAGAATCAAGAGTACAATTAGTGCAAAATGTATTCCCAAATATTGCACAAAACTATCGAAATCAAGATTGGCTAAGCGAGAGAGCTATATTAGCTGCCAAAAATGTCGATGTCAATGAAATCAATGCCAGTATTTTGACTCAAATTCCAGGTGAAGTTGTCACCTATAAATCAATTGATTCAATCACTAATCCCGACGATGTAGTGAATTATCCAATTGAATTTTTGAATTCACTTAATTTGCCGCAGTGATCATTATGTTGCGAAACATCAATCAGCCGAAACTATGCAATGGGACAAGATTAGCAGTGAAACGGACAATGAACAATGTAATTGAAGCAACAATTTTGAAAGGCAAATTTAAAGGTGAAGATGTTTTGATTCCGCGCATTCCAATGATTTCAACAGATTTGCCTTTTGATTTTAAGCGACTTCAATTTCCATTCGCCTTGCTTTTGCTATTACAATCAATAAGTCTCAAGGTCAAACACTTCAATTATGTGGAATTGACCTAACTTATCCATGCTCTGGACATGGGCAACTGTATGTAGGACGTTCTCGAGTAGGGAAACCATCGTTACTTTATATTTATACACCGCATGAAAATAAAACCAAAAATTTTGTGTATAAGAAGGTTTTAGAATAAGTTGTTAGTTTACAATCATTAGAGTAAGTCACTAAAATAAATAAAACATTGTTATTAGAATAAGTTACAAAATAATGGCCGAGCTTGAATTAAATGATGAAACAAGAAAAAAACAAAGAACACTTTTCATTTATATTTTTCTTTCACCCAGCGAAGCGGGTGAGGGTCCGCTAGTTTATTTATATTTTTTTCATTAGAAAACTTTTACATACCAATTCGATGTTTCATCCACGGAGATTCGAACTCAAGAATTTCCAAATGTTAGCTAATCATCTACTCATTCGGCTATGACGGCTATACAACAAACATAGCCAAATTTCACACTAGTACTTTTTTCACAGCAGCCATATTATACGTTAAAATCGTTCAAATTAATCAGTACTGATGACGAAAACTCCTCATTTTCGTTAAAATTAATCAGCACTGACGACAAAAGCTCCTCATTTTCGTTAAAATCGTTAAAATTAATCAACACTGATGACAAAGACTCTTGATTTTCGTTAAATGCGTTAAAAAGTAATCAGACTGATATGACAAAAACTTCTCATTTTCGTTATCATAAAATGTTTTATTTAGAAATATATAAAATTAATTTTTTTTGTTTTCAATAAAAAACTTTTACATACCAGTTCGGTGTTTCATCAACAGAGATTCGAGCTCACGAATTTTGAAATTTTAGCCAAGCAAATTAATTAATATGGCTGCCGGAGAGAAATGAGAGGCAGAGAGTGACATACAATTATAAAAAAAGCATGATGGAAAGAATAATTAAATGGTGCCTATCGTGGTACCGTTACTTTCCTCTCAGCGAATTTGACAGTGAGTGACGTCAGTAACTTGACTTAGCATTTTTTTGATTATTTCGTCTCGGAATTTTAAGTTCTTTCTTCATGACATTTTTCTAGCCTGTTCTAATTAATTTTTTAAATAAATGTGTTATGGTTACGTACAATTTAATTTATGAGTTTTAGTTAAGAGAAACTCTTTTGTTAAGAGAACGACTTTTTTCCTATATTTGAGGTTATATAACAAGATAAGGGACTTTTTTGTGAAAATGTCGGTATGGCTATCGCACTTTGCGACAATATAATAGATTTAACTAATAGGAAATATGTTCTAGTGGAAACCGACCCTGTTTACATTTATCAGGATAGAACTTTCTTGTATCACATATCTAACCTTTCAAAAATACTAGCGCCGTACGAAAGTATAATCATATAATTCAGAGAACCAACCTGAAACTAAAGTTTTAGTGAACAAAATCGAAACTCTGAAAAAGTCAACTCATTCCAAATATTTATAGACCCAAAAGATCATTAATTTTTCTTTGTTCCGTGTTAAAATTCATTACTGGCACACCAGATAACGATGACCTTGAAGAAATCAAAACTTCACTTAATATGCTAATATTTAGAAAATAATAATAAGCAAAGAACAATTATTCACAGTTCGAAAGAATACTCGAAACACCTGATCCCAAAACTGTAACCGAAAACATTGTTATAACAGAAGTTTATAATGACCTCATCAATAACAAACACTATAAATTTTGCGAAAACTAATGATTTTTATTCTGGCACATTAAATTTGAAAGATGTGTACGATTTAATAAACCACGAAGAACTAGATCTTAGAATAATTAATATATTAGAATATATATAAAAGAAGCAATTATAACAATATAGAAATATCTTATCCTCCAAACTAAATGTAGCCTATTTAATTTATATCCTTTAGCACATAAGCATGTTAAAATTAATTTAGACCCTAAGATCGCAAAAATATCGAAGAATATCCAAATGTATAACTTATATGAGTAACTTTATTTGTAAGTCGGAACCCTCTGACAATTATACTACAAAAGGGTAAATCATCCCATTGCGAAACAATCCATGAAAATAATGCTCCAGTCAGCATCCTAGAGAATGGATAAATTTTTACAGATTACCAGCACACTTGGAACAACATGCATATATCAGCCCCTAAATTAATACACTTTAATGAATCTACAACCATCGATAATATCATATATTACAACCATGAATGACAACTCAGAGAAATCATGCACAATCAACACAGCGAACAACTTGAAGTACTCCGCATCCTTTCCTCAAACTCAATCTACAAATTCACCACTAACTCTCAACATTTTTGATACCTATTGAAGAAAACCCAGTATATTTTACGTTCTTTATCATAATGGGTTTCCTTACTTTAGTAGTCATCACTTATGGTATGGTACATTTCTGGCGATACTATGAAAATAGAAGAATTCTTCACAGGCAAAGACAAATTGACGAACTATACGAAATCGAAATGAACCGTCTTGAACAGAAAGTCGCAGCAGCATCATAGCGGGGATGATCCGTTTTAAGAGAGAGGAGAGTTAACGATGTTAGTACAAAGACACATATGTATGTATATAAATTTATACACCACATACATATATACACTTCACACATACATGCATGATCATTGTTTACAAACAAAATGCCAATAAACAAGAACCTTACAAGACAGTGCTGAGCACTTTCGACAAAAACTCCAACACATTTACAAGTACAGTAGGTTCTGTTTTTATGCGGCTTTTTTTTATACGGTTTTGAAATAGTGCGGGTTTTTTTTAAATTACAAAATGCATGTCGACCTATCGGGAATTGTACATATAAACAAGATTCTAAACCAGCTAAGCAAAAACTCATCACAGATTACATCAGAAATGCTAACCCTACAAGTATGGAACCGCCTGCATAACTATCTAGATCAGACGTGTACATTTCCTAAAGTGACGAAAGTGATTTTACGCCAAATCCTAAACGAACGCGCAACATGTGGGTATTGTCTGATTCTATTTCTGACTTAAATTCATTTTTCGATTCTGACGTTTCTTAAATAAAGATATAATTTTCAAAAATACAATATTTTGTTTATGCGATTTTATTTAATTATTTCAGATTCATGCGGTCTATGGAACGTATCTATAGTAATAATATGGGACTAGTGCCCTTTTTTATGCGATTTTATTACATTATTTCAGATTTATGCGGTTTTAGCATTTGAAACGTATCTATAGTTTTACTATATAACTAGTAGCTTTTTTTATGCTGTTTTTTTTATGCTGTTTCTTGCGGAACGTATCAACCGTATAAAAACAGAACCTACTGTACCTGTATTTTATTACACTACAAGACAGCTGAATATCATATAAGATTCAAATTATCATCATCACTGTCCTCATCCAACTACACATTTTCGTTCTAGTTTCCCCTTACCAATAGCAATTCTTATAACTGAAAAATATATCTACTATGCTCTAAAGGCAAGAAAACTAATCATTTTTATTCGTACAGTGTAATAACTGCTGACAACTAAACTCCTCACTGTTGTCAGCACAAACTTCTCAGCATCATACTTCTCATTTTTGTTATCAAAAAGTAATCGGCACTGATGGGCCAAACTACTCATTTTCGTTATGAAAAAGTAATCAGACTGATGACAAAAACTTCTCATTTGCGTTATCATTAGAGATTTAGAAATATATAAAATCTATATATATAAAATTTCAGCGGTTTTTCGCGTTGTGATGAACTTTACGGAGAATGGCTCAACCGATTTTAATCAAACTTTGCCACATTGAAGAGACACATGTGGAGAAGGTTTGTAACTATGTTTGGTTAAAATCTCCTTTACTTCTTCGTCAACACACAGTATACACGAGGCAGAGTTCTTTTTACGCGTGTGGTTGTTATTGTAAACGGTTGCATGGAGCGTACATTTTACTCACATATGTACAAGTTAACGCAGCAGTATTTATGCCTAATTTTTCATTCCATTACATACATTTCAATGGAATGCAAACATACATACATATACATATATTCATACAGCAGTGGCTGCACGCCTGCATTCGCACAGAATAGAAACATACAAATTAGCAGGCACAGCTGTAGCTGATCGCCTGCAATAATTAATCGTAACACTATGCTGCTGTGACTAACTTAACACTTTGCCTAAATACTTCTTCTTTACACCCACACTTCGGGATAACCGAAGCAAAACCATTAGCCTGAACCTGAACAGGTCGTCGCTAAAAAAGTACTTGAGCATGGCCGTTTTCTTAGAAGATTACCAAAGGTTATCAGTAATAGTGCATAGTGAAAGTAAGTGTTAAAACTAACAAGAAAGTGTTTTATTTGGTAAAGTGTTCAAGTGAAGCAGTTTCCAGGCATCAACCAAAGAGATAAAAAAAGTGCGTCAGAAATATTTAAGAGAAGAGATTGTTTTCACATTTTCCAACGATATTTTCACGAAAAATTTACAAAATGTATATTAATTTTGCAAATGATTGATAACAAGTGAAACAGTGAATAAATGGTGTGAAAAATACACATATATAATTAATATTTTAGAAGTTTTTACTTAAGATATTTAAGAAAAGAGATTGTTTTCACACTTTCTGTAGATATTTTCAAGAAAAATTTCAAAAATATATATTATTTTTGCTGATCATTTCCCATTTCTGTTCTGAGTAATTTTCATTTCAACGCGTGCTCACAGTTCAATTATATTTTTAAAAGATGGCGCTAACAGTATGTTAATTCGAATTCCAGTTTCAAAACAAGAAAAGTAGCAATCAAGAGCTCAGAGTGACATAAAGAAGACCACTTTGATTCGGTAAAAGAAATGCCAAGAGGACGTAATACACGTCACAATAGAAATGTGCAAAATCACAAACAAAATGAAAGTGAGGAAAATCATGCTGATAAATTAAGTCAACAAAGAGATCATACTAGGTCACGTTCTCAAAATCGGCCAATAAATATCAATTCTGTAAATTTGAATGGTGCAGCATTTCAATATAATCCACATCTGGATTATTTTGATTTATTACACACACACAATGTTTTGGTGCAAAGTTTTAAAACAACAATCGGAAGATTGTCATCTGATAATCATAAAATTAAAATTGATGCAAATAAAACGCCCGCCGGCGAACATCGAGGTTGCAATTGTTATATCTGGAGATGAATTTCAACCAAGAGATATTGGGCCTCTTGCATAATAAGTGAGCATTTGCTCGAGTAGAGTCTGGCGAGATCTATCTCAAGTAGGTGAGTTCGAGCAAGCCGACTGAGCTCGTGCTCAATTTGGTATGCATAAAAATGAGATAGAGCAAATACCTTGAACTCGAGTTAGCTGAGATCAAACCGCTTGTTTGATTAGTTGCAAAAATGGGTTCAGATAGTGAAAGTATAAGTGAAAATTTACATTTTGATGCTAATGAGAATTTATCAATTTTCATAGTTGGATACTTAAAAAAATATAAGACTTTATTAGAAAAAAGCCAGCTCCCCGGTGTAAAAAATAAAAAAAAGAAATAATTAGAAAACTTTGTGGCGAATATAAAGAAAAAACTGGTGGGAAATAAGCGAAAAAAATGTAATGAAGAAAATTGCTAATATGAAGTGCCGAGTAAAGTCAAAAAGTGACAAAAATAAAACGGGAAACCAAAAAATTTATTTAAAAAAATGGGAACATGAATTATTTGAATTACTTTCTGCTGAATCGGATCCAGCTATCGGAAAAGTTACCAGTAAGCCTGCCGTTATAATGCGTGGCTTTTTTTGGTGATAATAAATTGTTTTTGTTTTTTTATTTTACTTTTTCCACTGGAGGCA
Organism: Anastrepha ludens; assembly: GCF_028408465.1. Taxonomy (NCBI): domain Eukaryota; kingdom Metazoa; phylum Arthropoda; class Insecta; order Diptera; family Tephritidae; genus Anastrepha; species Anastrepha ludens. The sequence continues at coordinate 27,383,653 of NC_071503.1, forward strand.
ATTTTTCGGTAGGCTAGCATTAACGCCGAGTTCCAGCAGCAACTTAGAGAGTGCTGTGGGCATTAATAATGACAGCTTCACCAGCAGCGCGGCAGTACAGAACACACCCGTAGATATCCCATCTGTGCCACTACAACAAACATCAAAAAGAAAGCTAAATGATATTCGGCGGGTAACTCTTCGTTAGGCTAAATAGCATAGAGCTACAAAAGTCCCTTAGTTGAGCCGTTTTTGTTGTAATATTTCTTGATTAGCAAAAACAAAGTATAAGTACAAAAACTATTTGTTACATAAAGCTTTCAAATAAAACCCTAGGTATAGGAGTAAGAATAAGTTATAATTGAGAGTACTCTTAAAATAAAAACCAACTTTATTATTATGGAACTTCATTAAGACGTAGGATTAACACCGCTAATATGATTGCTTAAATCTGATAACTTAATTTAATTACAGGCCAAAGGAATTTTCGATGAGTATGAGACATAGGAAACAAAAAGTTTAAACTTTCAACAATTGCAAAGACTTGTTTTGTTGAAGCAAATTAAAGTTCTTTCATTGAAATTAAAAGTTTTAGAAGATCGGGTTGCAGAAAAGGAGCTAAATTTGGTCGAATATTAAAACATAAAACTCATTATACTTATTTTTACTGAATATCTGTTGTTTTTTTTAACTAACACTAAAACTTAAAAGTAACATAACAACTACGACCCAATTCCATTTTGGAAGCCCGGATCGGCCCAAAACCTTCAAAATATACACATCTTTTCCCTGTTGGGAATCCCGCCACCCTTTCTTTCACTACTTTCACCAAGGAAATAGTTTGTCAGCCAGTCTACGTGCTCAAAATTAAACCGGTACATCTTTTTATATTCACTTTGAATAGCGGTTTTTCTTGATTTATAAGTTTTTTTTGTCTAAGAGGAACAATATATTCGGCCATCTTCATACTTGTAAACACGCGAGTCAACTAAAAGGCAGTCTCACCTTTTTGTGAGATCGATCTCAAAAAAGTGAGCAACTTCTTGCTGTTATGCATACCAAAGTGAGCTCTAACTCACGAACATTTTATGGCTTGAGTTCAAACTCGACATGTGAGATCTATCTCACGCACCGAGTAAAAGCAAGCGAGTTCAACAATTTTTATGCATACCAAACCTACCTTTTACTCCAAAACTCGAGTCTGAGCAAATGCTCGCTTATTATGCATAAGGCCCATTGTTTTGCAAAGAAGAAATGATACACTGCAACGTGTTAATGAAACGCATCGAACATGCATTACAATATCCTCTTATGTTCTGTCGTGGTGAAGATGGTTATTCGATTGATATAAAACAAATAAATCCAGCAAATGGTCAAGAAACAAATAAAACTGTAAGCGCAATGAATTATTATGCATACAGAATCATGATAAGAGAAAATCAAGAGAATCACATTTTAAAATGTCGTAAATTATTTCATCAGTATATTGTTGACATGTATTCGAAAATAGAAACAGAACGATTGAATTACATTAGATTCAACCAAAGAAAATTGCGCTGTGACGAATATATACATTTACGAGATGCAATTAACAACGATACCAACGTTAATAACATTGGTCAAATGGTAATATTACCTTCATCGTATACAGGCAGTCCAAGGCATATGCATGAATACGCCCAAGATGCAATGTGCTATGTCAGAAATTATGGTCGACCCGACTTATTCATAACTTTCACATGCAATTCGAAATGGGATGATATTAAGAATCATTTATATACAGGGCAATCAGCTACTGATAGGCATGACATTACTGCAAGAGTGTTTAGACGAAAGCTGCAGTCTCTAATGGATTTCATTGTAAAACATAAGTAAAGAATGGCAAAAAAGAGGCTTGCCTCATGCGCATATTTTGATTTGGTTAAAACAAAAACTAACCAGAGATAAAATTAATCATATTATATGTGCTGAAGTTCCAGATATAAATGAAGATCCAGAATTACATACTACTGTAAACAAAAACATGATTCATGGACCGTGTGGTACGTTAAATCAAAATTCTCCATGTATGGTTGATGGTAAATGTTCAAAAAACTACCCAAGGCAATTAATTGCTGAAACAATGACTGGAAATGATGGATATCCATTGTACCGTAGAAGATCACCAGAAGATAATGGAAAAACAGTCACTGTGAAAATAAATAATCACCTGTAGATGGATATCCAGGTGTTCATTTGGGTGATGCAATCGGACGACTTTACACTGTGCATCCAAGTAAAGTGGAATGTTTCTATTTACGTTTACTCTTAGTTGATATTCCCTACCCAAGATCATTCGAAAGTTTGAAACGAGTTAATGGTAATTTTTGTTGTACTTATGAGCAAGCATGCAAAGAATTGAATTTGCTTGAAAATGATAATCAGTGGGATGCAACTCTTATGGATGCATGTGCAACAACTTCTCCACACCAAATAAGAACACTATTTGCCATCATTATTGCTACATGTTTCCCAGCAAACCCAAAAGAATTGTGGAGTAGTTACCAAGAATACATGACAGAAGATATCCTACATCAAGTACGTCGCATTACTGCAAATCCAAATTTGAATTATACAGATGAATTATATAATGAGGCATTAATTAAAATCGAAGACTTTTGCCTGATGATTGCAAATAAAACTCTGAGTGAGTTAGGTATGATCGCACCAAATCGACCGATGCATGATGCATACAATGCAGAATTAAGACGTGAAAAAGAATATGATCGAAATGATCTGAACACATTTGTAACAACAAACCTACCAAAATTAAACACAGAACAAAGGCAGGCATATGACACAATTATAGACAATGTTGCAAATGAAAGAGGAGGAATATTCTTCTTAGATGCACCAGGTGGGACTGGAAAAACGTTTTTGTTGTCGTTAATTTTGGCCACCATTCGATCACAGAATAATATTGCATTGGCTTTAGCATCATCTGGAATAGCGGCAACTTTATTGGACGGCGGTCGCACTGCACATTCTGCATTAAAGTTACCATTAAATATGCAAGTAAATGAAGAACCAACTTGCCACATTTCTAAAAATTCTGAAATGGGAAAGGTTTTACAAACATGTAAAATTATTGCATGGGATGAATGTACGATGGCTCATAAAAAATCTCTGGAAGCCTTAAATAGAACACTGAAAGATTTTCGAAATAACACAAACATATTTGGTGGTGCACTAATTCTATTGGCCGGTGATTTTCGACAAACTATGCCTGTTATACCCAAATCAACTGCAGCTGATGAATTGAGAGCGTGCCTTAAATCTTCTAATCTGTGGAGATATGTTCAAAAACTCACATTAACTACTAATGTTCGTGTGCAGTTACAGAATGATCCAACAGCTGCTGAATTTTCCGAACATTTGTTGCAAATTGGAAATGGACGAAAGCCAATTTATAAGAATACAGGCATGATCACACTTCCAACTAATTTTTGTACCGTAACAGAATCAAGAGTACAATTAGTGCAAAATGTATTCCCAAATATTGCACAAAACTATCGAAATCAAGATTGGCTAAGCGAGAGAGCTATATTAGCTGCCAAAAATGTCGATGTCAATGAAATCAATGCCAGTATTTTTACTCAAATTCCAGGTGAAGTTGTCACCTATAAATCAATTGATTCAATCACTAATCCCGACGATGTAGTGAATTATCCAATTGAATTTTTGAATTCACTTAATTTGCCGCAGTGATCATTATGTTGCGAAATATCAATCAGCCGAAACTATGCAATGGGACAAGATTAGCAGTGAAACGGACAATGAACAATGTAATTGAAGCAACAATTTTGAAAGGCAAATTTAAAGGTGAAGATGTTTTGATTCCGCGCATTCCAATGATTTCAACAGATTTGCCTTTTGATTTTAAGCGACTTCAATTTCCCATTCGCCTTGCTTTTGCTATTACAATCAATAAGTCTCAAGGTCAAACACTTCAATTATGTGGAATTGACCTAACTTATCCATGCTTTGGACATAAGCAACTGTATGTAGGACGTTCTCGAGTAGGGAAACCATCGTTACTTTATATTTATACACCGCATGAAAATAAAACCAAAAATTTTGTGTAAAAGAAGGCTTTAGAATAAGTTGTTAGTTTACAATCATTAGAGTAAGTCACTAAAATAAATAAAACATTGTTATTAGAATAAGTTACAAAATAATGGCCGAGCTTGAATTAAATGATGAAACAAGAAAAAAACAAAGAACACTTTTCATTTATATTTTTCTTTCACCCAGCGAAGCGGGTGAGGGTCCGCTAGTTTATTTATATTTTTTTAATTAGAAAACTTTTACATACCAATTCGATGTTTCATCCACGGAGATTCGAACTCAAGAATTTCCAAGTGTTAGCTAATCATCTACTCATTCGGCTATGACGGCTATACAACAAACATAGCCAAATTTCACACTAGTACTTTTTTCACAGCAGCCATATTATATCGTTAAAATCGTTCAAATTAATCAGCACTGATGACGAAAACTCCTCATTTTCGTTAAAATTAATCAGCACTGACGACAAAAACTCCTCATTTTCGTTAAAATCGTTAAAATTAATCAACACTGATGACAAAGTCACCTCATTTTCGTTAAAATCGTTAAAATTAATCAACACAAATGACAAAAACTCTTGATTTTCGTTAAATGCGTTAAAAAGTAATCAGACTGATATGACAAAAACTTCTCATTTTCGTTATCATAAAATGTTTTATTTAGAAATATATAAAATTAATTTTTTTTGTTTTCAATAAAAAACTTTTACATACCAGTTCGGTGTTTCATCAACAGAGATTCGAGCTCACGATTTTTGAAATTTTAGCCAAGCAAATTAATTAATATGGCTGCCGGAGAGAAATGAGAGGCAGAGAGTGACATACAAGTATAAAAAAATCATGATGGAAAGAATAATTAAATGGTGCCTATCGTGGTACCGTTACTTTCCTCTCAGCGAATTTGACAATGAGTGACGTCATATTAGCACCAGTATGGCCAGATTAACATTTTAGTAACTTGACTTAGCATTTTTTTGATTATTTCGTCTCGGAATTTTAAGTTCTTTCTTCATGACATTTTTCTAGCCTGTTCTAATTAATTTTTTAAATAAATGTGTTATGGTTACGTACAATTTAATTTATGAGTTTTAGTTAAGAGAAACTCTTTTGTTAAGAGAACGACTTTTTTCCTATATTTGAGGTTATATAACAAGATAAGGGACTTTTTTGTGAAAATGTCTGTATGGCTATCGCACTTTGCGACAATATAATAGATTTAACTAATAGGAAATATGTTCTAGTGGAAACCGACCCTGTTTACATTTATCAGGATAGAAATTTCTTGTATCACATATCTAACCTTTCAAAAATACTAGCGCCGTACGAAAGTATAATCATATAATTCAGAGAACCAACCTGAAACTAAAGTTTTAGTGAACAAAATCGAAACTCTGAAAAAGTCAACTCATTCCAAATATTTATAGACCCAAAAGATCATTAATTTTTCTTTGTTCCGTGTTAAAATTCATTACTGGCACACCAGATAACGATGACCTTGAAGAAATCAAAACTTCACTTAATATGCTAATATTTAGAAAATAATAATAAGCAAAGAACAATTATTCACAGTTCGAAAGAATACTCGAAACACCTGATCCCAAAACTGTAACCGAAAACATTGTTATAACAGAAGTTTATAATGACCTCATCAATAACAAACACTATAAATTTTGCGAAAACTAATGATTTTTATTCTGGCACATTAAATTTGAAAGATGTGTACGATTTAATAAACCACGAAGAACTAGATCTTAGAATAATTAATATATTAGAATATATATAAAAGAAGCAATTATAACAATATAGAAATATCTTATCCTCCAAACTAAATGTAGCCTATTTAATTTATATCCTTTAGCACATAAGCATGTTAAAATTAATTTAGACCCTAAGATCGCAAAAATATCAAAGAATATCCAAATGTATAACTTATATGAGTAACTTTATTTGTAAGTCGGAACCCTCTGACAATTATACTTCTTCTTCTTAATTGGCGCGATAACCGCTTACGCGATTTTGGCCGAGCTTAACAAAGCGCGCCAGTCGTTTCTTTCTCGTGCTAACCGGCGCCAGTTGGACACACCAAGTGAAGCCAAGTCCTTCTCCACCTGATTTTTCCAACGCAGAGGAGGCCTTCCTCTTCCTCTGCTACCACCATCGCCTGCGATATTCGCCGTTGCCAACGTGCAAAGGTCCAAAAATCTTACGCAGAATCTTTCTCTCGAACACTCCAAGCGTCGCTTCATCGGATGTTGTCATCGTTTACGTATACTACAAAAGGATAAATCATCCCATTGCGAAACAATCCATGAAAATAATGCTCCAGTCAGCATCCTAGAGAATGGATAAATTTTTACAGATTACCAGCACACTTGGAACAACATGCATATATCAGCCCCTAAATTAATACACTTTAATGAATCTACAACCATCGATAATATCATATATTACAACCATGAACGACAACTCAGAGAAATCATGCACAATCAACACAGCGAACAACTTGAAGTACTCCGCATCCTTTCCTCAAACTCAATCTACAAATTCATAACTAACTCTCAACATTTTTGATACCTATTGAAGAAAACCCAGTATATTTTACGTTCTTTATCATAATGGGTTTCCTTACTTTAGTAGTCATCACTTATGGTATGGTACATTTCTGGCGATACTATGAAAATAGAAGAATTCTTCACAGGCAAAGACAAATTGACGAACTATACGAAATCGAAATGAACCGTCTTGAACAGAAAGTCGCAGCAGCATCATAGCGGGGATGATCCGTTTTAAGAGAGAGGAGAGTTAACGATGTTAGTACAAAGACACATTGGTATGTATATAAATTTATACACCACATACATATATACACTTCACACATACATGCATGATCATTGTTTACAAACAAAATGCCAATAAACAAGAACCTTACAAGACAGTGCTGAGCACTTTCGACAAAAACTCCAACACATTTACAAGTACCTGTATTTTATTACACTACAAGACAGCTGAATATCATATAAGATTCATATTATCATCATCATTGTCCTCATCCAACTACACATTTTCGTTCTAGCCAAGGGAAAGTTCTGATAGTTTCCCCTTGTCGGTGTGATATTCTATCTCTCTTTTACCAATAGCAATTCTTATAACTGAAAAATATATCTACTATGCTCTAAAGGCAAGAAAACTAATCATTTTTATTCGTACAGTGTAATAACTGCTGACAACTAAACTCCTCATTGTTGTCAGCACAAACTTCTCAGCATCATACTTCTCATTTTTGTTATCAAAAAGTAATCGGCACTGATGGGCCAAACTACTCATTTTCGTTATGAAAAAGTAATCAGACTGATGACAACAACTTCTCATTTTCGTTATCATTAGAGATTTAGAAATATATAAAATCTATATATATAAAATTTCAGCGGTTTTTCGCGTTGTGATGAACTTTACGGAGAATGGCTCAACCGATTTTAATCAAACTTTGCCACATTGAAGAGACACATGTGGAGAAGGTTTGTAACTATGTTTGGTTAAAATCTCCTTTACTTCTTCGTCAACACACAGTATACACGAGGCAGAGTTCTTTTTACGCGTGTGGTTGTTATTGTAAACGGTTGCATGGAGCGTACATTTTACTCACATATGTACAAGTTAACGCAGCAGTATTTATGCCTAATTTTTCATTCCATTACATACATTTCAATGGAATGCAAACATACATACATATACATATATTCATACAGCAGTGGCTGCACGCCTGCATTCGCACAGAATAGAAACATACAAATTAGCAGGCACAGCTGTAGCTGATCGCCTGCAATAATATGCTGCTGTGACTAACTTAACACTTTGCCTAAATACTTCTTCTTTACACCCACACTTCGGGATAACCGAAGCAAAACCATTAGCCTGAACCTGAACAGGTCGTCGCTAAAAAAGTACTTAAGCATGGCCGTTTTCTTAGAAGATTACCAAAGGTTATCAGTAATAGTGCATAGTGAAAGTAAGTGTTAAAACTAACAAGAAAGTGTTTTATTTGGTAAAGTGTTCAAGTGAAGCAGTTTCCAGGCATCAACCAAAGAGATAAAAAAAGTGCGTCAGAAATATTTAAGAGAAGAGATTGTTTTCACATTTTCCAACGATATTTTCACGAAAAATTTACAAAATGTATATTAATTTTGCAAATGATTGATAACAAGTGAAACAGTGAATAAATGGTGTGAAAAATACACACAACAGAAATCGGCAAAAATAATTAATATTTTAGAAGTTTTTACTTAAGATATTTAAGAAAAGAGATTGTTTTCACACTTTCCGTAGATATTTTCAAGAAAAATTTCAAAAATATATATTATTTTTGCTGATCATTTCCCATTTCTGTTCTGTGTAATTTTCATTTCAACGCGTGCTCACAGTTCAATTATATTTTTAAAAGATGGCGCTAACAGTATGTTAATTCGAATTCCAGTTTAAAAACAAGAAAAGTAGCAATCAAGAGCTCAGAGTGACATAAAGAAGACCACTTTGATTCGGTAAAAGAAATGCCAAGAGGACGTAATACACGTCACAATAGAAATGTGCAAAATCACAAACAAAATGAAAGTGAGGAAAATCATGCTGATAAATTAAGTCAACAAAGAGATCGTACTAGGTCACGTTCTCAAAATCGGCCAATAAATATCAATTCTGTAAATTTGAATGATGCAGCATTTCAATATAATCCACATCTTGATTATTTTGATTTATTACACACACACAATGTTTTGGTGCAAAGTTTTAAAACAACAATCGGAAGATTGTCATCTGATAATCATAAAATTAAAATTGATGCAAATAAAACGCCCGCCGGCGAACATCGTGGAAGATACAATCAACCAACTTCAAGCAACGAGGTTGCAATTGTTATATCTGGAGATGAATTTCAACCAAGAGATATTGTTTTGCAAAGAAGAAATGATACACTGCAACGTGTTAATGAAACGCATCGAACATGCATTACAATATCCTCTTATGTTCTGTCGTGGTGAAGATGGTTATTCGATTGATATAAAACAAATAAATCCAGCAAATGGTCAAGAAACAAATAAAACTGTAAGCGCAATGAATTATTATGCATACAGAGTCATGATAAGAGAAAATCAAGAGAATCACATTTTAAAATGTCGTAAATTATTTCATCAGTATATTGTTGACATGTATGCGAAAATAGAAACAGAACGATTGAATTACATTAGATTCAACCAAAGAAAATTGCGCTGTGACGAATATATACATTTACGAGATGCAATTAACAACGATACCAACGTTAATAACATTGGTCAAATGGTAATATTACCTTCATCGTATACAGGCAGTCCAAGGCATATGCATGAATACGCCCAAGATGCAATGTGCTATGTCAGAAATTATGGTCGACCCGACTTATTCATAACTTTCACACGCAATCCGAAATGGGATGATATTAAGAATCATTTATATACAGGGCAATCAGCTACTGATAGGCATGACATTACTGCAAGAGTGTTTAGACGAAAGCTACAGTCTCTAATGGATTTCATTGTAAAACATAAGTAAAGAATGGCAAAAAAGAGGCTTGCCTCATGCGCATATTTTGATTTGGTTAAAACAAAAACTAACCAGAGATAAAATTAATCATATTATATGTGCTGAAGTTCCAGATATAAATGAAGATCCAGAATTACATACTACTGTAAACAAAAACATGATTCATGGACCGTGTGGTACGTTAAATCAAAATTCTCCATGTATGGTTGATGGTAAATGTTCAAAAAACTACCCAAGGCAATTAATTGCTGAAACAATGACTGGAAATGATGGATATCCATTGTACCGTAGAAGATCACCAGAAGATAATGGAAAAACAGTCACTGTGAAAATAAATAATCACCTGTAGATGGATATCCAGGTGTTCATTTGGGTGATGCAATCGGACGACTTTACACTGTGCATCCAAGTAAAGTGGAATGTTTCTATTTACGTTTACTCTTAGTTGATATTCCCTACCCAAGATCATTCGAAAGTTTGAAACGAGTTAATGGTCATTTTTGTTGTACTTATGAGCAAGCATGCAAAGAATTGAATTTGCTTGAAAATGATAATCAGTGGGATGCAACTCTTATGGATGCATGTGCAACAACTTCTCCACACCAAATAAGAACACTATTTGCCATCATTATTGCTACATGTTTCCCAGCAAACCCAAAAGAATTGTGGAGTAGTTACCAAGAATACATGACAGAAGATATCCTACATCAAGTACGTCGCATTACTGCAAATCCAAATTTGAATTATACAGATGAATTATATAATGAGGCATTAATTAAAATCGAAGACTTTTGCCTGATGATTGCAAATAAAACTCTGAGTGAGTTAGGTATGATCGCACCAAATCGACCGATGCATGATGCATACAATGCAGAATTAAGACGTGAAAAAGAATATGATCGAAATGATCTGAACACATTTGTAACAACAAACCTACCAAAATTAAACACAGAACAAAGGCAGGCATATGACACAATTATAGACAATGTTGCAAATGAAAGAGGAGGAATATTCTTCTTAGATGCACCAGGTGGGACTGGAAAAACGTTTTTGTTGTCGTTAATTTTGGCCACCATTCGATCACAGAATAATATTGCATTGGCTTTAGCATCATCTGGAATAGCGGCAACTTTATTGGACGGCGGTCGCACTGCACATTCTGCATTAAAGTTACCATTAAATATGCAAGTAAATGAAGAACCAACTTGCCACATTTCTAAAAATTCTGAAATGGGAAAGGTTTTACAAACATGTAAAATTATTGTATGGGATGAATGTACGATGGCTCATAAAAAATCTTTGGAAGCCTTAAATAGAACACTGAAAGATTTTCGAAATAACACAAACATATTTGGTGGTGCACTAATTCTATTGGCCGGTGATTTTCGACAAATCAACAGCAGCTGATGAATTGAGAGCGTGCCTTAAATCTTCTAATCTGTGGAGATATGTTCAAAAACTCACATTAACTACTAATGTTCGTGTGCAGTTACAGAATGATCCAACAGCTGCTGAATTTTTCGAGCATTTGTTGCAAATTGGAAATGGACGAAAGCCAATTTATAAGAATACAGGTATGATCAAACTTCCAACTAATTTTTGTACCGTAACAGAATCAAGAGTACAATTAGTGCAAAATGTATTCCCAAATATTGCACAAAACTATCGAAATCAAGATTGGCTAAGCGAGAGAGCTATATTAGCTGCCAAAAATGTCGATGTCAATGAAATCAATGCCAGTATTTTTACTCAAATTCCAGGTGAAGTTGTCACCTATAAATCAATTGATTCAATCACTAATCCCGACGATGTAGTGAATTATCCAATTGAATTTTTGAATTCACTTAATTTGCCGCAGTGATCATTATGTTGCGAAATATCAATCAGCCGAAACTATGCAATGGGACAAGATTAGCAGTGAAACGGACAATGAACAATGTAATTGAAGCAACAATTTTGAAAGGCAAATTTAAAGGTGAAGTTGTTTTGATTCCGCGCATTCCAATGATTTCAACAGATTTGCCTTTTGATTTTAAGCGACTTCAATTTCCCATTCGCCTTGCTTTTGCTATTACAATCAATAAGTCTCAAGGTCAAACACTTCAATTATGTGGAATTGACCTAACTTATCCATGCTCTGGACATGGGCAACTGTATGTAGGACGTTCTCGAGTAGGGAAACCATCGTTACTTTATATTTATACACCGCATGGAAATAAAACCAAAAATTTTGTGTATAAGAAGGTTTTAGAATAAGTTGTTAGTTTACAATCATTAGAGTAAGTCACTAAAATAAATAAAACATTGTTATTAGAATAAGTTACAAAATAATGGCCGAGCTTGAATTAAATGATGAAACAAGAAAAAAACAAAGAACACTTTTCATTTATATTTTTCTTTCACCCAGCGAAGCGGGTGAGGGTCCGCTAGTTTATTTATATTTTTTTAATTAGAAAACTTTTACATACCAATTCGATGTTTCATCCACGGAGATTCGAACTCAAGAATTTCCAAATGTTAGCTAGTCATCTACTCATTCGGCTATGACGGCTATACAACAAACATAGCCAAATTTCACACTAGTACTTTTTTCACAGCAGCCATATTATATCGTTAAAATCGTTCAAATTAATCAGCACTGATGACGAAAACTCCTCATTTTCGTTAAAATTAATCAGCACTGACGACAAAAGCTCCTCATTTTCGTTAAAATCGTTAAAATTAATCAACACTGATGACAAAGTCACCTCATTTTCGTTAAAATCGAAAAAAAATTAATCAACACTAATGACAAAAACTCTTGATTTTCGTTAAATGCGTTAAAAAGTAATCAGACTGATATGACAAAAACTTCTCATTTTCGTTATCATAAAATGTTTTATTTAGAAATATATAAAATACATTTTTTTTGTTTTCAATAAAAAACTTTTACATACCAGTTCGGTGTTTCATCAACAGAGATTCGAGCTCACGAATTTTGAAATTTTAGCCAAGCAAATTAATTAATATGGCTGCCGGAGAGAAATGAGAGGCAGAGAGTGACATACAATTATAAAAAAAGCATGATGGAAAGAATAATTAAATGGTGCCTATCGTGGTACCGTTACTTTCCTCTCAGCGAATTTGACAATGAGTGACGTCAGTAACTTGACTTAGCATTTTTTTGATTATTTCGTCTCGGAATTTTAAGTTCTTTCTTCATGACATTTTTCTAGCCTGTTCTAATTAATTTTTTAAATAAGCGTGTTATGGTTACGTACAATTTAATTTATGAGTTTTAGTTAAGAGAAACTCTTTTGTTAAGAGAACGACTTTTTTCCTATATTTGAGGTTATATAACAAGATAAGGGACTTTTTTGTGAAAATGTCGGTATGGCTATCGCACTTTGCGACAATATAATAGATTTAACTAATAGGAAATATGTTCTAGTGGAAACCGACCCTGTTTACATTTATCAGGATAGAACTTTCTTGTATCACATATCTAACCTTTCAAAAATACTAGCGCCGTACGAAAGTATAATCATATAATTCAGAGAACCAACCTGAAACTAAAGTTTTAGTGAACAAAATCGAAACTCTGAAAAAGTCAACTCATTCCAAATATTTATAGACCCAAAAGATCATTAATTTTTCTTTGTTCCGTGTTAAAATTCGTCAGATAACGATGACCTTGAAGAAATCAAAACTTCACTTAATATGCTAATATTTAGAAAATAATAATAAGCAAAGAACAATTATTCACAGTTCGAAAGAATACTCGAAACACCTGATCCCAAAACTGTAACCGAAAACATTGTTATAACAGAAGTTTATAATGACCTCATCAATAACAAACACTATAAATTTTGCGAAAACTAATGATTTTTATTCTGGCACATTAAATTTGAAAGATGTGTACGATTTAATAAACCACGAAGAACTAGATCTTAGAATAATTAATATATTAGAATATATATAAAAGAAGCAATTATAACAATATAGAAATATCTTATCCTCCAAACTAAATGTAGCCTATTTAATTTATATCCTTTAGCACATAAGCATGTTAAAATTAATTTAGACCCTAAGATCGCAAAAATATCAAAGAATATCCAAATGTATAACTTATATGAGTAACTTTATTTGTAAGTCGGAACCCTCTGACAATTATACTTCTTCTTCTTAATTGGCGCGATAACCGCTTACGCGATTTTGGCCGAGCTTAACAAAGCGCGCCAGTCGTTTCTTTCTCGTGCTAACCGGCGCCAGTTGGACACACCAAGTGAAGCCAAGTCCTTCTCCACCTGATTTTTCCAACGCAGAGGAGGCCTTCCTCTTCCTCTGCTACCACCATCGCCTGCGATATTCGCCGTTGCCAACGTGCAAAGGTCCAAAAATCTTACGCAGAATCTTTCTCTCGAACACTCCAAGCGTCGCTTCATCGGATGTTGTCATCGTCCACGTATACTACAAAAGGATAAATCATCCCATTGCGAAACAATCCATGAAAATAATGCTCCAGTCAGCATCCTAGAGAATGGATAAATTTTTACAGATTACCAGCACACTTGGAACAACATGCATATATCAGCCCCTAAATTAATACACTTTAATGAATCTACAACCATCGATAATATCATATATTACAACCATGAACGACAACTCAGAGAAATCATGCACAATCAACACAGCGAACAACTTGAAGTACTCCGCATCCTTTCCTCAAACTCAATCTACAAATTCATAACTAACTCTCAACATTTTTGATACCTATTGAAGAAAACCCAGTATATTTTACGTTCTTTATCATAATGGGTTTCCTTACTTTAGTAGTCATCACTTATGATATGGTACATTTCTGGCGATACTATGAAAATAGAAGAATTCTTCACAGGCAAAGACAAATTGACGAACTATACGAAATCGAAATGAACCGTCTTGAACAGAAAGTCGCAGCAGCATCATAGCGGGGATGATCCGTTTTAAGAGAGAGGAGAGTTAACGATGTTAGTACAAAGACACATATGTATGTATATAAATTTATACACCACATACATATATACACTTCACACATACATGCATGATCATTGTTTACAAACAAAATGCCAATAAACAAGAACCTTACAAGACAGTGCTCAGCACTTTCGACAAAAACTCCAACACATTTACAAGCACCTGTATTTTATTACACTACAAGACAGCTGAATATCATATAAGATTCATATTATCATCATCATTGTCCTCATCCAACTACACATTTTCGTTCTAGCCAAGGGAAAGTTCTGATAGTTTCCCCTTGTCGGTGTGATATTCTATCTCTCTTTTACCAATAGCAATTCTTATAACTGAAAAATATATCTACTATGCTCTAAAGGCAAGAAAACTAATCATTTTTATTCGTACAGTGTAATAACTGCTGACAACTAAACTCCTCACTGTTGTCAGCACAAACTTCTCAGCATCATACTTCTCATTTTTGTTATCAAAAAGTAATCGGCACTGATGGGCCAAACTACTCATTTTCGTTATGAAAAAGTAATCAGACTGATGACAACAACTTCTCATTTTCGTTATCATTAGAGATTTAGAAATATATAAAATCTATATATATAAAATTTCAGCGGTTTTTCGCGTTGTGATGAACTTTACGGAGAATGGCTCAACCGATTTTAATCAAACTTTGCCACATTGAAGAGACACATGTGGAGAAGGTTTGTAACTATGTTTGGTTAAAATCTCCTTTACTTCTTCGTCAACACACAGTATACACGAGGCAGCGTTCTTTTTACGCGTGTGGTTGTTATTGTAAACGGTTGCATGGAGCGTACATTTTACTCACATATGTACAAGTTAATGCAGCAGAATGCAAACATACATACATATACATATATTCATACAGCAGTGGCTGCACGCCTGCATTCGCACAGAATAGAAACATACAAATTAGCAGGCACAGCTGTAGCTGATCGCCTGCAATAATTAATCGTAACACAATGCTGCTGTGACTAACTTAACACTTTGCCTAAATACTTCTTCTTTACACCCACACTTCGGGATAACCGAAGCAAAACCATTAGCCTGAACCTGAACAGGTCGTCGCTAAAAAAGTACTTAAGCATGGCCGTTTTCTTAGAAGATTACCAAAGGTTATCAGTAATAGTGCATAGTGAAAGTAAGTGCTAAAACTAACAAGAAAGTGTTTTATTTGGTAAAGTGTTCAAGTGAAGCAGTTTCCAGGCATCAACCAAAGAGATAAAAAAAGTGCGTCAGAAATATTTAAGAGAAGAGATTGTTTTCACATTTTCCAACGATATTTTCACGAAAAATTTACAAAATGTATATTAATTTTGCAAATGATTGATAACAAGTGAAACAGTGAATAAATGGTGTGAAAAATACACACAACAGAAATCGGCAAAAATAATTAATATTTTAGAAGTTTTTACTTAAGATATTTAAGAAAAGAGATTGTTTTCACACTTTCCGTAGATATTTTCAAGAAAAATTTCAAAAATATATATTATTTTTGCTGATCATTTCCCATTTCTGTTCTGTGTAATTTTCATTTCAACGCGTGCTCATAGTTCATTTATATTTTTAAAAGATGGCGCTAATAGTATGTTAATTCGAATTCCAGTTTAAAAACAAGAAAAGTAGCAATCAAGAGCTCAGAGTGACATAAAGAAGACCACTTTGATTCGGTAAAAGAAATGCCAAGAGGACGTAATACACGTCACAATAGAAATGTGCAAAATCACAAACAAAATGAAAGTGAGGAAAATCATGCTGATAAATTAAGTCAACAAAGAGATCGTAC
The DNA here is from genome assembly GCF_028408465.1 of Anastrepha ludens. Taxonomy (NCBI): domain Eukaryota; kingdom Metazoa; phylum Arthropoda; class Insecta; order Diptera; family Tephritidae; genus Anastrepha; species Anastrepha ludens. The sequence continues at coordinate 27,400,105 of NC_071503.1, forward strand.
TAGGTCACGTTCTCAAAATCGGCCAATAAATATCAATTCTGTAAATTTGAATGATGCAGCATTTCAATATAATCCACATCTTGATTATTTTGATTTATTACACACACACAATGTTTTGATGCAAAGTTTTAAAACAACAATCGGAAGATTGTCATCTGATAATCATAAAATTAAAATTGATGCAAATAAAACGCCCGCCGGCGAACATCGTGGAAGATACAATCAACCAACTTCAAGCAACGAGGTTGCAATTGTTATATCTGGAGATGAATTTCAACCAAGAGATATTGTTTTGCAAAGAAGAAATGATGCACTGCAACGTGTTAATGAAACGCATCGAACATGCAATACAATATCCTCTTATGTTCTGTCGTGGTGAAGATGGTTATTCGATTGATATAAAACAAATAAATCCAGCAAATGGTCAAGAAACAAATAAAACTGTAAGCGCAATGAATTATTATGCATACAGAATCATGATAAGAGAAAATCAAGAGAATCACATTTTAAAATGTCGTAAACTATTTCATCAGTATATTGTTGACATGTATTCGAAAATAGAAACAGAACGATTGAATTACATTAGATTCAACCAAAGAAAATTGCGCTGTGACGAATATATACATTTACGAGATGCAATTAACAACGATACCAACGTTAATAACATTGGTCAAATGGTAATATTACCTTCATCGTATACAGGCAGTCCAAGGCATATGCATGAATACGCCCAAGATGCAATGTGATATGTCAGAAATTATGGTCGACCCGACTTATTCATAACTTTCACACGCAATCCGAAATGGGATGATATTAAGAATCATTTATATACAGGGCAATCAGCTACTGATAGGCATGACATTACTGCAAGAGTGTTTAGACGAAAGCTACAGTCTCTAATGGATTTCATTGTAAAACATAAGTAAAGAATGGCAAAAAAGAGGCTTGCCTCATGCGCATATTTTGATTTGGTTAAAACAAAAACTAATCAGAGATAAAATTAGTCATATTATATGTGCTGAAGTTCCAGATATAAATGAAGATCCAGAATTACATACTACTGTAAACAAAAACATGATTCATGGACCGTGTGGTACGTTAAATCAAAATTCTCCATGTATGGTTGATGGTAAATGTTCAAAAAACTACCCAAGGCAATTAATTGCTGAAACAATGACTGGAAATGATGGATATCCATTGTACCGTAGAAGATCACCAGAAGATAATGGAAAAACAGTCACTGTGAAAATAAATAATCACTGTGAAAATAAATAATCACCTGTAGATGGATATCCAGGTGTTCATTTGGGTGATGCAATCGGACGACTTTACACTGTGCATCCAAGTAAAGTGGAATGTTTCTATTTACGTTTACTCTTAGTTGATATTCCCTACCCAAGATCATTCGAAAGTTTGAAACGAGTTAATGGTCATTTTTGTTGTACTTATGAGCAAGCATGCAAAGAATTGAATTTGCTTGAAAATGATAATCAGTGGGATGCAACTCTTATGGATGCATGTGCAACAACTTCTCCACACCAAATAAGAACACTATTTGCCATCATTATTGCTACATGTTTCCCAGCAAACCCAAAAGAATTGTGGAGTAGTTACCAAGAATACATGACAGAAGATATTCTACATCAAGTACGTCGCATTACTGCAAATCCAAATTTGAATTATACAGATGAATTATATAATGAGGCATTAATTAAAATCGAAGACTTTTGCCTGATGATTGCAAATAAAACTCTGAGTGAGTTAGGTATGATCGCACCAAATCGACCGATACATGATGCATACAATGCAGAATTAAGACGTGAAAAAGAATATGATCGAAATGATCTGAACACATTTGTAACAACAAACCTACCAAAATTAAACACAGAACAAAGGCAGGCATATGACACAATTATAGACAATGTTGCAAATGAAAGAGGAGGAATATTTTTCTTAGATGCACCAGGTGGGACTGGAAAAACGTTTTTGTTGTCGTTAATTTTGGCCACCATTCGATCACAGAATAATATTGCATTGGCTTTAGCATCATCTGGAATAGCGGCAACTTTATTGGACGGCGGTCGCACTGCACATTCTGCATTAAAGTTACCATTAAATATGCAAGTAAATGAAGAACCAACTTGCCACATTTCTAAAAATTCTGAAATGGGAAAGGTTTTACAAACATGTAAAATTATTGCATGGGATGAATGTACGATGGCTCATAAAAAATCTCTGGAAGCCTTAAATAGAACACTGAAAGATTTTCGAAATAACACAAACATATTTGGTGGTGCACTAATTCTATTGGCCGGTGATTTTCGACAAACTATGCCTGTTATACCCAAATCAACTGCAGCTGATGAATTGAGAGCGTGCCTTAAATCTTCTAATCTGTGGAGATATGTTCAAAAACTCACATTAACTACTAATGTTCGTGTGCAGTTACAGAATGATCCAACAGCTGCTGAATTTTCCGAACATTTGTTGCAAATTGGAAATGGACGAAAGCCAATTTATAAGAATACAGGCATGATCACACTTCCAACTAATTTTTGTACCGTAACAGAATCAAGAGTACAATTAGTGCAAAATGTATTCCCAAATATTGCACAAAACTATCGAAATCAAGATTGGCTAAGCGAGAGAGCTATATTCTGCCAAAAATGTCGATGTCAATGAAATCAATGCCAGTATTTTGACTCAAATTCCAGGTGAAGTTGTCACCTATAAATCAATTGATTCAATCACTAATCCCGACGATGTAGTGAATTATCCAATTGAATTTTTGAATTCACTTAATTTGCCGCAGTGATCATTATGTTGCGAAATATCAATCAGCCGAAACTATGCAATGGGACAAGATTAGCAGTGAAACGGACAATGAACAATGTAATTGAAGCAACAATTTTGAAAGGCAAATTTAAAGGTGAAGATGTTTTGATTCCGCGCATTCCAATGATTTCAACAGATTTGCCTTTTGATTTTAAGCGACTTCAATTTCCCATTCGCCTTGCTTTTGCTATTACAATCAATAAGTCTCAAGGTCAAACACTTCAATTATGTGGAATTGGCCTAACTTATCCATGCTTTGGACATAAGCAACTGTATGTAGGACGTTCTCGAGTAGGGAAACCATCGTTACTTTATATTTATACACCGCATGAAAATAAAACCAAAAATTTTGTGTATAAGAAGGCTTTAGAATAAGTTGTTAGTTTACAATCATTAGAGTAAGTCACTAAAATAAAAAAAACATTGTTATTAGAATAAGTTACAAAATAACGGCCGAGCATGAATTAAATGATGAAACAAGAAAAAAACAAGGAACACTTTTCATTTATATTTTTCTTTCACCCAGCGAAGCGGGTGAGGGTCCGCTAGTTTATTTATATTTTTTTAATTAGAAAACTTTTACATACCAATTCGATGTTTCATCCACGGATATTCGAACTCAAGAATTTCCAAATGTTAGCTAATCATCTACTCATTCGGCTATGACGGCTATACAACAAACATAGCCAAATTTCACACTAGTACTTTTTTCACAGCAGCCATATTATATCGTTAAAATCGTTCAAATTAATCAGTACTGATGACGAAAACTCCTCATTTTCGTTAAAATTAATCAGCACTGACGACAAAAACTCCTCATTTTCGTTAAAATCGTTAAAATTAATCAACACTGATGACAAAGTCACCTCATTTTCGTTAAAATCGAAAAAAAATTAATCAACACTAATGACAAAAACTCTTGATTTTCGTTAAATGCGTTAACAAGTAATCAGACTGATATGACAAAAACTTCTCATTTTCGTTATCATAAAATGTTTTATTTAGAAATATATAAAATTAATTTTTTTTTGTTTTCAATAAAAAACTTTTACATACCAGTTCGGTGTTTCATCAACAGAGATTCGAGCTCACGAATTTTGAAATTTTAGCCAAGCAAATTAATTAATATGGCTGCCGGAGAGAAATGAGAGGCAGAGAGTGACATACAATTATAAAAAAAGCATGATGGAAAGAATAATTAAATGGTGCCTATCGTGGTACCGTTACTTTCCTCTCAGCGAATTTGACAATGAGTGACGTCAGTAACTTGACTTAGCATTTTTTTGATTATTTCGTCTCGGAATTTTAAGTTCTTTCTTCATGACATTTTTCTAGCCTGTTCTAATTAATTTTTTAAATAAGCGTGTTATGGTTACGTACAATTTAATTTATGAGTTTTAGTTAAGAGAAACTCTTTTGTTAAGAGAACGACTTTTTTCCTATATTTGAGGTTATATAACAAGATAAGGGACTTTTTTGTGAAAATGTCGGTATGGCTATCGCACTTTGCGACAATATAATAGATTTAACTAATAGGAAATATGTTCTAGTGGAAACCGACCCTGTTTACATTTATCAGGATAGAACTTTCTTGTATCACATATCTAACCTTTCAAAAATACTAGCGCCGTACGAAAGTATAATCATATAATTCAGAGAACCAACCTGAAACTAAAGTTTTAGTGAACAAAATCGAAACTCTGAAAAAGTCAACTCATTCCAAATATTTATAGACCCAAAAGATCATTAATTTTTCTTTGTTCCGTGTTAAAATTCGTCAGATAACGATGACCTTGAAGAAATCAAAACTTCACTTAATATGCTAATATTTAGAAAATAATAATAAGCAAAGAACAATTATTCACAGTTCGAAAGAATACTCGAAACACCTGATCCCAAAACTGTAACCGAAAACATTGTTATAACAGAAGTTTATAATGACCTCATCAATAACAAACACTATAAATTTTGCGAAAACTAATGATTTTTATTCTGGCACATTAAATTTGAAAGATGTGTACGATTTAATAAACCACGAAGAACTAGATCTTAGAATAATTAATATATTAGAATATATATAAAAGAAGCAATTATAACAATATAGAAATATCTTATCCTCCAAACTAAATGTAGCCTATTTAATTTATATCCTTTAGCACATAAGCATGTTAAAATTAATTTAGACCCTAAGATCGCAAAAATATCAAAGAATATCCAAATGTATAACTTATATGAGTAACTTTATTTGTAAGTCGGAACCCTCTGACAATTATACTTCTTCTTCTTAATTGGCGCGATAACCGCTTACGCGATTTTGGCCGAGCTTAACAAAGCGCGCCAGTCGTTTCTTTCTCGTGCTAACCGGCGCCAGTTGGACACACCAAGTGAAGCCAAGTCCTTCTCCACCTGATTTTTCCAACGCAGAGGAGGCCTTCCTCTTCCTCTGCTACCACCATCGCCTGCGATATTCGCCGTTGCCAACGTGCAAAGGTCCAAAAATCTTACGCAGAATCTTTCTCTCGAACACTCCAAGCGTCGCTTCATCGGATGTTGTCATCGTCCACGTATACTACAAAAGGATAAATCATCCCATTGCGAAACAATCCATGAAAATAATGCTCCAGTCAGCATCCTAGAGAATGGATAAATTTTTACAGATTACCAGCACACTTGGAACAACATGCATATATCAGCCCCTAAATTAATACACTTTAATGAATCTACAACCATCGATAATATCATATATTACAACCATGAACGACAACTCAGAGAAATCATGCACAATCAACACAGCGAACAACTTGAAGTACTCCGCATCCTTTCCTCAAACTCAATCTACAAATTCATAACTAACTCTCAACATTTTTGATACCTATTGAAGAAAACCCAGTATATTTTACGTTCTTTATCATAATGGGTTTCCTTACTTTAGTAGTCATCACTTATGATATGGTACATTTCTGGCGATACTATGAAAATAGAAGAATTCTTCACAGGCAAAGACAAATTGACGAACTATACGAAATCGAAATGAACCGTCTTGAACAGAAAGTCGCAGCAGCATCATAGCGGGGATGATCCGTTTTAAGAGAGAGGAGAGTTAACGATGTTAGTACAAAGACACATATGTATGTATATAAATTTATACACCACATACATATATACACTTCACACATACATGCATGATCATTGTTTACAAACAAAATGCCAATAAACAAGAACCTTACAAGACAGTGCTCAGCACTTTCGACAAAAACTCCAACACATTTACAAGCACCTGTATTTTATTACACTACAAGACAGCTGAATATCATATAAGATTCATATTATCATCATCATTGTCCTCATCCAACTACACATTTTCGTTCTAGCCAAGGGAAAGTTCTGATAGTTTCCCCTTGTCGGTGTGATATTCTATCTCTCTTTTACCAATAGCAATTCTTATAACTGAAAAATATATCTACTATGCTCTAAAGGCAAGAAAACTAATCATTTTTATTCGTACAGTGTAATAACTGCTGACAACTAAACTCCTCACTGTTGTCAGCACAAACTTCTCAGCATCATACTTCTCATTTTTGTTATCAAAAAGTAATCGGCACTGATGGGCCAAACTACTCATTTTCGTTATGAAAAAGTAATCAGACTGATGACAACAACTTCTCATTTTCGTTATCATTAGAGATTTAGAAATATATAAAATCTATATATATAAAATTTCAGCGGTTTTTCGCGTTGTGATGAACTTTACGGAGAATGGCTCAACCGATTTTAATCAAACTTTGCCACATTGAAGAGACACATGTGGAGAAGGTTTGTAACTATGTTTGGTTAAAATCTCCTTTACTTCTTCGTCAACACACAGTATACACGAGGCAGCGTTCTTTTTACGCGTGTGGTTGTTATTGTAAACGGTTGCATGGAGCGTACATTTTACTCACATATGTACAAGTTAATGCAGCAGAATGCAAACATACATACATATACATATATTCATACAGCAGTGGCTGCACGCCTGCATTCGCACAGAATAGAAACATACAAATTAGCAGGCACAGCTGTAGCTGATCGCCTGCAATAATTAATCGTAACACAATGCTGCTGTGACTAACTTAACACTTTGCCTAAATACTTCTTCTTTACACCCACACTTCGGGATAACCGAAGCAAAACCATTAGCCTGAACCTGAACAGGTCGTCGCTAAAAAAGTACTTAAGCATGGCCGTTTTCTTAGAAGATTACCAAAGGTTATCAGTAATAGTGCATAGTGAAAGTAAGTGCTAAAACTAACAAGAAAGTGTTTTATTTGGTAAAGTGTTCAAGTGAAGCAGTTTCCAGGCATCAACCAAAGAGATAAAAAAAGTGCGTCAGAAATATTTAAGAGAAGAGATTGTTTTCACATTTTCCAACGATATTTTCACGAAAAATTTACAAAATGTATATTAATTTTGCAAATGATTGATAACAAGTGAAACAGTGAATAAATGGTGTGAAAAATACACACAACAGAAATCGGCAAAAATAATTAATATTTTAGAAGTTTTTACTTAAGATATTTAAGAAAAGAGATTGTTTTCACACTTTCCGTAGATATTTTCAAGAAAAATTTCAAAAATATATAATAGGACTATGAATAAGTTCGTGCGGTTTTTTTTCGAAATTTGAAACTTTATTGACGTAAAATGGTTACAAATTTAATATTCAAAATATTGTCCATCGCTTACTACTACTTTTTCCCATCTTTCTGGCAATTCACGGATTCCCTTTGTGAAAAATTCGGTCGGTTTTGCCGCAATCCACGAATCGATCCATTTTTTGACTTCATCGTAATTACGGAAGTGCTGGTCAGCCAGGCCATGTTGCATCGATCGGAAGAGATAGTAATCGGATGGCGCAAGGTCTGGACTATACGGCGGGTGGGGTAGGACATCCCGTTTGAGCGTTTCTAAGTATGTTTTGACCACTTGTGCAACATGTGGCCGAGCATTGTCATGTTGCAAAATAACTTTGTCGTGTCTATCGGCGTATTGCGGCCGTTTTTCTCGCAGTGCTCGGCTCAAACGCATCAATTGTCGTCGGTAGACATCCCCCGTAATCGTTTCATTCGGTTTCAGTAGCTCATAATACACAACACCCAGCTGGTCCCACCAGATACACAGCATAACCTTCAGGCCATGAATATTCTGCGCCGACGTCGATGTTGAAGCATGGCCAGGGTATCCATACGTTGCCCGACGTTTTGGATTGTCGTAATGGACCCACTTTTCATCGCCAGTCACAATTCGATGCAAAAAACCCTTTCTTTTGTGCCGTTGAAGCAGTTGTTCGCATGCCATAAAACGGCGTTCAACGTCTCTTGGCTTCAATTCATACGGCACCCAATGGCCTACCTTTCGGATCATTCCCATGGCTTTTAAACGTTTGGAAATGGTTGATTGATCAACTCCCAAAGTTTTTGCAACCTCTTCTTGCGTTTGAGCCGGATCTTGATCGAGCAATTCCTCCAATTCGGTATCCATGAACTTTGGCGGCGCACCCTCGCGTTCTTCGTCTTCCAAGCCAAAATCACCACTTTTAAAGCGTGCAAACCACTTCTGGCACGTTCGCTCAGATAGAGCATGCTCACCATAAACTTCCACCAAGATACGATGACTTTCGGCTGCTTTTTTCTTCATATTAAAATAATGAAGAAGAATTCCCCGCAAAAACACATTATTTGGCACGAAATTCGACATTTTCAAGTGTGGTAAAAATATTGTTGTTTACGCTTCAAATAAAAAACTTATACTGACGTTTGTGCCTTACGACAGTAGCTCTCCAATGAATGTTTGGAAATGTGGATCGATGGAATAATAATCAAGTTACGCCATCTGTTGTAAAACCGCACGAACTTATAAATAGACCTATTATTATTTTTGCTGATCATTTCCCATTTCTGTTCTGTGTAATTTTCATTTCAACGCGTGCTCATAGTTCATTTATATTTTTAAAAGATGGCGCTAATAGTATGTTAATTCGAATTCCAGTTTAAAAACAAGAAAAGTAGCAATCAAGAGCTCAGAGTGACATAAAGAAGACCACTTTGATTCGGTAAAAGAAATGCCAAGAGGACGTAATACACGTCACAATAGAAATGTGCAAAATCACAAACAAAATGAAAGTGAGGAAAATCATGCTGATAAATTAAGTCAACAAAGAGATCGTACTAGGTCACGTTCTCAAAATCGGCCAATAAATATCAATTCTGTAAATTTGAATGATGCAGCATTTCAATATAATCCACATCTTGATTATTTTGATTTATTACACACACACAATGTTTTGATGCAAAGTTTTAAAACAACAATCGGAAGATTGTCATCTGATAATCATAAAATTAAAATTGATGCAAATAAAACGCCCGCCGGCGAACATCGTGGAAGATACAATCAACCAACTTCAAGCAACGAGGTTGCAATTGTTATATCTGGAGATGAATTTCAACCAAGAGATATTGTTTTGCAAAGAAGAAATGATGCACTGCAACGTGTTAATGAAACGCATCGAACATGCAATACAATATCCTCTTATGTTCTGTCGTGGTGAAGATGGTTATTCGATTGATATAAAACAAATAAATCCAGCAAATGGTCAAGAAACAAATAAAACTGTAAGCGCAATGAATTATTATGCATACAGAATCATGATAAGAGAAAATCAAGAGAATCACATTTTAAAATGTCGTAAACTATTTCATCAGTATATTGTTGACATGTATTCGAAAATAGAAACAGAACGATTGAATTACATTAGATTCAACCAAAGAAAATTGCGCTGTGACGAATATATACATTTACGAGATGCAATTAACAACGATACCAACGTTAATAACATTGGTCAAATGGTAATATTACCTTCATCGTATACAGGCAGTCCAAGGCATATGCATGAATACGCCCAAGATGCAATGTGATATGTCAGAAATTATGGTCGACCCGACTTATTCATAACTTTCACACGCAATCCGAAATGGGATGATATTAAGAATCATTTATATACAGGGCAATCAGCTACTGATAGGCATGACATTACTGCAAGAGTGTTTAGACGAAAGCTACAGTCTCTAATGGATTTCATTGTAAAACATAAGTAAAGAATGGCAAAAAAGAGGCTTGCCTCATGCGCATATTTTGATTTGGTTAAAACAAAAACTAATCAGAGATAAAATTAGTCATATTATATGTGCTGAAGTTCCAGATATAAATGAAGATCCAGAATTACATACTACTGTAAACAAAAACATGATTCATGGACCGTGTGGTACGTTAAATCAAAATTCTCCATGTATGGTTGATGGTAAATGTTCAAAAAACTACCCAAGGCAATTAATTGCTGAAACAATGACTGGAAATGATGGATATCCATTGTACCGTAGAAGATCACCAGAAGATAATGGAAAAACAGTCACTGTGAAAATAAATAATCACTGTGAAAATAAATAATCACCTGTAGATGGATATCCAGGTGTTCATTTGGGTGATGCAATCGGACGACTTTACACTGTGCATCCAAGTAAAGTGGAATGTTTCTATTTACGTTTACTCTTAGTTGATATTCCCTACCCAAGATCATTCGAAAGTTTGAAACGAGTTAATGGTCATTTTTGTTGTACTTATGAGCAAGCATGCAAAGAATTGAATTTGCTTGAAAATGATAATCAGTGGGATGCAACTCTTATGGATGCATGTGCAACAACTTCTCCACACCAAATAAGAACACTATTTGCCATCATTATTGCTACATGTTTCCCAGCAAACCCAAAAGAATTGTGGAGTAGTTACCAAGAATACATGACAGAAGATATTCTACATCAAGTACGTCGCATTACTGCAAATCCAAATTTGAATTATACAGATGAATTATATAATGAGGCATTAATTAAAATCGAAGACTTTTGCCTGATGATTGCAAATAAAACTCTGAGTGAGTTAGGTATGATCGCACCAAATCGACCGATACATGATGCATACAATGCAGAATTAAGACGTGAAAAAGAATATGATCGAAATGATCTGAACACATTTGTAACAACAAACCTACCAAAATTAAACACAGAACAAAGGCAGGCATATGACACAATTATAGACAATGTTGCAAATGAAAGAGGAGGAATATTTTTCTTAGATGCACCAGGTGGGACTGGAAAAACGTTTTTGTTGTCGTTAATTTTGGCCACCATTCGATCACAGAATAATATTGCATTGGCTTTAGCATCATCTGGAATAGCGGCAACTTTATTGGACGGCGGTCGCACTGCACATTCTGCATTAAAGTTACCATTAAATATGCAAGTAAATGAAGAACCAACTTGCCACATTTCTAAAAATTCTGAAATGGGAAAGGTTTTACAAACATGTAAAATTATTGCATGGGATGAATGTACGATGGCTCATAAAAAATCTCTGGAAGCCTTAAATAGAACACTGAAAGATTTTCGAAATAACACAAACATATTTGGTGGTGCACTAATTCTATTGGCCGGTGATTTTCGACAAACTATGCCTGTTATACCCAAATCAACTGCAGCTGATGAATTGAGAGCGTGCCTTAAATCTTCTAATCTGTGGAGATATGTTCAAAAACTCACATTAACTACTAATGTTCGTGTGCAGTTACAGAATGATCCAACAGCTGCTGAATTTTCCGAACATTTGTTGCAAATTGGAAATGGACGAAAGCCAATTTATAAGAATACAGGCATGATCACACTTCCAACTAATTTTTGTACCGTAACAGAATCAAGAGTACAATTAGTGCAAAATGTATTCCCAAATATTGCACAAAACTATCGAAATCAAGATTGGCTAAGCGAGAGAGCTATATTCTGCCAAAAATGTCGATGTCAATGAAATCAATGCCAGTATTTTGACTCAAATTCCAGGTGAAGTTGTCACCTATAAATCAATTGATTCAATCACTAATCCCGACGATGTAGTGAATTATCCAATTGAATTTTTGAATTCACTTAATTTGCCGCAGTGATCATTATGTTGCGAAATATCAATCAGCCGAAACTATGCAATGGGACAAGATTAGCAGTGAAACGGACAATGAACAATGTAATTGAAGCAACAATTTTGAAAGGCAAATTTAAAGGTGAAGATGTTTTGATTCCGCGCATTCCAATGATTTCAACAGATTTGCCTTTTGATTTTAAGCGACTTCAATTTCCCATTCGCCTTGCTTTTGCTATTACAATCAATAAGTCTCAAGGTCAAACACTTCAATTATGTGGAATTGGCCTAACTTATCCATGCTTTGGACATAAGCAACTGTATGTAGGACGTTCTCGAGTAGGGAAACCATCGTTACTTTATATTTATACACCGCATGAAAATAAAACCAAAAATTTTGTGTATAAGAAGGCTTTAGAATAAGTTGTTAGTTTACAATCATTAGAGTAAGTCACTAAAATAAAAAAAACATTGTTATTAGAATAAGTTACAAAATAACGGCCGAGCATGAATTAAATGATGAAACAAGAAAAAAACAAGGAACACTTTTCATTTATATTTTTCTTTCACCCAGCGAAGCGGGTGAGGGTCCGCTAGTTTATTTATATTTTTTTAATTAGAAAACTTTTACATACCAATTCGATGTTTCATCCACGGATATTCGAACTCAAGAATTTCCAAATGTTAGCTAATCATCTACTCATTCGGCTATGACGGCTATACAACAAACATAGCCAAATTTCACACTAGTACTTTTTTCACAGCAGCCATATTATATCGTTAAAATCGTTCAAATTAATCAGTACTGATGACGAAAACTCCTCATTTTCGTTAAAATTAATCAGCACTGACGACAAAAACTCCTCATTTTCGTTAAAATCGTTAAAATTAATCAACACTGATGACAAAGTCACCTCATTTTCGTTAAAATCGAAAAAAAATTAATCAACACTAATGACAAAAACTCTTGATTTTCGTTAAATGCGTTAACAAGTAATCAGACTGATATGACAAAAACTTCTCATTTTCGTTATCATAAAATGTTTTATTTAGAAATATATAAAATTAATTTTTTTTGTTTTCAATAAAAAACTTTTACATACCAGTTCGGTGTTTCATCAACAGAGATTCGAGCTCACGATTTTTGAAATTTTAGCTAAGCAAATTAATTAATATGGCTGCCGGAGAGAAATGAGAGGCAGAGAGTGACATACAAGTATAAAAAAATCATGATGGAAAGAATAATTAAATGGTGCCTATCGTGGTACCGTTACTTTCCTCTCAGCGAATTTGACAATGAGTGACGTCATATTAGCACCAGTATGGCCAGATTAACATTTTAGTAACTTGACTTAGTATTTTTTTGATTATTTCGTCTCGGAATTTTAAGTTCTTTCTTCATGACATTTTTCTAGCCTGTTCTAATTAATTTTTTAAATAAATGTGTTATGGTTACGTACAATTTAATTTATGAGTTTTAGTTAAGAGAAACTCTTTTGTTAAGAGAACGACTTTTTTTCCTATATTTGAGGTTATATAACAAGATAAGGGACTTTTTTGTGAAAATGTCGGTATGGCTATCGCACTTTGCGACAATATAATAGATTTAACTAATAGGAAATATGTTCTAGTGGAAACCGACCCTGTTTACATTTATCAGGATAGAACTTTCTTGTATCACATATCTAACCTTTCAAAAATACTAGCGCCGTACGAAAGTATAATCATATAATTCAGAGAACCAACCTGAAACTAAAGTTTTAGTGAACAAAATCGAAACTCTGAAAAAGTCAACTCATTCCAAATATTTATAGACCCAAAAGATCATTAATTTTTCTTTGTTCCGTGTTAAAATTCATTACTGGCACACCAGATATAGAAATAATATTTAGAAAATAATAATAAGCAAAGAACAATTAATTCACAGTTCGAAAGAATACTCGAAACACCTGATCCCAAAACTGTAACCGAAAACATTGTTATAACAGAAGTTTATAATGACCTCATCAATAACAAACACTATAAATTTTGCGAAAACTAATGATTTTTATTCTGGCACATTAAATTTGAAAGATGTGTACGATTTAATAAACCACGAAGAACTAGATCTTAGAATAATTAATATATTAGAATATATATAAAAGAAGCAATTATAACAATATAGAAATATCTTATCCTCCAAACTAAATGTAGCCTATTTAATTTATATCCTTTAGCACATAAGCATGTTAAAATTAATTTAGACCCTAAGATCGCAAAAATATCAAAGAATATCCAAATGTATAACTTATATGAGTAACTTTATTTGTAAGTCGGAACCCTCTGACAATTATACTACAAAAGGATAAATCATCCCATTGCGAAACAATCCATGAAAATAATGCTCCAGTCAGCATCCTAGAGAATGGATAAATTTTTACAGATTACCAGCACACTTGGAACAACATGCATATATCAGCCCCTAAATTAATACACTTTAATGAATCTTCAACCATCGATAATATCATATATTACAACCATGAACGACAACTCAGAGAAATCATGCACAATCAACACAGCGAACAACTTGAAGTACTCCGCATCCTTTCCTCAAACTCAATCTACAAATTCATAACTAACTCTCAACATTTTTGATACCTATTGAAGAAAACCCAGTATATTTTACGTTCTTTATCATAATGGGTTTCCTTACTTTAGTAGTCATTACTTATGGTATGGTACATTTCTGGCGATACTATGAAAATAGAAGAATTCTTCACAGGCAAAGACAAATTGACGAACTATACGAAATCGAAATGAACCGTCTTGAACAGAAAGTCGCGCAGCATCATAGCGGGGATGATCCGTTTTAAGAGAGAGGAGAGTTAACGATGTTAGTACAAAGACACATATGTATGTATATAAATTTATACACCACATACATATATACACTTCACACATACATGCATGATCATTGTTTACAAACAAAATGCCAATAAACAAGAACCTCACAAGACAGTGCTGAGCACTTTCGACAAAAACTCCAACACATTTACAAGTACAGTAGGTTCTGTTTTTATGCGGCTTTTTTTTATACGGTTTTGAAATAGTGCGGTTTTTTTTTAAATTACAAAATGCATGTCGACCTATCGGGAATTGTATATTACATATAAACAAGATTCTAAACCAGCTAAGCAAAAACTCATCACAGATTACATCAGAAATGCTAACCCTACAAGTATGGAACCGCCTGCATAACTATCTAGATCAGACGTGTACATTTCCTAAAGTGACGAAAGTGATTTAACGCCAAATCCTAAACGAACGCGCAACATGTGGGTATTGTCTGATTCTATTTCTGACTTAAATTCATTTTTCGATTCTGACGTTTCTTAAATAAAGATATAATTTTCAAAAATACAATATTTTGTTTATGCGATTTTATTTAATTATTTCAGATTCATGCGGTCTATGGAACGTATCTATAGTAATAATATGGGACTAGTGCCCTTTTTTATGCGATTTTATTACATTATTTCAGATTTATGCGGTTTTAGCATTTGAAACGTATCTATAGTTTTACTATATAACTAGTAGCTTTTTTTATGCTGTTTTTTTTATGCTGTTTCTTGCGGAACGTATCAACCGTATAAAAACAGAACCTACTGTACCTGTATTTTATTACACTACAAGACAGCTGAATATCATATAAGATTCAAATTATCATCATCACTGTCCTCATCCAACTACACATTTTCGTTCTAGTTTCCCCTTACCAATAGCAATTCTTATAACTGAAAAATATATCTACTATGCTCTAAAGGCAAGAAAACTAATCATTTTTATTCGTACAGTGTAATAACTGCTGACAACTAAACTCCTCATTGTTGTCAGCACAAACTTCTCAGCATCATACTTCTCATTTTTGTTATCAAAAAGTAATCGGCACTGATGGGCCAAACTACTCATTTTCGTTATGAAAAAGTAATCAGACTGATGACAACAACTTCTCATTTTCGTTATCATTAGAGATTTAGAAATATATAAAATCTATATATATAAAATTTCAGCGGTTTTTCGCGTTGTGATGAACTTTACGGAGAATGGCTCAACCGATTTTAATCAAACTTTGCCACATTGAAGAGACACATGTGGAGAAGGTTTGTAACTATGTTTGGTTAAAATCTCCTTTACTTCTTCGTCAACACACAGTATACACGAGGCAGCGTTCTTTTTACGCGTGTGGTTGTTATTGTAAACGGTTGCATGGAGCGTACATTTTACTCACATATGTACAAGTTAACGCAGCAGTATTTATGCCTAATTTTTCATTCCATTACATACATTTCAATGGAATGCAAACATACATACATATACATATATTCATACAGCAGTGGCTGCACGCCTGCATTCGCACAGAATAGAAACATACAAATTTGCAGGCACAGCTGTAGCTGATCGCCTGCAATAATTAATCGTAACACTATGCTGCTGTGACTAACTTAACACTTTGCCTAAATACTTCTTCTTTACACCCACACTTCGGGATAACCGAAGCAAAACCATTAGCCTGAACCTGAACAGGTCGTCGCTAAAAAAGTACTTAAGCATGGCCGTTTTCTTAGAAGATTACCAAAGGTTATCAGTAATAGTGCATAGTGAAAGTAAGTGTTAAAACTAACAAGAAAGTGTTTTATTTGGTAAAGTGTTCAAGTGAAGCAGTTTCCAGGCATCAACCAAAGAGATAAAAAAAGTGCGTCAGAAATATTTAAGAGAAGAGATTGTTTTCACATTTTCCAACGATATTTTCACGAAAAATTTACAAAATGTATATTAATTTTGCAAATGATTGATAACAAGTGAAACAGTGAATAAATGGTGTGAAAAATACACACAACAGAAATCGGCAAAAATAATTAATATTTTAGAAGTTTTTACTTAAGATATTTAAGAAAAGAGATTGTTTTCACACTTTCCGTAGATATTTTCAAGAAAAATTTCAAAAATATATATTATTTTTGCTGATCATTTCCCATTTCTGTTCTGTGTAATTTTCATTTCAACGCGTGCTCATAGTTCATTTATATTTTTAAAAGATGGCGCTAATAGTATGTTAATTCGAATTCCAGTTTAAAAACAAGAAAAGTAGCAATCAAGAGCTCAGAGTGACATAAAGAAGACCACTTTGATTCGGTAAAAGAAATGCCAAGAGGACGTAATACACGTCACAATAGAAATGTGCAAAATCACAAACAAAATGAAAGTGAGGAAAATCATGCTGATAAATTAAGTCAACAAAGAGATCGTACTAGGTCACGTTCTCAAAATCGGCCAATAAATATCAATTCTGTAAATTTGAATGATGCAGCATTTCAATATAATCCACATCTTGATTATTTTGATTTATTACATACACACAATGTTTTGATGCAAAGTTTTAAAACAACAATCGGAAGATTGTCATCTGATAATCATAAAATTAAAATTGATGCAAATAAAACGCCCGCCGGCGAACATCGTGGAAGATACAATCAACCAACTTCAAGCAACGAGGTTGCAATTGTTATATCTGGAGATGAATTTCAACCAAGAGATATTGTTTTGCAAAGAAGAAATGATGCACTGCAACGTGTTAATGAAACGCATCGAACATGCAATACAATATCCTCTTATGTTCTGTCGTGGTGAAGATGGTTATTCGATTGATATAAAACAAATAAATCCAGCAAATGGTCAAGAAACAAATAAAACTGTAAGCGCAATGAATTATTATGCATACAGAATCATGATAAGAGAAAATCAAGAGAATCACATTTTAAAATGTCGTAAACTATTTCATCAGTATATTGTTGACATGTATTCGAAAATAGAAACAGAACGATTGAATTACATTAGATTCAACCAAAGAAAATTGCGCTGTGACGAATATATACATTTACGAGATGCAATTAACAACGATACCAACGTTAATAACATTGGTCAAATGGTAATATTACCTTCATCGTATACAGGCAGTCCAAGGCATATGCATGAATACGCCCAAGATGCAATGTGCTATGTCAGAAATTATGGTCGACCCGACTTATTCATAACTTTCACACGCAATCCGAAATGGGATGATATTAAGAATCATTTATATACAGGGCAATCAGCTACTGATAGGCATGACATTACTGCAAGAGTGTTTAGACGAAAGCTACAGTCTCTAATGGATTTCATTGTAAAACATAAGTAAAGAATGGCAAAAAAGAGGCTTGCCTCATGCGCATATTTTGATTTGGTTAAAACAAAAACTAACCAGAGATAAAATTAATCATATTATATGTGCTGAAGTTCCAGATATAAATGAAGATCCAGAATTACATACTACTGTAAACAAAAACATGATTCATGGACCGTGTGGTACGTTAAATCAAAATTCTCCATGTATGGTTGATGGTAAATGTTCAAAAAACTACCCAAGGCAATTAATTGCTGAAACAATGACTGGAAATGATGGATATCCATTGTACCGTAGAAGATCACCAGAAGATAATGGAAAAACAGTCACTGTGAAAATAAATAATCACCTGTAGATGGATATCCAGGTGTTCATTTGGGTGATGCAATCGGACGACTTTACACTGTGCATCCAAGTAAAGTGGAATGTTTCTATTTACGTTTACTCTTAGTTGATATTCCCTACCCAAGATCATTCGAAAGTTTGAAACGAGTTAATGGTCATTTTTGTTGTACTTATGAGCAAGCATGCAAAGAATTGAATTTGCTTGAAAATGATAATCAGTGGGATGCAACTCTTATGGATGCATGTGCAACAACTTCTCCACACCAAATAAGAACACTATTTGCCATCATTATTGCTACATGTTTCCCAGCAAACCCAAAAGAATTGTGGAGTAGTTACCAAGAATACATGACAGAAGATATCCTACATCAAGTACGTCGCATTACTGCAAATCCAAATTTGAATTATACAGATGAATTATATAATGAGGCATTAATTAAAATCGAAGACTTTTGCCTGATGATTGCAAATAAAACTCTGAGTGAGTTAGGTATGATCGCACCAAATCGACCGATGCATGATGCATACAATGCAGAATTAAGACGTGAAAAAGAATATGATCGAAATGATCTGAACACATTTGTAACAACAAACCTACCAAAATTAAACACAGAACAAAGGCAGGCATATGACACAATTATAGACAATGTTGCAAATGAAAGAGGAGGAATATTCTTCTTAGATGCACCAG
This sequence comes from Anastrepha ludens, assembly GCF_028408465.1. Classification (NCBI taxonomy): domain Eukaryota; kingdom Metazoa; phylum Arthropoda; class Insecta; order Diptera; family Tephritidae; genus Anastrepha; species Anastrepha ludens. The sequence goes on from NC_071503.1 coordinate 27,419,169, forward strand.
GTGGGACTGGAAAAACGTTTTTGTTGTCGTTAATTTTGGCCACCATTCGATCACAGAATAATATTGCATTGGCTTTAGCATCATCTGGAATAGCGGCAACTTTATTGGACGGCGGTCGCACTGCACATTCTGCATTAAAGTTACCATTAAATATGCAAGTAAATGAAGAACCAACTTGCCACATTTCTAAAAATTCTGAAATGGGAAAGGTTTTACAAACATGTAAAATTATTGTATGGGATGAATGTACGATGGCTCATAAAAAATCTTTGGAAGCCTTAAATAGAACACTGAAAGATTTTCGAAATAACACAAACATATTTGGTGGTGCACTAATTCTATTGGCCGGTGATTTTCGACAAATCAACTGCAGCTGATGAATTGAGAGCGTGCCTTAAATCTTCTAATCTGTGGAGATATGTTCAAAAACTCACATTAACTACTAATGTTCGTGTGCAGTTACAGAATGATCCAACAGCTGCTGAATTTTTCGAGCATTTGTTGCAAATTGGAAATGGACGAAAGCCAATTTATAAGAATACAGGTATGATCAAACTTCCAACTAATTTTTGTACCGTAACAGAATCAAGAGTACAATTAGTGCAAAATGTATTCCCAAATATTGCACAAAACTATCGAAATCAAGATTGGCTAAGCGAGAGAGCTATATTAGCTGCCAAAAATGTCGATGTCAATGAAATCAATGCCAGTATTTTTACTCAAATTCCAGGTGAAGTTGTCACCTATAAATCAATTGATTCAATCACTAATCCCGACGATGTAGTGAATTATCCAATTGAATTTTTGAATTCACTTAATTTGCCGCAGTGATCATTATGTTGCGAAATATCAATCAGCCAAAACTATGCAATGGGACAAGATTAGCAGTGAAACGGACAATGAACAATGTAATTGAAGCAACAATTTTGAAAGGCAAATTTAAAGGTGAAGTTGTTTTGATTCCGCGCATTCCAATGATTTCAACAGATTTGCCTTTTGATTTTAAGCGACTTCAATTTCCCATTCGCCTTGCTTTTGCTATTACAATCAATAAGTCTCAAGGTCAAACACTTCAATTATGTGGAATTGACCTAACTTATCCATGCTGTGGACATGGGCAACTGTATGTAGGACGTTCTCGAGTAGGGAAACCATCGTTACTTTATATTTATACACCGCATGGAAATAAAACCAAAAATTTTGTGTATAAGAAGGTTTTAGAATAAGTTGTTAGTTTACAATCATTAGAGTAAGTCACTAAAATAAATAAAACATTGTTATTAGAATAAGTTACAAAATAATGGCCGAGCTTGAATTAAATGATGAAACAAGAAAAAAACAAAGAACACTTTTCATTTATATTTTTCTTTCACCCAGCGAAGCGGGTGAGGGTCCGCTAGTTTATTTATATTTTTTTAATTAGAAAACTTTTACATACCAATTCGATGTTTCATCCACGGAGATTCGAACTCAAGAATTTCCAAATGTTAGCTAGTCATCTACTCATTCGGCTATGACGGCTATACAACAAACATAGCCAAATTTCACACTAGTACTTTTTTCACAGCAGCCATATTATATCGTTAAAATCGTTCAAATTAATCAGCACTGATGACGAAAACTCCTCATTTTCGTTAAAATTAATCAGCACTGACGACAAAAGCTCCTCATTTTCGTTAAAATCGTTAAAATTAATCAACACTGATGACAAAGTCACCTCATTTTCGTTAAAATCGAAAAAAAATTAATCAACACTAATGACAAAAACTCTTGATTTTCGTTAAATGCGTTAAAAAGTAATCAGACTGATATGACAAAAACTTCTCATTTTCGTTATCATAAAATGTTTTATTTAGAAATATATAAAGTACATTTTTTTTGTTTTCAATAAAAAACTTTTACATACCAGTTCGGTGTTTCATCAACAGAGATTCGAGCTCACGAATTTTGAAATTTTAGCCAAGCAAATTAATTAATATGGCTGCCGGAGAGAAATGAGAGGCAGAGAGTGACATACAATTATAAAAAAAGCATGATGGAAAGAATAATTAAATGGTGCCTATCGTGGTACCGTTACTTTCCTCTCAGCGAATTTGACAATGAGTGACGTCAGTAACTTGACTTAGCATTTTTTTGATTATTTCGTCTCGGAATTTTAAGTTCTTTCTTCATGACATTTTTCTAGCCTGTTCTAATTAATTTTTTAAATAAATGTGTTATGGTTACGTACAATTTAATTTATGAGTTTTAGTTAAGAGAAACTCTTTTGTTAAGAGAACGACTTTTTTCCTATATTTGAGGTTATATAACAAGATAAGGGACTTTTTTGTGAAAATGTCGGTATGGCTATCGCACTTTGCGACAATATAATAGATTTAACTAATAGGAAATATGTTCTAGTGGAAACCGACCCTGTTTACATTTATCAGGATAGAACTTTCTTGTATCACATATCTAACCTTTCAAAAATACTAGCGCCGTACGAAAGTATAATCATATAATTCAGAGAACCAACCTGAAACTAAAGTTTTAGTGAACAAAATCGAAACTCTGAAAAAGTCAACTCATTCCAAATATTTATAGACCCAAAAGATCATTAATTTTTCTTTGTTCCGTGTTAAAATTCGTCAGATAACGATGACCTTGAAGAAATCAAAACTTCACTTAATATGCTAATATTTAGAAAATAATAATAAGCAAAGAACAATTATTCACAGTTCGAAAGAATACTCGAAACACCTGATCCCAAAACTGTAACCGAAAACATTGTTATAACAGAAGTTTATAATGACCTCATCAATAACAAACACTATAAATTTTGCGAAAACTAATGATTTTTATTCTGGCACATTAAATTTGAAAGATGTGTACGATTTAATAAACCACGAAGAACTAGATCTTAGAATAATTAATATATTAGAATATATATAAAAGAAGCAATTATAACAATATAGAAATATCTTATCCTCCAAACTAAATGTAGCCTATTTAATTTATATCCTTTAGCACATAAGCATGTTAAAATTAATTTAGACCCTAAGATCGCAAAAATATCAAAGAATATCCAAATGTATAACTTATATGAGTAACTTTATTTGTAAGTCGGAACCCTCTGACAATTATACTTCTTCTTCTTAATTGGCGCGATAACCGCTTACGCGATTTTGGCCGAGCTTAACAAAGCGCGCCAGTCGTTTCTTTCTCGTGCTAACCGGCGCCAGTTGGACACACCAAGTGAAGCCAAGTCCTTCTCCACCTGATTTTTCCAACGCAGAGGAGGCCTTCCTCTTCCTCTGCTACCACCATCGCCTGCGATATTCGCCGTTGCCAACGTGCAAAGGTCCAAAAATCTTACGCAGAATCTTTCTCTCGAACACTCCAAGCGTCGCTTCATCGGATGTTGTCATCGTCCACGTATACTACAAAAGGATAAATCATCCCATTGCGAAACAATCCATGAAAATAATGCTCCAGTCAGCATCCTAGAGAATGGATAAATTTTTACAGATTACCAGCACACTTGGAACAACATGCATATATCAGCCCCTAAATTAATACACTTTAATGAATCTACAACCATCGATAATATCATATATTACAACCATGAACGACAACTCAGAGAAATCATGCACAATCAACACAGCGAACAACTTGAAGTACTCCGCATCCTTTCCTCAAACTCAATCTACAAATTCATAACTAACTCTCAACATTTTTGATACCTATTGAAGAAAACCCAGTATATTTTACGTTCTTTATCATAATGGGTTTCCTTACTTTAGTAGTCATCACTTATGATATGGTACATTTCTGGCGATACTATGAAAATAGAAGAATTCTTCACAGGCAAAGACAAATTGACGAACTATACGAAATCGAAATGAACCGTCTTGAACAGAAAGTCGCAGCAGCATCATAGCGGGGATGATCCGTTTTAAGAGAGAGGAGAGTTAACGATGTTAGTACAAAGACACATATGTATGTATATAAATTTATACACCACATACATATATACACTTCACACATACATGCATGATCATTGTTTACAAACAAAATGCCAATAAACAAGAACCTTACAAGACAGTGCTCAGCACTTTCGACAAAAACTCCAACACATTTACAAGCACCTGTATTTTATTACACTACAAGACAGCTGAATATCATATAAGATTCATATTATCATCATCATTGTCCTCATCCAACTACACATTTTCGTTCTAGCCAAGGGAAAGTTCTGATAGTTTCCCCTTGTCGGTGTGATATTCTATCTCTCTTTTACCAATAGCAATTCTTATAACTGAAAAATATATCTACTATGCTCTAAAGGCAAGAAAACTAATCATTTTTATTCGTACAGTGTAATAACTGCTGACAACTAAACTCCTCACTGTTGTCAGCACAAACTTCTCAGCATCATACTTCTCATTTTTGTTATCAAAAAGTAATCGGCACTGATGGGCCAAACTACTCATTTTCGTTATGAAAAAGTAATCAGACTGATGACAACAACTTCTCATTTTCGTTATCATTAGAGATTTAGAAATATATAAAATCTATATATATAAAATTTCAGCGGTTTTTCGCGTTGTGATGAACTTTACGGAGAATGGCTCAACCGATTTTAATCAAACTTTGCCACATTGAAGAGACACATGTGGAGAAGGTTTGTAACTATGTTTGGTTAAAATCTCCTTTACTTCTTCGTCAACACACAGTATACACGAGGCAGCGTTCTTTTTACGCGTGTGGTTGTTATTGTAAACGGTTGCATGGAGCGTACATTTTACTCACATATGTACAAGTTAATGCAGCAGAATGCAAACATACATACATATACATATATTCATACAGCAGTGGCTGCACGCCTGCATTCGCACAGAATAGAAACATACAAATTAGCAGGCACAGCTGTAGCTGATCGCCTGCAATAATTAATCGTAACACAATGCTGCTGTGACTAACTTAACACTTTGCCTAAATACTTCTTCTTTACACCCACACTTCGGGATAACCGAAGCAAAACCATTAGCCTGAACCTGAACAGGTCGTCGCTAAAAAAGTACTTAAGCATGGCCGTTTTCTTAGAAGATTACCAAAGGTTATCAGTAATAGTGCATAGTGAAAGTAAGTGCTAAAACTAACAAGAAAGTGTTTTATTTGGTAAAGTGTTCAAGTGAAGCAGTTTCCAGGCATCAACCAAAGAGATAAAAAAAGTGCGTCAGAAATATTTAAGAGAAGAGATTGTTTTCACATTTTCCAACGATATTTTCACGAAAAATTTACAAAATGTATATTAATTTTGCAAATGATTGATAACAAGTGAAACAGTGAATAAATGGTGTGAAAAATACACACAACAGAAATCGGCAAAAATAATTAATATTTTAGAAGTTTTTACTTAAGATATTTAAGAAAAGAGATTGTTTTCACACTTTCCGTAGATATTTTCAAGAAAAATTTCAAAAATATATATTATTTTTGCTGATCATTTCCCATTTCTGTTCTGTGTAATTTTCATTTCAACGCGTGCTCATAGTTCATTTATATTTTTAAAAGATGGCGCTAATAGTATGTTAATTCGAATTCCAGTTTAAAAACAAGAAAAGTAGCAATCAAGAGCTCAGAGTGACATAAAGAAGACCACTTTGATTCGGTAAAAGAAATGCCAAGAGGACGTAATACACGTCACAATAGAAATGTGCAAAATCACAAACAAAATGAAAGTGAGGAAAATCATGCTGATAAATTAAGTCAACAAAGAGATCGTACTAGGTCACGTTCTCAAAATCGGCCAATAAATATCAATTCTGTAAATTTGAATGATGCAGCATTTCAATATAATCCACATCTTGATTATTTTGATTTATTACACACACACAATGTTTTGATGCAAAGTTTTAAAACAACAATCGGAAGATTGTCATCTGATAATCATAAAATTAAAATTGATGCAAATAAAACGCCCGCCGGCGAACATCGTGGAAGATACAATCAACCAACTTCAAGCAACGAGGTTGCAATTGTTATATCTGGAGATGAATTTCAACCAAGAGATATTGTTTTGCAAAGAAGAAATGATGCACTGCAACGTGTTAATGAAACGCATCGAACATGCAATACAATATCCTCTTATGTTCTGTCGTGGTGAAGATGGTTATTCGATTGATATAAAACAAATAAATCCAGCAAATGGTCAAGAAACAAATAAAACTGTAAGCGCAATGAATTATTATACATACAGAATCATGATAAGAGAAAATCAAGAGAATCACATTTTAAAATGTCGTAAACTATTTCATCAGTATATTGTTGACATGTATTCGAAAATAGAAACAGAACGATTGAATTACATTAGATTCAACCAAAGAAAATTGCGCTGTGACGAATATATACATTTACGAGATGCAATTAACAACGATACCAACGTTAATAACATTGGTCAAATGGTAATATTACCTTCATCGTATACAGGCAGTCCAAGGCATATGCATGAATACGCCCAAGATGCAATGTGATATGTCAGAAATTATGGTCGACCCGACTTATTCATAACTTTCACACGCAATCCGAAATGGGATGATATTAAGAATCATTTATATACAGGGCAATCAGCTACTGATAGGCATGACATTACTGCAAGAGTGTTTAGACGAAAGCTACAGTCTCTAATGGATTTCATTGTAAAACATAAGTAAAGAATGGCAAAAAAGAGGCTTGCCTCATGCGCATATTTTGATTTGGTTAAAACAAAAACTAATCAGAGATAAAATTAGTCATATTATATGTGCTGAAGTTCCAGATATAAATGAAGATCCAGAATTACATACTACTGTAAACAAAAACATGATTCATGGACCGTGTGGTACGTTAAATCAAAATTCTCCATGTATGGTTGATGGTAAATGTTCAAAAAACTACCCAAGGCAATTAATTGCTGAAACAATGACTGGAAATGATGGATATCCATTGTACCGTAGAAGATCACCAGAAGATAATGGAAAAACAGTCACTGTGAAAATAAATAATCACTGTGAAAATAAATAATCACCTGTAGATGGATATCCAGGTGTTCATTTGGGTGATGCAATCGGACGACTTTACACTGTGCATCCAAGTAAAGTGGAATGTTTCTATTTACGTTTACTCTTAGTTGATATTCCCTACCCAAGATCATTCGAAAGTTTGAAACGAGTTAATGGTCATTTTTGTTGTACTTATGAGCAAGCATGCAAAGAATTGAATTTGCTTGAAAATGATAATCAGTGGGATGCAACTCTTATGGATGCATGTGCAACAACTTCTCCACACCAAATAAGAACACTATTTGCCATCATTATTGCTACATGTTTCCCAGCAAACCCAAAAGAATTGTGGAGTAGTTACCAAGAATACATGACAGAAGATATTCTACATCAAGTACGTCGCATTACTGCAAATCCAAATTTGAATTATACAGATGAATTATATAATGAGGCATTAATTAAAATCGAAGACTTTTGCCTGATGATTGCAAATAAAACTCTGAGTGAGTTAGGTATGATCGCACCAAATCGACCGATACATGATGCATACAATGCAGAATTAAGACGTGAAAAAGAATATGATCGAAATGATCTGAACACATTTGTAACAACAAACCTACCAAAATTAAACACAGAACAAAGGCAGGCATATGACACAATTATAGACAATGTTGCAAATGAAAGAGGAGGAATATTTTTCTTAGATGCACCAGGTGGGACTGGAAAAACGTTTTTGTTGTCGTTAATTTTGGCCACCATTCGATCACAGAATAATATTGCATTGGCTTTAGCATCATCTGGAATAGCGGCAACTTTATTGGACGGCGGTCGCACTGCACATTCTGCATTAAAGTTACCATTAAATATGCAAGTAAATGAAGAACCAACTTGCCACATTTCTAAAAATTCTGAAATGGGAAAGGTTTTACAAACATGTAAAATTATTGCATGGGATGAATGTACGATGGCTCATAAAAAATCTCTGGAAGCCTTAAATAGAACACTGAAAGATTTTCGAAATAACACAAACATATTTGGTGGTGCACTAATTCTATTGGCCGGTGATTTTCGACAAACTATGCCTGTTATACCCAAATCAACTGCAGCTGATGAATTGAGAGCGTGCCTTAAATCTTCTAATCTGTGGAGATATGTTCAAAAACTCACATTAACTACTAATGTTCGTGTGCAGTTACAGAATGATCCAACAGCTGCTGAATTTTCCGAACATTTGTTGCAAATTGGAAATGGACGAAAGCCAATTTATAAGAATACAGGCATGATCACACTTCCAACTAATTTTTGTACCGTAACAGAATCAAGAGTACAATTAGTGCAAAATGTATTCCCAAATATTGCACAAAACTATCGAAATCAAGATTGGCTAGGCGAGAGAGCTATATTCTGCCAAAAATGTCGATGTCAATGAAATCAATGCCAGTATTTTGACTCAAATTCCAGGTGAAGTTGTCACCTATAAATCAATTGATTCAATCACTAATCCCGACGATGTAGTGAATTATCCAATTGAATTTTTGAATTCACTTAATTTGCCGCAGTGATCATTATGTTGCGAAATATCAATCAGCCGAAACTATGCAATGGGACAAGATTAGCAGTGAAACGGACAATGAACAATGTAATTGAAGCAACAATTTTGAAAGGCAAATTTAAAGGTGAAGATGTTTTGATTCCGCGCATTCCAATGATTTCAACAGATTTGCCTTTTGATTTTAAGCGACTTCAATTTCCCATTCGCCTTGCTTTTGCTATTACAATCAATAAGTCTCAAGGTCAAACACTTCAATTATGTGGAATTGACCTAACTTATCCATGCTCTGGACATGGGCAACTGTATGTAGGACGTTCTCGAGTAGGGAAACCATCGTTACTTTATATTTATACACCGCATGGAAATAAAACCAAAAATTTTGTGTATAAGAAGGTTTTAGAATAAGTTGTTAGTTTACAATCATTAGAGTAAGTCACTAAAATAAATAAAACATTGTTATTAGAATAAGTTACAAAATAATGGCCGAGCTTGAATTAAATGATGAAACAAGAAAAAAACAAAGAACACTTTTCATTTATATTTTTCTTTCACCCAGCGAAGCGGGTGAGGGTCCGCTAGTTTATTTATATTTTTTTAATTAGAAAACTTTTACATACCAATTCGATGTTTCATCCACGGAGATTCGAACTCAAGAATTTCCAAATGTTAGCTAGTCATCTACTCATTCGGCTATGACGGCTATACAACAAACATAGCCAAATTTCACACTAGTACTTTTTTCACAGCAGCCATATTATATCGTTAAAATCGTTCAAATTAATCAGCACTGATGACGAAAACTCCTCATTTTCGTTAAAATTAATCAGCACTGACGACAAAAGCTCCTCATTTTCGTTAAAATCGTTAAAATTAATCAACACTGATGACAAAGTCACCTCATTTTCGTTAAAATCGAAAAAAAATTAATCAACACTAATGACAAAAACTCTTGATTTTCGTTAAATGCGTTAAAAAGTAATCAGACTGATATGACAAAAACTTCTCATTTTCGTTATCATAAAATGTTTTATTTAGAAATATATAAAGTACATTTTTTTTGTTTTCAATAAAAAACTTTTACATACCAGTTCGGTGTTTCATCAACAGAGATTCGAGCTCACGAATTTTGAAATTTTAGCCAAGCAAATTAATTAATATGGCTGCCGGAGAGAAATGAGAGGCAGAGAGTGACATACAATTATAAAAAAAGCATGATGGAAAGAATAATTAAATGGTGCCTATCGTGGTACCGTTACTTTCCTCTCAGCGAATTTGACAATGAGTGACGTCAGTAACTTGACTTAGCATTTTTTTGATTATTTCGTCTCGGAATTTTAAGTTCTTTCTTCATGACATTTTTCTAGCCTGTTCTAATTAATTTTTTAAATAAATGTGTTATGGTTACGTACAATTTAATTTATGAGTTTTAGTTAAGAGAAACTCTTTTGTTAAGAGAACGACTTTTTTCCTATATTTGAGGTTATATAACAAGATAAGGGACTTTTTTGTGAAAATGTCGGTATGGCTATCGCACTTTGCGACAATATAATAGATTTAACTAATAGGAAATATGTTCTAGTGGAAACCGACCCTGTTTACATTTATCAGGATAGAACTTTCTTGTATCACATATCTAACCTTTCAAAAATACTAGCGCCGTACGAAAGTATAATCATATAATTCAGAGAACCAACCTGAAACTAAAGTTTTAGTGAACAAAATCGAAACTCTGAAAAAGTCAACTCATTCCAAATATTTATAGACCCAAAAGATCATTAATTTTTCTTTGTTCCGTGTTAAAATTCGTCAGATAACGATGACCTTGAAGAAATCAAAACTTCACTTAATATGCTAATATTTAGAAAATAATAATAAGCAAAGAACAATTATTCACAGTTCGAAAGAATACTCGAAACACCTGATCCCAAAACTGTAACCGAAAACATTGTTATAACAGAAGTTTATAATGACCTCATCAATAACAAACACTATAAATTTTGCGAAAACTAATGATTTTTATTCTGGCACATTAAATTTGAAAGATGTGTACGATTTAATAAACCACGAAGAACTAGATCTTAGAATAATTAATATATTAGAATATATATAAAAGAAGCAATTATAACAATATAGAAATATCTTATCCTCCAAACTAAATGTAGCCTATTTAATTTATATCCTTTAGCACATAAGCATGTTAAAATTAATTTAGACCCTAAGATCGCAAAAATATCAAAGAATATCCAAATGTATAACTTATATGAGTAACTTTATTTGTAAGTCGGAACCCTCTGACAATTATACTTCTTCTTCTTAATTGGCGCGATAACCGCTTACGCGATTTTGGCCGAGCTTAACAAAGCGCGCCAGTCGTTTCTTTCTCGTGCTAACCGGCGCCAGTTGGACACACCAAGTGAAGCCAAGTCCTTCTCCACCTGATTTTTCCAACGCAGAGGAGGCCTTCCTCTTCCTCTGCTACCACCATCGCCTGCGATATTCGCCGTTGCCAACGTGCAAAGGTCCAAAAATCTTACGCAGAATCTTTCTCTCGAACACTCCAAGCGTCGCTTCATCGGATGTTGTCATCGTCCACGTATACTACAAAAGGATAAATCATCCCATTGCGAAACAATCCATGAAAATAATGCTCCAGTCAGCATCCTAGAGAATGGATAAATTTTTACAGATTACCAGCACACTTGGAACAACATGCATATATCAGCCCCTAAATTAATACACTTTAATGAATCTACAACCATCGATAATATCATATATTACAACCATGAACGACAACTCAGAGAAATCATGCACAATCAACACAGCGAACAACTTGAAGTACTCCGCATCCTTTCCTCAAACTCAATCTACAAATTCATAACTAACTCTCAACATTTTTGATACCTATTGAAGAAAACCCAGTATATTTTACGTTCTTTATCATAATGGGTTTCCTTACTTTAGTAGTCATCACTTATGATATGGTACATTTCTGGCGATACTATGAAAATAGAAGAATTCTTCACAGGCAAAGACAAATTGACGAACTATACGAAATCGAAATGAACCGTCTTGAACAGAAAGTCGCAGCAGCATCATAGCGGGGATGATCCGTTTTAAGAGAGAGGAGAGTTAACGATGTTAGTACAAAGACACATATGTATGTATATAAATTTATACACCACATACATATATACACTTCACACATACATGCATGATCATTGTTTACAAACAAAATGCCAATAAACAAGAACCTTACAAGACAGTGCTCAGCACTTTCGACAAAAACTCCAACACATTTACAAGCACCTGTATTTTATTACCCTACAAGACAGCTGAATATCATATAAGATTCATATTATCATCATCATTGTCCTCATCCAACTACACATTTTCGTTCTAGCCAAGGGAAAGTTCTGATAGTTTCCCCTTGTCGGTGTGATATTCTATCTCTCTTTTACCAATAGCAATTCTTATAACTGAAAAATATATCTACTATGCTCTAAAGGCAAGAAAACTAATCATTTTTATTCGTACAGTGTAATAACTGCTGACAACTAAACTCCTCACTGTTGTCAGCACAAACTTCTCAGCATCATACTTCTCATTTTTGTTATCAAAAAGTAATCGGCACTGATGGGCCAAACTACTCATTTTCGTTATGAAAAAGTAATCAGACTGATGACAACAACTTCTCATTTTCGTTATCATTAGAGATTTAGAAATATATAAAATCTATATATATAAAATTTCAGCGGTTTTTCGCGTTGTGATGAACTTTACGGAGAATGGCTCAACCGATTTTAATCAAACTTTGCCACATTGAAGAGACACATGTGGAGAAGGTTTGTAACTATGTTTGGTTAAAATCTCCTTTACTTCTTCGTCAACACACAGTATACACGAGGCAGCGTTCTTTTTACGCGTGTGGTTGTTATTGTAAACGGTTGCATGGAGCGTACATTTTACTCACATATGTACAAGTTAATGCAGCAGAATGCAAACATACATACATATACATATATTCATACAGCAGTGGCTGCACGCCTGCATTCGCACAGAATAGAAACATACAAATTAGCAGGCACAGCTGTAGCTGATCGCCTGCAATAATTAATCGTAACACAATGCTGCTGTGACTAACTTAACACTTTGCCTAAATACTTCTTCTTTACACCCACACTTCGGGATAACCGAAGCAAAACCATTAGCCTGAACCTGAACAGGTCGTCGCTAAAAAAGTACTTAAGCATGGCCGTTTTCTTAGAAGATTACCAAAGGTTATCAGTAATAGTGCATAGTGAAAGTAAGTGCTAAAACTAACAAGAAAGTGTTTTATTTGGTAAAGTGTTCAAGTGAAGCAGTTTCCAGGCATCAACCAAAGAGATAAAAAAAGTGCGTCAGAAATATTTAAGAGAAGAGATTGTTTTCACATTTTCCAACGATATTTTCACGAAAAATTTACAAAATGTATATTAATTTTGCAAATGATTGATAACAAGTGAAACAGTGAATAAATGGTGTGAAAAATACACACAACAGAAATCGGCAAAAATAATTAATATTTTAGAAGTTTTTACTTAAGATATTTAAGAAAAGAGATTGTTTTCACACTTTCCGTAGATATTTTCAAGAAAAATTTCAAAAATATATATTATTTTTGCTGATCATTTCCCATTTCTGTTCTGTGTAATTTTCATTTCAACGCGTGCTCATAGTTCATTTATATTTTTAAAAGATGGCGCTAATAGTATGTTAATTCGAATTCCAGTTTAAAAACAAGAAAAGTAGCAATCAAGAGCTCAGAGTGACATAAAGAAGACCACTTTGATTCGGTAAAAGAAATGCCAAGAGGACGTAATACACGTCACAATAGAAATGTGCAAAATCACAAACAAAATGAAAGTGAGGAAAATCATGCTGATAAATTAAGTCAACAAAGAGATCGTACTAGGTCACGTTCTCAAAATCGGCCAATAAATATCAATTCTGTAAATTTGAATGATGCAGCATTTCAATATAATCCACATCTTGATTATTTTGATTTATTACACACACACAATGTTTTGATGCAAAGTTTTAAAACAACAATCGGAAGATTGTCATCTGATAATCATAAAATTAAAATTGATGCAAATAAAACGCCCGCCGGCGAACATCGTGGAAGATACAATCAACCAACTTCAAGCAACGAGGTTGCAATTGTTATATCTGGAGATGAATTTCAACCAAGAGATATTGTTTTGCAAAGAAGAAATGATGCACTGCAACGTGTTAATGAAACGCATCGAACATGCAATACAATATCCTCTTATGTTCTGTCGTGGTGAAGATGGTTATTCGATTGATATAAAACAAATAAATCCAGCAAATGGTCAAGAAACAAATAAAACTGTAAGCGCAATGAATTATTATACATACAGAATCATGATAAGAGAAAATCAAGAGAATCACATTTTAAAATGTCGTAAACTATTTCATCAGTATATTGTTGACATGTATTCGAAAATAGAAACAGAACGATTGAATTACATTAGATTCAACCAAAGAAAATTGCGCTGTGACGAATATATACATTTACGAGATGCAATTAACAACGATACCAACGTTAATAACATTGGTCAAATGGTAATATTACCTTCATCGTATACAGGCAGTCCAAGGCATATGCATGAATACGCCCAAGATGCAATGTGATATGTCAGAAATTATGGTCGACCCGACTTATTCATAACTTTCACACGCAATCCGAAATGGGATGATATTAAGAATCATTTATATACAGGGCAATCAGCTACTGATAGGCATGACATTACTGCAAGAGTGTTTAGACGAAAGCTACAGTCTCTAATGGATTTCATTGTAAAACATAAGTAAAGAATGGCAAAAAAGAGGCTTGCCTCATGCGCATATTTTGATTTGGTTAAAACAAAAACTAACCAGAGATAAAATTAATCATATTATATGTGCTGAAGTTCCAGATATAAATGAAGATCCAGAATTACATACTACTGTAAACAAAAACATGATTCATGGACCGTGTGGTACGTTAAATCAAAATTCTCCATGTATGGTTGATGGTAAATGTTCAAAAAACTACCCAAGGCAATTAATTGCTGAAACAATGACTGGAAATGATGGATATCCATTGTACCGTAGAAGATCACCAGAAGATAATGGAAAAACAGTCACTGTGAAAATAAATAATCACTGTGAAAATAAATAATCACCTGTAGATGGATATCCGGGTGTTCATTTGGGTGATGCAATCGGACGACTTTACACTGTGCATCCAAGTAAAGTGGAATGTTTCTATTTACGTTTACTCTTAGTTGATATTCCCTACCCAAGATCATTCGAAAGTTTGAAACGAGTTAATGGTCATTTTTGTTGTACTTATGAGCAAGCATGCAAAGAATTGAATTTGCTTGAAAATGATAATCAGTGGGATGCAACTCTTATGGATGCATGTGCAACAACTTCTCCACACCAAATAAGAACACTATTTGCCATCATTATTGCTACATGTTTCCCAGCAAACCCAAAAGAATTGTGGAGTAGTTACCAAGAATACATGACAGAAGATATTCTACATCAAGTACGTCGCATTACTGCAAATCCAAATTTGAATTATACAGATGAATTATATAATGAGGCATTAATTAAAATCGAAGACTTTTGCCTGATGATTGCAAATAAAACTCTGAGTGAGTTAGGTATGATCGCACCAAATCGACCGATACATGATGCATACAATGCAGAATTAAGACGTGAAAAAGAATATGATCGAAATGATCTGAACACATTTGTAACAACAAACCTACCAAAATTAAACACAGAACAAAGGCAGGCATATGACACAATTATAGACAATGTTGCAAATGAAAGAGGAGGAATATTTTTCTTAGATGCACCAGGTGGGACTGGAAAAACGTTTTTGTTGTCGTTAATTTTGGCCACCATTCGATCACAGAATAATATTGCATTGGCTTTAGCATCATCTGGAATAGCGGCAACTTTATTGGACGGCGGTCGCACTGCACATTCTGCATTAAAGTTACCATTAAATATGCAAGTAAATGAAGAACCAACTTGCCACATTTCTAAAAATTCTGAAATGGGAAAGGTTTTACAAACATGTAAAATTATTGCATGGGATGAATGTACGATGGCTCATAAAAAATCTCTGGAAGCCTTAAATAGAACACTGAAAGATTTTCGAAATAACACAAACATATTTGGTGGTGCACTAATTCTATTGGCCGGTGATTTTCGACAAACTATGCCTGTTATACCCAAATCAACTGCAGCTGATGAATTGAGAGCGTGCCTTAAATCTTCTAATCTGTGGAGATATGTTCAAAAACTCACATTAACTACTAATGTTCGTGTGCAGTTACAGAATGATCCAACAGCTGCTGAATTTTCCGAACATTTGTTGCAAATTGGAAATGGACGAAAGCCAATTTATAAGAATACAGGCATGATCACACTTCCAACTAATTTTTGTACCGTAACAGAATCAAGAGTACAATTAGTGCAAAATGTATTCCCAAATATTGCACAAAACTATCGAAATCAAGATTGGCTAAGCGAGAGAGCTATATTCTGCCAAAAATGTCGATGTCAATGAAATCAATGCCAGTATTTTGACTCAAATTCCAGGTGAAGTTGTCACCTATAAATCAATTGATTCAATCACTAATCCCGACGATGTAGTGAATTATCCAATTGAATTTTTGAATTCACTTAATTTGCCGCAGTGATCATTATGTTGCGAAATATCAATCAGCCGAAACTATGCAATGGGACAAGATTAGCAGTGAAACGGACAATGAACAATGTAATTGAAGCAACAATTTTGAAAGGCAAATTTAAAGGTGAAGATGTTTTGATTCCGCGCATTCCAATGATTTCAACAGATTTGCCTTTTGATTTTAAGCGACTTCAATTTCCCATTCGCCTTGCTTTTGCTATTACAATCAATAAGTCTCAAGGTCAAACACTTCAATTATGTGGAATTGGCCTAACTTATCCATGCTTTGGACATAAGCAACTGTATGTAGGACGTTCTCGAGTAGGGAAACCATCGTTACTTTATATTTATACACCGCATGAAAATAAAACCAAAAATTTTGTGTATAAGAAGGCTTTAGAATAAGTTGTTAGTTTACAATCATTAGAGTAAGTCACTAAAATAAAAAAAACATTGTTATTAGAATAAGTTACAAAATAACGGCCGAGCATGAATTAAATGATGAAACAAGAAAAAAACAAGGAACACTTTTCATTTATATTTTTCTTTCACCCAGCGAAGCGGGTGAGGGTCCGCTAGTTTATTTATATTTTTTTAATTAGAAAACTTTTACATACCAATTCGATGTTTCATCCACGGATATTCGAACTCAAGAATTTCCAAATGTTAGCTAATCATCTACTCATTCGGCTATGACGGCTATACAACAAACATAGCCAAATTTCACACTAGTACTTTTTTCACAGCAGCCATATTATATCGTTAAAATCGTTCAAATTAATCAGTACTGATGACGAAAACTCCTCATTTTCGTTAAAATTAATCAGCACTGACGACAAAAACTCCTCATTTTCGTTAAAATCGTTAAAATTAATCAACACTGATGACAAAGTCACCTCATTTTCGTTAAAATCGAAAAAAAATTAATCAACACTAATGACAAAAACTCTTGATTTTCGTTAAATGCGTTAACAAGTAATCAGACTGATATGACAAAAACTTCTCATTTTCGTTATCATAAAATGTTTTATTTAGAAATATATAAAATTAATTTTTTTTGTTTTCAATAAAAAACTTTTACATACCAGTTCGGTGTTTCATCAACAGAGATTCGAGCTCACGATTTTTGAAATTTTAGCTAAGCAAATTAATTAATATGGCTGCCGGAGAGAAATGAGAGGCAGAGAGTGACATACAAGTATAAAAAAATCATGATGGAAAGAATAATTAAATGGTGCCTATCGTGGTACCGTTACTTTCCTCTCAGCGAATTTGACAATGAGTGACGTCATATTAGCACCAGTATGGCCAGATTAACATTTTAGTAACTTGACTTAGTATTTTTTTGATTATTTCGTCTCGGAATTTTAAGTTCTTTCTTCATGACATTTTTCTAGCCTGTTCTAATTAATTTTTTAAATAAATGTGTTATGGTTACGTACAATTTAATTTATGAGTTTTAGTTAAGAGAAACTCTTTTGTTAAGAGAACGACTTTTTTTCCTATATTTGAGGTTATATAACAAGATAAGGGACTTTTTTGTGAAAATGTCGGTATGGCTATCGCACTTTGCGACAATATAATAGATTTAACTAATAGGAAATATGTTCTAGTGGAAACCGACCCTGTTTACATTTATCAGGATAGAACTTTCTTGTATCACATATCTAACCTTTCAAAAATACTAGCGCCGTACGAAAGTATAATCATATAATTCAGAGAACCAACCTGAAACTAAAGTTTTAGTGAACAAAATCGAAACTCTGAAAAAGTCAACTCATTCCAAATATTTATAGACCCAAAAGATCATTAATTTTTCTTTGTTCCGTGTTAAAATTCATTACTGGCACACCAGATATAGAAATAATATTTAGAAAATAATAATAAGCAAAGAACAATTAATTCACAGATCGAAAGAATACTCGAAACACCTGATCCCAAAACTGTAACCGAAAACATTGTTATAACAGAAGTTTATAATGACCTCATCAATAACAAACACTATAAATTTTGCGAAAACTAATGATTTTTATTCTGGCACATTAAATTTGAAAGATGTGTACGATTTAATAAACCACGAAGAACTAGATCTTAGAATAATTAATATATTAGAATATATATAAAAGAAGCAATTATAACAATATAGAAATATCTTATCCTCCAAACTAAATGTAGCCTATTTAATTTATATCCTTTAGCACATAAGCATGTTAAAATTAATTTAGACCCTAAGATCGCAAAAATATCAAAGAATATCCAAATGTATAACTTATATGAGTAACTTTATTTGTAAGTCGGAACCCTCTGACAATTATACTACAAAAGGATAAATCATCCCATTGCGAAACAATCCATGAAAATAATGCTCCAGTCAGCATCCTAGAGAATGGATAAATTTTTACAGATTACCAGCACACTTGGAACAACATGCATATATCAGCCCCTAAATTAATACACTTTAATGAATCTTCAACCATCGATAATATCATATATTACAACCATGAACGACAACTCAGAGAAATCATGCACAATCAACACAGCGAACAACTTGAAGTACTCCGCATCCTTTCCTCAAACTCAATCTACAAATTCATAACTAACTCTCAACATTTTTGATACCTATTGAAGAAAACCCAGTATATTTTACGTTCTTTATCATAATGGGTTTCCTTACTTTAGTAGTCATTACTTATGGTATGGTACATTTCTGGCGATACTATGAAAATAGAAGAATTCTTCACAGGCAAAGACAAATTGACGAACTATACGAAATCGAAATGAACCGTCTTGAACAGAAAGTCGCGCAGCATCATAGCGGGGATGATCCGTTTTAAGAGAGAGGAGAGTTAACGATGTTAGTACAAAGACACATATGTATGTATATAAATTTATACACCACATACATATATACACTTCACACATACATGCATGATCATTGTTTACAAACAAAATGCCAATAAACAAGAACCTCACAAGACAGTGCTGAGCACTTTCGACAAAAACTCCAACACATTTACAAGTACAGTAGGTTCTGTTTTTATGCGGCTTTTTTTTATACGGTTTTGAAATAGTGCGGTTTTTTTTTAAATTACAAAATGCATGTCGACCTATCGGGAATTGTACATATAAACAAGATTCTAAACCAGCTAAGCAAAAACTCATCACAGATTACATCAGAAATGCTAACCCTACAAGTATGGAACCGCCTGCATAACTATCTAGATCAGACGTGTACATTTCCTAAAGTGACGAAAGTGATTTAACGCCAAATCCTAAACGAACGCGCAACATGTGGGTATTGTCTGATTCTATTTCTGACTTAAATTCATTTTTCGATTCTGACGTTTCTTAAATAAAGATATAATTTTCAAAAATACAATATTTTGTTTATGCGATTTTATTTAATTATTTCAGATTCATGCGGTCTATGGAACGTATCTATAGTAATAATATGGGACTAGTGCCCTTTTTTATGCGATTTTATTACATTATTTCAGATTTATGCGGTTTTAGCATTTGAAACGTATCTATAGTTTTACTATATAACTAGTAGCTTTTTTTATGCTGTTTTTTTTATGCTGTTTCTTGCGGAACGTATCAACCGTATAAAAACAGAACCTACTGTACCTGTATTTTATTACACTACAAGACAGCTGAATATCATATAAGATTCAAATTATCATCATCACTGTCCTCATCCAACTACACATTTTCGTTCTAGTTTCCCCTTACCAATAGCAATTCTTATAACTGAAAAATATATCTACTATGCTCTAAAGGCAAGAAAACTAATCATTTTTATTCGTACAGTGTAATAACTGCTGACAACTAAACTCCTCATTGTTGTCAGCACAAACTTCTCAGCATCATACTTCTCATTTTTGTTATCAAAAAGTAATCGGCACTGATGGGCCAAACTACTCATTTTCGTTATGAAAAAGTAATCAGACTGATGACAACAACTTCTCATTTTCGTTATCATTAGAGATTTAGAAATATATAAAATCTATATATATAAAATTTCAGCGGTTTTTCGCGTTGTGATGAACTTTACGGAGAATGGCTCAACCGATTTTAATCAAACTTTGCCACATTGAAGAGACACATGTGGAGAAGGTTTGTAACTATGTTTGGTTAAAATCTCCTTTACTTCTTCGTCAACACACAGTATACACGAGGCAGCGTTCTTTTTACGCGTGTGGTTGTTATTGTAAACGGTTGCATGGAGCGTACATTTTACTCACATATGTACAAGTTAACGCAGCAGTATTTATGCCTAATTTTTCATTCCATTACATACATTTCAATGGAATGCAAACATACATACATATACATATATTCATACAGCAGTGGCTGCACGCCTGCATTCGCACAGAATAGAAACATACAAATTTGCAGGCACAGCTGTAGCTGATCGCCTGCAATAATTAATCGTAACACTATGCTGCTGTGACTAACTTAACACTTTGCCTAAATACTTCTTCTTTACACCCACACTTCGGGATAACCGAAGCAAAACCATTAGCCTGAACCTGAACAGGTCGTCGCTAAAAAAGTACTTAAGCATGGCCGTTTTCTTAGAAGATTACCAAAGGTTATCAGTAATAGTGCATAGTGAAAGTAAGTGTTAAAACTAACAAGAAAGTGTTTTATTTGGTAAAGTGTTCAAGTGAAGCAGTTTCCAGGCATCAACCAAAGAGATAAAAAAAGTGCGTCAGAAATATTTAAGAGAAGAGATTGTTTTCACATTTTCCAACGATATTTTCACGAAAAATTTACAAAATGTATATTAATTTTGCAAATGATTGATGACAAGTGAAACAGTGAATAAATGGTGTGAAAAATGCACACAACAGAAATCGGCAAAAATAATTAATATTTTAGAAGTTTTTACTTAAGATATTTAAGAAAAGAGATTGTTTTCACACTTTCCGTAGATATTTTCAAGAAAAATTTCAAAAATATATATTATTTTTGCTGATCATTTCCCATTTCTGTTCTGTGTAATTTTCATTTCAACGCGTGCTCATAGTTCATTTATATTTTTAAAAGATGGCGCTAATAGTATGTTAATTCGAATTCCAGTTTAAAAACAAGAAAAGTAGCAATCAAGAGCTCAGAGTGACATAAAGAAGACCACTTTGATTCGGTAAAAGAAATGCCAAGAGGACGTAATACACGTCACAATAGAAATGTGCAAAATCACAAACAAAATGAAAGTGAGGAAAATCATGCTGATAAATTAAGTCAACAAAGAGATCGTACTAGGTCACGTTCTCAAAATCGGCCAATAAATATCAATTCTGTAAATTTGAATGATGCAGCATTTCAATATAATCCACATCTTGATTATTTTGATTTATTACACACACACAATGTTTTGATGCAAAGTTTTAAAACAACAATCGGAAGATTGTCATCTGATAATCATAAAATTAAAATTGATGCAAATAAAACGCCCGCCGGCGAACATCGTGGAAGATACAATCAACCAACTTCAAGCAACGAGGTTGCAATTGTTATATCTGGAGATGAATTTCAACCAAGAGATATTGTTTTGCAAAGAAGAAATGATGCACTGCAACGTGTTAATGAAACGCATCGAACATGCAATACAATATCCTCTTATGTTCTGTCGTGGTGAAGATGGTTATTCGATTGATATAAAACAAATAAATCCAGCAAATGGTCAAGAAACAAATAAAACTGTAAGCGCAATGAATTATTATGCATACAGAATCATGATAAGAGAAAATCAAGAGAATCACATTTTAAAATGTCGTAAACTATTTCATCAGTATATTGTTGACATGTATTCGAAAATAGAAACAGAACGATTGAATTACATTAGATTCAACCAAAGAAAATTGCGCTGTGACGAATATATACATTTACGAGATGCAATTAACAACGATACCAACGTTAATAACATTGGTCAAATGGTAATATTACCTTCATCGTATACAGGCAGTCCAAGGCATATGCATGAATACGCCCAAGATGCAATGTGATATGTCAGAAATTATGGTCGACCCGACTTATTCATAACTTTCACACGCAATCCGAAATGGGATGATATTAAGAATCATTTATATACAGGGCAATCAGCTACTGATAGGCATGACATTACTGCAAGAGTGTTTAGACGAAAGCTATAGTCTCTAATGGATTTCATTGTAAAACATAAGTAAAGAATGGCAAAAAAGAGGCTTGCCTCATGCGCATATTTTGATTTGGTTAAAACAAAAACTAACCAGAGATAAAATTAGTCATATTATATGTGCTGAAGTTCCAGATATAAATGAAGATCCAGAATTACATACTACTGTAAACAAAAACATGATTCATGGACCGTGTGGTACGTTAAATCAAAATTCTCCATGTATGGTTGATGGTAAATGTTCAAAAAACTACCCAAGGCAATTAATTGCTGAAACAATGACTGGAAATGATGGATATCCATTGTACCGTAGAAGATCACCAGAAGATAATGGAAAAACAGTCACTGTGAAAATAAATAATCACTGTGAAAATAAATAATCACCTGTAGATGGATATCCAGGTGTTCATTTGGGTGATGCAATCGGACGACTTTACACTGTGCATCCAAGTAAAGTGGAATGTTTCTATTTACGTTTACTCTTAGTTGATATTCCCTACCCAAGATCATTCGAAAGTTTGAAACGAGTTAATGGTAATTTTTGTTGTACTTATGAGCAAGCATGCAAAGAATTGAATTTGCTTGAAAATGATAATCAGTGGGATGCAACTCTTATGGATGCATGTGCAACAACTTCTCCACACCAAATAAGAACACTATTTGCCATCATTATTGCTACATGTTTCCCAGCAAACCCAAAAGAATTGTGGAGTAGTTACCAAGAATACATGACAGAAGATATCCTACATCAAGTACGTCGCATTACTGCAAATCCAAATTTGAATTATACAGATGAATTATATAATGAGGCATTAATTAAAATCGAAGACTTTTGCCTGATGATTGCAAATAAAACTCTGAGTGAGTTAGGTATGATCGCACCAAATCGACCGATGCATGATGCATACAATGCAGAATTAAGACGTGAAAAAGAATATGATCGAAATGATCTGAACACATTTGTAACAACAAACCTACCAAAATTAAACACAGAACAAAGGCAGGCATATGACACAATTATAGACAATGTTGCAAATGAAAGAGGAGGAATATTTTTCTTAGATGCACCAGGTGGGACTGGAAAAACGTTTTTGTTGTCGTTAATTTTGGCCACCATTCGATCACAGAATAATATTGCATTGGCTTTAGCATCATCTGGAATAGCGGCAACTTTATTGGACGGCGGTCGCACTGCACATTCTGCATTAAAGTTACCATTAAATATGCAAGTAAATGAAGAACCAACTTGCCACATTTCTAAAAATTCTGAAATGGGAAAGGTTTTACAAACATGTAAAATTATTGCATGGGATGAATGTACGATGGCTCATAAAAAATCTCTGGAAGCCTTAAATAGAACACTGAAAGATTTTCGAAATAACACAAACATATTTGGTGGTGCACTAATTCTATTGGCCGGTGATTTTCGACAAACTATGCCTGTTATACCCAAATCAACTGCAGCTGATGAATTGAGAGCGTGCCTTAAATCTTCTAATCTGTGGAGATATGTTCAAAAACTCACATTAACTACTAATGTTCGTGTGCAGTTACAGAATGATCCAACAGCTGCTGAATTTTCCGAACATTTGTTGCAAATTGGAAATGGACGAAAGCCAATTTATAAGAATACAGGCATGATCACACTTCCAACTAATTTTTGTACCGTAACAGAATCAAGAGTACAATTAGTGCAAAATGTATTCCCAAATATTGCACAAAACTATCGAAATCAAAATTGGCTAAGCGAGAGAGCTATATTCTGCCAAAAATGTCGATGTCAATGAAATCAATGCCAGTATTTTGACTCAAATTCCAGGTGAAGTTGTCACCTATAAATCAATTGATTCAATCACTAATCCCGACGATGTAGTGAATTATCCAATTGAATTTTTGAATTCACTTAATTTGCCGCAGTGATCATTATGTTGCGAAATATCAATCAGCCGAAACTATGCAATGGGACAAGATTAGCAGTGAAACGGACAATGAACAATGTAATTGAAGCAACAATTTTGAAAGGCAAATTTAAAGGTGAAGATGTTTTGATTCCGCGCATTCCAATGATTTCAACAGATTTGCCTTTTGATTTTAAGCGACTTCAATTTCCCATTCGCCTTGCTTTTGCTATTACAATCAATAAGTCTCAAGGTCAAACACTTCAATTATGTGGAATTGGCCTAACTTATCCATGCTTTGGACATAAGCAACTGTATGTAGGACGTTCTCGAGTAGGGAAACCATCGTTACTTTATATTTATACACCGCATGAAAATAAAACCAAAAATTTTGTGTATAAGAAGGCTTTAGAATAAGTTGTTAGTTTACAATCATTAGAGTAAGTCACTAAAATAAAAAAAACATTGTTATTAGAATAAGTTACAAAATAACGGCCGAGCATGAATTAAATGATGAAACAAGAAAAAAACAAGGAACACTTTTCATTTATATTTTTCTTTCACCCAGCGAAGCGGGTGAGGGTCCGCTAGTTTATTTACATTTTTTTAATTAGAAAACTTTTACATACCAATTCGATGTTTCATCCACGGATATTCGAACTCAAGAATTTCCAAATGTTAGCTAATCATCTACTCATTCGGCTATGACGGCTATACAACAAACATAGCCAAATTTCACACTAGTACTTTTTTCACAGCAGCCATATTATATCGTTAAAATCGTTCAAATTAATCAGTACTGATGACGAAAACTCCTCATTTTCGTTAAAATTAATCAGCACTGACGACAAAAACTCCTCATTTTCGTTAAAATCGTTAAAATTAATCAACACTGATGACAAAGTCACCTCATTTTCGTTAAAATCGAAAAAAAATTAATCAACACTAATGACAAAAACTCTTGATTTTCGTTAAATGCGTTAACAAGTAATCAGACTGATATGACAAAAACTTCTCATTTTCGTTATCATAAAATGTTTTATTTAGAAATATATAAAATTAATTTTTTTTGTTTTCAATAAAAAACTTTTACATACCAGTTCGGTGTTTCATCAACAGAGATTCGAGCTCACGATTTTTGAAATTTTAGCTAAGCAAATTAATTAATATGGCTGCCGGAGAGAAATGAGAGGCAGAGAGTGACATACAAGTATAAAAAAATCATGATGGAAAGAATAATTAAATGGTGCCTATCGTGGTACCGTTACTTTCCTCTCAGCGAATTTGACAATGAGTGACGTCATATTAGCACCAGTATGGCCAGATTAACATTTTAGTAACTTGACTTAGTATTTTTTTGATTATTTCGTCTCGGAATTTTAAGTTCTTTCTTCATGACATTTTTCTAGCCTGTTCTAATTAATTTTTTAAATAAATGTGTTATGGTTACGTACAATTTAATTTATGAGTTTTAGTTAAGAGAAACTCTTTTGTTAAGAGAACGACTTTTTTTCCTATATTTGAGGTTATATAACAAGATAAGGGACTTTTTTGTGAAAATGTCGGTATGGCTATCGCACTTTGCGACAATATAATAGATTTAACTAATAGGAAATATGTTCTAGTGGAAACCGACCCTGTTTACATTTATCAGGATAGAACTTTCTTGTATCACATATCTAACCTTTCAAAAATACTAGCGCCGTACGAAAGTATAATCATATAATTCAGAGAACCAACCTGAAACTAAAGTTTTAGTGAACAAAATCGAAACTCTGAAAAAGTCAACTCATTCCAAATATTTATAGACCCAAAAGATCATTAATTTTTCTTTGTTCCGTGTTAAAATTCATTACTGGCACACCAGATAACGATGACCTTGAAGAAATCAAAACTTCACTTAATATGCTAATATTTAGAAAATAATAATAAGCAAAGAACAATTAATTCACAGTTCGAAAGAATACTCGAAACACCTGATCCCAAAACTGTAACCGAAAACATTGTTATAACAGAAGTTTATAATGACCTCATCAATAACAAACACTATAAATTTTGCGAAAACTAATGATTTTTATTCTGGCACATTAAATTTGAAAGATGTGTACGATTTAATAAACCACGAAGAACTAGATCTTAGAATAATTAATATATTAGAACATATATAAAAGAAGGAATTATAACAATATAGAAATATCTTATCCTCGAAACTAAATGTAGCCTATTTAATTTATATCCTTTAGCACATAAGCATGTTAAAATTAATTTAGACCCTAAGATCGCAAAAATATCAAAGAATATCCAAATGTATAACTTATATGAGTAACTTTATTTGTAAGTCGGAACCCTCTGACAATTATACTTCTTCTTCTTAATTGGCGCGATAACCGCTTACGCGATTTTGGCCGAGCTTAACAAAGCGCGCCAGTCGTTTCTTTCTCGTGCTAACCGGCGCCAGTTGGACACACCAAGTGAAGCCAAGTCCTTCTCCACCTGATTTTTCCAACGCAGAGGAGGCCTTCCTCTTCCTCTGCTACCACCATCGCCTGCGATATTCGCCGTTGCCAACGTGCAAAGGTCCAAAAATCTTACGCAGAATCTTTCTCTCGAACACTCCAAGCGTCGCTTCATCGGATGTTGTCATCGTCCACGTATACTACAAAAGGATAAATCATCCCATTGCGAAACAATCCATGAAAATAATGCTCCAGTCAGCATCCTAGAGAATGGATAAATTTTTACAGATTACCAGCACACTTGGAACAACATGCATATATCAGCCCCTAAATTAATACACTTTAATGAATCTACAACCATCGATAATATCATATATTACAACCATGAACGACAACTCAGAGAAATCATGCACAATCAACACAGCGAACAACTTGAAGTACTCCGCATCCTTTCCTCAAACTCAATCTACAAATTCATAACTAACTCTCAACATTTTTGATACCTATTGAAGAAAACCCAGTATATTTTACGTTCTTTATCATAATGGGTTTCCTTACTTTAGTAGTCATCACTTATGGTATGGTACATTTCTGGCGATACTATGAAAATAGAAGAATTCTTCACAGGCAAAGACAAATTGACGAACTATACGAAATCGAAATGAACCGTCTTGAACAGAAAGTCGCGCAGCATCATAGCGGGGATGATCCGTTTTAAGAGAGAGGAGAGTTAACGATGTTAGTACAAAGACACATATGTATGTATATAAATTTATACACCACATACATATATACACTTCACACATACATGCATGATCATTGTTTACAAACAAAATGCCAATAAACAAGAACCTCACAAGACAGTGCTGAGCACTTTCGACAAAAACTCCAACACATTTACAAGTACAGTAGGTTCTGTTTTTATGCGGCTTTTTTTTATACGGTTTTGAAATAGTGCGGTTTTTTTTTAAATTACAAAATGCATGTCGACCTATCGGGAATTGTACATATAAACAAGATTCTAAACCAGCTAAGCAAAAACTCATCACAGATTACATCAGAAATGCTAACCCTACAAGTATGGAACCGCCTGCATAACTATCTAGATCAGACGTGTACATTTCCTAAAGTGACGAAAGTGATTTTACGCCAAATCCTAAACGAACGCGCAACATGTGGGTATTGTCTGATTCTATTTCTGACTTAAATTCATTTTTCGATTCTGACGTTTCTTAAATAAAGATATAATTTTCAAAAATACAATATTTTGTTTATGCGATTTTATTTAATTATTTCAGATTCATGCGGTCTATGGAACGTATCTATAGTAATAATATGGGACTAGTGCCCTTTTTTATGCGATTTAATTACATTATTTCAGATTTATGCGGTTTTAGCATTTGAAACGTATCTATAGTTTTACTATATAACTAGTAGCTTTTTTTATGCTGTTTTTTTTATGCTGTTTCTTGCGGAACGTATCAACCGTATAAAAACAGAACCTACTGTACCTGTATTTTATTACACTACAAGACAGCTGAATATCATATAAGATTCAAATTATCATCATCACTGTCCTCATCCAACTACACATTTTCGTTCTAGTTTCCCCTTACCAATAGCAATTCTTATAACTGAAAAATATATCTACTATGCTCTAAAGGCAAGAAAACTAATCATTTTTATTCGTACAGTGTAATAACTGCTGACAACTAAACTCCTCACTGTTGTCAGCACAAACTTCTCAGCATCATACTTCTCATTTTTGTTATCAAAAAGTAATCGGCACTGATGGGCCAAACTACTCATTTTCGTTATGAAAAAGTAATCAGACTGATGACAACAACTTCTCATTTTCGTTATCATTAGAGATTTAGAAATATATAAAATCTATATATATAAAATTTCAGCGGTTTTTCGCGTTGTGATGAACTTTACGGAGAATGGCTCAACCGATTTTAATCAAACTTTGCCACATTGAAGAGACACATGTGGAGAAGGTTTGTAACTATGTTTGGTTAAAATCTCCTTTACTTCTTCGTCAACACACAGTATACACGAGGCAGAGTTCTTTTTACGCGTGTGGTTGTTATTGTAAACGGTTGCATGGAGCGTACATTTTACTCACATATGTACAAGTTAACGCAGCAGTATTTATGCCTAATTTTTCATTCCATTACATACATTTCAATGGAATGCAAACATACATACATATACATATATTCATACAGCAGTAGCTGCACGCCTGCATTCGCACAGAATAGAAACATACAAATTAGCAGGCACAGCTGTAGCTGATCGCCTGCAATAATTAATCGTAACACAATGCTGCTGTGACTAACTTAACACTTTGCCTAAATACTTCTTCTTTACACCCACACTTCGGGATAACCGAAGCAAAACCATTAGCCTGAACCTGAACAGGTCGTCGCTAAAAAAGTACTTAAGCATGGCCGTTTTCTTAGGTTAACCAAAGGTTATCAGTAATAGTGCATAGTGAAAGTAAGTGTTAAAACTAACAAGAAAGTGTTTTATTTGGTAAAGTGTTCAAGTGAAGCAGTTTCCAGGCATCAACCAAAGAGATAAAAAAAGTGCGTCAGAAATATTTAAGAGAAGAGATTGTTTTCACATTTTCCAACGATATTTTCACGAAAAATTTACAAAATGTATATTAATTTTGCAAATGATTGATAACAAGTGAAACAGTGAATAAATGGTGTGAAAAATACACACAACAGAAATCGGCAAAAATAATTAATATTTTAGAAGTTTTTACTTAAGATATTTAAGAAAAGAGATTGTTTTCACACTTTCCGTAGATATTTTCAAGAAAAATTTCAAAAATATATATTATTTTTGCTGATCATTTCCCATTTCTGTTCTGTGTAATTTTCATTTCAACGCGTGCTCATAGTTCATTTATATTTTTAAAAGATGGCGCTAATAGTATGTTAATTCGAATTCCAGTTTAAAAACAAGAAAAGTAGCAATCAAGAGCTCAGAGTGACATAAAGAAGACCACTTTGATTCGGTAAAAGAAATGCCAAGAGGACGTAATACACGTCACAATAGAAATGTGCAAAATCACAAACAAAATGAAAGTGAGGAAAATCATGCTGATAAATTAAGTCAACAAAGAGATCGTACTAGGTCACGTTCTCAAAATCGGCCAATAAATATCAATTCTGTAAATTTGAATGATGCAGCATTTCAATATAATCCACATCTTGATTATTTTGATTTATTACACACACACAATGTTTTGATGCAAAGTTTTAAAACAACAATCGGAAGATTGTCATCTGATAATCATAAAATTAAAATTGATGCAAATAAAACGCCCGCCGGCGAACATCGTGGAAGATACAATCAACCAACTTCAAGCAACGAGGTTGCAATTGTTATATCTGGAGATGAATTTCAACCAAGAGATATTGTTTTGCAAAGAAGAAATGATGCACTGCAACGTGTTAATGAAACGCATCGAACATGCAATACAATATCCTCTTATGTTCTGTCGTGGTGAAGATGGTTATTCGATTGATATAAAACAAATAAATCCAGCAAATGGTCAAGAAACAAATAAAACTGTAAGCGCAATGAATTATTATGCATACAGAATCATGATAAGAGAAAATCAAGAGAATCACATTTTAAAATGTCGTAAACTATTTCATCAGTATATTGTTGACATGTATTCGAAAATAGAAACAGAACGATTGAATTACATTAGATTCAACCAAAGAAAATTGCGCTGTGACGAATATATACATTTACGAGATGCAATTAACAACGATACCAACGTTAATAACATTGGTCAAATGGTAATATTACCTTCATCGTATACAGGCAGTCCAAGGCATATGCATGAATACGCCCAAGATGCAATGTGATATGTCAGAAATTATGGTCGACCCGACTTATTCATAACTTTCACACGCAATCCGAAATGGGATGATATTAAGAATCATTTATATACAGGGCAATCAGCTACTGATAGGCATGACATTACTGCAAGAGTGTTTAGACGAAAGCTACAGTCTCTAATGGATTTCATTGTAAAACATAAGTAAAGAATGGCAAAAAAGAGGCTTGCCTCATGCGCATATTTTGATTTGGTTAAAACAAAAACTAACCAGAGATAAAATTAGTCATATTATATGTGCTGAAGTTCCAGATATAAATGAAGATCCAGAATTACATACTACTGTAAACAAAAACATGATTCATGGACCGTGTGGTACGTTAAATCAAAATTCTCCATGTATGGTTGATGGTAAATGTTCAAAAAACTACCCAAGGCAATTAATTGCTGAAACAATGACTGGAAATGATGGATATCCATTGTACCGTAGAAGATCACCAGAAGATAATGGAAAAACAGTCACTGTGAAAATAAATAATCACTGTGAAAATAAATAATCACCTGTAGATGGATATCCAGGTGTTCATTTGGGTGATGCAATCGGACGACTTTACACTGTGCATCCAAGTAAAGTGGAATGTTTCTATTTACGTTTACTCTTAGTTGATATTCCCTACCCAAGATCATTCGAAAGTTTGAAACGAGTTAATGGTCATTTTTGTTGTACTTATGAGCAAGCATGCAAAGAATTGAATTTGCTTGAAAATGATAATCAGTGGGATGCAACTCTTATGGATGCATGTGCAACAACTTCTCCACACCAAATAAGAACACTATTTGCCATCATTATTGCTACATGTTTCCCAGCAAACCCAAAAGAATTGTGGAGTAATTACCAAGAATACATGACAGAAGATATTCTACATCAAGTACGTCGCATTACTGCAAATCCAAATTTGAATTATACAGATGAATTATATAATGAGGCATTAATTAAAATCGAAGACTTTTGCCTGATGATTGCAAATAAAACTCTGAGTGAGTTAGGTATGATCGCACCAAATCGACCGATACATGATGCATACAATGCAGAATTAAGACGTGAAAAAGAATATGATCGAAATGATCTGAACACATTTGTAACAACAAACCTACCAAAATTAAACACAGAACAAAGGCAGGCATATGACACAATTATAGACAATGTTGCAAATGAAAGAGGAGGAATATTCTTCTTAGATGCACCAGGTGGGACTGGAAAAACGTTTTTGTTGTCGTTAATTTTGGCCACCATTCGATCACAGAATAATATTGCATTGGCTTTAGCATCACCTGGAATAGCGGCAACTTTATTGGACGGCGGTCGCACTGCACATTCTGCATTAAAGTTACCATTAAATATGCAAGTAAATGAAGAACCAACTTGCCACATTTCTAAAAATTCTGAAATGGGAAAGGTTTTACAAACATGTAAAATTATTGCATGGGATGAATGTACGATGGCTCATAAAAAATCTCTGGAAGCCTTAAATAGAACACTGAAAGATTTTCGAAATAACACAAACATATTTGGTGGTGCACTAATTCTATTGGCCGGTGATTTTCGACAAACTATGCCTGTTATACCCAAATCAACTGCAGCTGATGAATTGAGAGCGTGCCTTAAATCTTCTAATCTGTGGAGATATGTTCAAAAACTCACATTAACTACTAATGTTCGTGTGCAGTTACAGAATGATCCAACAGCTGCTGAATTTTCCGAACATTTGTTGCAAATTGGAAATGGACGAAAGCCAATTTATAAGAATACAGGTATGATCACACTTCCAACTAATTTTTGTACCGTAACAGAATCAAGAGTACAATTAGTGCAAAATGTATTCCCAAATATTGCACAAAACTATCGAAATCAAGATTGGCTAAGCGAGAGAGCTATATTCTGCCAAAAATGTCGATGTCAATGAAATCAATGCCAGTATTTTGACTCAAATTCCAGGTGAAGTTGTCACCTATAAATCAATTGATTCAATCACTAATCCCGACGATGTAGTGAATTATCCAATTGAATTTTTGAATTCACTTAATTTGCCGCAGTGATCATTATGTTGCGAAATATCAATCAGCCGAAACTATGCAATGGGACAAGATTAGCAGTGAAACGGACAATGAACAATGTAATTGAAGCAACAATTTTGAAAGGCAAATTTAAAGGTGAAGATGTTTTGATTCCGCGCATTCCAATGATTTCAACAGATTTGCCTTTTGATTTTAAGCGACTTCAATTTCCCATTCGCCTTGCTTTTGCTATTACAATCAATAAGTCTCAAGGTCAAACACTTCAATTATGTGGAATTGGCCTAACTTATCCATGCTTTGGACATAAGCAACTGTATGTAGGACGTTCTCGAGTAGGGAAACCATCGTTACTTTATATTTATACACCGCATGAAAATAAAACCAAAAATTTTGTGTATAAGAAGGCTTTAGAATAAGTTGTTAGTTTACAATCATTAGAGTAAGTCACTAAAATAAAAAAAACATTGTTATTAGAATAAGTTACAAAATAACGGCCGAGCATGAATTAAATGATGAAACAAGAAAAAAACAAGGAACACTTTTCATTTATATTTTTCTTTCACCCAGCGAAGCGGGTGAGGGTCCGCTAGTTTATTTATATTTTTTTAATTAGAAAACTTTTACATACCAATTCGATGTTTCATCCACGGATATTCGAACTCAAGAATTTCCAAATGTTAGCTAATCATCTACTCATTCGGCTATGACGGCTATACAACAAACATAGCCAAATTTCACACTAGTACTTTTTTCACAGCAGCCATATTATATCGTTAAAATCGTTCAAATTAATCAGTACTGATGACGAAAACTCCTCATTTTCGTTAAAATTAATCAGCACTGACGACAAAAACTCCTCATTTTCGTTAAAATCGTTAAAATTAATCAACACTGATGACAAAGTCACCTCATTTTCGTTAAAATCGAAAAAAAATTAATCAACACTAATGACAAAAACTCTTGATTTTCGTTAAATGCGTTAAAAAGTAATCAGACTGATATGACAAAAACTTCTCATTTTCGTTATCATAAAATGTTTTATTTAGAAATATATAAAATTAATTTTTTTTGTTTTCAATAAAAAACTTTTACATACCAGTTCGGTGTTTCATCAACAGAGATTCGAGCTCACGATTTTTGAAATTTTAGCTAAGCAAATTAATTAATATGGCTGCCGGAGAGAAATGAGAGGCAGAGAGTGACATACAAGTATAAAAAAATCATGATGGAAAGAATAATTAAATGGTGCCTATCGTGGTACCGTTACTTTCCTCTCAGCGAATTTGACAATGAGTGACGTCATATTAGCACCAGTATGGCCAGATTAACATTTTAGTAACTTGACTTAGTATTTTTTTGATTATTTCGTCTCGGAATTTTAAGTTCTTTCTTCATGACATTTTTCTAGCCTGTTCTAATTAATTTTTTAAATAAATGTGTTATGGTTACGTACAATTTAATTTATGAGTTTTAGTTAAGAGAAACTCTTTTGTTAAGAGAACGACTTTTTTTCCTATATTTGAGGTTATATAACAAGATAAGGGACTTTTTTGTGAAAATGTCGGTATGGCTATCGCACTTTGCGACAATATAATAGATTTAACTAATAGGAAATATGTTCTAGTGGAAACCGACCCTGTTTACATTTATCAGGATAGAACTTTCTTGTATCACATATCTAACCTTTCAAAAATACTAGCGCCGTACGAAAGTATAATCATATAATTCAGAGAACCAACCTGAAACTAAAGTTTTAGTGAACAAAATCGAAACTCTGAAAAAGTCAACTCATTCCAAATATTTATAGACCCAAAAGATCATTAATTTTTCTTTGTTCCGTGTTAAAATTCATTACTGGCACACCAGATAACGATGACCTTGAAGAAATCAAAACTTCACTTAATATGCTAATATTTAGAAAATAATAATAAGCAAAGAACAATTAATTCACAGTTCGAAAGAATACTCGAAACACCTGATCCCAAAACTGTAACCGAAAACATTGTTATAACAGAAGTTTATAATGACCTCATCAATAACAAACACTATAAATTTTGCGAAAACTAATGATTTTTATTCTGGCACATTAAATTTGAAAGATGTGTACGATTTAATAAACCACGAAGAACTAGATCTTAGAATAATTAATATATATTAGAATATATATAAAAGAAGCAATTATAACAATATAGAAATATCTTATCCTCCAAACTAAATGTAGCCTATTTAATTTATATCCTTTAGCACATAAGCATGTTAAAATTAATTTAGACCCTAAGATCGCAAAAATATCAAAGAATATCCAAATGTATAACTTATATGAGTAACTTTATTTGTAAGTCGGAACCCTCTGACAATTATACTACAAAAGGATAAATCATCCCATTGCGAAACAATCCATGAAAATAATGCTCCAGTCAGCATCCTAGAGAATGGATAAATTTTTACAGATTACCAGCACACTTGGAACAACATGCATATATCAGCCCCTAAATTAATACACTTTAATGAATCTACAACCATCGATAATATCATATATTACAACCATGAACGACAACTCAGAGAAATCATGCACAATCAACACAGCGA
The DNA here is from genome assembly GCF_028408465.1 of Anastrepha ludens. NCBI lineage: Eukaryota > Metazoa > Arthropoda > Insecta > Diptera > Tephritidae > Anastrepha > Anastrepha ludens. Next base: position 27,454,540 of record NC_071503.1, read on the forward strand.
ACAACTTGAAGTACTCCGCATCCTTTCCTCAAACTCAATCTACAAATTCATAACTAACTCTCAACATTTTTGATACCTATTGAAGAAAACCCAGTATATTTTACGTTCTTTATCATAATGGGTTTCCTTACTTTAGTAGTCATCACTTATGGTATGGTACATTTCTGGCGATACTATGAAAATAGAAGAATTCTTCACAGGCAAAGACAAATTGACGAACTATACGAAATCGAAATGAACCGTCTTGAACAGAAAGTCGCGCAGCATCATAGCGGGGATGATCCGTTTTAAGAGAGAGGAGAGTTAACGATGTTAGTACAAAGACACATATGTATGTATATAAATTTATACACCACATACATATATACACTTCACACATACATGCATGATCATTGTTTACAAACAAAATGCCAATAAACAAGAACCTCACAAGACAGTGCTGAGCACTTTCGACAAAAACTCCAACACATTTACAAGTACAGTAGGTTCTGTTTTTATGCGGCTTTTTTTTATACGGTTTTGAAATAGTGCGGTTTTTTTTTAAATTACAAAATGCATGTCGACCTATCGGGAATTGTACATATAAACAAGATTCTAAACCAGCTAAGCAAAAACTCATCACAGATTACATCAGAAATGCTAACCCTACAAGTATGGAACCGCCTGCATAACTATCTAGATCAGACGTGTACATTTCCTAAAGTGACGAAAGTGATTTTACGCCAAATCCTAAACGAACGCGCAACATGTGGGTATTGTCTGATTCTATTTCTGACTTAAATTCATTTTTCGATTCTGACGTTTCTTAAATAAAGATATAATTTTCAAAAATACAATATTTTGTTTATGCGATTTTATTTAATTATTTCAGATTCATGCGGTCTATGGAACGTATCTATAGTAATAATATGGGACTAGTGCCCTTTTTTATGCGATTTTATTACATTATTTCAGATTTATGCGGTTTTAGCATTTGAAACGTATCTATAGTTTTACTATATAACTAGTAGCTTTTTTTATGCTGTTTTTTTTATGCTGTTTCTTGCGGAACGTATCAACCGTATAAAAACAGAACCTACTGTACCTGTATTTTATTACACTACAAGACAGCTGAATATCATATAAGATTCAAATTATCATCATCACTGTCCTCATCCAACTACACATTTTCGTTCTAGTTTCCCCTTACCAATAGCAATTCTTATAACTGAAAAATATATCTACTATGCTCTAAAGGCAAGAAAACTAATCATTTTTATTCGTACAGTGTAATAACTGCTGACAACTAAACTCCTCATTGTTGTCAGCACAAACTTCTCAGCATCATACTTCTCATTTTTGTTATCAAAAAGTAATCGGCACTGATGGGCCAAACTACTCATTTTCGTTATGAAAAAGTAATCAGACTGATGACAAAAACTTCTCATTTTCGTTATCATTAGAGATTTAGAAATATATAAAATCTATATATATAAAATTTCAGCGGTTTTTCGCGTTGTGATGAACTTTACGGAGAATGGCTCAACCGATTTTAATCAAACTTTGCCACATTGAAGAGACACATGTGGAGAAGGTTTGTAACTATGTTTGGTTAAAATCTCCTTTACTTCTTCGTCAACACACAGTATACACGAGGCAGCGTTCTTTTTACGCGTGTGGTTGTTATTGTAAACGGTTGCATGGAGCGTACATTTTACTCACATATGTACAAGTTAACGCAGCAGTATTTATGCCTAATTTTTCATTCCATTACATACATTTCAATGGAATGCAAACATACATACATATACATATATTCATACAGCAGTGGCTGCACGCCTGCATTCGCACAGAATAGAAACATACAAATTAGCAGGCACAGCTGTAGCTGATCGCCTGCAATAATTAATCGTAACACAATGCTGCTGTGACTAACTTAACACTTTGCCTAAATACTTCTTCTTTACACCCACACTTCGGGATAACCGAAGCAAAACCATTAGCCTGAACCTGAACAGGTCGTCGCTAAAAAAGTACTTAAGCATGGCCGTTTTCTTAGAAGATTACCAAAGGTTATCAGTAATAGTGCATAGTGAAAGTAAGTGTTAAAACTAACAAGAAAGTGTTTTATTTGGTAAAGTGTTCAAGTGAAGCAGTTTCCAGGCATCAACCAAAGAGATAAAAAAAGTGCGTCAGAAATATTTAAGAGAAGAGATTGTTTTCACATTTTCCAACGATATTTTCACGAAAAATTTACAAAATGTATATTAATTTTGCAAATGATTGATAACAAGTGAAACAGTGAATAAATGGTGTGAAAAATACACACAACAGAAATCGGCAAAAATAATTAATATTTTAGAAGTTTTTACTTAAGATATTTAAGAAAAGAGATTGTTTTCACACTTTCCGTAGATATTTTCAAGAAAAATTTCAAAAATATATATTATTTTTGCTGATCATTTCCCATTTCTGTTCTGTGTAATTTTCATTTCAACGCGTGCTCATAGTTCATTTATATTTTTAAAAGATGGCGCTAATAGTATGTTAATTCGAATTCCAGTTTAAAAACAAGAAAAGTAGCAATCAAGAGCTCAGAGTGACATAAAGAAGACCACTTTGATTCGGTAAAAGAAATGCCAAGAGGACGTAATACACGTCACAATAGAAATGTGCAAAATCACAAACAAAATGAAAGTGAGGAAAATCATGCTGATAAATTAAGTCAACAAAGAGATCGTACTAGGTCACGTTCTCAAAATCGGCCAATAAATATCAATTCTGTAAATTTGAATGATGCAGCATTTCAATATAATCCACATCTTGATTATTTTGATTTATTACACACACACAATGTTTTGATGCAAAGTTTTAAAACAACAATCGGAAGATTGTCATCTGATAATCATAAAATTAAAATTGATGCAAATAAAACGCCCGCCGGCGAACATCGTGGAAGATACAATCAACCAACTTCAAGCAACGAGGTTGCAATTGTTATATCTGGAGATGAATTTCAACCAAGAGATATTGTTTTGCAAAGAAGAAATGATGCACTGCAACGTGTTAATGAAACGCATCGAACATGCAATACAATATCCTCTTATGTTCTGTCGTGGTGAAGATGGTTATTCGATTGATATAAAACAAATAAATCCAGCAAATGGTCAAGAAACAAATAAAACTGTAAGCGCAATGAATTATTATGCATACAGAATCATGATAAGAGAAAATCAAGAGAATCACATTTTAAAATGTCGTAAACTATTTCATCAGTATATTGTTGACATGTATTCGAAAATAGAAACAGAACGATTGAATTACATTAGATTCAACCAAAGAAAATTGCGCTGTGACGAATATATACATTTACGAGATGCAATTAACAACGATACCAACGTTAATAACATTGGTCAAATGGTAATATTACCTTCATCGTATACAGGCAGTCCAAGGCATATGCATGAATACGCCCAAGATGCAATGTGATATGTCAGAAATTATGGTCGACCCGACTTATTCATAACTTTCACACGCAATCCGAAATGGGATGATATTAAGAATCATTTATATACAGGGCAATCAGCTACTGATAGGCATGACATTACTGCAAGAGTGTTTAGACGAAAGCTACAGTCTCTAATGGATTTCATTGTAAAACATAAGTAAAGAATGGCAAAAAAGAGGCTTGCCTCATGCGCATATTTTGATTTGGTTAAAACAAAAACTAACCAGAGATAAAATTAGTCATATTATATGTGCTGAAGTTCCAGATATAAATGAAGATCCAGAATTACATACTACTGTAAACAAAAACATGATTCATGGACCGTGTGGTACGTTAAATCAAAATTCTCCATGTATGGTTGATGGTAAATGTTCAAAAAACTACCCAAGGCAATTAATTGCTGAAACAATGACTGGAAATGATGGATATCCATTGTACCGTAGAAGATCACCAGAAGATAATGGAAAAACAGTCACTGTGAAAATAAATAATCACTGTGAAAATAAATAATCACCTGTAGATGGATATCCAGGTGTTCATTTGGGTGATGCAATCGGACGACTTTACACTGTGCATCCAAGTAAAGTGGAATGTTTCTATTTACGTTTACTCTTAGTTGATATTCCCTACCCAAGATCATTCGAAAGTTTGAAACGAGTTAATGGTCATTTTTGTTGTACTTATGAGCAAGCATGCAAAGAATTGAATTTGCTTGAAAATGATAATCAGTGGGATGCAACTCTTATGGATGCATGTGCAACAACTTCTCCACACCAAATAAGAACACTATTTGCCATCATTATTGCTACATGTTTCCCAGCAAACCCAAAAGAATTGTGGAGTAGTTACCAAGAATACATGACAGAAGATATTCTACATCAAGTACGTCGCATTACTGCAAATCCAAATTTGAATTATACAGATGAATTATATAATGAGGCATTAATTAAAATCGAAGACTTTTGCCTGATGATTGCAAATAAAACTCTGAGTGAGTTAGGTATGATCGCACCAAATCGACCGATACATGATGCATACAATGCAGAATTAAGACGTGAAAAAGAATATGATCGAAATGATCTGAACACATTTGTAACAACAAACCTACCAAAATTAAACACAGAACAAAGGCAGGCATATGACACAATTATAGACAATGTTGCAAATGAAAGAGGAGGAATATTCTTCTTAGATGCACCAGGTGGGACTGGAAAAACGTTTTTGTTGTCGTTAATTTTGGCCACCATTCGATCACAGAATAATATTGCATTGGCTTTAGCATCATCTGGAATAGCGGCAACTTTATTGGACGGCGGTCGCACTGCACATTCTGCATTAAAGTTACCATTAAATATGCAAGTAAATGAAGAACCAACTTGCCACATTTCTAAAAATTCTGAAATGGGAAAGGTTTTACAAACATGTAAAATTATTGCATGGGATGAATGTACGATGGCTCATAAAAAATCTCTGGAAGCCTTAAATAGAACACTGAAAGATTTTCGAAATAACACAAACATATTTGGTGGTGCACTAATTCTATTGGCCGGTGATTTTCGACAAACTATGCCTGTTATACCCAAATCAACTGCAGCTGATGAATTGAGAGCGTGCCTTAAATCTTCTAATCTGTGGAGATATGTTCAAAAACTCACATTAACTACTAATGTTCGTGTGCAGTTACAGAATGATCCAACAGCTGCTGAATTTTCCGAACATTTGTTGCAAATTGGAAATGGACGAAAGCCAATTTATAAGAATACAGGCATGATCACACTTCCAACTAATTTTTGTACCGTAACAGAATCAAGAGTACAATTAGTGCAAAATGTATTCCCAAATATTGCACAAAACTATCGAAATCAAGATTGGCTAAGCGAGAGAGCTATATTCTGCCAAAAATGTCGATGTCAATGAAATCAATGCCAGTATTTTGACTCAAATTCCAGGTGAAGTTGTCACCTATAAATCAATTGATTCAATCACTAATCCCGACGATGTAGTGAATTATCCAATTGAATTTTTGAATTCACTTAATTTGCCGCAGTGATCATTATGTTGCGAAATATCAATCAGCCGAAACTATGCAATGGGACAAGATTAGCAGTGAAACGGACAATGAACAATGTAATTGAAGCAACAATTTTGAAAGGCAAATTTAAAGGTGAAGATGTTTTGATTCCGCGCATTCCAATGATTTCAACAGATTTGCCTTTTGATTTTAAGCGACTTCAATTTCCCATTCGCCTTGCTTTTGCTATTACAATCAATAAGTCTCAAGGTCAAACACTTCAATTATGTGGAATTGGCCTAACTTATCCATGCTTTGGACATAAGCAACTGTATGTAGGACGTTCTCGAGTAGGGAAACCATCGTTACTTTATATTTATACACCGCATGAAAATAAAACCAAAAATTTTGTGTATAAGAAGGCTTTAGAATAAGTTGTTAGTTTACAATCGTTAGAGTAAGTCACTAAAATAAAAAAAACATTGTTATTAGAATAAGTTACAAAATAACGGCCGAGCATGAATTAAATGATGAAACAAGAAAAAAACAAGGAACACTTTTCATTTATATTTTTCTTTCACCCAGCGAAGCGGGTGAGGGTCCGCTAGTTTATTTATATTTTTTTCATTAGAATTTCACGAATTTCCAAATGTTAGCTAATCATCTACTCATTCGGCTATGACGGCTATACAACAAACATAGCCAAATTTCACACTAGTACTTTTTTCACAGCAGCCATATTATATCGTTAAAATCGTTCAAATTAATCAGTACTGATGACGAAAACTCCTCATTTTCGTTAAAATTGTTAAAATTAATCAACACTGATGACAAAGTCACCTCATTTTCGTTAAAATCGAAAAAAAATTAATCAACACTAATGACAAAAACTCTTGATTTTCGTTAAATGCGTTAAAAAGTAATCAGACTGATATGACAAAAACTTCTCATTTTCGTTATCATAAAATGTTTTATTTAGAAATATATAAAATTAATTTTTTTTGTTTTCAATAAAAAACTTTTACATACCAGTTCGGTGTTTCATCAACAGAGATTCGAGCTCACGATTTTTGAAATTTTAGCTAAGCAAATTAATTAATATGGCTGCCGGAGAGAAATGAGAGGCAGAGAGTGACATACAAGTATAAAAAAATCATGATGGAAAGAATAATTAAATGGTGCCTATCGTGGTACCGTTACTTTCCTCTCAGCGAATTTGACAATGAGTGACGTCATATTAGCACCAGTATGGCCAGATTAACATTTTAGTAACTTGACTTAGTATTTTTTTGATTATTTCGTCTCGGAATTTTAAGTTCTTTCTTCATGACATTTTTCTAGCCTGTTCTAATTAATGTTTTAAATAAATGTGTTATGGTTACGTACAATTTAATTTATGAGTTTTAGTTAAGAGAAACTCTTTTGTTAAGAGAACGACTTTTTTTCCTATATTTGAGGTTATATAACAAGATAAGGGACTTTTTTGTGAAAATGTCGGTATGGCTATCGCACTTTGCGACAATATAATAGATTTAACTAATAGGAAATATGTTCTAGTGGAAACCGACCCTGTTTACATTTATCAGGATAGAACTTTCTTGTATCACATATCTAACCTTTCAAAAATACTAGCGCCGTACGAAAGTATAATCATATAATTCAGAGAACCAACCTGAAACTAAAGTTTTAGTGAACAAAATCGAAACTCTGAAAAAGTCAACTCATTCCAAATATTTATAGACCCAAAAGATCATTAATTTTTCTTTGTTCCGTGTTAAAATTCATTACTGGCACACCAGATAACGATGACCTTGAAGAAATCAAAACTTCACTTAATATGCTAATATTTAGAAAATAATAATAAGCAAAGAACAATTAATTCACAGTTCGAAAGAATACTCGAAACACCTGATCCCAAAACTGTAACCGAAAACATTGTTATAACAGAAGTTTATAATGACCTCATCAATAACAAACACTATAAATTTTGCGAAAACTAATGATTTTTATTCTGGCACATTAAATTTGAAAGATGTGTACGATTTAATAAACCACGAAGAACTAGATCTTAGAATAATTAATATATTAGAATATATATAAAAGAAGCAATTATAACAATATAGAAATATCTTATCCTCCAAACTAAATGTAGCCTATTTAATTTATATCCTTTAGCACATAAGCATGTTAAAATTAATTTAGACCCTAAGATCGCAAAAATATCAAAGAATATCCAAATGTATAACTTATATGAGTAACTTTATTTGTAAGTCGGAACCCTCTGACAATTATACTTCTTCTTCTTAATTGGCGCGATAACCGCTTACGCGATTTTGGCCGAGCTTAACAAAGCGCGCCAGTCGTTTCTTTCTCGTGCTAACCGGCGCCAGTTGGACACACCAAGTGAAGCCAAGTCCTTCTCCACCTGATTTTTCCAACGCAGAGGAGGCCTTCCTCTTCTTCTGCTACCACCATCGCCTGCGATATTCGCCGTTGCCAACGTGCAAAGGTCCAAAAATCTTACGCAGAATCTTTCTCTCGAACACTCCAAGCGTCGCTTCATCGGATGTTGTCATCGTTTACGTATACTACAAAAGGATAAATCATCCCATTGCGAAACAATCCATGAAAATAATGCTCCAGTCAGCATCCTAGAGAATGGATAAATTTTTACAGATTACCAGCACACTTGGAACAACATGCATATATCAGCCCCTAAATTAATACACTTTAATGAATCTACAACCATCGATAATATCATATATTACAACCATGAACGACAACTCAGAGAAATCATGCACAATCAACACAGCGAACAACTTGAAGTACTCCGCATCCTTTCCTCAAACTCAATCTACAAATTCATAACTAACTCTCAACATTTTTGATACCTATTGAAGAAAACCCAGTATATTTTACGTTCTTTATCATAATGGGTTTCCTTACTTTAGTAGTCATCACTTATGGTATGGTACATTTCTGGCGATACTATGAAAATAGAAGAATTCTTCACAGGCAAAGACAAATTGACGAACTATACGAAATCGAAATGAACCGTCTTGAACAGAAAGTCGCGCAGAATCATAGCGGGGATGATCCGTTTTAAGAGAGAGGAGAGTTAACGATGTTAGTACAAAGACACATATGTATGTATATAAATTTATACACCACATACATATATACACTTCACACATACATGCATGATCATTGTTTACAAACAAAATGCCAATAAACAAGAACCTCACAAGACAGTGCTGAGCACTTTCGACAAAAACTCCAACACATTTACAAGTACAGTAGGTTCTGTTTTTATGCGGCTTTTTTTTATACGGTTTTGAAATAGTGCGGTTTTTTTTTAAATTACAAAATGCATGTCGACCTATCGGGAATTGTACATATAAACAAGATTCTAAACCAGCTAAGCAAAAACTCATCACAGATTACATCAGAAATGCTAACCCTACAAGTATGGAACCGCCTGCATAACTATCTAGATCAGACGTGTACATTTCCTAAAGTGACGAAAGTGATTTTACGCCAAATCCTAAACGAACGCGCAACATGTGGGTATTGTCTGATTCTATTTCTGACTTAAATTCATTTTTCGATTCTGACGTTTCTTAAATAAAGATATAATTTTCAAAAATACAATATTTTGTTTATGCGATTTTATTTAATTATTTCAGATTCATGCGGTCTATGGAACGTATCTATAGTAATAATATGGGACTAGTGCCCTTTTTTATGCGATTTTATTACATTATTTCAGATTTATGCGGTTTTAGCATTTGAAACGTATCTATAGTTTTACTAATATATATAACTAGTAGCTTTTTTTATGCTGTTTTTTTTATGCTGTTTCTTGCGGAACGTATCTACCGCATAAAAACAGAACCTACTGTACCTGTATTTTATTACACTACAAGACAGCTGAATATCATATAAGATTCAAATTATCATCATCACTGTCCTCATCCAACTACACATTTTCGTTCTAGTTTCCCCTTACCAATAGCAATTCTTATAACTGAAAAATATATCTACTATGCTCTAAAGGCAAGAAAACTAATCATTTTTATTCGTACAGTGTAATAACTGCTGACAACTAAACTCCTCATTGTTGTCAGCACAAACTTCTCAGCATCATACTTCTCATTTTTGTTATCAAAAAGTAATCGGCACTGATGGGCCAAACTACTCATTTTCGTTATGAAAAAGTAATCAGACTGATGACAGAAACTTCTCATTTTCGTTATCATTAGAGATTTAGAAATATATAAAATCTATATATATAAAATTTCAGCGGTTTTTCGCATTGTGATGAACTTTACGGAGAATGGCTCAACCGATTTTAATCAAACTTTGCCACATTGAAGAGACACATGTGGAGAAGGTTTGTAACTATGTTTGGTTAAAATCTCCTTTACTTCTTCGTCAACACACAGTATACACGAGGCAGAGTTCTTTTTACGCGTGTGGTTGTTATTGTAAACGGTTGCATGGAGCGTACATTTTACTCACATATGTACAAGTTAACGCAGCAGTATTTATGCCTAATTTTTCATTCCATTACATACATTTCAATGGAATGCAAACATACATACATATACATATATTCATACAGCAGTGGCTGCACGCCTGCATTCGCACAGAATAGAAACATACAAATTAGCAGGCACAGCTGTAGCTGATCGCCTGCAATAATTAATCGTAACACAATGCTGCTGTGACTAACTTAACACTTTGCCTAAATACTTCTTCTTTACACCCACACTTCGGGATAACCGAAGCAAAACCTTAGCCTGAACCTGAACAGGTCGTCGCTAAAAAAGTACTTAAGCATGGCCGTTTTCTTAGGTTAACCAAAGGTTATCAGTAATAGTGCATAGTGAAAGTAAGTGTTAAAACTAACAAGAAAGTGTTTTATTTGGTAAAGTGTTCAAGTGAAGCAGTTTCCAGGCATCAACCAAAGAGATAAAAAAAGTGCGTCAGAAATATTTAAGAGAAGAGATTGTTTTCACATTTTCCAACGATATTTTCACGAAAAATTTACAAAATGTATATTAATTTTGCAAATGATTGATAACAAGTGAAACAGTGAATAAATGGTGTGAAAAATACACACAACAGAAATCGGCAAAAATAATTAATATTTTAGAAGTTTTTACTTAAGATATTTAAGAAAAGAGATTGTTTTTACACTTTCCGTAGATATTTTCAAGAAAAATTTCAAAAATATATATTATTTTTGCTGATCATTTCCCATTTCTGTTCTGTGTAATTTTCATTTCAACGCGTGCTCACAGTTCAATTATATTTTTAAAAGATGGCGCTAACAGTATGTTAATTCGAATTCCAGTTTAAAAACAAGAAAAGTAGCAATCAAGAGCTCAGAGTGACATAAAGAAGACCACTTTGATTCGGTAAAAGAAATGCCAAGAGGACGTAATACACGTCACAATAGAAATGTGCAAAATCACAAACAAAATGAAAGTGAGGAAAATCATGCTGATAGATTAAGTCAACAAAGAGATCGTACTAGGTCACGTTCTCAAAATCGGCCAATAAATATCAATTCTGTAAATTTGAATGGTGCAGCATTTCAATATAATCCACATCTTGATTATTTTGATTTATTACACACACACAATGTTTTGGTGCAAAGTTTTAAAACAACAATCGGAAGATTGTCATCTGATAATCATAAAATTAAAATTGATGCAAATAAAACGCCCGCCGGCGAACATCGTGGAAGATACAATCAACCAACTTCAAGCAACGAGGTTGCAATTGTTATATCTGGAGATGAATTTCAACCAAGAGATATTGTTTTGCAAAGAAGAAATGATACACTGCAACGTGTTAATGAAACGCATCGAACATGCATTACAATATCCTCTTATGTTCTGTCGTGGTGAAGATGGTTATTCGATTGATATAAAACAAATAAATCCAGCAAATGGTCAAGAAACAAATAAAACTGTAAGCGCAATGAATTATTATGCATACAGAATCATGATAAGAGAAAATCAAGAGAATCACATTTTAAAATGTCGTAAACTATTTCATCAGTATATTGTTGACATGTATTCGAAAATAGAAACAGAACGATTGAATTACATTAGATTCAACCAAAGAAAATTGCGCTGTGACGAATATATACATTTACGAGATGCAATTAACAACGATACCAACGTTAATAACATTGGTCAAATGGTAATATTACCTTCATCGTATACAGGCAGTCCAAGGCATATGCATGAATACGCCCAAGATGCAATGTGATATGTCAGAAATTATGGTCGACCCGACTTATTCATAACTTTCACATGCAATCCGAAATGTGATGATATTAAGAATCATTTATATACAGGGCAATCAGCTACTGATAGGCATGACATTACTGCAAGAGTGTTTAGACGAAAGCTGCAGTCTCTAATGGATTTCATTGTAAAACATAAGTAAAGAATGGCAAAAAAGAGGCTTGCCTCATGCGCATATTTTGATTTGGTTAAAACAAAAACTAACCAGAGATAAAATTAATCATATTATATGTGCTGAAGTTCCAGATATAAATGAAGATCCAGAATTACATACTACTGTAAACAAAAACATGATTCATGGACCGTGTGGTACGTTAAATCAAAATTCTCCATGTATGGTTGATGGTAAATGTTCAAAAAACTACCCAAGGCAATTAATTGCTGAAACAATGACTGGAAATGATGGATATCCATTGTACCGTAAAAGATCACCAGAAGATAATGGAAAAACAGTCACTGTGAAAATAAATAATCACTGTGAAAATAAATAATCACCTGTAGATGGATATCCAGGTGTTCATTTGGGTGATGCAATCGGACGACTTTACACTGTGCATCCAAGTAAAGTGGAATGTTTCTATTTACGTTTACTCTTAGTTGATATTCCCTACCCAAGATCATTCGAAAGTTTGAAACGAGTTAATGGTCATCTTTGTTGTACTTATGAGCAAGCATGCAAAGAATAGAATTTGCTTGAAAATGATAATCAGTGGGATGCAACTCTTATGGATGCATGTGCAACAACTTCTCCACACCAAATAAGAACACTATTTGCCATCATTATTGCTACATGTTTCCCAGCAAACCCAAAAGAATTGTGGAGTAGTTACCAAGAATACATGACAGAAGATATCCTACATCAAGTACGTCGCATTACTGCAAATCCAAATTTGAATTATACAGATGAATTATATAATGAGGCATTAATTAAAATCGAAGACTTTTGCCTGATGATTGCAAATAAAACTCTGAGTGAGTTAGGTATGATCGCACCAAATCGACCGATGCATGATGCATACAATGCAGAATTAAGACGTGAAAAAGAATATGATCGAAATGATCTGAACACATTTGTAACAACAAACCTACCAAAATTAAACACAGAACAAAGGCAGGCATATGACACAATTATAGACAATGTTGCAAATGAAAGAGGAGGAATATTCTTCTTAGATGCACCAGGTGGGACTGGAAAAACGTTTTTGTTGTCGTTAATTTTGGCCACCATTCGATCACAGAATAATATTGCATTGGCTTTAGCATCATCTGGAATAGCGGCAACTTTATTGGACGGCGGTCGCACTGCACATTCTGCATTAAAGTTACCATTAAATATGCAAGTAAATGAAGAACCAACTTGCCACATTTCTAAAAATTCTGAAATGGGAAAGGTTTTACAAACATGTAAAATTATTGTATGGGATGAATGTACGATGGCTCATAAAAAATCTCTGGAAGCCTTAAATAGAACACTGAAAGATTTTCGAAATAACACAAACATATTTGGTGGTGCACTAATTCTATTGGCCGGTGATTTTCGACAAATCAACAGCAGCTGATGAATTGAGAGTGTGCCTTAAATCTTCTAATCTGTGGAGATATGTTCAAAAACTCACATTAACTACTAATGTTCGTGTGCAGTTACAGAATGATCCAACAGCTGCTGAATTTTCCGAGCATTTGTTGCAAATTGGAAATGGACGAAAGCCAATTTATAAGAATACAGGTATGATCACACTTCCAACTAATTTTTGTACCGTAACAGAATCAAGAGTACAATTAGTGCAAAATGTATTCCCAAATATTGCACAAAACTATCGAAATCAAGATTGGCTAAGCGAGAGAGCTATATTAGCTGCCAAAAATGTCGATGTCAATGAAATCAATGCCAGTATTTTTACTCAAATTCCAGGTGAAGTTGTCACCTATAAATCAATTGATTCAATCACTAATCCCGACGATGTAGTGAATTATCCAATTGAATTTTTGAATTCACTTAATTTGCCGCAGTGATCATTATGTTGCGAAATATCAATCAGCCGAAACTATGCAATGGGACAAGATTAGCAGTGAAACGGACAATGAACAATGTAATTGAAGCAACAATTTTAAAAGGCAAATTTAAAGGTGAAGATGTTTTGATTCCGCGCATTCCAATGATTTCAACAGATTTGCCTTTTGATTTTAAGCGACTTCAATTTCCATTCGCCTTGCTTTTGCTATTACAATCAATAAGTCTCAAGGTCAAACACTTCAATTATGTGGAATTGACCTAACTTATCCATGCTCTGGACATGGGCAACTGTATGTAGGACGTTCTCGAGTAGGGAAACCATCGTTACTTTATATTTATACACCGCATGAAAATAAAACCAAAAATTTTGTGTATAAGAAGGTTTTAGAATAAGTTGTTAGTTTACAATCATTAGAGTAAGTCACTAAAATAAATAAAGCATTGTTATTAGAATAAGTTACAAAATAATGGCCGAGCTTGAATTAAATGATGAAACAAGAAAAAAACAAAGAACACTTTTCATTTATATTTTTCTTTCACCCAGCGAAGCGGGTGAGGGTCCGCTAGTTTATTTATATTTTTTTAATTAGAAAACTTTTACATACCAATTCGATGTTTCATCCACGGATATTCGAACTCAAGAATTTCCAAATGTTAGCTAATCATCTACTCATTCGGCTATGACGGCTATACAACAAACATAGCCAAATTTCACACTAGTACTTTTTTCACAGCAGCCATATTATATCGTTAAAATCGTTCAAATTAATCAGTACTGATGACGAAAACTCCTCATTTTCGTTAAAATTAATCAGCACTGACGACAAAAGCTCCTCATTTTCGTTAAAATCGTTAAAATTAATCAACACTGATGACAAAGTCACCTCATTTTCGTTAAAATCGAAAAAAAATTAATCAACGCTAATGACAAAAACTCTTGATTTTCGTTAAATGCGTTAAAAAGTAATCAGACTGATATGACAAAAACTTCTCATTTTCGTTATCATAAAATGTTTTATTTAGAAATATATAAAATTAATTTTTTTTGTTTTCAATAAAAAACTTTTACATACCAGTTCGGTGTTTCATCAACAGAGATTCGAGCTCACGAATTTTAAAATTTTAGCCAAGCAAATTAATTAATATGGCTGCCGGAGAGAAATGAGAGGCAGAGAGTGACATACAATTATAAAAAAAGCATGATGGAAAGAATAATTAAATGGTGCCTATCGTGGTACCGTTACTTTCCTCTCAGCGAATTTGACAATGAGTGACGTCAGTAACTTGACTTAGCATTTTTTTGATTATTTCGTCTCGGAATTTTAAGTTCTTTCTTCATGACATTTTTCTAGCCTGTTCTAATTAATTTTTTAAATAAATGTGTTATGGTTACGTACAATTTAATTTATGAGTTTTAGTTAAGAGAAACTCTTTTGTTAAGAGAACGACTTTTTTCCTATATTTGAGGTTATATAACAAGATAAGGGACTTTTTTGTGAAAATGTCGGTATGGCTATCGCACTTTGCGACAATATAATAGATTTAACTAATAGGAAATATGTTCTAGTGGAAACCGAGCCTGTTTACATTTATCAGGATAGAACTTTCTTGTATCACATATCTAACCTTTCAAAAATACTAGCGCCGTACGAAAGTATAATCATATAATTCAGAGAACCAACCTGAAACTAAAGTTTTAGTGAACAAAATCGAAACTCTGAAAAAGTCAACTCATTCCAAATATTTATAGACCCAAAAGATCATTAATTTTTCTTTGTTCCGTGTTAAAATTCGTCAGATAACGATGACCTTGAAGAAATCAAAACTTCACTTAATATGCTAATATTTAGAAAATAATAATAAGCAAAGAACAATTATTCACAGTTCGAAAGAATACTCGAAACACCTGATCCCAAAACTGTAACCGAAAACATTGTTATAACAGAAGTTTATAATGACCTCATCAATAACAAACACTATAAATTTTGCGAAAACTAATGATTTTTATTCTGGCACATTAAATTTGAAAGATGTGTACGATTTAATAAACCACGAAGAACTAGATCTTAGAATAATTAATATATTAGAATATATATAAAAGAAGCAATTATAACAATATAGAAATATCTTATCCTCCAAACTAAATGTAGCCTATTTAATTTATATCCTTTAGCACATAAGCATGTTAAAATTAATTTAGACCCTAAGATCGCAAAAATATCGAAGAATATCCAAATGTATAACTTATATGAGTAACTTTATTTGTAAGTCGGAACCCTCTGACAATTATACTACAAAAGGATAAATCATCCCATTGCGAAACAATCCATGAAAATAATGCTCCAGTCAGCATCCTAGAGAATGGATAAATTTTTACAGATTACCAGCACACTTGGAACAACATGCATATATCAGCCCCTAAATTAATACACTTTAATGAATCTACAACCATCGATAATATCATATATTACAACCATGAATGACAACTCAGAGAAATCATGCACAATCAACACAGCGAACAACTTGAAGTACTCCGCATCCTTTCCTCAAACTCAATCTACAAATTCACCACTAACTCTCAACATTTTTGATACCTATTGAAGAAAACCCAGTATATTTTACGTTCTTTATCATAATGGGTTTCCTTACTTTAGTAGTCATCACTTATGGTATGGTACATTTCTGGCGATACTATGAAAATAGAAGAATTCTTCACAGGCAAAGACAAATTGACGAACTATACGAAATCGAAATGAACCGTCTTGAACAGAAAGTCGCGCAGCATCATAGCGGGGATGATCCGTTTTAAGAGAGAGGAGAGTTAACGATGTTAGTACAAAGACACATACATATGTATGTATATAAATTTATACACCACATACATATATACACTTCACACATACATGCATGATCATTGTTTACAAACAAAATGCCAATAAACAAGAACCTTACAAGACAGTGCTGAGCACTTTCGACAAAAACTCCAACACATTTACAAGTACAGTAGGTTCTGTTTTTATGCGGCTTTTTTTTATACGGTTTTGAAATAGTGCGGTTTTTTTTTAAATTACAAAATGCATGTCGACCTATCGGGAATTGTACATATAAACAAGATTCTAAACCAGCTAAGCAAAAACTCATCACAGATTACATCAGAAATGCTAACCCTACAAGTATGGAACCGCCTGCATAACTATCTAGATCAGACGTGTACATTTCCTAAAGTGACGAAAGTGATTTTACGCCAAATCCTAAACGAACGCGCAACATGTGGGTATTGTCTGATTCTATTTCTGACTTAAATTCATTTTTCGATTCTGACGTTTCTTAAATAAAGATATAATTTTCAAAAATACAATATTTTGTTTATGCGATTTTGTTTAATTATTTCAGATTCATGCGGTCTATGGAACGTATCTATAGTAATAATATGGGACTAGTGCCCTTTTTTATGCGATTTTATTACATTATTTCAGATTTATGCGGTTTTAGCATTTGAAACGAATCTATAGTTTTACTATATAACTAGTAGCTTTTTTTATGCTGTTTTTTTTATGCTGTTTTTTTTATGCTGTTTCTTGCGGAACGTATCTACCGCATAAAAACAGAACCTACTGTACCTGTATTTTATTACACTACAAGACAGCTGAATATCATATAAGATTCAAATTATCATCATCACTGTCCTCATCCAACTACACATTTTCGTTCTAGTTTCCCCTTACCAATAGCAATTCTTATAACTGAAAAATATATCTACTATGCTCTAAAGGCAAGAAAACTAATCATTTTTATTCGTACAGTGTAATAACTGCTGACAACTAAACTCCTCATTGTTGTCAGCACAAACTTCTCAGCATCATACTTCTCATTTTTGTTATCAAAAAGTAATCGGCACTGATGGGCCAAACTACTCATTTTCGTTATGAAAAAGTAATCAGACTGATGACAAAAACTTCTCATTTTCGTTATCATTAGAGATTTAGAAATATATAAAATCTATATATATAAAATTTCAGCGGTTTTTCGCGTTGTGATGAACTTTACGGAGAATGGCTCAACCGATTTTAATCAAACTTTGCCACATTGAAGAGACACATGTGGAGAAGGTTTGTAACTATGTTTGGTTAAAATCTCCTTTACTTCTTCGTCAACACACAGTATACACGAGGCAGAGTTCTTTTTACGCGTGTGGTTGTTATTGTAAACGGTTGCATGGAGCGTACATTTTACCTACATATGTACAAGTTAACGCAGCAGTATTTATGCCTAATTTTTCATTCCATTACATACATTTCAATGGAATGCAAACATACATACATATACATATATTCATACAGCAGTGGCTGCACGCCTGCATTCGCACAGAATAGAAACATACAAATTAGCAGGCACAGCTGTAGCTGATCGCCTGCAATAATTAATCGTAACACAATGCTGCTGTGACTAACTTAACACTTTGCCTAAATACTTCTTCTTTACACCCACACTTCGGGATAACCGAAGCAAAACCATTAGCCTGAACCTGAACAGGTCGTCGCTAAAAAAGTATTTAAGCATGGCCGTTTTCTTAGGTTAACCAAAGGTTATCAGTAATAGTGCATAGTGAAAGTAAGTGTTAAAACTAACAAGAAAGTGTTTTATTTGGTAAAGTGTTCAAGTGAAGCAGTTTCCAGGCATCAACCAAAGAGATAAAAAAAGTGCGTCAGAAATATTTAAGAGAAGAGATTGTTTTCACATTTTCCAACGATATTTTCACGAAAAATTTACAAAATGTATATTAATTTTGCAAATGATTGATAACAAGTGAAACAGTGAATAAATGGTGTGAAAAATACACACAACAGAAATCGGCAAAAATAATTAATATTTTAGAAGTTTTTACTTAAGATATTTAAGAAAAGATATTGTTTTCACACTTTCCGTAGATATTTTCAAGAAAAATTTCAAAAATATATATTATTTTTGCTGATCATTTCCCATTTCTGTTCTGAGTAATTTTCATTTCAACGCGTGCTCACAGTTCAATTATATTTTTAAAAGATGGCGCTAACAGTATGTTAATTCGAATTCCAGTTTAAAAACAAGAAAAGTAGCAATCAAGAGCTCAGAGTGACATAAAGAAGACCACTTTGATTCGGTAAAAGAAATGCCAAGAGGACGTAATACACGTCACAATAGAAATGTGCAAAATCACAAACAAAATGAAAGTGAGGAAAATCATGCTGATAAATTAAGTCAACAAAGAGATCATACTAGGTCACGTTCTCAAAATCGGCCAATAAATATCAATTCTGTAAATTTGAATGGTGCAGCATTTCAATATAATCCACATCTTGATTATTTTGATTTATTACACACACACAATGTTTTGGTGCAAAGTTTTAAAACAACAATCGGAAGATTGTCATCTGATAATCATAAAATTAAAATTGATGCAAATAAAACGCCCGCCGGCGAACATCGTGGAAGATACAATCAACCAACTTCAAGCAACGAAGTTGCAATTGTTATATCTGGAGATGAATTTCAACCAAGAGATATTGGGCCTTATGCATAATAAGTGAGCATTTGCTCGAGTAGAGTCTGGCGAGATCTATCTCAAGTAGGTGAGTTCGAGCAAGCCGACTGAGCTCGTGCTCAATTTGGTATGCATAAAAATGAGATAGAGCAAATACCTTGAACTCGAGTTAGCTGAGATCAAACCGCTTGTTTGATTAGTTGCAAAAATGGGTTCAGATAGTGAAAGTATAAGTGAAAATTTACATTTTGATGCTAATGAGAATTTATCAATTTTCATAGTTGGATACTTAAAAAAATATAAGACTTTATTAGAAAAAAGCCAGCTCCCCGGTGTAAAAAATAAAAAAAAGAAATAATTAGAAAACTTTGTGGCGAATATAAAGAAAAAACTGGTGGGAAATAAGCGAAAAAAATGTAATGAAGAAAATTGCTAATATGAAGTGCCGAGTAAAGTCAAAAAGTGACAAAAATAAAACGGGAAACCAAAAAATTTATTTAAAAAAATGGGAACATGAATTATTTGAATTACTTTCTGCTGAATCGGATCCAGCTATCGGAAAAGTTACCAGTAAGCCTGCCGTTATAATGCGTGGCTTTTTTTGGTGATAATAAATTGTTTTTGTTTTTTTATTTTACTTTTTCCACTGGAGGCAATTTTTCGGTAGGCTAGCATTAACGCCGAGTTCCAGCAGCAACTTACAGAGTGCTGTGGGCATTAATAATGACAGCTTCACCAGCAGCGCGGCAGTACAGAACACACCCGTAGATATCCCATCTGTGCCACTACAACAAACATCAAAAAGAAAGCTTAATGATATTCGGATAGGAAACAAAAAGTTTAAACTTTCAACAATTGCAAAGACTTGTTTTGTTGAAGCAAATTAAAGTTCTTTCATTGAAATTAAAAGTTTTAGAAGATCGGGTTGCAGAAAAGGAGCTAAATTTGGTCGAATATTAAAACATAAAACTCATTATACTTATTTTTACTGAATATCTGTTGTTTTTTTTAACTAACACTAAAACTTAAAAGTAACATAACAACTACGACCCAATTCCATTTTGGAAGCCCGGATCGGCCCAAAACCTTCAAAATATACACATCTTTTCCCTGTTGGGAATCCCGCCACCCTTTCTTTCACTACTTTCACCAAGGAAATAGTTTGTCAGCCAGTCTACGTGCTCAAAATTAAACCGGTACATCTTTTTATATTCACTTTGAATAGCGGTTTTTCTTGATTTATAAGTTTTTTTTGTCTAAGAGGAACAATATATTCGGCCATCTTCATACTTGTAAACACGCGAGTCAACTAAAAGGCAGTCTCACCTTTTTGTGAGATCGATCTCAAAAAAGTGAGCAACTTCTTGCTGTTATGCATACCAAAGTGAGCTCTAACTCACGAACATTTTATGGCTTGAGTTCAAACTCGACATGTGAGATCTATCTCACGCACCGAGTAAAAGCAAGCGAGTTCAACAATTTTTATGCATACCAAACCTACCTTTTACTCCAAAACTCGAGTCTGAGCAAATGCTCGCTTATTATGCATAAGGCCCATTGTTTTGCAAAGAAGAAATGATACACTGCAACGTGTTAATGAAACGCATCGAACATGCATTACAATATCCTCTTATGTTCTGTCGTGGTGAAGATGGTTATTCGATTGATATAAAACAAATAAATCCAGCAAATGGTCAAGAAACAAATAAAACTGTAAGCGCAATGAATTATTATGCATACAGAATCATGATAAGAGAAAATCAAGAGAATCACATTTTAAAATGTCGTAAATTATTTCATCAGTATATTGTTGACATGTATTCGAAAATAGAAACAGAACGATTGAATTACATTAGATTCAACCAAAGAAAATTGCGCTGTGACGAATATATACATTTACGAGATGCAATTAACAACGATACCAACGTTAATAACATTGGTCAAATGGTAATATTACCTTCATCGTATACAGGCAGTCTAAGGCATATGCATGAATACGCCCAAGATGCAATGTGCTATGTCAGAAATTATGGTCGACCCGACTTATTCATAACTTTCACATGCAATTCGAAATGGGATGATATTAAGAATCATTTATATACAGGGCAATCAGCTACTGATAGGCATGACATTACTGCAAGAGTGTTTAGACGAAAGCTGCAGTCTCTAATGGATTTCATTGTAAAACATAAGTAAAGAATGGCAAAAAAGAGGCTTGCCTCATGCGCATATTTTGATTTGGTTAAAACAAAAACTAACCAGAGATAAAATTAATCATATTATATGTGCTGAAGTTCCAGATATAAATGAAGATCCAGAATTACATACTACTGTAAACAAAAACATGATTCATGGACCGTGTGGTACGTTAAATCAAAATTCTCCATGTATGGTTGATGGTAAATGTTCAAAAAACTACCCAAGGCAATTAATTGCTGAAACAATGACTGGAAATGATGGATATCCATTGTACCGTAAAAGATCACCAGAAGATAATGGAAAAACAGTCACTGTGAAAATAAATAATCACTGTGAAAATAAATAATCACCTGTAGATGGATATCCAGGTGTTCATTTGGGTGATGCAATCGGACGACTTTACACTGTGCATCCAAGTAAAGTGGAATGTTTCTATTTACGTTTACTCTTAGTTGATATTCCCTACCCAAGATCATTCGAAAGTTTGAAACGAGTTAATGGTCATCTTTGTTGTACTTATGAGCAAGCATGCAAAGAATAGAATTTGCTTGAAAATGATAATCAGTGGGATGCAACTCTTATGGATGCATGTGCAACAACTTCTCCACACCAAATAAGAACACTATTTGCCATCATTATTGCTACATGTTTCCCAGCAAACCCAAAAGAATTGTGGAGTAGTTACCAAGAATACATGACAGAAGATATCCTACATCAAGTACGTCGCATTACTGCAAATCCAAATTTGAATTATACAGATGAATTATATAATGAGGCATTAATTAAAATCGAAGACTTTTGCCTGATGATTGCAAATAAAACTCTGAGTGAGTTAGGTATGATCGCACCAAATCGACCGATGCATGATGCATACAATGCAGAATTAAGACGTGAAAAAGAATATGATCGAAATGATCTGAACACATTTGTAACAACAAACCTACCAAAATTAAACACAGAACAAAGGCAGGCATATGACACAATTATAGACAATGTTGCAAATGAAAGAGGAGGAATATTCTTCTTAGATGCAACAGGTGGGACTGGAAAAACGTTTTTGTTGTCGTTAATTTTGGCCACCATTCGATCACAGAATAATATTGCATTGGCTTTAGCATCATCTGGAATAGCGGCAACTTTATTGGACGGCGGTCGCACTGCACATTCTGCATTAAAGTTACCATTAAATATGCAAGTAAATGAAGAACCAACTTGCCACATTTCTAAAAATTCTGAAATGGGAAAGGTTTTACAAACATGTAAAATTATTGTATGGGATGAATGTACGATGGCTCATAAAAAATCTCTAAAAAATCTGAAAGATTTTCGAAATAACACAAACATATTTGGTGGTGCACTAATTCTATTGGCCGGTGATTTTCGACAAATCAACAGCAGCTGATGAATTGAGAGCGTGCCTTAAATCTTCTAATCTGTGGAGATATGTTCAAAAACTCACATTAACTACTAATGTTCGTGTGCAGTTACAGAATGATCCAACAGCTGCTGAATTTTCCGAGCATTTGTTGCAAATTGGAAATGGACGAAAGCCAATTTATAAGAATACAGGTATGATCACACTTCCAACTAATTTTTGTACCGTAACAGAATCAAGAGTACAATTAGTGCAAAATGTATTCCCAAATATTGCACAAAACTATCGAAATCAAGATTGGCTAAGCGAGAGAGCTATATTAGCTGCCAAAAATGTCGATGTCAATGAAATCAATGCCAGTATTTTTACTCAAATTCCAGGTGAAGTTGTCACCTATAAATCAATTGATTCAATCACTAATCCCGACGATGTAGTGAATTATCCAATTGAATTTTTGAATTCACTTAATTTGCCGCAGTGATCATTATGTTGCGAAATATCAATCAGCCGAAACTATGCAATGGGACAAGATTAGCAGTGAAACGGACAATGAACAATGTAATTGAAGCAACAATTTTGAAAGGCAAATTTAAAGGTGAAGATGTTTTGATTCCGCGCATTCCAATGATTTCAACAGATTTGCCTTTTGATTTTAAGCGACTTCAATTTCCATTCGCCTTGCTTTTGCTATTACAATCAATAAGTCTCAAGGTCAAACACTTCAATTATGTGGAATTGACCTAACTTATCCATGCTCTGGACATGGGCAACTGTATGTAGGACGTTCTCGAGTAGGGAAACCATCGTTACTTTATATTTATACACCGCATGAAAATAAAACCAAAAATTTTGTGTATAAGAAGGTTTTAGAATAAGTTGTTAGTTTACAATCATTAGAGTAAGTCACTAAAATAAATAAAACATTGTTATTAGAATAAGTTACAAAATAATGGCCGAGCTTGAATTAAATGATGAAACAAGAAAAAAACAAAGAACACTTTTCATTTATATTTTTCTTTCACCCAGCGAAGCGGGTGAGGGTCCGCTAGTTTATTTATATTTTTTTAATTAGAAAACTTTTACATACCAATTCGATGTTTCATCCACGGATATTCGAACTCAAGAATTTCCAAATGTTAGCTAATCATCTACTCATTCGGCTATGACGGCTATACAACAAACATAGCCAAATTTCACACTAGTACTTTTTTCACAGCAGCCATATTATATCGTTAAAATCGTTCAAATTAATCAGTACTGATGACGAAAACTCCTCATTTTCGTTAAAATTAATCAGCACTGACGACAAAAGCTCCTCATTTTCGTTAAAATCGTTAAAATTAATCAACACTGATGACAAAGTCACCTCATTTTCGTTAAAATCGAAAAAAAATTAATCAACACTAATGACAAAAACTCTTGATTTTCGTTAAATGCGTTAAAAAGTAATCAGACTGATATGACAAAAACTTCTCATTTTCGTTATCATAAAATGTTTTATTTAGAAATATATAAAATTAATTTTTTTTGTTTTCAATAAAAAACTTTTACATACCAGTTCGGTGTTTCATCAACAGAGATTCGAGCTCACGAATTTTGAAATTTTAGCCAAGCAAATTAATTAATATGGCTGCCGGAGAGAAATGAGAGGCAGAGAGTGACATACAATTATAAAAAAAGCATGATGGAAAGAATAATTAAATGGTGCCTATCGTGGTACCGTTACTTTCCTCTCAGCGAATTTGACAATGAGTGACGTCAGTAACTTGACTTAGCATTTTTTTGATTATTTCGTCTCGGAATTTTAAGTTCTTTCTTCATGACATTTTTCTAGCCTGTTCTAATTAATTTTTTAAATAAATGTGTTATGGTTACGTACAATTTAATTTATGAGTTTTAGTTAAGAGAAACTCTTTTGTTAAGAGAACGACTTTTTTCCTATATTTGAGGTTATATAACAAGATAAGGGACTTTTTTGTGAAAATGTCGGTATGGCTATCGCACTTTGCGACAATATAATAGATTTAACTAATAGGAAATATGTTCTAGTGGAAACCGACCCTGTTTACATTTATCAGGATAGAACTTTCTTGTATCACATATCTAACCTTTCAAAAATACTAGCGCCGTACGAAAGTATAATCATATAATTCAGAGAACCAACCTGAAACTAAAGTTTTAGTGAACAAAATCGAAACTCTGAAAAAGTCAACTCATTCCAAATATTTATAGACCCAAAAGATCATTAATTTTTCTTTGTTCCGTGTTAAAATTCGTCAGATAACGATGACCTTGAAGAAATCAAAACTTCACTTAATATGCTAATATTTAGAAAATAATAATAAGCAAAGAACAATTATTCACAGTTCGAAAGAATACTCGAAACACCTGATCCCAAAACTGTAACCGAAAACATTGTTATAACAGAAGTTTATAATGACCTCATCAATAACAAACACTATAAATTTTGCGAAAACTAATGATTTTTATTCTGGCACATTAAATTTGAAAGATGTGTACGATTTAATAAACCACGAAGAACTAGATCTTAGAATAATTAATATATTAGAATATATATAAAAGAAGCAATTATAACAATATAGAAATATCTTATCCTCCAAACTAAATGTAGCCTATTTAATTTATATCCTTTAGCACATAAGCATGTTAAAATTAATTTAGACCCTAAGATCGCAAAAATATCGAAGAATATCCAAATGTATAACTTATATGAGTAACTTTATTTGTAAGTCGGAACCCTCTGACAATTATACTACAAAAGGGTAAGTCATCCCATTGCGAAACAATCCATGAAAATAATGCTCCAGTCAGCATCCTAGAGAATGGATAAATTTTTACAGATTACCAGCACACTTGGAACAACATGCATATATCAGCCCCTAAATTAATACACTTTAATGAATCTACAACCATCGATAATATCATATATTACAACCATGAATGACAACTCAGAGAAATCATGCACAATCAACACAGCGAACAACTTGAAGTACTCCGCATCCTTTCCTCAAACTCAATCTACAAATTCACCACTAACTCTCAACATTTTTGATACCTATTGAAGAAAACCCAGTATATTTTACGTTCTTTATCATAATGGGTTTCCTTACTTTAGTAGTCATCACTTATGGTATGGTACATTTCTGGCGATACTATGAAAATAGAAGAATTCTTCACAGGCAAAGACAAATTGACGAACTATACGAAATCGAAATGAACCGTCTTGAACAGAAAGTCGCAGCAGCATCATAGCGGGGATGATCCGTTTTAAGAGAGAGGAGAGTTAACGATGTTAGTACAAAGACACATATGTATGTATATAAATTTATACACCACATACATATATACACTTCACACATACATGCATGATCATTGTTTACAAACAAAATGCCAATAAACAAGAACCTTACAAGACAGTGCTGAGCACTTTCGACAAAAACTCCAACACATTTACAAGTACAGTAGGTTCTGTTTTTATGCGGCTTTTTTTTATACGGTTTTGAAATAGTGCGGTTTTTTTTAAATTACAAAATGCATGTCGACCTATCGGGAATTGTACATATAAACAAGATTCTAAACCAGCTAAGCAAAAACTCATCACAGATTACATCAGAAATGCTAACCCTACAAGTATGGAACCGCCTGCATAACTATCTAGATCAGACGTGTACATTTCCTAAAGTGACGAAAGTGATTTTACGCCAAATCCTAAACGAACGCGCAACATGTGGGTATTGTCTGATTCTATTTCTGACTTAAATTCATTTTTCGATTCTGACGTTTCTTAAATAAAGATATAATTTTCAAAAATACAATATTTTGTTTATGCGATTTTGTTTAATTATTTCAGATTCATGCGGTCTATGGAACGTATCTATAGTAATAATATGGGACTAGTGCCCTTTTTTATGCGATTTTATTACATTATTTCAGATTTATGCGGTTTTAGCATTTGAAACGAATCTATAGTTTTACTATATAACTAGTAGCTTTTTTTATGCTGTTTTTTTTATGCTGTTTCTTGCGGAACGTATCTACCGCATAAAAACAGAACCTACTGTACCTGTATTTTATTACACTACAAGACAGCTGAATATCATATAAGATTCAAATTATCATCATCACTGTCCTCATCCAACTACACATTTTCGTTCTAGTTTCCCCTTACCAATAGCAATTCTTATAACTGAAAAATATATCTACTATACTCTAAAGGCAAGAAAACTAATCATTTTTATTCGTACAGTGTAATAACTGCTGACAACTAAACTCCTCACTGTTGTCAGCACAAACTTCTCAGCATCATACTTCTCATTTTTGTTATCAAAAAGTAATCGGCACTGATGGGCCAAACTACTCATTTTCGTTATGAAAAAGTAATCAGACTGATGACAACAACTTCTCATTTTCGTTATCATTAGAGATTTAGAAATATATAAAATCTATATATATAAAATTTCAGCGGTTTTTCGCGTTGTGATGAACTTTACGGAGAATGGCTCAACCGATTTTAATCAAACTTTGCCACATTGAAGAGACACATGTGGAGAAGGTTTGTAACTATGTTTGGTTAAAATCTCCTTTACTTCTTCGTCAACACACAGTATACACGAGGCAGAGTTCTTTTTACGCGTGTGGTTGTTATTGTAAACGGTTGCATGGAGCGTACATTTTACCTACATATGTACAAGTTAACGCAGCAGTATTTATGCCTAATTTTTCATTCCATTACATACATTTCAATGGAATGCAAACATACATACATATACATATATTCATACAGCAGTGGCTGCACGCCTGCATTCGCACAGAATAGAAACATACAAATTAGCAGGCACAGCTGTAGCTGATCGCCTGCAATAATTAATCGTAACACAATGCTGCTGTGACTAACTTAACACTTTGCCTAAATACTTCTTCTTTACACCCACACTTCGGGATAACCGAAGCAAAACCATTAGCCTGAACCTGAACAGGTCGTCGCTAAAAAAATACTTAAGCATGGCCGTTTTCTTAGGTTAACCAAAGGTTATCAGTAATAGTGCATAGTGAAAGTAAGTGTTAAAACTAACAAGAAAGTGTTTTATTTGGTAAAGTGTTCAAGTGAAGCAGTTTCCAGGCATCAACCAAAGAGATAAAAAAAGTGCGTCAGAAATATTTAAGAGAAGAGATTGTTTTCACATTTTCCAACGATATTTTCACGAAAAATTTACAAAATGTATATTAATTTTGCAAATGATTGATAACAAGTGAAACAGTGAATAAATGGTGTGAAAAATACACACAACAGAAATCGGCAAAAATAATTAATATTTTAGAAGTTTTTACTTAAGATATTTAAGAAAAGAGATTGTTTTCACACTTTCCGTAGATATTTTCAAGAAAAATTTCAAAAATATATATTATTTTTGCTGATCATTTCCCATTTCTGTTCTGTGTAATTTTCATTTCAACGCGTGCTCACAGTTCAATTATATTTTTAAAAGATGGCGCTAACAGTATGTTAATTCGAATTCCAGTTTAAAAACAAGAAAAGTAGCAATCAAGAGCTCAGAGTGACATAAAGAAGACCACTTTGATTCGGTAAAAGAAATGCCAAGAGGACGTAATACACGTCACAATAGAAATGTGCAAAATCACAAACAAAATGAAAGTGAGGAAAATCATGCTGATAAATTAAGTCAACAAAGAGATCATACTAGGTCACGTTCTCAAAATCGGCCAATAAATATCAATTCTGTAAATTTGAATGGTGCAGCATTTCAATATAATCCACATCTTGATTATTTTGATTTATTACACACACACACAATGTTTTGGTGCAAAGTTTTAAAACAACAATCGGAAGATTGTCATCTGATAATCATAAAATTAAAATTGATGCAAATAAAACGCCCGCCGGCGAACATCGTGGAAGATACAATCAACCAACTTCATGCAACGAAGTTGCAATTGTTATATCTGGAGATGAATTTCAACCAAGAGATATTGGGCCTTATGCATAATAAGTGAGCATTTGCTCGAGTAGAGTCTGGCGAGATCTATCTCAAGTAGGTGAGTTCGAGCAAACCGACTGAGCTCGTGCTCAATTTGGTATGCATAAAAATGAGATAGAGCAAATACCTTGAACTCGAGTTAGCTGAGATCAAACCGCTTGTTTGATTAGTTGCAAAAATGGGTTCAGATAGTGAAAGTATAAGTGAAAATTTACATTTTGATGCTAATGAGAATTTATCAATTTTCATAGTTGGATACTTAAAAAAATATAAGACTTTATTAGAAAAAAGCCAACTTCCCGGTGTAAAAAATAAAACAAAGAAATAATTAGAAAACTTTGTGGCGAATATAAAGAAAAAACTGGTGGGAAATAAGCGAAAAAAATGTAATGAAGAAAATTGCTAATATGAAGTGCCGAGTAAAGTCAAAAAGTGACAAAAATAAAACGGGAAACCAAAAAATTTATTTAAAAAAATGGGAACATGAATTATTTGAATTACTTTCTGCTGAATCGGATCCAGCTATCGGAAAAGTTACCAGTAAGCCTGCCGTTATAATGCGTGGCTTTTTTTGGTGATAATAAATTGTTTTTGTTTTTTTATTTTACTTTTTCCACTGGAGGCAATTTTTCGGTAGGCTAGCATTAACGCCGAGTTCCAGCAGCAACTTACAGAGTGCTATGGGCATTAATAATGACAGCTTCACCAGCAGCGCGGCAGTACAGAACACACCCGTAGATATCCCATCTGTGCCACTACAACAAACATCAAAAAGAAAGCTAAATGATATTCGGATAGGAAACAAAAAGTTTAAACTTTCAACAATTGCAAAGACTTGTTTTGTTGAAGCAAATTAAAGTTCTTTCATTGAAATTAAAAGTTTTAGAAGATCGGGTTGCAGAAAAGGAGCTAAATTTGGTCGAATATTAAAACATAAAACTCATTATACTTATTTTTACTGAATATCTGTTGTTTTTTTTAACTAACACTAAAACTTAAAAGTAACATAACAACTACGACCCAATTCCATTTTGGAAGCCCGGATCGGCCCAAAACCTTCAAAATATACACATCTTTTCCCTGTTGGGAATCCCGCCACCCTTTCTTTCACTACTTTCACCAAGGAAATAGTTTGTCAGCCAGTCTACGTGCTCAAAATTAAACCGGTACATCTTTTTATATTCACTTTGAATAGCGGTTTTTCTTGATTTATAAGTTTTTTTTGTCTAAGAGGAACAATATATTCGGCCATCTTCATACTTGTAAACACGCGAGTCAACTAAAAGGCAGTCTCACCTTTTTGTGAGATCGATCTCAAAAAAGTGAGCAACTTCTTGCTGTTATGCATACCAAAGTGAGCTCTAACTCACGAACATTTTATGGCTTGAGTTCAAACTCGACATGTGAGATCTATCTCACGCACCGAGTAAAAGCAAGCGAGTTCAACAATTTTTATGCATACCAAACCTACCTTTTACTCCAAAACTCGAGTCTGAGCAAATGCTCGCTTATTATGCATAAGGCCCATTGTTTTGCAAAGAAGAAATGATACACTGCAACGTGTTAATGAAACGCATCGAACATGCATTACAATATCCTCTTATGTTCTGTCGTGGTGAAGATGGTTATTCGATTGATATAAAACAAATAAATCCAGCAAATGGTCAAGAAACAAATAAAACTGTAAGCGCAATGAATTATTATGCATACAGAATCATGATAAGAGAAAATCAAGAGAATCACATTTTAAAATGTCGTAAATTATTTCATCAGTATATTGTTGACATGTATTCGAAAATAGAAACAGAACGATTGAATTACATTAGATTCAACCAAAGAAAATTGCGCTGTGACGAATATATACATTTACGAGATGCAATTAACAACGATACCAACGTTAATAACATTGGTCAAATGGTAATATTACCTTCATCGTATACAGGCAGTCCAAGGCATATGCATGAATACGCCCAAGATGCAATGTGCTATGTCAGAAATTATGGTCGACCCGACTTATTCATAACTTTCACATGCAATTCGAAATGGGATGATATTAAGAATCATTTATATACAGGGCAATCAGCTACTGATAGGCATGACATTACTGCAAGAGTGTTTAGACGAAAGCTGCAGTCTCTAATGGATTTCATTGTAAAACATAAGTAAAGAATGGCAAAAAAGAGGCTTGCCTCATGCGCATATTTTGATTTGGTTAAAACAAAAACTAACCAGAGATAAAATTAATCATATTATATGTGCTGAAGTTCCAGATATAAATGAAGATCCAGGATTACATACTACTGTAAACAAAAACATGATTCATGGACCGTGTGGTACGTTAAATCAAAATTCTCCATGTATGGTTGATGGTAAATGTTCAAAAAACTACCCAAGGCAATTAATTGCTGAAACAATGACTGGAAATGATGGATATCCATTGTACCGTAAAAGATCACCAGAAGATAATGGAAAAACAGTCACTGTGAAAATAAATAATCACTGTGAAAATAAATAATCACCTGTAGATGGATATCCAGGTGTTCATTTGGGTGATGCAATCGGACGACTTTACACTGTGCATCCAAGTAAAGTGGAATGTTTCTATTTACGTTTACTCTTAGTTGATATTCCCTACCCAAGATCATTCGAAAGTTTGAAACGAGTTAATGGTCATTTTTGTTGTACTTATGAGCAAGCATGCAAAGAATAGAATTTGCGTGAAAATGATAATCAGTGGGATGCAACTCTTATGGATGCATGCGCAACAACTTCTCCACACCAAATAAGAACACTATTTGCCATCATTATTGCCAAATTTGAATTATACAGATGAATTATATAATGAGGCATTAATTAAAATCGAAGACTTTTGCCTGATGATTGCAAATAAAACTCTGAGTGAGTTAGGTATGATCGCACCAAATCGACCGATGCATGATGCATACAATGCAGAATTAAGACGTGAAAAAGAATATGATCGAAATGATCTGAACACATTTGTAACAACAAACCTACCAAAATTAAACACAGAACAAAGGCAGGCATATGACACAATTATAGACAATGTTGCAAATGGAAGAGGAGGAATATTCTTCTTAGATGCACCAGGTGGGACTGGAAAAACGTTTTTGTTGACGTTAATTTTGGCCACCATTCGATCACAGAATAATATTGCATTAGCTTTAGCATCATCTGGAATAGCGGCAACTTTATTGGACGGCGGTCGCACTGCACATTCTGCATTAAAGTTACCATTAAATATGCAAGTAAATGAAGAACCAACTTGCCACATTTCTAAAAATTCTGAAATGGGAAAGGTTTTACAAACATGTAAAATTATTGTATGGGATGAATGTACGATGGCTCATAAAAAATCTCTGGAAGCCTTAA
This sequence comes from Anastrepha ludens, assembly GCF_028408465.1. Lineage (NCBI taxonomy): Eukaryota > Metazoa > Arthropoda > Insecta > Diptera > Tephritidae > Anastrepha > Anastrepha ludens. The sequence continues at coordinate 27,486,877 of NC_071503.1, forward strand.
ATAGAACACTGAAAGATTTTCGAAATAACACAAACATATTTGGTGGTGCACTAATTCTATTGGCCGGTGATTTTCGACAAATCAACAGCAGCTGATGAATTGAGAGCGTGCCTTAAATCTTCTAATCTGTGGAGATATGTTCAAAAACTCACATTAACTACTAATGTTCGTGTGCAGTTACAGAATGATCCAACAGCTGCTGAATTTTCCGAGCATTTGTTGCAAATTGGAAATGGACGAAAGCCAATTTATAAGAATACAGGTATGATCACACTTCCAACTAATTTTTGTACCGTAACAGAATCAAGAGTACAATTAGTGCAAAATGTATTCCCAAATATTGCACAAAACTATCGAAATCAAGATTGGCTAAGCGAGAGAGCTATATTAGCTGCCAAAAATGTCGATGTCAATGAAATCAATGCCAGTATTTTTACTCAAATTCCAGGTGAAGTTGTCACCTATAAATCAATTGATTCAATCACTAATCCCGACGATGTAGTGAATTATCCAATTGAATTTTTGAATTCACTTAATTTGCCGCAGTGATCATTATGTTGCGAAATATCAATCAGCCGAAACTATGCAATGGGACAAGATTAGCAGTGAAACGGACAATGAACAATGTAATTGAAGCAACAATTTTGAAAGGCAAATTTAAAGGTGAAGATGTTTTGATTCCGCGCATTCCAATGATTTCAACAGATTTGCCTTTTGATTTTAAGCGACTTCAATTTCCATTCGCCTTGCTTTTGCTATTACAATCAATAAGTCTCAAGGTCAAACACTTCAATTATGTGGAATTGACCTAACTTATCCATGCTCTGGACATGGGCAACTGTATGTAGGACGTTCTCGAGTAGGGAAACCATCGTTACTTTATATTTATACACCGCATGAAAATAAAACCAAAAATTTTGTGTATAAGAAGGTTTTAGAATAAGTTGTTAGTTTACAATCATTAGAGTAAGTCACTAAAATAAATAAAGCATTGTTATTAGAATAAGTTACAAAATAATGGCCGAGCTTGAATTAAATGATGAAACAAGAAAAAAACAAAGAACACTTTTCATTTATATTTTTCTTTCACCCAGCGAAGCGGGTGAGGGTCCGCTAGTTTATTTATATTTTTTTAATTAGAAAACTTTTACATACCAATTCGATGTTTCATCCACGGATATTCGAACTCAAGAATTTCCAAATGTTAGCTAATCATCTACTCATTCGGCTATGACGGCTATACAACAAACATAGCCAAATTTCACACTAGTACTTTTTTCACAGCAGCCATATTATATCGTTAAAATCGTTCAAATTAATCAGCACTGATGACGAAAACTCCTCATTTTCGTTAAAATTAATCAGCACTGACGACAAAAACTCCTCATTTTCGTTAAAATCGTTAAAATTAATCAACACTGATGACAAAGTCACCTCATTTTCGTTAAAATCGTTAAAATTAATCAACACTAATGACAAAAACTCTTGATTTTCGTTAAATGCGTTAAAAAGTAATCAGACTGATATGACAAAAACTTCTCATTTTCGTTATCATAAAATGTTTTATTTAGAAATATATAAAATTAATTTTTTTTGTTTTCAATAAAAAACTTTTACATACCAGTTCGGTGTTTCATCAACAGAGATTCGAGCTCACGATTTTTGAAATTTTAGCCAAGCAAATTAATTAATATGGCTGCCGGAGAGAAATGAGAGGCAGAGAGTGACATACAAGTATAAAAAAATCATGATGGAAAGAATAATTAAATGGTGCCTATCGTGGTACCGTTACTTTCCTCTCAGCGAATTTGACAATGAGTGACGTCATATTAGCACCAGTATGGCCAGATTAACATTTTAGTAACTTGACTTAGCATTTTTTTGATTATTTCGTCTCGGAATTTTAAGTTCTTTCTTCATGACATTTTTCTAGCCTGTTCTAATTAATTTTTTAAATAAATGTGTTATGGTTACGTACAATTTAATTTATGAGTTTTAGTTAAGAGAAACTCTTTTGTTAAGAGAACGACTTTTTTCCTATATTTGAGGTTATATAACAAGATAAGGGACTTTTTTGTGAAAATGTCGGTATGGCTATCGCACTTTGCGACAATATAATAGATTTAACTAATAGGAAATATGTTCTAGTGGAAACCGACCCTGTTTACATTTATCAGGATAGAACTTTCTTGTATCACATATCTAACCTTTCAAAAATACTAGCGCCGTACGAAAGTATAATCATATAATTCAGAGAACCAACCTGAAACTAAAGTTTTAGTGAACAAAATCGAAACTCTGAAAAAGTCAACTCATTCCAAATATTTATAGACCCAAAAGATCATTAATTTTTCTTTGTTCCGTGTTAAAATTCATTACTGGCACACCAGATAACGATGACCTTGAAGAAATCAAAACTTCACTTAATATGCTAATATTTAGAAAATAATAATAAGCAAAGAACAATTATTCACAGTTCGAAAGAATACTCGAAACACCTGATCCCAAAACTGTAACCGAAAACATTGTTATAACAGAAGTTTATAATGACCTCATCAATAACAAACACTATAAATTTTGCGAAAACTAATGATTTTTATTCTGGCACATTAAATTTGAAAGATGTGTACGATTTAATAAACCACGAAGAACTAGACCTTAGAATAATTAATATATTAGAATATATATAAAAGAAGCAATTATAACAATATAGAAATATCTTATCCTCCAAACTAAATGTAGCCTATTTAATTTATATCCTTTAGCACATAAGCATGTTAAAATTAATTTAGACCCTAAGATCGCAAAAATATCAAAGAATATCCAAATGTATAACTTATATGAGTAACTTTATTTGTAAGTCGGAACCCTCTGACAATTATACTACAAAAGGATAAATCATCCCATTGCGAAACAATCCATGAAAATAATGCTCCAGTCAGCATCCTAGAGAATGGATAAATTTTTACAGATTACCAGCACACTTGGAACAACATGCATATATCAGACCCTAAATTAATACACTTTAATGAATCTACAACCATCGATAATATCATATATTACAACCATGAACGACAACTCAGAGAAATCATGCACAATCAACACAGCGAACAACTTGAAGTACTCCGCATCCTTTCCTCAAACTCAATCTACAAATTCACCACTAACTCTCAACATTTTTGATACCTATTGAAGAAAACCCAGTATATTTTACGTTCTTTATCATAATGGGTTTCCTTACTTTAGTAGTCATCACTTATGGTATGGTACATTTCTGGCGATACTATGAAAATAGAAGAATTCTTCACAGGCAAAGACAAATTGACGAACTATACGAAATCGAAATGAACCGTCTTGAACAGAAAGTCGCAGCAGCATCATAGCGGGGATGATCCGTTTTAAGAGAGAGGAGAGTTAACGATGTTAGTACAAAGACACATTGGTATGTATATAAATTTATACACCACATACATATATACACTTCACACATACATGCATGATCATTGTTTACAAACAAAATGCCAATAAACAAGAACCTTACAAGACAGTGCTGAGCACTTTCGACAAAAACTCCAACACATTTACAAGTACCTGTATTTTATTACACTACAAGACAGCTGAATATCATATAAGATTCATATTATCATCATCATTGTCCTCATCCAACTACACATTTTCGTTCTAGCCCTGGGAAAGTTCTGATAGTTTCCCCTTGTCGGTGTGATATTCTATCTCTCTTTTACCAATAGCAATTCTTATAACTGAAAAATATATCTACTATGCTCTAAAGGCAAGAAAACTAATCATTTTTATTCGTACAGTGTAATAACTGCTGACAACTAAACTCCTCATTGTTGTCATCACAAACTTCTCAGCATCATACTTTCCATTTTTGTTATCAAAAAGTAATCGGCACTGATGGGCCAAACTACTCATTTTCGTTATGAAAAAGTAATCAGACTGATGACAGAAACTTCTCATTTTCGTTATCATTAGAGATTTAGAAATATATATTAGTATATTAGAATATATATAAAAGAAGCAATTCTAACAATATAGAAATATCTTATCCTCCAAACTAAATGTAGCCTATTTAATTTATATCCTTTAGCACATAAGCATGTTAAAATTAATTTAGACCCTAAGATCGCAAAAATATCGAAGAATATCCAAATGTATAACTTATATGAGTAACTTTATTTGTAAGTCGGAACCCTCTGACAATTATACTACAAAAGGGTAAATCATCCCATTGCGAAACAATCCATGAAAATAATGCTCCAGTCAGCATCCTAGAGAATGGATAAATTTTTACAGATTACCAGCACACTTGGAACAACATGCATATATCAGCCCCTAAATTAATACACTTTAATGAATCTACAACCATCGATAATATCATATATTACAACCATGAATGACAACTCAGAGAAATCATGCACAATCAACACAGCGAACAACTTGAAGTACTCCGCACCCTTTCCTTTTGATACCTATTGAAGAAAACCCAGTATATTTTACGTTCTTTATCATAATGGGTTTCCTTACTTTAGTAGTCATCACTTATGGTATGGTACATTTCTGGCGATACTATGAAAATAGAAGAATTCTTCACAGGCAAAGACAAATTGACGAACTATACGAAATCGAAATGAACCGTCTTGAACAGAAAGTCGCAGCAGCATCATAGCGGGGATGATCCGTTTTAAGAGAGAGGAGAGTTAACGATGTTAGTACAAAGACACATATGTATGTATATAAATTTATACACCACATACATATATACACTTCACACATACATGCATGATCATTGTTTACAAACAAAATGCCAATAAACAAGAACCTTACAAGACAGTGCTGAGCACTTTCGACAAAAACTCCAAACACATTTACAAGTACAGTAGGTTCTGTTTTTATGCGGCTTTTTTTTATACGGTTTTGAAATAGTGCGGTTTTTTTTTAAATTACAAAATGCATGTCGACCTATCGGGAATTGTACATATAAACAAGATTCTAAACCAGCTAAGCAAAAACTCATCACAGATTACATCAGAAATGCTAACCCTACAAGTATGGAACCGCCTGCATAACTATCTAGATCAGACGTGTACATTTCCTAAAGTGACGAAAGTGATTTTACGCCAAATCCTAAACGAACGCGCAACATGTGGGTATTGTCTGATTCTATTTCTGACTTAAATTCATTTTTCGATTCTGACGTTTCTTAAATAAAGATATAATTTTCAAAAATACAATATTTTGTTTATGCGATTTTATTTAATTATTTCAGATTCATGTGGTCTATGGAACGTATCTATAGTAATAATATGGGACTAGTGCCCTTTTTTATGCGATTTTATTACATTATTTCAGATTTATGCGGTTTTAGCATTTGAAACGTATCTATAGTTTTACTATATAACTAGTAGCTTTTTTTATGCTGTTTTTTTATGCTGTTTCTTGCGGAACGTATCTACCGCATAAAAACAGAACCTACTGTACCTGTATTTTATTACACTACAAGACAGCTGAATATCATATAAGATTCAAATTATCATCATCACTGTCCTCATCTAACTACACATTTTCGTTCTAGCCATGGGAAAGTTCTGATAGTTTCCCCTTGTCGGTGTGATATTCTATCTCTCTTTTACCAATAGCAATTCTTATAACTGAAAAATATATCTACTATGCTCTAAAGGCAAGAAAACTAATCATTTTTATTCGTACAGTGTAATAACTGCTGACAACTAAACTCCTCACTGTTGTCAGCACAAACTTCTCAGCATCATACTTCTCATTTTTGTTATCAAAAAGTAATCGGCACTGATGGGCCAAACTACTCATTTTCGTTATGAAAAAGTAATCAGACTGATGACAAAAACGTCTCATTTTCGTTATCATTAGAGATTTAGAAATATATAAAATCTATATATATAAAATTTCAGCGGTTTTTCGCGTTGTGATGAACTTTACGGAGAATGGCTCAACCGATTTTAATCAAACTTTGCCACATTGAAAAGACACATGTGGAGAAGGTTTGTAACTATGTTTGGTTAAAATCTCCTTTACTTCTTCGTCAATACACAGTATACACGAGGCAGAACTCTTTTTACGCGTGTGGTTGTTATTGTAAACGGTTGCATGGAGCGTACATTTTACTCACATATGTACAAGTTAACGCAGCAGTATTTATGCCTAATTTTTCATTCCATTACATACATTTCAATGGAATGCAAACATACATACATATACATATATTCATAGAGCAGTGGCTGCACGCCTGCATTCGCACAGAATAGAAACATACAAATTAGCAGGCACAGCTGTAGCTGATCGCCTGCAATAATATGCTGCTGTGACTAACTTAACACTTTGCCTAAATACTTCTTCTTTACACCCACACTTCGGGATAACCGAAGCAAAACCATTAGCCTGAACCTGAACAGGTCGTCGCTAAAAAAGTTCTTAAGCATGGCCGTTTTCTTAGAAGATTACCAAAGTTTATCAGTAATAGTGCATAGTGAAAGTAAGTGTTAAAACTAACAAGAAAGTGTTTTATTTGGTAAAGTGTTCAAGTGAAGCAGTTTCCAGGCATCAACCAAAGAGATAAAAAAAGTGCGTCAGAAATATTTAAGAGAAGAGATTGTTTTCACATTTTCCAACGATATTTTCACGAAAAATTTACAAAATGTATATTAATTTTGCAAATGATTGATAACAAGTGAAACAGTGAATAAATGGTGTGAAAAATACACACAACAGAAATCGGCAAAAATAATTAATATTTTAGAAGTTTTTACTTAAGATATTTAAGAAAAGAGATTGTTTTCACACTTTCTGTAGATATTTTCAAGAAAAATTTCAAAAATATATATTATTTTTGCTGATCATTTCCCATTTCTGTTCTGAGTAATTTTCATTTCAACGCGTGCTCACAGTTCAATTATATTTTTAAAAGATGGCGCTAACAGTATGTTAATTCGAATTCCAGTTTCAAAACAAGAAAAGTAGCAATCAAGAGCTCAGAGTGACATAAAGAAGACCACTTTGATTCGGTAAAAGAAATGCCAAGAGGACGTAATACACGTCACAATAGAAATGTGCAAAATCACAAACAAAATGAAAGTGAGGAAAATCATGCTGATAAATTAAGTCAACAAAGAGATCATACTAGGTCACGTTCTCAAAATCGGCCAATAAATATCAATTCTGTAAATTTGAATGGTGCAGCATTTCAATATAATCCACATCTTGATTATTTTGATTTATTACACACACACAATGTTTTGGTGCAAAGTTTTAAAACAACAATCGGAAGATTGTCATCTGATAATCATAAAATTAAAATTGATGCAAATAAAACGCCCGCCGGCGAACATCGTGGAAGATACAATCAACCAACTTCAAGCAACGAAGTTGCAATTGTTATATCTGGAGATGAATTTCAACCAAGAGATATTGGGCCTTATGCATAATAAGTGAGCATTTGCTCGAGTAGAGTCTGGCGAGATCTATCTCAAGTAGGTGAGTTCGAGCAAACCGACTGAGCTCGTGCTCAATTTGGTATGCATAAAAATGAGATAGAGCAAATACCTTGAACTCGAGTTAGCTGAGATCAAACCGCTTGTTTGATTAGTTGCAAAAATGGGTTCAGATAGTGAAAGTATAAGTGAAAATTTACATTTTGATGCTAATGAGAATTTATCAATTTTCATAGTTGGATACTTAAAAAAATATAAGACTTTATTAGAAAAAAGCCAGCTCCCCGGTGTAAAAAATAAAAAAAAGAAATAATTAGAAAACTTTGTGGCGAATATAAAGAAAAAACTGGTGGGAAATAAGCGAAAAAAATGTAATGAAGAAAATTGATAATATGAAGTGCCGAGTAAAGTCAAAAAGTGACAAAAATAAAACGGGAAACCAAAAAATTTATTTAAAAAAATGGGAACATGAATTATTTGAATTACTTTCTGCTGAATCGGATCCAGCTATCGGAAAAGTTACCAGTAAGCCTGCCGTTATAATGCGTGGCTTTTTTTGGTGATAATAAATTGTTTTTGTTTTTTTATTTTACTTTTTCCACTGGAGGCAATTTTTCGGTAGGCTAGCATTAACGCCGAGTTCCAGCAGCAACTTAGAGAGTGCTGTGGGCATTAATAATGACAGCTTCACCAGCAGCGCGGCAGTACAGAACACACCCGTAGATATCCCATCTGTGCCACTACAACAAACATCAAAAAGAAAGCTAAATGATATTCGGCGGGTAACTCTTCGTTAGGCTAAATAGCATAGAGCTACAAAAGTCCCTTAGTTGAGCCGTTTTTGTTGTAATATTTCTTGATTAGCAAAAACAAAGTATAAGTACAAAAACTATTTGTTACATAAAGCTTTCAAATAAAACCCTAGGTATAGGAGTAAGAATAAGTTATAATTGAGAGTACTCTTAAAATAAAAACCAACTTTATTATTATGGAACTGCATTAAGACGTAGGATTAACACCGCTAATATGATTGCTTAAATCTGATAACTTAATTTAATTACAGGCCAAAGGAATTTTCGATGAGTATGAGACATAGGAAACAAAAAGTTTAAACTTTCAACAATTGCAAAGACTTGTTTTGTTGAAGCAAATTAAAGTTCTTTCATTGAAATTAAAAGTTTTAGAAGATCGGGTTGCAGAAAAGGAGCTAAATTTGGTCGAATATTAAAACATAAAACTCATTATACTTATTTTTACTGAATATCTGTTGTTTTTTTTAACTAACACTAAAACTTAAAAGTAACATAACAACTACGACCCAATTCCATTTTGGAAGCCCGGATCGGCCCAAAACCTTCAAAATATACACATCTTTTCCCTGTTGGGAATCCCGCCACCCTTTCTTTCACTACTTTCACCAAGGAAATAGTTTGTCAGCCAGTCTACGTGCTCAAAATTAAACCGGTACATCTTTTTATATTCACTTTGAATAGCGGTTTTTCTTGATTTATAAGTTTTTTTTGTCTAAGAGGAACAATATATTCGGCCATCTTCATACTTGTAAACACGCGAGTCAACTAAAAGGCAGTCTCACCTTTTTGTGAGATCGATCTCAAAAAAGTGAGCAACTTCTTGCTGTTATGCATACCAAAGTGAGCTCTAACTCACGAACATTTTATGGCTTGAGTTCAAACTCGACATGTGAGATCTATCTCACGCACCGAGTAAAAGCAAGCGAGTTCAACAATTTTTATGCATACCAAACCTACCTTTTACTCCAAAACTCGAGTCTGAGCAAATGCTCGCTTATTATGCATAAGGCCCATTGTTTTGCAAAGAAGAAATGATACACTGCAACGTGTTAATGAAACGCATCGAACATGCATTACAATATCCTCTTATGTTCTGTCGTGGTGAAGATGGTTATTCGATTGATATAAAACAAATAAATCCAGCAAATGGTCAAGAAACAAATAAAACTGTAAGCGCAATGAATTATTATGCATACAGAATCATGATAAGAGAAAATCAAGAGAATCACATTTTAAAATGTCGTAAATTATTTCATCAGTATATTGTTGACATGTATGCGAAAATAGAAACAGAACGATTGAATTACATTAGATTCTACCAAAGAAAATTGCGCTGTGACGAATATATACATTTACGAGATGCAATTAACAACGATACCAACGTTAATAACATTGGTCAAATGGTAATATTACCTTCATCGTATGCAGGCAGTCCAAGGCATATGCATGAATACGCCCAAGATGCAATGTGCTATGTCAGAAATTATGGTCGACCCGACTTATTCATAACTTTCACATGCAATCCGAAATGGGATGATATTAAGAATCATTTATATACAGGGCAATCAGCTACTGATAGGCATGACATTACTGCAAGAGTGTTTAGACGAAAGCTGCAGTCTCTAATGGATTTCATTGTAAAACATAAGTAAAGAATGGCAAAAAGAGGCTTGCCTCATGCGCATATTTTGATTTGGTTAAAACAAAAACTAACCAGAGATAAAATTAATCATATTATATGTGCTGAAGTTCCAGATATAAATGAAGATCCAGAATTACATACTACTGTAAACAAAAACATGATTCATGGACCGTGTGGTACGTTAAATCAAAATTCTCCATGTATGGTTGATGGTAAATGTTCAAAAAACTACCCAAGGCAATTAATTGCTGAAACAATGACTGGAAATGATGGATATCCATTGTACCGTAGAAGATCACCAGAAGATAATGGAAAAACAGTCACTGTGAAAATAAATAATCACTGTGAAAATAAATAATCACTGTGAAAATAAATAATCACCTGTAGATGGATATCCAGGTGTTCATTTGGGTGATGCAATCGGACGACTTTACACTGTGCATCCAAGTAAAGTGGAATGTTTCTATTTACGTTTACTCTTAGTTGATATTCCCTACCCATGATCATTCGAAAGTTTGAAACGAGTTAATGGTCATCTTTGTTGTACTTATGAGCAAGCATGCAAAGAATGGAATTTGCTTGAAAATGATAATCAGTGGGATGCAACTCTTATGGATGCATGTGCAACAACTTCTCCACACCAAATAAGAACACTATTTGCCATCATTATTGCTACATGTTTCCCAGCAAACCCAAAAGAATTGTGGAGTAGTTACCAAGAATACATGACAGAAGATATCCTACATCAAGTACGTCGCATTACTGCAAATCCAAATTTGAATTATACAGATGAATTATATAATGAGGCATTAATTAAAATCGAAGACTTTTGCCTGATGATTGCAAATAAAACTCTGAGTGAGTTAGGTATGATCGCACCAAATCGACCGATGCATGATGCATACAATGCAGAATTAAGACGTGAAAAAGAATATGATCGAAATGATCTGAACACATTTGTAACAACAAACCTACCAAAATTAAACACAGAACAAAGGCAGGCATATGACACAATTATAGACAATGTTGCAAATGAAAAAGGAGGAATATTCTTCTTAGATGCACCAGGTGGGACTGGAAAAACGTTTTTGTTGTCGTTAATTTTGGCCACCATTCGATCACAGAATAATATTGCATTAGCTTTAGCATCATCTGGAATAGCGGCAACTTTATTGGACGGCGGTCGCACTGCACATTCTGCATTAAAGTTACCATTAAATATGCAAGTAAATGAAGAACCAACTTGCCACATTTCTAAAAATTCTGAAATGGGAAAGGTTTTACAAACATGTAAAATTATTGTATGGGATGAATGTACGATGGCTCATAAAAAATCTCTGGAAGCCTTAAATAGAACACTGAAAGATTTTCGAAATAACACAAACATATTTGGTGGTGCACTAATTCTATTGGCCGGTGATTTTCGACAAACTTTGCCTGTTATACCCAAATCAACTGCAGTTGATGAATTGAGAGCGTGCCTTAAATCTTCTAATCTGTGGAGATATGTTCAAAAACTCACATTAACTACTAATGTTCGTGTGCAGTTACAGAATGATCCAACAGCTGCTGAATTTTCCGAACATTTGTTGCAAATTGGAAATGGACGAAAGCCAATTTATAAGAATACAGGCATGATCACACTTCCAACTAATTTTTGTACCGTAACAGAATCAAGAGTACAATTAGTGCAAAATGTATTCCCAAATATTGCACAAAACTATCGAAATCAAGATTGGCTAAGCGAGAGAGCTATATTCTGCCAAAAATGTCGATGTCAATGAAATCAATGCCAGTATTTTGACTCAAATTCCAGGTGAAGTTGTCACCTATAAATCAATTGATTCAATCACTAATCCCGACGATGTAGTGAATTATCCAATTGAATTTTTGAATTCACTTAATTTGCCGCAGTGATCATTATGTTGCGAAATATCAATCAGCCGAAACTATGCAATGGGACAAGATTAGCAGTGAAACGGACAATGAACAATGTAATTGAAGCAACAATTTTGAAAGGCAAATTTAAAGGTGAAGATGTTTTGATTCCGCGCATTCCAATGATTTCAACAGATTTGCCTTTTGATTTTAAGCGACTTCAATTTCCCATTCGCCTTGCTTTTGCTATTACAATCAAGGTCAAACACTTCAATTATGTGGAATTGGCCTAACTTATCCATGCTTTGGACATAAGCAACTGTATGTAGGACGTTCTCGAGTAGGGAAACCATCGTTACTTTATATTTATACACCGCATGAAAATAAAACCAAAAATTTTGTGTATAAGAAGGCTTTAGAATAAGTTGTTAGTTTACAATCATTAGAGTAAGTCACTAAAATAAATAAAACATTGTTATTAGAATAAGTTACAAAATAATGGCCGAGCTTGAATTAAATGATGAAACAAGAAAAAAACAAAGAACACTTTTCATTTATATTTTTCTTTCACCCAGCGAAGCGGGTGAGGGTCCGCTAGTTTATTTATACTTTTTTCATTAGAAAACTTTTACATACCAATTCGATGTTTCATTAACGGAGATTCGAACTCAAGAATTTCCAAATGTTAGCTAATCATCTACTCATTCGGCTATGACGGCTATACAACAAACATAGCCAAATTTCACACTAGTACTTTTTTCACAGCAGCCATATTATATCGTTAAAATCGTTCAAATTAATCAGCACTGATGACGAAAACTCCTCATTTTCGTTAAAATTAATCAGCACTGACGACAAAAACTCCTCATTTTCGTTAAAATCGTTAAAATTAATCAACACTGATGACAAAGTCACCTCATTTTCGTTAAAATCGTTAAAATTAATCAACACTAATGACAAAAACTCTTGATTTTCGTTAAATGCGTTAAAAAGTAATCAGACTGATATGACAAAAACTTCTCATTTTCGTTATCTTAAAATGTTTTATTTAGAAATAAATAAAATACATTTTTTTTGTTTTCAATAAAAAACTTTTACATACCAGTTCGGTGTTTCATCAACAGAGATTCGAGCTCACGAATTTTGAAATTTTAGCCAAGCAAATTAATTAATATGGCTGCCGGAGAGAAATGAGAGGCAGAGAGTGACATACAATTATAAAAAAAGCATGATGGAAAGAATAATTAAATGGTGCCTATCGTGGTACCGTTACTTTCCTCTCAGAGAATTTGACAATGAGTGACGTCAGTAACTTGACTTAGCATTTTTTTGATTATTTCGTCTCGGAATTTTAAGTTCTTTCTTCATGACATTTTTCTAGCCTGTTCTAATTAATTTTTTAAATAAATGTGTTATGGTTACGTACAATTTAATTTATGAGTTTTAGTTAAGAGAAACTCTTTTGTTAAGAGAACGACTTTTTTCCTATATTTGAGGTTATATAACAAGATAAGGGACTTTTTTGTGAAAATGTCGGTATGGCTATCGCACTTTGCGACAATATAATAGATTTAACTAATAGGAAATATGTTCTAGTGGAAACCGACCCTGTTTACATTTATCAGGATAGAACTTTCTTGTATCACATATCTAACCTTTCAAAAATACTAGCGCCGTACGAAAGTATAATCATATAATTCAGAGAACCAACCTGAAACTAAAGTTTTAGTGAACAAAATCGAAACTCTGAAAAAGTCAACTCATTCCAAATATTTATAGACCCAAAAGATCATTAATTTTTCTTTGTTCCGTGTTAAAATTCATTACTGGCACACCAGATAACGATGACCTTGAAGAAATCAAAACTTCACTTAATATGCTAATATTTAGAAAATAATAATAAGCAAAGAACAATTATTCACAGTTCGAAAGAATACTCGAAACACCTGATCCCAAAACTGTAACCGAAAACATTGTTATAACAGAAGTTTATAATGACCTCATCAATAACAAACACTATAAATTTTGCGAAAACTAATGATTTTTATTCTGGCACATTAAATTTGAAAGATGTGTACGATTTAATAAACCACGAAGAACTAGATCTTAGAATAATTAATATATTAGAATATATATAAAAGAATCAATTATAACAATATAGAAATATCTTATCCTCCAAACTAAATGTAGCCTATTTAATTTATATCCTTTAGCACATAAGCATGTTAAAATTAATTTAGACCCTAAGATCGCAAAAATATCAAAGAATATCCAAATGTATAACTTATATGAGTAACTTTATTTGTAAGTCGGAACCCTCTGACAATTATACTACAAAAGGATAAATCATCCCATTGCGAAACAATCCATGAAAATAATGCTCCAGTCAGCATCCTAGAGAATGGATAAATTTTTACAGATTACCAGCACACTTGGAACAACATGCATATATCAGACCCTAAATTAATACACTTTAATGAATCTACAACCATCGATAACATCATATATTACAACCATGAACGACAACTCAGAGAAATCATGCACAATCAACACAGCGAACAACTTGAAGTACTCCGCATCCTTTCCTCAAACTCAATCTACAAATTCACCACTAACTCTCAACATTTTTGATACCTATTGAAGAAAACCCAGTATATTTTACGTTCTTTATCATAATGGGTTTCCTTACTTTAGTAGTCATCACTTATGGTATGGTACATTTCTGGCGATACTATGAAAATAGAAGAATTCTTCACAGGCAAAGACAAATTGACGAACTATACGAAATCGAAATGAACCGTCTTGAACAGAAAGTCGCAGCAGCATCATAGCGGGGATGATCCGTTTTAAGAGAGAGGAGAGTTAACGATGTTAGTACAAAGACACATATGTATGTATATAAATTTATACACCACATACATATATACACTTCACACATACATGCATGATCATTGTTTACAAACAAAATGCCAATAAACAAGAACCTTACAAGACAGTGCTCAGCACTTTCGACAAAAACTCCAACACATTTACAAGTACCTGTATTTTATTACACTACAAGACAGCTGAATATCATATAAGATTCATATTATCATCATCATTGTCCTCATCCAACTACACATTTTCGTTCTAGCCAAGGGAAAGTTCTGATAGTTTCCCCTTGTCGGTGTGATATTCTATCTCTCTTTTACCAATAGCAATTCTTATAACTGAAAAATATATCTACTATGCTCTAAAGGCAAGAAAACTAATCATTTTTATTCGTACAGTGTAATAACTGCTGACAACTAAACTCCTCACTGTTGTCAGCACAAACTTCTCAGCATCATACTTCTCATTTTTGTTATCAAAAAGTAATCGGCACTGATGGGCCAAACTACTCATTTTCGTTATGAAAAAGTAATCAGACTGATGACAACAACTTCTCATTTTCGTTATCATTAGAGATTTAGAAATATATAAAATCTATATATATAAAATTTCAGCGGTTTTTCGCGTTGTGATGAACTTTACGGATAATGGCTCAACCGATTTTAATCAAACTTCGCCACATTGAAGAGACACATGTGGAGAAGGTTTGTAACTATGTTTGGTTAAAATCTCCTTTACTTCTTCGTCAACACACAGTATACACGAGGCAGAGTTCTTTTTACGCGTGTGGTTGTTATTGTAAACGGTTGCATGGAGCGTACATTTTACTCACATATGTACAAGTTAACGCAGCAGTATTTATGCCTAATTTTTCATTCCATTACATACATTTCAATGGAATGCAAACATACATACATATACATATATTCATACAGCAGTGGCTGCACGCCTGCATTCGCACAGAATAGAAACATACAAATTAGCAGGCACAGCTGTAGCTGATCGCCTGCAATAATATGCTGCTGTGACTAACTTAACACTTTGCCTAAATACTTCTTCTTTACACCCACACTTCGGGATAACCGAAGCAAAACCATTAGCCTGAACCTGAACAGGTCGTCGCTAAAAAAGTACTTAAGCATGTCCGTTTTCTTAGAAGATTACCAAAGGTTATCAGTAATAGTGCATAGTGAAAGTAAGTGTTAAAACTAACAAGAAAGTGTTTTATTTGGTAAAGTGTTCAAGTGAAGCAGTTTCCAGGCATCAACCAAAGAGATAAAAAAAGTGCGTCAGAAATATTTAAGAGAAGAGATTGTTTTCACATTTTCCAACGATATTTTCACGAAAAATTTACAAAATGTATATTAATTTTGCAAATGATTGATGACAAGTGAAACAGTGAATAAATGGTGTGAAAAATGCACACAACAGAAATCGGCAAAAATAATTAATATTTTAGAAGTTTTTACTTAAGATATTTAAGAAAAGAGATTGTTTTCACACTTTCCGTAGATATTTTCAAGAAAAATTTCAAAAATATATATTATTTTTGCTGATCATTTCCCATTTCTGTTCTGTGTAATTTTCATTTCAACGCGTGCTCACAGTTCAATTATATTTTTAAAAGATGGCGCTAACAGTATGTTAATTCGAATTCCAGTTTAAAAACAAGAAAAGTAGCAATCAAGAGCTCAGAGTGACATAAAGAAGACCACTTTGATTCGGTAAAAGAAATGCCAAGAGGACGTAATACACGTCACAATAGAAATGTGCAAAATCACAAACAAAATGAAAGTGAGGAAAATCATGCTGATAAATTAAGTCAACAAAGAGATCGTACTAGGTCACGTTCTCAAAATCGGCCAATAAATATCAATTCTGTAAATTTGAATGATGCAGCATTTCAATATAATCCACATCTTGATTATTTTGATTTATTACACACACACAATGTTTTGGTGCAAAGTTTTAAAACAACAATCGGAAGATTGTCATCTGATAATCATAAAATTAAAATTGATGCAAATAAAACGCCCGCCGGCGAACATCGTGGAAGATACAATCAACCAACTTCAAGCAACGAGGTTGCAATTGTTATATCTGGAGATGAATTTCAACCAAGAGATATTGTTTTGCAAAGAAGAAATGATACACTGCAACGTGTTAATGAAACGCATCGAACATGTATCTTATGTTCTGTCGTGGTGAAGATGGTTATTCGATTGATATAAAACAAATAAATCCAGCAAATGGTCAAGAAACAAATAAAACTGTAAGCGCAATGAATTATTATGCATACAGAATCATGATAAGAGAAAATCAAGAGAATCACATTTTAAAATGTCGTAAATTATTTCATCAGTATATTGTTGACATGTATGCGAAAATAGAAACAGAACGATTGAATTACATTAGATTCAACCAAAGAAAATTGCGCTGTGCGAATATATACATTTACGAGATGCAATTAACAACGATACCAACGTTAATAACATTGGTCAAATGGTAATATTACCTTCATCGTATACAGGCAGTCCAAGGCATATGCATGAATACGCCCAAGATGCAATGTGCTATGTCAGAAATTATGGTCGACCCGACTTATTCATAACTTTCACATGCAATCCGAAATGGGATGATATTAAGAATCATTTATATACAGGGCAATCAGCTACTGATAGGCATGACATTACTGCAAGAGTGTTTAGACGAAAGCTACAGTCTCTAATGGATTTCATTGTAAAACATAAGTAAAGAATGGCAAAAAAGAGGCTTGCCTCATGCGCATATTTTGATTTGGTTAAAACAAAAACTAACCAGAGATAAAATTAATCATATTATATGTGCTGAAGTTCCAGATATAAATGAAGATCCAGAATTACATACTACTGTAAACAAAAACATGATTCATGGACCGTGTGGTACGTTAAATCAAAATTCTCCATGTATGGTTGATGGTAAATGTTCAAAAAACTACCCAAGGCAATTAATTGCTGAAACAATGACTGGAAATGATGGATATCCATTGTACCGTAGAAGATCACCAGAAGATAATGGAAAAACAGTCACTGTGAAAATAAATAATCACTGTGAAAATAAATAATCACCTGTAGATGGATATCCAGGTGTTCATTTGGGTAATGCAATCGGACGACTTTACACTGTGCATCCAAGTAAAGTGGAATGTTTCTATTTACGTTTACTCTTAGTTGATATTCCCTACCCAAGATCATTCGAAAGTTTGAAACGAGTTAATGGTCATTTTTGTTGTACTTATGAGCAAGCATGCAAAGAATTGAATTTGCTTGAAAATGATAATCAGTGGGATGCAACTCTTATGGATGCATGTGCAACAACTTCTCCACACCAAATAAGAACACTATTTGCCATCATTATTGCTACATGTTTCCCAGCAAACCCAAAAGAATTGTGGAGTAGTTACCAAGAATACATGACAGAAGATATCCTACATCAAGTACGTCGCATTACTGCAAATCCAAATTTGAATTATACAGATGAATTATATAATGAGGCATTAATTAAAATCGAAGACTTTTGCCTGATGATTGCAAATAAAACTCTGAGTGAGTTAGGTATGATCGCACCAAATCGACCGATGCATGATGCATACAATGCAGAATTAAGACGTGAAAAAGAATATGATCGAAATGATCTGAACACATTTGTAACAACAAACCTACCAAAATTAAACACAGAACAAAGGCAGGCATATGACACAATTATAGACAATGTTGCAAATGAAAAAGGAGGAATATTCTTCTTAGATGCACCAGGTGGGACTGGAAAAACGTTTTTGTTGTCGTTAATTTTGGCCACCATTCGATCCCAGAATAATATTGCATTGGCTTTAGCATCATCTGGAATAGCGGCAACTTTATTGGACGGCGGTCGCACTGCACATTCTGCATTAAAGTTACCATTAAATATGCAAGTAAATGAAGAACCAACTTGCCACATTTCTAAAAATTCTGAAATGGGAAAGGTTTTACAAACATGTAAAATTATTGTATGGGATGAATGTACGATGGCTCATAAAAAATCTCTGGAAGCCTTAAATAGAACACTGAAAGATTTTCGAAATAACACAAACATATTTGGTGGTGCACTAATTCTATTGGCCGGTGATTTTCGACAAACTTTGCCTGTTATACCCAAATCAACTGCAGCTGATGAATTGAGAGCGTGCCTTAAATCTTCTAATCTGTGGAGATATGTTCAAAAACTCACATTAACTACTAATGTTCGTGTGCAGTTACAGAATGATCCAACAGCTGCTGAATTTTCCGAACATTTGTTGCAAATTGGAAATGGACGAAAGCCAATTTATAAGAATACAGGCATGATCACACTTCCAACTAATTTTTGTACCGTAACAGAATCAAGAGTACAATTAGTGCAAAATGTATTCCCAAATATTGCACAAAACTATCGAAATCAAGATTGGCTAAGCGAGAGAGCTATATTAGCTGCCAAAAATGTCGATGTCAATGAAATCAATGCCAGTATTTTGATTCAAATTCCAGGTGAAGTTGTCACCTATAAATCAATTGATTCAATCACTAATCCCGACGATGTAGTGAATTATGCAATTGAATTTTTGAATTCACTTAATTTGCCGCAGTGATCATTATGTTGCGAAATATCAATCAGCCGAAACTATGCAATGGGACAAGATTAGCAGTGAAACGGACAATGAACAATGTAATTGAAGCAACAATTTTGAAAGGCAAATTTAAAGGTGAAGATGTTTTGATTCCGCGCATTCCAATGATTTCAACAGATTTGCCTTTTGATTTTAAGCGACTTCAATTTCCCATTCGCCTTGCTTTTGCTATTACAATCAATAAGTCTCAAGGTCAAACACTTCAATTATGTGGAATTGACCTAACTTATCCATGCTTTGGACATAAGCAACTGTATGTAGGACGTTCTCGAGTAGGGAAACCATCGTTACTTTATATTTATACACCGCATGAAAATAAAACCAAAAATTTTGTGTATAAGAAGGCTTTAGAATAAGTTGTTAGTTTACAATCATTAGAGTAAGTCACTAAAATAAATAAAACATTGTTATTAGAATAAGTTACAAAATAATGGCCGAGCATGAATTAAATGATGAAACAAGAAAAAAACAAAGAACACTTTTCATTTATATTTTTCTTTCACCCAGCGAAGCGGGTGAGGGTCCGCTAGTTTATTTATATTTTTTTCATTAGAATTTCACGAATTTCCAAATGTTAGCTAATCATCTACTCATTCGGCTATGACGGCTATACAACAAACATAGCCAAATTTCACACTAGTACTTTTTTCACAGCAGCCATATTATATCGTTAAAATCGTTCAAATTAATCAGCATTGATGACGAAAACTCCTCATTTTCGTTAAAATTAATCAGTACTGACGACAAAAACTCCTCATTTTCGTTAAAATCGTTAAAATTAATCAACACTGATGACAAAGTCACCTCATTTTCGTTAAAATCGTTAAAATTAATCAACACTAATGACAAAAACTCTTGATTTTCGTTAAATGCGTTAAAAAGTAATCAGACTGATATGACAAAAACTTCTCATTTTCGTTATCATAAAATGTTTTATTTAGAAATATATAAAATTAATTTTTTTTGTTTTCAATAAAAAACTTTTACATACCAGTTCGGTGTTTCATCAACAGAGATTCGAGCTCACGAATTTTGAAATTTTAGCCAAGCAAATTAATTAATATGGCTGCCGGAGAGAAATGAGAGGCAGAGAGTGACATACAAGTATAAAAAAATCATGATGGAAAGAATAATTAAATGGTGCCTATCGTGGTACCGTTACTTTCCTCTCAGCGAATTTGACAATGAGTGACGTCATATTAGCACCAGTATGGCCAGATTAACATTTTAGTAACTTGACTTAGCATTTTTTTGATTATTTCGTCTCGGAATTTTAAGTTCTTTCTTCATGACATTTTTCTAGCCTGTTCTAATTAATTTTTTAAATAAATGTGTTATGGTTACGTACAATTTAATTTATGAGTTTTAGTTAAGAGAAACTCTTTTGTTAAGAGAACGACTTTTTTCCTATATTTGAGGTTATATAACAAGATAAGGGACTTTTTTGTGAAAATGTCGGTATGGCTATCGCACTTTGCGACAATATAATAGATTTAACTAATAGGAAATATGTTCTAGTGGAAACCGACCCTGTTTACATTTATCAGGATAGAACTTTCTTGCATCACATCAAAAATACTAGCGCCGTACGAAAGTATAATCATATAATTCAGAGAACCAACCTGAAACTAAAGTTTTAGTGAACAAAATCGAAACTCTGAAAAAGTCAACTCATTCCAAATATTTATATACCCAAAAGATCATTAATTTTTCTTTGTTCCGTGTTAAAATTCATTATTGGCACACCAGATAACGATGACCTTGAAGAAATCAAAACTTCACTTAATATGCTAATATTTAGAAAATAATAATAAGCAAAGAACAATTATTCGCAGTTCGAAAGAATACTCCAAACACCTGATCCCAAAACTGTAACCGAAAACATTGTTATAACAGAAGTTTATAATGACCTCATCAATAACAAACACTATAAATTTTGCGAAAACTAATGATTTTTATTCTGGCACATTATATTTGAAAGATGTGTACGATTTAATAAACCACGAAGAACTAGACCTTAGAATAATTAATATATTAGAATATATATAAAAGAAGCAATTATAACAATATAGAAATATCTTATCCTCCAAACTAAATGTAGCCTATTTAATTTATATCCTTTAGCACATAAGCATGTTAAAATTAATTTAGACCCTAAGATCGCAAAAATATCAAAGAATATCCAAATGTATAACTTATATGAGTAACTTTATTTGTAAGTCGGAACCCTCTGACAATTATACTACAAAAGGATAAATCATCCCATTGCGAAACAATCCATGAAAATAATGCTCCAGTCAGCATCCTAGAGAATGGATAAATTTTTACAGATTACCAGCACACTTGGAACAACATGCATATATCAGACCCTAAATTAATACACTTTAATGAATCTACAACCATCGATAACATCATATATTACAACCATGAACGACAACTCAGAGAAATCATGCACAATCAACACAGCGATCAACTTGAAGTACTCCGCATCCTTTCCTCAAACTCAATCTACAAATTCACCACTAACTCTCAACATTTTTGATACCTATTGAAGAAAACCCAGTATATTTTACGTTCTTTATCATAATGGGTTTCCTTACTTTAGTAGTCATCACTTATGGTATGGTACATTTCTGGCGATACTATGAAAATAGAAGAATTCTTCACAGGCAAAGACAAATTGACGAACTATACGAAATCGAAATGAACCGTCTTGAACAGAAAGTCGCAGCAGCATCATAGCGGGGATGATCCGTTTTAAGAGAGAGGAGAGTTAACGATGTTAGTACAAAGACACATTGGTATGTATATAAATTTATACACCACATACATATATACACTTCACACATACATGCATGATCATTGTTTACAAACAAAATGCCAATAAACCAGAACCTTACAAGACAGTGCTGAGCACTTTCGACAAAAACTCCAACACATTTACAAGTACCTGTATTTTATTACACTACAAGACAGCTGAATATCATATAAGATTCATATTATCATCATCACTGTCCTCATCCAACTACACATTTTCGTTCTAGCCCTGGGAAAGTTCTGATAGTTTCCCCTTGTCGGTGTGATATTCTATCTCTCTTTTACCAATAGCAATTCTTATAACTGAAAAATATATCTACTATGCTCTAAAGGCAAGAAAACTAATCATTTTTATTCGTACAGTGTAATAACTGCTGACAACTAAACTCCTCATTGTTGTCATCACAAACTTCTCAGCATCATACTTCTCATTTTTGTTATCAAAAGGTAATCGGCACTGATGGGCCAAACTACTCATTTTCGTTATGAAAAAGTAATCAGACTGATGACAAAAACTTCTCATTTTCGTTATCATTAGAGATTTAGAAGTATATCAAATCTATATATATAAAATTTCAGCGGTTTTTCGCGTTGTGATGAACTTTACGGAGAATGGCTCAACCGATTTTAATCAAACTAGGCCACATTGAAGAGACACATGTGGAGAAGGTTTGTAACTATGTTTGGTTAAAATCTCCTTTACTTCTTCGTCAACACACAGTATACACGAGGCAGCGTTCTTTTTACGCGTGTGGTTGTTATTGTAAACGGTTGCATGGAGCGTACATTTTACTCACATATGTACAAGTTAACGCAGCAGTATTTATGCCTAATTTTTCATTCCATTACATACATTTCAATGGAATGCAAACATACATACATATACATATATTCATAGAGCAGTGGCTGCACGCCTGCATTCGCACAGAATAGAAACATACAAATTAGCTGGCACAGCTGTAGCTGATCGCCTGCAATAATATGCTGCTGTGACTAACTTAACACTTTGCCTAAATACTTCTTCTTTACACCCACACTTCGGGATAACCGAAGCAAAACCATTAGCCTGAACCTGAACAGGTCGTCGCTAAAAAAGTACTTAAGCATGGCCGTTTTCTTAGGTTAACCAAAGGTTATCAGTAATAGTGCATAGTGAAAGTAAGTGTTAAAACTAACAAGAAAGTGTTTTATTTGGTAAAGTGTTCAAGTGAAGCAGTTTCCAGGCATCAACCAAAGAGATAAAAAAAGTGCGTCAGAAATATTTAAGAGAAGAGATTGTTTTCACATTTTCCAACGATATTTTCACGAAAAATTTACAAAATGTATATTAATTTTGCAAATGATTGATAACAAGTGAAACAGTGAATAAATGGTGTGAAAAATACACACAACAGAAATCGGCAAAAATAATTAATATTTTAGAAGTTTTTACTTAAGATATTTAAGAAAAGAGATTGTTTTCACACTTTCCGTAGATATTTTCAAGAAAAATTTCAAAAATATATATTATTTTTGCTGATCATTTCCCATTTCTGTTCTGTGTAATTTTCATTTCAACGCGTGCTCACAGTTCAATTATATTTTTAAAAGATGGCGCTAACAGTATGTTAATTCGAATTCCAGTTTAAAAACAAGAAAAGTAGCAATCAAGAGCTCAGAGTGACATAAAGAAGACCACTTTGATTCGGTAAAAGAAATGCCAAGAGGACGTAATACACGTCACAATAGAAATGTGCAAAATCACAAACAAAATGAAAGTGAGGAAAATCATGCTGATAGATTAAGTCAACAAAGAGATCGTACTAGGTCACGTTCTCAAAATCGGCCAATAAATATCAATTCTGTAAATTTGAATGGTGCAGCATTTCAATATAATCCACATCTTGATTATTTTGATTTATTACACACACACAATGTTTTGGTGCAAAGTTTTAAAACAACAATCGGAAGATTGTCATCTGATAATCATAAAATTAAAATTGATGCAAATAAAACGCCCGCCGGCGAACATCGTGGATGATACAATCAACCAACTTCAAGCAACGAGGTTGCAATTGTTATATCTGGAGATGAATTTCAACCAAGAGATATTGTTTTGCAAAGAAGAAATGATACACTGCAACGTGTTAATGAAACGCATCGAACATGCATTACAATATCCTCTTATGTTCTGTCGTGGTGAAGATGGTTATTCGATTGATATAAAACAAATAAATCCAGCAAATGGTCAAGAAACAAATAAAACTGTAGGCGCAATGAATTATTATGCATACAGAATCATGATAAGAGAAAATCAAGAGAATCACATTTTAAAATGTCGTAAATTATTTCATCAGTATATTGTTGACATGTATTCGAAAATAGAAACAGAACGATTGAATTACATTAGATTCAACCAAAGAAAATTGCGCTGTGACGAATATATACATTTACGAGATGCAATTAACAACGATACCAACGTTAATAACATTGGTCAAATGGTAATATTACCTTCATCGTATACAGGCAGTCCAAGGCATATGCATGAATACGCACAAGATGCAATGTGCTATGTCAGAAATTATGGTCGACCCGACTTATTCATAACTTTCACATGCAATCCGAAATGTGATGATATTAAGAATCATTTATATACAGGGCAATCAGCTACTGATAGGCATGACATTACTGCAAGAGTGTTTAGACGAAAGCTGCAGTCTCTAATGGATTTCATTGTAAAACATAAGTAAAGAATGGCAAAAAAGAGGCTTGCCTCATGCGCATATTTTGATTTGGTTAAAACAAAAACTAACCAGAGATAAAATTAATCATATTATATGTGCTGAAGTTCCAGATATAAATGAAGATCCAGAATTACATACTACTGTAAACAAAAACATGATTCATGGACCGTGTGGTACGTTAAATCAAAATTCTCCATGTATGGTTGATGGTAAATGTTCAAAAAACTACCCAAGGCAATTAATTGCTGAAACAATGACTGGAAATGATGGATATCCATTGTACCGTAGAAGATCACCAGAAGATAATGGAAAAACAGTCACTGTGAAAATAAATAATCACTGTGAAAATAAATAATCACCTGTAGATGGATACCCAGGTGTTCATTTGGGTGATGCAATCGGACGACTTTACACTGTGCATCCAAGTAAAGTGGAATGTTTCTATTTACGTTTACTCTTAGTTGATATTCCCTACCCAAGATCATTCGAAAGTTTGAAACGAGTTAATGGTCATTTTTGTTGTACTTATGAGCAAAAGAATGATGAATGATGCAAAGAATTGAATTTGCTTGAAAATGATAATCAGTGGGATGCAACTCTTATGGATGCATGTGCAACAACTTCTCCACACCAAATAAGAACACTATTTGCCATCATTATTGCTACATGTTTCCCAGCAAACCCAAAAGAATTGTGGAGTAGTTACCAAGAATACATGACAGAAGATATCCTACATCAAGTACGTCGCATTACTGCAAATCCAAATTTGAATTATACAGATGAATTATATAATGAGGCATTAATTAAAATCGAAGACTTTTGCCTGATGATTGCAAATAAAACTCTGAGTGAGTTAGGTATGATCGCACCAAATCGACCGATGCATGATGCATACAATGCAGAATTAAGACGTGAAAAAGAATATGATCGAAATGATCTGAACACATTTGTAACAACAAACCTACCAAAATTAAACACAGAACAAAGGCAGGCATATGACACAGTTATAGACAATGTTGCAAATGAAAGAGGAGGAATATTCTTCTTAGATGCAACAGGTGGGACTGGAAAAACGTTTTTGTTGTCGTTAATTTTGGCCACCATTCGATCCCAGAATAATATTGCATTGGCTTTAGCATCATCTGGAATAGCGGCAACTTTATTGGACGGCGGTCGCACTGCACATTCTGCATTAAAGTTACCATTAAATATGCAAGTAAATGAAGAACCAACTTGCCACATTTCTAAAAATTCTGAAATGGGAAAGGTTTTACAAACATGTAAAATTATTGTATGGGATGAATGTACGATGGCTCATAAAAAATCTCTGGAAGCCTTAAATAGAACACTGAAAGATTTTCGAAATAACACAAACATATTTGGTGGTGCACTAATTCTATTGGCCGGTGATTTTCGACAAACTTTGCCTGTTATACCCAAATCAACTGCAGCTGATGAATTGAGAGCGTGCCTTAAATCTTCTAATCTGTGGAGATATGTTCAAAAACTCACATTAACTACTAATGTTCGTGTGCAGTTACAGAATGATCCAACAGCTGCTGAATTTTCCGAACATTTGTTGCAAATTGGAAATGGACGAAAGCCAATTTATAAGAATACAGGCATGATCACACTTCCAACTAATTTTTGTACCGTAACAGAATCAAGAGTACAATTAGTGCAAAATGTATTCCCAAATATTGCACAAAACTATCGAAATCAAGATTGGCTAAGCGAGAGAGCTATATTAGCTGCCAAAAATGTCGATGTCAATGAAATCAATGCCAGTATTTTGACTCAAATTCCAGGTGAAGTTGTCACCTATAAATCAATTGATTCAATCACTAATCCCGACGATGTAGTGAATTATCCAATTGAATTTTTGAATTCACTTAATTTGCCTGGCTTGCCACCACATCGTTTGCAATTGAAAGTCGGCGCAGTGATCATTATGTTGTGATATATCAATCAGCCGAAACTATGCAATGGGACAAGATTAGCAGTGAAACGTACAATGAACAATGTAATTGAAGCAACAATTTTGAAAGGCAAATTTAAAGGTGAAGATGTTTTGATTCCGCGCATTCCAATGATTTCAACAGATTTGCCTTTTGATTTTAAGCGACTTCAATTTCCCATACGCCTTGCTTTTGTATTACAATCAATAAGTCTCAAGGTCAAACACTTCAATTATGTGGAATTGACCTAACTTATCCATGCTTTGGACATGGGCAACTGTATGTAGGACGTTCTCGAGTAGGGAAACCATCGTTACTTTATATTTATACACCGCATGAAAATAAAACCAAAAATTTTGTGTATAAGAAGGCTTTAGAATAAGTTGTTAGTTTACAATCATTAGAGTAAGTCACTAAAATAAACAAAACATTGTTATTAGAATAAGTTACAAAATAATGGCCGAGCATGAATTAAATGATGAAACAAGAAAAAAACAAAGAACACTTTTCATTTATATTTTTCTTTCACCCAGCGAAGCGGGTGAGGGTCCGCTAGTTTATTTATATTTTTTTCATTAGAATTTCACGAATTTCCAAATGTTAGCTAATCATCTACTCATTCGGCTATGACGGCTATACAACAAACATAGCCAAATTTCACACTAGTACTTTTTTCACAGCAGCCATATTATATCGTTAAAATCGTTCAAATTAATCAGCACTGATGACGAAAACTCCTCATTTTCGTTAAAATTAATCAGTACTGACGACAAAAACTCCTCATTTTCGTTAAAATCGTTAAAATTAATCAACACTGATGACAAAGTCACCTCATTTTCGTTAAAATCGTTAAAATTAATCAACACTAATGACAAAAACTCTTGATTTTCGTTAAATGCGTTAAAAAGTAATCAGACTGATATGACAAAAACTTCTCATTTTCGTTATCATAAAATGTTTTATTTAGAAATATATAAAATTAATTTTTTTTGTTTTCAATAAAAAACTTTTACATACCAGTTCGGTGTTTCATCAACAGAGATTCGAGCTCACGAATTTTGAAATTTTAGCCAAGCAAATTAATTAATATGGCTGCCGGAGAGAAATGAGAGGCAGAGAGTGACATACAAGTATAAAAAAAGCATGATGGAAAGAATAATTAAATGGTGCCTATCGTGGTACCGTTACTTTCCTCTCAGCGAATTTGACAATGAGTGACGTCATATTAGCACCAGTATGGCCAGATTAACATTTTAGTAACTTGACTTAGCATTTTTTTGATTATTTCGTCTCGGAATTTTAAGTTCTTTCTTCATGACATTTTTCTAGCCTGTTCTAATTAATTTTTTAAATAAATGTGTTATGGTTACGTACAATTTAATTTATGAGTTTTAGTTAAGAGAAACTCTTTTGTTAAGAGAACGACTTTTTTCCTATATTTGAGGTTATATAACAAGATAAGGGACTTTTTTGTGAAAATGTCGGTATGGCTATCGCACTTTGCGACAATATAATAGATTTAACTAATAGGAAATATGTTCTAGTGGAAACCGACCCTGTTTACATTTATCAGGATAGAACTTTCTTGCATCACATCAAAAATACTAGCGCCGTACGAAAGTATAATCATATAATTCAGAGAACTAACCTGAAACTAAAGTTTTAGTGAACAAAATCGAAACTCTGAAAAAGTCAACTCATTCCAAATATTTATATACCCAAAAGATCATTAATTTTTCTTTGTTCCGTGTTAAAATTCATTATTGGCACACCAGATAACGATGACCTTGAAGAAATCAAAACTTCACTTAATATGCTAATATTTAGAAAATAATAATAAGCAAAGAACAATTATTCGCAGTTCGAAAGAATACTCCAAACACCTGATCCCAAAACTGTAACCGAAAACATTGTTATAACAGAAGTTTATAATGACCTCATCAATAACAAACACTATAAATTTTGCGAAAACTAATGATTTTTATTCTGGCACATTATATTTGAAAGATGTGTACGATTTAATAAACCACGAAGAACTAGACCTTAGAATAATTAATATATTAGAATATATATAAAAGAAGCAATTATAACAATATAGAAATATCTTATCCTCCAAACTAAATGTAGCCTATTTAATTTATATCCTTTAGCACATAAGCATGTTAAAATTAATTTAGACCCTAAGATCGCAAAAATATCAAAGAATATCCAAATGTATAACTTATATGAGTAACTTTATTTGTAAGTCGGAACCCTCTGACAATTATACTACAAAAGGATAAATCATCCCATTGCGAAACAATCCATGAAAATAATGCTCCAGTCAGCATCCTAGAGAATGGATAAATTTTTACAGATTACCAGCACACTTGGAACAACATGCATATATCAGACCCTAAATTAATACACTTTAATGAATCTACAACCATCGATAATATCATATATTACAACCATGAACGACAACTCAGAGAAATCATGCACAATCAACACAGCGAACAACTTGAAGTACTCCGCATCCTTTCCTCAAACTCAATCTACAAATTCACCACTAACTCTCAACATTTTTGATACCTATTGAAGAAAACCCAGTATATTTTACGTTCTTTATCATAATGGGTTTCCTTACTTTAGTAGTCATCACTTATGGTATGGTACATTTCTGGCGATACTATGAAAATAGAAGAATTCTTCACAGGCAAAGACAAATTGACGAACTATACGAAATCGAAATGAACCGTCTTGAACAGAAAGTCGCAGCAGCATCATAGCGGGGATGATCCGTTTTAAGAGAGAGGAGAGTTAACGATGTTAGTACAAAGACACATTGGTATGTATATAAATTTATACACCACATACATATATACACTTCACACATACATGCATGATCATTGTTTACAAACAAAATGCCAATAAACAAGAACCTTACAAGACAGTGCTGAGCACTTTCGACAAAAACTCCAACACATTTACAAGTACCTGTATTTTATTACACTACAAGACAGCTGAATATCATATAAGATTCATATTATCATCATCACTGTCCTCATCCAACTACACATTTTCGTTCTAGCCCTGGGAAAGTTCTGATAGTTTCCCCTTGTCGGTGTGATATTCTATCTCTCTTTTACCAATAGCAATTCTTATAACTGAAAAATATATCTACTATGCTCTAAAGGCAAGAAAACTAATCATTTTTATTCGTACAGTGTAATAACTGCTGACAACTAAACTCCTCATTGTTGTCATCACAAACTTCTCAGCATCATACTTCTCATTTTTGTTATCAAAAAGTAATCGGCACTGATGGGCCAAACTACTCATTTTCGTTATGAAAAAGTAATCAGACTGATGACAAAAACTTCTCATTTTCGTTATCATTAGAGATTTAGAAGTATATAAAATCTATATATATAAAATTTCAGCGGTTTTTCGCGTTGTGATGAACTTTACGGAGAATGGCTCAACCGATTTTAATCAAACTTTGCCACATTGAAGAGACACATGTGGAGAAGGTTTGTAACTATGTTTGGTTAAAATCTCCTTTACTTCTTCGTCAACACACAGTATACACGAGGCAGCGTTCTTTTTACGCGTGTGGTTGTTATTGTAAACGGTTGCATGGAGCGTACATTTTACTCACATATGTACAAGTTAACGCAGCAGTATTTATGCCTAATTTTTCATTCCATTACATACATTTCAATGGAATGCAAACATACATACATATACATATATTCATACAGCAGTGGCTGCACGCCTGCGTTCGCACAGAATAGAAACATACAAATTAGCAGGCACAGCTGTAGCTGATCGCCTGCAATAATTAATCGTAACACAATGCTGCTGTGACTAACTTAACACTTTGCTTAAATACTTCTTCTTTACACCCACACTTCGGGATAACCGAAGCAAAACCATTAGCCTGAACATGAACAGGTCGTCGCTAAAAAAGTACTTAAGCATGGCCGTTTTCTTAGAAGATTACCAAAGGTTATCAGTAATAGTGCATAGTGAAAGTAAGTGTTAAAACTAACAAGAAAGTGTTTTATTTGGTAAAGTGTTCAAGTGAAGCAGTTTCCAGGCATCAACCAAAGAGATAAAAAAAGTGCGTCAGAAATATTTAAGAGAAGAGATTGTTTTCACATTTTCCAACGATATTTTCACGAAAAATTTACAAAATGTATATTAATTTTGCAAATGATTGATAACAAGTGAAACAGTGAATAAATGGTGTGAAAAATACACACAACAGAAATCGGCAAAAATAATTAATATTTTAGAAGTTTTTACTTAAGATATTTAAGAAAAGAGATTGTTTTCACACTTTCCGTAGATATTTTCAAGAAAAATTTCAAAAATATATATTATTTTTGCTGATCATTTCCCATTTCTGTTCTGTGTAATTTTCATTTCAACGCGTGCTCACAGTTCAATTATATTTTTAAAAGATGGCGCTAACAGTATGTTAATTCGAATTCCAGTTTAAAAACAAGAAAAGTAGCAATCAAGAGCTCAGAGTGACATAAAGAAGACCACTTTGATTCGGTAAAAGAAATGCCAAGAGGACGTAATACACGTCACAATAGAAATGTGCAAAATCACAAACAAAATGAAAGTGAGGAAAATCATGCTGATAAATTAAGTCAACAAAGAGATCGTACTAGGTCACGTTCTCAAAATCGGCCAATAAATATCA
This sequence comes from Anastrepha ludens, assembly GCF_028408465.1. Taxonomy (NCBI): domain Eukaryota; kingdom Metazoa; phylum Arthropoda; class Insecta; order Diptera; family Tephritidae; genus Anastrepha; species Anastrepha ludens. Next base: position 27,518,442 of record NC_071503.1, read on the forward strand.
ATTCTGTAAATTTGAATGGTGCAGCATTTCAATATAATCCACATCTTGATTATTTTGATTTATTACACACACACAATGTTTTGGTGCAAAGTTTTAAAACAACAATCGGAAGATTGTCATCTGATAATCATAAAATTAAAATTGATGCAAATAAAACGCCCGCCGGCGAACATCGTGGAAGATACAATCAACCAACTTCAAGCAACGAGGTTGCAATTGTTATATCTGGAGATGAATTTCAACCAAGAGATATTGGGCCTTATGCATAATAAGTGAGCATTTGCTCGAGTAGAGTCTGGCGAGATCTATCTCAAGTAGGTGAGTTCGAGCAAACCGACTGAGCTCGTGCTCAATTTGGTATGCATAAAAATGAGATAGAGCAAATACCTTGAACTCGAGTTAGCTGAGATCAAACCGCTTGTTTGATTAGTTGCAAAAATGGGTTCAGATAGTGAAAGTATAAGTGAAAATTTACATTTTGATGCTAATGAGAATTTATCAATTTTCATAGTTGGATACTTAAAAAAATATAAGACTTTATTAGAAAAAAGCCAGCTCCCCGGTGTAAAAAATAAAAAAAAGAAATAATTAGAAAACTTTGTGGCGAATATAAAGAAAAAACTGGTGGGAAATAAGCGAAAAAAATGTAATGAAGAAAATTGCTAATATGAAGTGCCGAGTAAAGTCAAAAAGTGACAAAAATAAAACGGGAAACCAAAAAATTTATTTAAAAAAATGGGAACATGAATTATTTGAATTACTTTCTGCTGAATCGGATCCAGCTATCGGAAAAGTTACCAGTAAGCCTGCCGTTATAATGCGTGGCTTTTTTTGGTGATAATAAATTGTTTTTGTTTTTTTATTTTACTTTTTCCACTGGAGGCAATTTTTCGGTAGGCTAGCATTAACGCCGAGTTCCAGCAGCAACTTAGAGAGTGCTGTGGGCATTAATAATGACAGCTTCACCAGCAGCGCGGCAGTACAGAACACACCCGTAGATATCCCATCTGTGCCACTACAACAAACATCAAAAAGAAAGCTAAATGATATTCGGCGGGTAACTCTTCGTTAGGCTAAATAGCATAGAGCTACAAAAGTCCCTTAGTTGAGCCGTTTTTGTTGTAATATTTCTTGATTAGCAAAAACAAAGTATAAGTACAAAAACTATTTGTTACATAAAGCTTTCAAATAAAACCCTAGGTATAGGAGTAAGAATAAGTTATAATTGAGAGTACTCTTAAAATAAAAACCAACTTTATTATTATGGAACTGCATTAAGACGTAGGATTAACACCGCTAATATGATTGCTTAAATCTGATAACTTAATTTAATTACAGGCCAAAGGAATTTTCGATGAGTATGAGACATAGGAAACAAAAAGTTTAAACTTTCAACAATTGCAAAGACTTGTTTTGTTGAAGCAAATTAAAGTTCTTTCATTGAAATTAAAAGTTTTAGAAGATCGGGTTGCAGAAAAGGAGCTAAATTTGGTCGAATATTAAAACATAAAACTCATTATACTTATTTTTACTGAATATCTGTTGTTTTTTTTAACTAACACTAAAACTTAAAAGTAACATAACAACTGCGACCCAATTCCATTTTGGAAGCCCGGATCGGCCCAAAACCTTCAAAATATACACATCTTTTCCCTGTTGGGAATCCCGCCACCCTTTCTTTCACTACTTTCACCAAGGAAATAGTTTGTCAGCCAGTCTACGTGCTCAAAATTAAACCGGTACATCTTTTTATATTCACTTTGAATAGCGGTTTTTCTTGATTTATAAGTTTTTTTTGTCTAAGAGGAACAATATATTCGGCCATCTTCATACTTGTAAACACGCGAGTCAACTAAAAGGCAGTCTCACCTTTTTGTGAGATCGATCTCAAAAAAGTGAGCAACTTCTTGCTGTTATGCATACCAAAGTGAGCTCTAACTCACGAACATTTTATGGCTTGAGTTCAAACTCGACATGTGAGATCTATCTCACGCACCGAGTAAAAGCAAGCGAGTTCAACAATTTTTATGCATACCAAACCTACCTTTTACTCCAAAACTCGAGTCTGAGCAAATGCTCGCTTATTATGCATAAGGCCCATTGTTTTGCAAAGAAGAAATGATACACTGCAACGTGTTAATGAAACGCATCGAACATGCATTACAATATCCTGTTATGTTCTGTCGTGGTGAAGATGGTTATTCGATTGATATAAAACAAATAAATCCAGCAAATGGTCAAGAAACAAATAAAACTGTAAGCGCAATGAATTATTATGCATACAGAATCATGATAAGAGAAAATCAAGAGAATCACATTTTAAAATGTCGTAAATTATTTCATCAGTATATTGTTGACATGTATGCGAAAATAGAAACAGAACGATTGAATTACATTAGATTCAACCAAAGAAAATTGCGCTGTGACGAATATATACATTTACGAGATGCAATTAACAACGATACCAACGTTAATAACATTGGTCAAATGGTAATATTACCTTCATCGTATACAGGCAGTCCAAGGCATATGCATGAATACGCCCAAGATGCAATGTGCTATGTCAGAAATTATGGTCGACCCGACTTATTCATAACTTTCACATGCAATCCGAAATGGGATGATATTAAGAATCATTTATATACAGGGCAATCAGCTACTGATAGGCATGACATTACTGCAAGAGTGTTTAGACGAAAGCTACAGTCTCTAATGGATTTCATTGTAAAACATAAGTAAAGAATGGCAAAAAAGAGGCTTGCCTCATGCGCATATTTTGATTTGGTTAAAACAAAAACTAACCAGAGATAAAATTAATCATATTATATGTGCTGAAGTTCCAGATATAAATGAAGATCCAGAATTACATACTACTGTAAACAAAAACATGATTCATGGACCGTGTGGTACGTTAAATCAAAATTCTCCATGTATGGTTGATGGTAAATGTTCAAAAAACTACCCAAGGCAATTAATTGCTGAAACAATGACTGGAAATGATGGATATCCATTGTACCGTAGAAGATCACCAGAAGATAATGGAAAAACAGTCACTGTGAAAATAAATAATCACTTTGAAAATAAATAATCACTGTGAAAATAAATAATCACCTGTAGATGGATACCCAGGTGTTCATTTGGGTGATGCAATCGGACGACTTTACACTGTGCATCCAAGTAAAGTGGAATGTTTCTATTTACGTTTACTCTTAGTTGATATTCCCTACCCAAGATCATTCGAAAGTTTGAAACGAGTTAATGGTCATTTTTGTTGTACTTATGAGCAAGCATGCAAAGAATTGAATTTGCTTGAAAATGATAATCAGTGGGATGCAACTCTTATGGATGCATGTGCAACAACTTCTCCACACCAAATAAGAACACTATTTGCCATCATTATTGCTACATGTTTCCCAGCAAACCCAAAAGAATTGTGGAGTAGTTACCAAGAATACATGACAGAAGATATCCTACATCAAGTACGTCGCATTACTGCAAATCCAAATTTGAATTATACAGATGAATTATATAATGAGGCATTAATTAAAATCGAAGACTTTTGCCTGATGATTGCAAATAAAACTCTGAGTGAGTTAGGTATGATCGCACCAAATCGACCGATGCATGATGCATACAATGCAGAATTAAGACGTGAAAAAGAATATGATCGAAATGATCTGAACACATTTGTAACAACAAACCTACCAAAATTAAACACAGAACAAAGGCAGGCATATGACACAATTATAGACAATGTTGCAAATGAAAGAGGAGGAATATTCTTCTTAGATGCAACAGGTGGGACTGGAAAAACGTTTTTGTTGTCGTTAATTTTGGCCACCATTCGATCCCAGAATAATATTGCATTGGCTTTAGCATCATCTGGAATAGCGGCAACTTTATTGGACGGCGGTCGCACTGCACATTCTGCATTAAAGTTACCATTAAATATGCAAGTAAATGAAGAACCAACTTGCCACATTTCTAAAAATTCTGAAATGGGAAAGGTTTTACAAACATGTAAAATTATTGTATGGGATGAATGTACGATGGCTCATAAAAAATCTCTGGAAGCCTTAAATAGAACACTGAAAGATTTTCGAAATAACACAAACATATTTGGTGGTGCACTAATTCTATTGGCCGGTGATTTTCGACAAACTTTGCCTGTTATACCCAAATCAACTGCAGCTGATGAATTGAGAGCGTGCCTTAAATCTTCTAATCTGTGGAGATATGTTCAAAAACTCACATTAACTACTAATGTTCGTGTGCAGTTACAGAATGATCCAACAGCTGCTGAATTTTCCGAACATTTGTTGCAAATTGGAAATGGACGAAAGCCAATTTATAAGAATACAGGCATGATCACACTTCCAACTAATTTTTGTACCGTAACAGAATCAAGAGTACAATTAGTGCAAAATGTATTCCCAAATATTGCACAAAACTATCGAAATCAAGATTGGCTAAGCGAGAGAGCTATATTAGCTGCCAAAAATGTCGATGTCAATGAAATCAATGCCAGTATTTTGACTCAAATTCCAGGTGAAGTTGTCACCTATAAATCAATTGATTCAATCACTAATCCCGACGATGTAGTGAATTATCCAATTGAATTTTTGAATTCACTTAATTTGCCTGGCTTGCCACCACATCGTTTGCAATTGAAAGTCGGCGCAGTGATCATTATGTTGTGATATATCAATCAGCCGAAACTATGCAATGGGACAAGATTAGCAGTGAAACGTACAATGAACAATGTAATTGAAGCAACAATTTTGAAAGGCAAATTTAAAGGTGAAGATGTTTTGATTCCGCGCATTCCAATGATTTCAACAGATTTGCCTTTTGATTTTAAGCGACTTCAATTTCCCATACGCCTTGCTTTTGTATTACAATCAATAAGTCTCAAGGTCAAACACTTCAATTATGTGGAATTGACCTAACTTATCCATGCTTTGGACATGGGCAACTGTATGTAGGACGTTCTCGAGTAGGGAAACCATCGTTACTTTATATTTATACACCGCATGAAAATAAAACCAAAAATTTTGTGTATAAGAAGGCTTTAGAATAAGTTGTTAGTTTACAATCATTAGAGTAAGTCACTAAAATAAACAAAACATTGTTATTAGAATAAGTTACAAAATAATGGCCGAGCATGAATTAAATGATGAAACAAGAAAAAAACAAAGAACACTTTTCATTTATATTTTTCTTTCACCCAGCGAAGCGGGTGAGGGTCCGCTAGTTTATTTATATTTTTTTCATTAGAATTTCACGAATTTCCAAATGTTAGCTAATCATCTACTCATTCGGCTATGACGGCTATACAACAAACATAGCCAAATTTCACACTAGTACTTTTTTCACAGCAGCCATATTATATCGTTAAAATCGTTCAAATTAATCAGCACTGATGACGAAAACTCCTCATTTTCGTTAAAATTAATCAGTACTGACGACAAAAACTCCTCATTTTCGTTAAAATCGTTAAAATTAATCAACACTGATGACAAAGTCACCTCATTTTCGTTAAAATCGTTAAAATTAATCAACACTAATGACAAAAACTCTTGATTTTCGTTAAATGCGTTAAAAAGTAATCAGACTGATATGACAAAAACTTCTCATTTTCGTTATCATAAAATGTTTTATTTAGAAATATATAAAATTAATTTTTTTTGTTTTCAATAAAAAACTTTTACATACCAGTTCGGTGTTTCATCAACAGAGATTCGAGCTCACGAATTTTGAAATTTTAGCCAAGCAAATTAATTAATATGGCTGCCGGAGAGAAATGAGAGGCAGAGAGTGACATACAAGTATAAAAAAAGCATGATGGAAAGAATAATTAAATGGTGCCTATCGTGGTACCGTTACTTTCCTCTCAGCGAATTTGACAATGAGTGACGTCATATTAGCACCAGTATGGCCAGATTAACATTTTAGTAACTTGACTTAGCATTTTTTTGATTATATCGTCTCGGAATTTTAAGTTCTTTCTTCATGACATTTTTCTAGCCTGTTCTAATTAATTTTTTAAATAAATGTGTTATGGTTACGTACAATTTAATTTATGAGTTTTAGTTAAGAGAAACTCTTTTGTTAAGAGAACGACTTTTTTCCTATATTTGAGGTTATATAACAAGATAAGGGACTTTTTTGTGAAAATGTCGGTATGGCTATCGCACTTTGCGACAATATAATAGATTTAACTAATAGGAAATATGTTCTAGTGGAAACCGACCCTGTTTACATTTATCAGGATAGAACTTTCTTGCATCACATCAAAAATACTAGCGCCGTACGAAAGTATAATCATATAATTCAGAGAACTAACCTGAAACTAAAGTTTTAGTGAACAAAATCGAAACTCTGAAAAAGTCAACTCATTCCAAATATTTATATACCCAAAAGATCATTAATTTTTCTTTGTTCCGTGTTAAAATTCATTATTGGCACACCAGATAACGATGACCTTGAAGAAATCAAAACTTCACTTAATATGCTAATATTTAGAAAATAATAATAAGCAAAGAACAATTATTCACAGTTCGAAAGAATACTCGAAACACCTGATCCCAAAACTGTAACCGAAAACATTGTTATAACAGAAGTTTATAATGACCTCATCAATAACAAACACTATAAATTTTGCGAAAACTAATGATTTTTATTCTGGCACATTATATTTGAAAGATGTGTACGATTTAATAAACCACGAAGAACTAGACCTTAGAATAATTAATATATTAGAATATATATAAAAGAAGCAATTATAACAATATAGAAATATCTTATCCTCCAAACTAAATGTAGCCTATTTAATTTATATCCTTTAGCACATAAGCATGTTAAAATTAATTTAGACCCTAAGATCGCAAAAATATCAAAGAATATCCAAATGTATAACTTATATGAGTAACTTTATTTGTAAGTCGGAACCCTCTGACAATTATACTACAAAAGGATAAATCATCCCATTGCGAAACAATCCATGAAAATAATGCTCCAGTCAGCATCCTAGAGAATGGATAAATTTTTACAGATTACCAGCACACTTGGAACAACATGCATATATCAGACCCTAAATTAATACACTTTAATGAATCTACAACCATCGATAATATCATATATTACAACCATGAACGACAACTCAGAGAAATCATGCACAATCAACACAGCGAACAACTTGAAGTACTCCGCATCCTTTCCTCAAACTCAATCTACAAATTCACCACTAACTCTCAACATTTTTGATACCTATTGAAGAAAACCCAGTATATTTTACGTTCTTTATCATAATGGGTTTCCTTACTTTAGTAGTCATCACTTATGGTATGGTACATTTCTGGCGATACTATGAAAATAGAAGAATTCTTCACAGGCAAAGACAAATTGACGAACTATACGAAATCGAAATGAACCGTCTTGAACAGAAAGTCGCAGCAGCATCATAGCGGGGATGATCCGTTTTAAGAGAGAGGAGAGTTAACGATGTTAGTACAAAGACACATTGGTATGTATATAAATTTATACACCACATACATATATACACTTCACACATACATGCATGATCATTGTTTACAAACAAAATGCCAATAAACAAGAACCTTACAAGACAGTGCTGAGCACTTTCGACAAAAACTCCAACACATTTACAAGTACCTGTATTTTATTACACTACAAGACAGCTGAATATCATATAAGATTCATATTATCATCATCACTGTCCTCATCCAACTACACATTTTCGTTCTAGCCCTGGGAAAGTTCTGATAGTTTCCCCTTGTCGGTGTGATATTCTATCTCTCTTTTACCAATAGCAATTCTTATAACTGAAAAATATATCTACTATGCTCTAAAGGCAAGAAAACTAATCATTTTTATTCGTACAGTGTAATAACTGCTGACAACTAAACTCCTCATTGTTGTCATCACAAACTTCTCAGCATCATACTTCTCATTTTTGTTATCAAAAAGTAATCGGCACTGATGGGCCAAACTACTCATTTTCGTTATGAAAAAGTAATCAGACTGATGACAAAAACTTCTCATTTTCGTTATCATTAGAGATTTAGAAGTATATAAAATCTATATATATAAAATTTCAGCGGTTTTTCGCGTTGTGATGAACTTTACGGAGAATGGCTCAACCGATTTTAATCAAACTTTGCCACATTGAAGAGACACATGTGGAGAAGGTTTGTAACTATGTTTGGTTAAAATCTCCTTTACTTCTTCGTCAACACACAGTATACACGAGGCAGCGTTCTTTTTACGCGTGTGGTTGTTATTGTAAACGGTTGCATGGAGCGTACATTTTACTCACATATGTACAAGTTAACGCAGCAGTATTTATGCCTAATTTTTCATTCCATTACATACATTTCAATGGAATGCAAACATACATACATATACATATATTCATACAGCAGTGGCTGCACGCCTGCGTTCGCACAGAATAGAAACATACAAATTAGCAGGCACAGCTGTAGCTGATCGCCTGCAATAATTAATCGTAACACAATGCTGCTGTGACTAACTTAACACTTTGCTTAAATACTTCTTCTTTACACCCACACTTCGGGATAACCGAAGCAAAACCATTAGCCTGAACATGAACAGGTCGTCGCTAAAAAAGTACTTAAGCATGGCCGTTTTCTTAGAAGATTACCAAAGGTTATCAGTAATAGTGCATAGTGAAAGTAAGTGTTAAAACTAACAAGAAAGTGTTTTATTTGGTAAAGTGTTCAAGTGAAGCAGTTTCCAGGCATCAACCAAAGAGATAAAAAAAGTGCGTCAGAAATATTTAAGAGAAGAGATTGTTTTCACATTTTCCAACGATATTTTCACGAAAAATTTACAAAATGTATATTAATTTTGCAAATGATTGATAACAAGTGAAACAGTGAATAAATGGTGTGAAAAATACACACAACAGAAATCGGCAAAAATAATTAATATTTTAGAAGTTTTTACTTAAGATATTTAAGAAAAGAGATTGTTTTCACACTTTCCGTAGATATTTTCAAGAAAAATTTCAAAAATATATATTATTTTTGCTGATCATTTCCCATTTCTGTTCTGTGTAATTTTCATTTCAACGCGTGCTCACAGTTCAATTATATTTTTAAAAGATGGCGCTAACAGTATGTTAATTCGAATTCCAGTTTAAAAACAAGAAAAGTAGCAATCAAGAGCTCAGAGTGACATAAAGAAGACCACTTTGATTCGGTAAAAGAAATGCCAAGAGGACGTAATACACGTCACAATAGAAATGTGCAAAATCACAAACAAAATGAAAGTGAGGAAAATCATGCTGATAAATTAAGTCAACAAAGAGATCGTACTAGGTCACGTTCTCAAAATCGGCCAATAAATATCAATTCTGTAAATTTGAATGGTGCAGCATTTCAATATAATCCACATCTTGATTATTTTGATTTATTACACACACACAATGTTTTGGTGCAAAGTTTTAAAACAACAATCGGAAGATTGTCATCTGATAATCATAAAATTAAAATTGATGCAAATAAAACGCCCGCCGGCGAACATCGTGGAAGATACAATCAACCAACTTCAAGCAACGAGGTTGCAATTGTTATATCTGGAGATGAATTTCAACCAAGAGATATTGGGCCTTATGCATAATAAGTGAGCATTTGCTCGAGTAGAGTCTGGCGAGATCTATCTCAAGTAGGTGAGTTCGAGCAAGCCGACTGAGCTCGTGCTCAATTTGGTATGCATAAAAATGAGATAGAGCAAATACCTTGAACTCGAGTTAGCTGAGATCAAACCGCTTGTTTGATTAGTTGCAAAAATGGGTTCAGATAGTGAAAGTATAAGTGAAAATTTACATTTTGATGCTAATGAGAATTTATCAATTTTCATAGTTGGATACTTAAAAAAATATAAGACTTTATTAGAAAAAAGCCAGCTCCCCGGTGTAAAAAATAAAAAAAAGAAATAATTAGAAAACTTTGTGGCGAATATAAAGAAAAAACTGGTGGGAAATAAGCGAAAAAAATGTAATGAAGAAAATTGCTAATATGAAGTGCCGAGTAAAGTCAAAAAGTGACAAAAATAAAACGGGAAACCAAAAAATTTATTTAAAAAAATGGGAACATGAATTATTTGAATTACTTTCTGCTGAATCGGATCCAGCTATCGGAAAAGTTACCAGTAAGCCTGCCGTTATAATGCGTGGCTTTTTTTGGTGATAATAAATTGTTTTTGTTTTTTTATTTTACTTTTTCCACTGGAGGCAATTTTTCGGTAGGCTAGCATTAACGCCGAGTTCCAGCAGCAACTTAGAGAGTGCTGTGGGCATTAATAATGACAGCTTCACCAGCAGCGCGGCAGTACAGAACACACCCGTAGATATCCCATCTGTGCCACTACAACAAACATCAAAAAGAAAGCTAAATGATATTCGGCGGGTAACTCTTCGTTAGGCTAAATAGCATAGAGCTACAAAAGTCCCTTAGTTGAGCCGTTTTTGTTGTAATATTTCTTGATTAGCAAAAACAAAGTATAAGTACAAAAACTATTTGTTACATAAAGCTTTCAAATAAAACCCTAGGTATAGGAGTAAGAATAAGTTATAATTGAGAGTACTCTTAAAATAAAAACCAACTTTATTATTATGGAACTGCATTAAGACGTAGGATTAACACCGCTAATATGATTGCTTAAATCTGATAACTTAATTTAATTACAGGCCAAAGGAATTTTCGATGAGTATGAGACATAGGAAACAAAAAGTTTAAACTTTCAACAATTGCAAAGACTTGTTTTGTTGAAGCAAATTAAAGTTCTTTCATTGAAATTAAAAGTTTTAGAAGATCGGGTTGCAGAAAAGGAGCTAAATTTGGTCGAATATTAAAACATAAAACTCATTATACTTATTTTTACTGAATATCTGTTGTTTTTTTTAACTAACACTAAAACTTAAAAGTAACATAACAACTACGACCCAATTCCATTTTGGAAGCCCGGATCGGCCCAAAACCTTCAAAATATACACATCTTTTCCCTGTTGGGAATCCCGCCACCCTTTCTTTCACTACTTTCACCAAGGAAATAGTTTGTCAGCCAGTCTACGTGCTCAAAATTAAACCGGTACATCTTTTTATATTCACTTTGAATAGCGGTTTTTCTTGATTTATAAGTTTTTTTTGTCTAAGAGGAACAATATATTCGGCCATCTTCATACTTGTAAACACGCGAGTCAACTAAAAGGCAGTCTCACCTTTTTGTGAGATCGATCTCAAAAAAGTGAGCAACTTCTTGCTGTTATGCATACCAAAGTGAGCTCTAACTCACGAACATTTTATGGCTTGAGTTCAAACTCGACATGTGAGATCTATCTCACGCACCGAGTAAAAGCAAGCGAGTTCAACAATTTTTATGCATACCAAACCTACCTTTTACTCCAAAACTCGAGTCTGAGCAAATGCTCGCTTATTATGCATAAGGCCCATTGTTTTGCAAAGAAGAAATGATACACTGCAACGTGTTAATGAAACGCATCGAACATGCATTACAATATCCTGTTATGTTCTGTCGTGGTGAAGATGGTTATTCGATTGATATAAAACAAATAAATCCAGCAAATGGTCAAGAAACAAATAAAACTGTAAGCGCAATGAATTATTATGCATACAGAATCATGATAAGAGAAAATCAAGAGAATCACATTTTAAAATGTCGTAAATTATTTCATCAGTATATTGTTGACATGTATGCGAAAATAGAAACAGAACGATTGAATTACATTAGATTCAACCAAAGAAAATTGCGCTGTGACGAATATATACATTTACGAGATGCAATTAACAACGATACCAACGTTAATAACATTGGTCAAATGGTAATATTACCTTCATCGTATACAGGCAGTCCAAGGCATATGCATGAATACGCCCAAGATGCAATGTGCTATGTCAGAAATTATGGTCGACCCGACTTATTCATAACTTTCACATGCAATCCGAAATGGGATGATATTAAGAATCATTTATATACAGGGCAATCAGCTACTGATAGGCATGACATTACTGCAAGAGTGTTTAGACGAAAGCTACAGTCTCTAATGGATTTCATTGTAAAACATAAGTAAAGAATGGCAAAAAAGAGGCTTGCCTCATGCGCATATTTTGATTTGGTTAAAACAAAAACTAACCAGAGATAAAATTAATCATATTATATGTGCTGAAGTTCCAGATATAAATGAAGATCCAGAATTACATACTACTGTAAACAAAAACATGATTCATGGACCGTGTGGTACGTTAAATCAAAATTCTCCATGTATGGTTGATGGTAAATGTTCAAAAAACTACCCAAGGCAATTAATTGCTGAAACAATGACTGGAAATGATGGATATCCATTGTACCGTAGAAGATCACCAGAAGATAATGGAAAAACAGTCACTGTGAAAATAAATAATCACTTTGAAAATAAATAATCACTGTGAAAATAAATAATCACCTGTAGATGGATATCCAGGTGTTCATTTGGGTGATGCAATCGGACGACTTTACACTGTGCATCCAAGTAAAGTGGAATGTTTCTATTTACGTTTACTCTTAGTTGATATTCCCTACCCAAGATCATTCGAAAGTTTGAAACGAGTTAATGGTCATCTTTGTTGTACTTATGAGCAAGCATGCAAAGAATAGAATTTGCTTGAAAATGATAATCAGTGGGATGCAACTCTTATGGATGCATGTGCAACAACTTCTCCACACCAAATAAGAACACTATTTGCCATCATTATTGCTACATGTTTCCCAGCAAACCCAAAAGAATTGTGGAGTAGTTACCAAGAATACATGACAGAAGATATCCTACATCAAGTACGTCGCATTACTGCAAATCCAAATTTGAATTATACAGATGAATTATATAATGAGGCATTAATTAAAATCGAAGACTTTTGCCTGATGATTGCAAATAAAACTCTGAGTGAGTTAGGTATGATCGCACCAAATCGACCGATGCATGATGCATACAATGCAGAATTAAGACGTGAAAAAGAATATGATCGAAATGATCTGAACACATTTGTAACAACAAACCTACCAAAATTAAACACAGAACAAAGGCAGGCATATGACACAATTATAGACAATGTTGCAAATGAAAGAGGAGGAATATTCTTCTTAGATGCACCAGGTGGGACTGGAAAAACGTTTTTGTTGGCGTTAATTTTGGCTACCATTCGATCACAGAATAATATTGCATTGGCTTTAGCATCATCTGGAATAGCGGCAACTTTATTGGACGGCGGTCGCACTGCACATTCTGCATTAAAGTTACCATTAAATATGCAAGTAAATGAAGAACCAACTTGCCACATTTCTAAAAGTTCTGAAATGGGAAAGGTTTTACAAACATGTAAAATTATTGTATGGGATGAATGTACGATGGCTCATAAAAAATCTCTGGAAGCCTTAAATAGAATACTGAAAGATTTTCGAAATAACACAAACATATTTAAAAAAAAAAAAAAAAAAAAAATAAATAATTGGCGCGTACACTTCTGTTAGGTGTTTGGCCGAGCTCCTCCTTCTATTTGTGGTGTGCGTCTTGATGTTGTTCCACAAATGGAGGGACCTACAGTTTCAAGCCGACTCCGAACGGCAGATATTTTTGTGAGGAGCTTTTTCATGGCAGAAATACACTCGGAGGTTTGCCATTGCCTGCCGAGGGGCGACCGCTATTAGAAAAATGTTTTTATTAATTTTGCTTTCACCGAGATTCGAACCAACGACCTCTCTGTGAACTCCGAATGGTAATCACGCACCAACCCATTCGGCTACGGCGGCCGCATATTTGGTGGTGCACTAATTCTATTGGCCGGTGATTTTCGACAAACTTTGCCTGAACCCAAATCAACTGCAGCTGATGAATTGAGAGCGTGCCTTAAATCTTCTAATCTGTGGAGATATGTTCAAAAACTCACATTAACTACTAATGTTCGTGTGCAGTTACAGAATGATCCAACAGCTGCTGAATTTTCCGAACATTTGTTGCAAATTGGAAATGGACGAAAGCCAATTTATAAGAATACAGGTATGATCACACTTCCAACTAATTTTTGTACCGTAACAGAATCAAGAGTACAATTAGTGCAAAATGTACTCCCAAATATTGCACAAAACTATCGAAATCAAGATTGGCTAAGCGAGAGAGCTATATTAGCTGCCAAAAATGTCGATGTCAATGAAATCAATGCCAGTATTTTGACTAAAATTCCAGGTGAAGTTGTCACCTATAAATCAATTGATTCAATCACTAATCCCGACGATGTAGTGAATTATCCAATTGAATTTTTGAATTCACTTAATTTGCCGCAGTGATCATTATGTTGCGAAATATCAATCAGCCGAAACTATGCAATGGGGCAAGATTAGCAGTGAAACGGACAATGAACAATGTAATTGAAGCAACAATTTTGAAAGGCAAATTTAAAGGTGAAGATGTTTTGATTCCGCGCATTCCAATGATTTCAACAGATTTGCCTTTTGATTTTAAGCGACTTCAATTTCCCATTCGCCTTGCTTTTGCTATTACAATCAATAAGTCTCAAGGTCAAACACTTCAATTATGTGGAATTGACCTAACTTATCCATGCTTTGGACATGGGCAACTGTATGTAGGACGTTCTCGAGTAGGGAAACCATCGTTACTTTATATTTATACACCGCATGAAAATAAAACCAAAAATTTTGTGTATAAGAAGGCTTTAGAATAAGTTGTTAGTTTACAATCATTAGAGTAAGTCACTAAAATAAATAAAACATTGTTATTAGAATAAGTTACAAAATAATGGCCGAGCATGAATTAAATGATGAAACAAGAAAAAAACAAAGAACACTTTTCATTTATATATTTCTTTCACCCAGCGAAGCGGGTGAAGGTCCGCTAGTTTATTTATATTTTTTTCATTAGAAAACTTTTACATACCAATTCGTTGTTTCATCCACGGAGATTCGAACTCAAGAATTTCCCAATGTTAGCTAATCATCTACTCATTCGGCTATGACGGCTATACAACAAACATAGCCAAATTTCACACTAGTACTTTTTTCACAGCAGCCATATTATATCGTTAAAATCGCTCAAATTAATCAGCACTGATGACGAAAACTCCTCATTTTCGTTAAAATTAATCAGCACTGACGACAAAAACTCCTAATTTTCGTTAAAATTAATCAACACTGATGACAAAGTCACCTCATTTTCGTTAAAGTCGTTAAAATTAATCAACACTAATGACCAAAACTCTTGATTTTCGTTAAATGCGTTAAAAAGTAATCAGACTGATATGACAAAAACTTCTCATTTTCGATATCATAAAATGTTTTATTTAGAAATAAATAGAAATTATTTAGAAATTTTATAAATTAATTTTTTTTGTTTTCAATAAAAAACTTTTACATACCAGTTCGGTGTTTCATCAACAGAGATTCGAGCTCACGAATTTTGAAATTTTAGCCAAGCAAATTAATTAATATGGCTGCCGGAGAGAAATGAGAGGCAGAGAGTGACATATAAGTATAAAAAAAGCATGATGGAAAGAATAATTAAATGGTGCCTATCGTGGTACCGTTACTTTCCTCTCAGCGAATTTGACAATGAGTGACGTCATATTAGCACCAGTATGACCAGATTAACATTTTAGTAACTTGACTTAGCATTTTTTTGATTATTTCGTCTCGGAATTTTAAGTTCTTTCTTCATGACATTTTTCTAGCCTGTTCTAATTTATTTTTTAAATAAATGTGTTATGGTTACGTACAATTTAATTTATGAGTTTTAGTTAAGAGAAACTCTTTCGTTAAGAGAACGACTTTTTTCCTATATTTGAGGTTATATAACAAGATAAGGGACTTTTTTGTGAAAATGTCGGTATGGCTATCGCACTTTGCGACAATATAATAGATTTAACTAATAGGAAATATGTTCTAGTGGAAACCGACCCTGTTTACATTTAAGGATAGAACTTTCTTGTATCACATATCTAACCTTTCAAAAATACTAGCGCCGTACGAAAGTATAATCATATAATTCAGAGAACCAACCTGAAACTAAAGTTTTAGTGAACAAAATCGAAACTCTGAAAAAGTCAACTCATTCCAAATATTTATAGACCCAAAAGATCATTAATTTTTCTTTGTTCCGTGTTAAAATTCATTACTGGCACACCAGATAACGATGACCTTGAAGAAATCAAAACTTCACTTAATATGCTAATATTATATAATAATATATATTACTAATATTATATAATAATATTATATAATAATATTAATTATTCACAGTTCGAAAGAATACTCGAAACACCTGATCCCAAAACTGTAACCGAAAACATTGTTATAACAGTCAATAACAAACACTATAAATTTTGCGAAAACTAATGATTTTTATTCTGGCGCATTAAATTTGAAAGATGTGTACGATTTAATAAACCACGAAGAACTAGACCTTAGAATAATTAATATATTAGAACATATATAAAAGAAGGAATTATAACTGTCCAAGGGTTAACGCATACGTTCACCTAAAGGTTGAAGGTGACCGCTATGTCTGCACATTGGAATTTGCCTTTGCATAACGTTCTTGCAAATTTACTCATTTCGCTCAATTTTTACCATTACTTTTCTCGCTCACTCATGTATTGAAATTAGTTTTACCTACTTACTAAGCAAACCGATATGCGACAAATATGTAACAACAACTAACTAACATGTAAAGTTCTAAGAACTAAAGAGAGTTTATTGGAATTGTATGTACACATATTGTATAAATTCAGTTATGCTCGAATAAATACGGCACTTGAAATATTGGAGTAAAGGCGAGCAGTCGCGGCTTCGTGTTTATTATACATCGAGATTAACAGGTGGCAAAAAAGCTTGCCATCTTCAAACATTTGGTGACCCCGACGTGATCAATTTCACGTTTTAGTACATCGTCGCATAAAGCATCATTTACCTGTTATTCGAACAGTAAATTAGCATCAGTTATATCGAACCATTTAATTTGTCGTTATTGGAATCGCATTTATTTATCGCTACGGATAGCGTACCGGGCTGCGCATTTGCACATTTGGCAACAGCACAATCATTATAGCTAACATTTCATCGTATTTTCGGAAGCGCAGGCACCAGGCAGTCGAAGCATATCGCAGGGAACAGTTTTTTGTTGGTGGATCTATTCGTAAAATTTTCTTTACGCTGCGGCGCACAAACACACGAACGGTGGACAGCGGAACTTGAAGCCTACATACAGTAAAATGCCAAAAACACACGAACAGCGTGATACAAGCGTCCCAGTAGGAAACTCGAGCGATATGTTCTTAAGACGAAAGAGCTTATGGTTCCTCAAACAAATCCGCACATTGAAGGTCGAAGCGGACGAGAATAACTTTCAAGGCCTTGATGATTCAACACTGGCAGTGAAGTTGGAGCAACTTGACAGACTACAGACTCAATTCGAAGAAACGCAGTCTCAACTTGAGAGGGAAGACATCGCGGAAATTGAAGGCGAAGCAAGGGTGATATTTTCGGAGGCATATGTGTCCATCAAAGCGAACATTACCAAGGTACTTACCTCGCGTTCAATGTCATGTGCTACATCATCTACGCGCAACTACTCTATGGTGGACGAACTAGGTGGGCACACATCATCGCGTCCAAATAAATCGAGTTTGCCGGCTTTACAGCTGCCCCGATTTAACGGAATGGTTACAGAATGGCCGGATTTTTGGGCCATGTTTCATGTTATCGTAGGTCAAGAATCGACACTGACCAACATCGAAAAGTTCCAGCACTTGAGGTCATGCCTAAGCGGCATCGCATTGGATGTAGTCCGTTCCTTGGAAATAAATGATGCGAATTACGAAAAAGCGGTAAAATTATTAAAGGCAAGATTTGACATTAAGAGAGTTCAATTTCAGGCACACATCAAAGATATTTTCGGGCTGGATAAAGTGCCCGATGGTTCAGCAGTTTGCTTACGGGAGCTCAGCGACAAGGTCACTAGTCATCTGCGTGCATTACAAACCATCGCCACAAATGAGGAGTTGCTGGATGGTTTACTCACGCATTTAGTCATCAGCAAAGCAGACATTGGTACTCAAGCGAAATGAGAAGAAGAAGCACCAACTCAAAATTTGCCTTCGTGGGATCTTGTTGCCAATTTTTTGGAAAGGAGAGTTCGCATATTGGAAAACGTCAATACAATTACTGCAGCCCCCACAAAACAGGTGACAAGTAGAAAAAATAATCGTAGTCAATCGTTTGTTACCACTAGCGCCATCAAAAATTGTGTATTTTGCAATGCAACTCAACATACAATCTTCACTTGTTCTCTATTTTTAAACCTCTCAAAGTTAAAAGCATCAACTTTGCATTAATTGTCTAAAAAAGGGACATGTCGTCAAAAATTGTAAGTCAAGCAGCTGCAAGCATTGCTCAGCTAAGCATAATACACTTCTTCATTTTTCGCAATCTCCGCAAACAATTTCGCAAGACACAGGTGCACCTCCTAGTGCCAAGACATCCCTTGTCGTTGGGCATCCCGAGCAGACCTTTCACCCACCTCCTAAAGGTGTAGTAATGCTAGCCACTGCCATTGTGATGCTAAAAAGTCGTCAAGGTACTTTCATACCGTGCAGAGCCCTACTTGATTCCGCTTCTCAACTTCATTGCATAACAGCAAATATGGCTAATCAGTTGCAAATTAAGAAGTCAAAGGCTACTACACATATTTCGGGAATCGGTCAATCAGACATAACCTCGAGCGAGTATGCAACTATGTCGTTGTGCCAACAATAACCACATATCAACCTGAAGCAAACATCTCGAACGTCGAATGGAAGATTCCATCCAATATCTCGTTAGCGGATCCATCTTTTTTCAAATCCCAGAAAATTGATCTTTTGATCGGAGCTAGTCTGTTTTTTGAGCTGCTATGCGTAGGACAAATTCGCATAAGCAAAGGCCTACCGGTACTGCAAAAAACAAGGTTAGGTTGGGTCGTGTCAGGAAATTTCGATTGCTCCTCAACTAAATTTGTACACTCCGTTGCTATTAGGGAATGCACATCTGATCGAATGGATTGCGACCTTAATGAGTTAGTAAAAAAATTTTGGGAGGTAGAGGGACACACTATGGAAAATGTGAAGCGTTCTAAGGAAGATTTGGCCTGTGAAGAACACTTTATCAACAATTATCGTCGATTAACTTCAGGAGAATACTTAGTTAGTTTGCCTTTTAAATCAAGTATTTCGCAATTAGGCGATTCTTATTCGCAAGCTGTACGTCGTTTTCAAAATCTCGAGAAAAGATTCACACACAACTCCGAGTTAAAGGAACAATATTCTAAGTTCATAACTGAATATGCTCAGTTTAAACATATGTCACCGGTAGGAGTCATTCCCAGGGGTGTTCACACAAACTTCCTACCTCATCACTGCGTGCTAAAGGCAGACAGCACCACCACTAAATTGCGCGTAGTATTTGATGCGTCCGCTCCCACCAGTTCTGGATTTTCGTTGAACGACCTGTTGATGTCAGGTCCAACAATACAATCCAGATTAATTGACACGTTGTTAAGATTTCGATCGCACAAATTCGCTTTGACAGCCGACATTTGCAAAATGTATCGGGCCGTCAAGATATCCAAATCTGATAGTTTTTTGCAGTGCATATTATGGCGCGATAAACCCAACCAGGAGTTCAAGATATATAAGCTAGATACAGTCACTTATGGTACCAAGCCCGCTGCATTTCTGGCCATTCGGGCAATGCAGCAGCTCGCAATTGAGGAAGCAAGGAACTATCCCCTTGGTTCAGAAATCGTCTTGCGCGACTTCTATGTCGATGATTTAATATCAGGCGGAGCGTCTGAGAAACAAGTGTTGCAAATAATGACACAGACGGAGCAGCTTTTAAAAAAGGGTAACTTCATACTAAGAAAATGGTGCTCAAACAGTGTAAACATTTTGCGAAAAATTTACCCAGCACATCGTGAGAAATTTTTAAAGTTCGGGGATGGCATTGATATCACTAAAGCCTTAGGGCTGGCATGGGACCCTAAACGCGATCATTTTCTCTTCCTCTGGGATCCACTTCCCGAACCGGCACGAGCAACGAAACGAAACGTCTTATCAGTAATTGCTAGATTTTACGATCCACTTGGCCTCATTGGTCCCGTTGTGCTAAAGGCTAAGGTATTTTTACAAAGTTTGTGGAAAGAGAAGCTAGATTGGGACGAAAGCATTCCTCAGTCATTACACTTTGCTTGGATTCAACTCTGTGCGAATTTGAATTTTGTGGAAAAAATGAGCTTCCCTCGTTTCGTTGGGCTGGATGCAGACAACATTCAAATACACGGATTTTGCGACGCCAGTATGGCAGCCTATGGAGCCTGCGCTTACGTTCGATCACAAATTGGCGGCGAAGTTCGCACATCTTTGCTCTGCTCCAAATCTCGCGTTGCACCATTGAAAACACTCTCAATTCCAAAATTAGAGCTGTGCGCTGCAATGTTGTTAGCCGAGTTGCTAAATTCTATCCAAACTTTAGGTCCTTTTAAGGGTGAATTCTTCTGCTGGTCAGACTCCACTATTACCCTATCGTGGGTAAGTAGTGTTGCCGCTAATTTTAATGTATTTGTCGCCAATCGGATAAGCAACATTCAAGAACTAACTCAAGGTATGTCGTGGAGGCATGTGCCAACAGAACTCAATCCAGCAGATATCTTATCAAAAGGGGCCTCTCCCAAGGAACTTGATGCAGCTACATTATGGAAGGAAGGACCATCATATTTCAAAGAGGATGAAGCCAAATGGCCTAAAATAAGGCAAGTAGACAACGCATTACTTGAAAGGAGGAAAACAATTTTGATCTTGACACCTAAAATCATCGACTATACAATTGACTGCAAACATATACATAAATTTCGTTCTATGAGAAGGATCTACGCGTATGTGAATCGTTTTCTAAAAATTAAATCGAATATTCGCTGGGAATCGCCTCAACTAAGCCTCGAAGAAATTGAAGCAGGAACGCATTTGCTCCTTCGTATGGTGTAGAAAGCTGCCATGAGCCTCGACTACAACGAGCTGAGGGCTGGACGCGCAGTCAGCTCTTCAAGCAATCTTCGTTCGCTAAACCCATTTCTGGACGCGACCGGACTAATACGAGTTGGTGGACGTCTCCAGAATGCAGATCTTAGTTTCAATGCAAGGCACCCCATCGTGCTACCAAAGCATCATCCACTAACAAATGGTATCATTAAATACTTTCATCAGAAGCTGCTTCATGCTGGTCCTCAAGCGCTGCTTGCAACAATTCGCTTGCAGTATTGGCCTATTGGAGGAAGAAAAAGCGTGACCGCTGTACTCAACAAATGCTTGCGATGTTTTCGCGCAAAACCAATACTCATGAGGCACATAATGGGTAATCTACCAGCCGAGCGAGTCCGGAGTCAACGCCCTTTCTACACCACTGGTGTAGATTTTTGCGGCCCGTTCAGCTACAAATCCGAAGTGCGAAACAGACCACCAACGAAATGCTACATCTGCGTCTTCATATGTTTCGCAACAAAGGCTACTCATTTGGAGCTAGTCAGAGATCTATCGACAAATTCATTCTTGGCCTCATTAAAGCGATTTACTTGCTTGCGTGGGCAACCTAGGGTTATCTGGTCAGATAATGCTACCAATTTCGTTGGCGCAAAAAATGAATTGAAAGAGATTCGCGAGCTGTTTCTTAGTGAACAACATATTAGCGAAGTTCACAAACAATGTCTTGACGATGGAATTGATTGGCGTTTTATACCACCCCGATCCCCGCATTTTGGCGGTCTGTGGGAAGCCGCGGTCAAGACCGCAAAATATCACCTTCGCAGAGCCATTGGCTCTACGGTTCTCGGCTTTGAAGAGCTTCGGACACTGGTGTGTCAAATTACTGCTATTATAAATTCAAGACCTCTCTGTCCAATTTCAGAAAGCCCAGACGACCTGGAAGTTTTGACTCCTGCTCACTTTCTTTCTGTCACAGCCATGGCAGAGCCCAACTTGCTTAGTATCGACTGCAATCGTTTAAGTCAGTGGCAGAAGACTTGTCGCATACAACAATCCTTTTGGAAATCTTGGAGCACTGCTTACTTAACGCAATTACAAGAGCGCGGAAAATGGCGTACGAAGACACCAAACATTCCACCTAATGCACTGGTTCTAATTCAGGATGATAATCTTCCACCCATGAAGTGGCAAATGGTACGAGTTATCGAATTAATCAAGGGTAAAGATGATGTGACGTAGAATCTCTCTTGCCAACAAGTGCTACTTTGGACTAAGTAGGCAATTGAGTAGTAAAGTCCTCTCTCGACGAACAAAACTAACACTCTACAAGACTCTCATCATGCCCGTCCTAACGTATGGCGCAGAAGCTTGGACGATGACAACATCCGATGAAGCGACGCTTGGAGTGTTCGAGAGAAAGATTCTGCGTAAGATTTTTGGACCTTTGCACGTTGGCAACAGCGAATATCGCAGACGATGGAACGATGAGCTGTATGAGCTTTACGACGACATAGACATAGCGCAGCGAATAAAGATCCAGCGGCTACGTTGGCTGGGTCATGTCGTCCGAATGGATACAAACGCTCCGGCTTTGAAAGTATTCGATGCGGTACCAGCTGGTGGTAGCAGAGGAAGAGGGCGGCCTCCTCTGCGTTGGAAAGATCAGGTGGAGAAGGACTTGGCTTCACTTGGTGTGTCCAACTGGCGCCGGTTAGCACGAGAAAGAAACGACTGGCGCGCTTTGTTAAACTCGGCCAAAATCGCGTAAGCGGTTATAGCGCCAATTAAGAAGAAGAAGAAGAAAGATGATGTGGTTCGTGTTGCAGTCATCAAAACTAGCACAGGTGTCACCCGGCGGGCAATCACAAAGCTATGCCTACTACCAGTAGAGGAAGTTGAAAACCCTCAAGGCTCTCAACGGGGGAGCATGTCCAAGGGTTAACGCATACGTTCACCTAAAGGTTGAAGGTGACCGCTATGTCTGCACATTGGAATTTGCCTTTGCATAACGTTCTTGCAAATTTACTCATTTCGCTCAATTTTTACCATTACTTTTCTCGCTCACTCATGTATTGAAATTAGTTTTACCTACTTACTAAGCAAACCGATATGCGACAAATATGTAACAACAACTAACTAACATGTAAAGTTCTAAGAACTATAGAGAGTTTATTGGAATTGTATGTACACATATTGTATAAATTCAGTTATGCTTGAATAAATACGGCACTTGAAATATTGGAGTAAAGGCGAGCAGTCGCGGCTTCGTTTTTATTATACATCGAGATTAACAGGTGGCAAAAAAGCTTGCCATCTTCAAACATTTGGTGACCCCGACGTGATCAATTTCACGTTTTAGTACATGGTCGCATAAAGCATCATTTACCTGTTATTCGAACAGTAAATTAGCATCAGTTATATCGAACCATTTAATTTGTCGTTATTGGAATCGCATTTATTTATCGCAATCAAATCAACATTTTTCGTCATTTGAAGGCGTAACTGGCACAGCTATATTATTGGGCGTTCATTGGAAGTCTCGCTTGACCTTCAAATCGTGAGCCAAGCTGTGAAGATCTTGCTGGTGCGTTGTACATGGAAGGCGCAAGCGTCAGTAGCAACAATATATTTTTCTTCGGATAGCGTACCGGGCTGCGCATTTGCACATTTGGCAACAGCACAATCATTATAGCTAACATTTCATCGTATTTTCGGAAGCGCAGGCACCAGGCAGTCCAAGGCGAATTTATTATAGGTGACAGCAAACACATATAAGTAAAACCCTACATGTATTTGTTGTTGCGTTTGGTGTAAGCATCATGTCAAAATCAGCAAGCAAATGTAAACATACGAATGTAGACATACCAATACATACAAACAAAGCATATCATTTTGACGTAAGCCATACCTACGGTGAAAAATTCAGCTGGGTGAATGCTGTCACCTTATTAAATCCACCTTGAGGCAGTCGAAGCATATCGCAGGGAACAGTTTTTTGTTGGTGGATCTATTCGTAAAATTTTCTTTACGCTGC
This sequence comes from Anastrepha ludens, assembly GCF_028408465.1. Taxonomy (NCBI): domain Eukaryota; kingdom Metazoa; phylum Arthropoda; class Insecta; order Diptera; family Tephritidae; genus Anastrepha; species Anastrepha ludens. The sequence goes on from NC_071503.1 coordinate 27,542,589, forward strand.
GGCGCACAAACACACGAACGGTGGACAGCGGAACTTGAAGCCTACATACAGTAAAATGCCAAAAACACACGAACAGCGTGATACAAGCGTCCCAGTAGGAAACTCGAGCGATATGTTCTTAAGACGAAAGAGCTTATGGTTCCTCAAACAAATCCGCGCATTGAAGGTCGAAGCGGACGAGAATAACTTTCAAGGCCTTGATGATTCAACACTGGCAGTGAAGTTGGAGCAACTTGACAGACTACAGACTCAATTCGAAGAAACGCAGTCTCAACTTGAGAGGGAAGACATCGCGGAAATTGAAGGCGAAGCAAGGGTGATATTTTCGGAGGCATATGTGTCCATCAAAGCGAACATTACCAAGGTACTTACCTCGCGTTCAATGTCATGTGCTACATCATCTACGCGCAACTACTCTATGGTGGACGAACTAGGTGGGCACACATCATCGCGTCCAAATAAATCGAGTTTCCCGGCTTTACAGCTGCCCCGATTTAACGGAATGGTTACAGAATGGCCGGATTTTTGGGCCATGTTTCATGTTATCGTAGGTCAAGAATCGACACTGACCAACATCGAAAAGTTCCAGCACTTGAGGTCATGCCTAAGCGGCATCGCATTGGATGTAGTCCGTTCCTTGGAAATAAATGATGCGAATTACGAAAAAGCGGTAAAATTATTAAAGGCAAGATTTGACATTAAGAGAGTTCAATTTCAGGCACACATCAAAGATATTTTCGGGCTGGATAAAGTGCCCGATGGTTCAGCAGTTTGCTTACGGGAGCTCAGCGACAAGGTCACTAGTCATCTGCGTGCATTACAAACCATCGCCACAAATGAGGAGTTGCTGGATGGTTTACTCACGCATTTAGTCATCAGCAAAGCAGACATTGGTACTCAAGCGAAATGGGAAGAAGAAGCACCAACTCAAAATTTGCCTTCGTGGGATCTTGTTGCCAATTTTTTGGAAAGGAGAGTTCGCATATTGGAAAACGTCAATACAATTACTGCAGCCCCCACAAAACAGGTGACAAGTAGAAAAAATAATCGTAGTCAATCGTTTGTTACCACTAGCGCCATCAAAAATTGTGTATTTTGCAATGCAACTCAACATACAATCTTCACTTGCTCTCTATTTTTAAACCTCTCACCTTCGTTACGCTTTCAAGAAGTTAAAAAGCATCAACTTTGCATTAATTGTCTAAAAAAGGGACATGTCGTCAAAAATTGTAAGTCAAGCAGCTGCAAGCATTGCTCAGCTAAGCATAATACACTTCTTCATTTTTCGCAATCTCCGCAAACAATTTCGCAAGACACAGGTGCACCTCCTAGTGCCAAGACATCCCTTGTCGTTGGGCATCCCGAGCAGACCTTTCACCCACCTCCTAAAGGTGTAGTAATGCTAGCCACTGCCATTGTGATGCTAAAAAGTCGTCAAGGTACTTTCATACCGTGCAGAGCCCTACTTGATTCCGCTTCTCAACTTCATTGCATAACAGCAAATATGGCTAATCAGTTGCAAATTAAGAAGTCAAAGGCTACTACACATATTTCGGGAATCGGTCAATCAGACATAACCTCGAGCGAGTATGCAACTACGCTATTACAATCGGTAGATCGTACATATTCAACACCTATTTCGGCCGTCGTTGTGCCAACAATAACCACATATCAACCTGAAGCAAACATCTCGAACGTCGAATGGAAGATTCCATCCAATATCTCGTTAGCGGATCCATCTTTTTTCAAATCCCAGAAAATTGATCTTTTGATCGGAGCTAGTCTGTTTTTTGAGCTGCTATGCGTAGGACAAATTCGCATAAGCAAAGGCCTACCGGTACTGCAAAAAACAAGGTTAGGTTGGGTCGTGTCAGGAAATTTCGATTGCTCCTCAACTAAATTTGTACACTCCGTTGCTATTAGGGAATGCACATCTGATCGAATGGATTGCGACCTTAATGAGTTAGTAAAAAAATTTTGGGAGGTAGAGGGACACACTATGGAAAATGTGAAGCGTTCTAAGGAAGATTTGGCCTGTGAAGAACACTTTATCAACAATTATCGTCGATTAACTTCAGGAGAATACTTAGTTAGTTTGCCTTTTAAATCAAGTATTTCGCAATTAGGCGATTCTTATTCGCAAGCTGTACGTCGTTTTCAAAATCTCGAGAAAAGATTCACACACAACTCCGAGTTAAAGGAACAATATTCTAAGTTCATAACTGAATATGCTCAGTTTAAACATATGTCACCGGTAGGAGTCATTCCCAGGGGTGTTCACACAAACTTCCTACCTCATCACTGCGTGCTAAAGGCAGACAGCACCACCACTAAATTGCGCGTAGTATTTGATGCGTCCGCTCCCACCAGTTCTGGATTTTCGTTGAACGACCTGTTGATGTCAGGTCCAACAATACAATCCAGATTAATTGACACGTTGTTAAGATTTCGATCGCACAAATTCGCTTTGACAGCCGACATTTGCAAAATGTATCGGGCCGTCAAGATATCCAAATCTGATAGTTTTTTGCAGTGCATATTATGGCGCGATAAACCCAACCAGGAGTTCAAGATATATAAGCTAGATACAGTCACTTATGGTACCAAGCCCGCTGCATTTCTGGCCATTCGGGCAATGCAGCAGCTCGCAATTGAGGAAGCAAGGAACTATCCCCTTGGTTCAGAAATCGTCTTGCGCGACTTCTATGTCGATGATTTAATATCAGGCGGAGCGTCTGAGAAACAAGTGTTGCAAATAATGACACAGACGGAGCAGCTTTTAAAAAAGGGTAACTTCATACTAAGAAAATGGTGCTCAAACAGTGTAAACATTTTGCGAAAAATTTACCCAGCACATCGTGAGAAATTTTTAAAGTTCGGGGATGGCATTGATATCACTAAAGCCTTAGGGCTGGCATGGGACCCTAAACGCGATCATTTTCTCTTCCTCTGGGATCCACTTCCCGAACCGGCACGAGCAACGAAACGAAACGTCTTATCAGTAATTGCTAGATTTTACGATCCACTTGGCCTCATTGGTCCCGTTGTGCTAAAGGCTAAGGTATTTTTACAAAGTTTGTGGAAAGAGAAGCTAGATTGGGACGAAAGCATTCCTCAGTCATTACACTTTGCTTGGATTCAACTCTGTGCGAATTTGAATTTTGTGGAAAAAATGAGCTTCCCTCGTTTCGTTGGGCTGGATGCAGACAACATTCAAATACACGGATTTTGCGACGCCAGTATGGCAGCCTATGGAGCCTGCGCTTACGTTCGATCACAAATTGGCGGCGAAGTTCGCACATCTTTGCTCTGCTCCAAATCTCGCGTTGCACCATTGAAAACACTCTCAATTCCAAAATTAGAGCTGTGCGCTGCAATGTTGTTAGCCGAGTTGCTAAATTCTATCCAAACTTTAGGTCCTTTTAAGGGTGAATTCTTCTGCTGGTCTGACTCCACTATTACCCTATCGTGGGTAAGTAGTGTTGCCGCTAATTTTAGTGTATTTGTCGCCAATCGGATAAGCAACATTCAAGAACTAACTCAAGGTATGTCGTGGAGGCATGTGCCAACAGAACTCAATCCAGCAGATATCTTATCAAAAGGGGCCTCTCCCAAGGAACTTGATGCAGCTACATTATGGAAGGAAGGACCATCATATTTGAAAGAGGATGAAGCCAAATGGCCTAAAATAAGGCAAGTAGACAACGCATTACTTGAAAGGAGGAAAACAATTTTGATCTTGACACCTAAAATCATCGACTATACAATTGACTGCAAACATATACATAAATTTCGTTCTATGAGAAGGATCTACGCGTATGTGAATCGTTTTCTAAAAATTAAATCGAATATTCGCTGGGAATCGCCTCAACTAAGCCTCGAAGAAATTGAAGCAGGAACGCATTTGCTCCTTCGTATGGTGTAGAAAGCTGCCATGAGCCTCGACAACGAGCTGAGGGCTGGACGCGCAGTCAGCTCTTCAAGCAATCTTCGTTCGCTAAACCCATTTCTGGACGCGACCGGACTAATACGAGTTGGTGGACGTCTCCAGAATGCAGATCTTAGTTTCAATGCAAGGCACCCCATCGTGCTACCAAAGCATCATCCACTAACAAATGGTATCATTAAATACTTTCATCAGAAGCTGCTTCATGCTGGTCCTCAAGCGCTGCTTGCAACAATTCGCTTGCAGTATTGGCCTATTGGAGGAAGAAAAAGCGTGACCGCTGTACTCAACAAATGCTTGCGATGTTTTCGCGCAAAACCAATACTCATGAGGCACATAATGGGTAATCTACCAGCCGAGCGAGTCCGGAGTCAACGCCCTTTCTACACCACTGGTGTAGATTTTTGCGGCCCGTTCAGCTACAAATCCGAAGTGCGAAACAGACCACCAACGAAATGCTACATCTGCGTCTTCATATGTTTCGCAACAAAGGCTACTCATTTGGAGCTAGTCAGAGATCTATCGACAAATTCATTCTTGGCCTCATTAAAGCGATTTACTTGCTTGCGTGGGCAACCTAGGGTTATCTGGTCAGATAATGCTACCAATTTCGTTGGCGCAAAAAATGAATTGAAAGAGATTCGCGAGCTGTTTCTTAGTGAACAACATATTAGCGAAGTTCACAAACAATGTCTTGACGATGGAATTGATTGGCGTTTTATACCACCCCGATCCCCGCATTTTGGCGGTCTGTGGGAAGCCGCGGTCAAGACCGCAAAATATCACCTTCGCAGAGCCATTGGCTCTACAGTTCTCGGCTTTGAAGAGCTTCGGACACTGGTGTGTCAAATTACTGCTATTATAAATTCAAGACCTCTCTGTCCAATTTCAGAAAGCCCAGACGACCTGGAAGTTTTGACTCCTGCTCACTTTCTTTCTGTCACAGCCATGGCAGAGCCCAACTTGCTTAGTATCGACTGCAATCGTTTAAGTCAGTGGCAGAAGACTTGTCGCATACAACAATCCTTTTGGAAATCTTGGAGCACTGCTTACTTAACGCAATTACAAGAGCGCGGAAAATGGCGTACGAAGACACCAAACATTCCACCTAATGCACTGGTTCTAATTCAGGATGATAATCTTCCACCCATGAAGTGGCAAATGGTACGAGTTATCGAATTAATCAAGGGTAAAGATGATGTGGTTCGTGTTGCAGTCATCAAAACTAGCACAGGTGTCACCCGGCGGGCAATCACAAAGCTATGCCTACTACCAGTAGAGGAAGTTGAAAACCCTCAAGGCTCTCAACGGGGGAGCATGTCCAAGGGTTAACGCATACGTTCACCTAAAGGTTGAAGGTGACCGCTATGTCTGCACATTGGAATTTGCCTTTGCATAACGTTCTTGCAAATTTACTCATTTCGCTCAATTTTTACCATTACTTTTCTCGCTCACTCATGTATTGAAATTAGTTTTACCTACTTACTAAGCAAACCGATATGCGACAAATATGTAACAACAACTAACTAACATGTAAAGTTCTAAGAACTAAAGAGAGTTTATTGGAATTGTATGTACACATATTGTATAAATTCAGTTATGCTTGAATAAATACGGCACTTGAAATATTGGAGTAAAGGCGAGCAGTCGCGGCTTCGTTTTTATTATACATCGAGATTAACAGGTGGCAAAAAAGCTTGCCATCTTCACACAATAACAATATAGAAATATCTTATCCTCGAAACTAAATGTAGCCTATTTAATTTATATCCTTTAGCACATAAGCATGTTAAAATTAATTTAGACCCTAAGATCGCAAAAATATCAAAGAATATCCAAATGTATAACTTATATGAGTAACTTTATTTGTAAGTCGGAACCCTCTGACAATTATACTACAAAAGGATAAATCATCCCATTGCGAAACAATCCATGAAAATAATGCTCCAGTCAGCATCCTAGAGAATGGATAAATTTTTACAGATTACCAGCACACTTGGAACAACATGCATATATCAGACCCTAAATTAATACACTTTAATGAATCTACAACCATCGATAATATCATATATTACAACCATGAACGACAACTCAGAGAAATCATGCACAATCAACACAGCGAACAACTTGAAGTACTCCGCATCCTTTCCTCAAACTCAATCTACAAATTCACCACTAACTCTCAACATTTTTGATACCTATTGAAGAAAACCCAGTATATTTTACGTTCTTTATCATAATGGGTTTCCTTACTTTAGTAGTCATCACTTATGGTATGGTACATTTCTGGCGATACTATGAAAATAGAAGAATTCTTCACAGGCAAAGACAAATTGACGAACTATACGAAATCGAAATGAACCGTCTTGAACAGAAAGTCGCAACAGCATCATAGCGGGGATGATCCGTTTTAAGAGAGAGGAGAGTTAACGATGTTAGTACAAAAACACATATGTATGTATATAAATTTATACACCACATACATATATACACTTCACACTTACATGCATGATTGTTGTTAACAAACAAAATGCCAATAAACAAGAACCTTACAAGACAGTGCTGAGCACTTTCGACAAAAACTCCAACACATTTACAAGTACCTGTATTTTATTACACTACAAGACAGCTGAATATCATATAAGATTCATATTATCATCATCACTGTCCTCATCCAACTACACATTTTCGTTCTAGCCAAGGGAAAGTTCTGATAGTTTCCCCTTGTCGGTGTGATATTCTATTTCTCTTTTGCCAATAGCAATTCTTATAACTGAAAAATATATCTACTATGCTCTAAAGGCAAGAAAACTAGTCATTTTTATTCGTACAGTGTAATAACTGCTGACATCTAAACTCCTCATTGTTGTTATTTTTGTTATCAAAAAGTAATCATTTTTGTTATGAAAAAGTAATCAGACTGATGACAAAAACTTCTCATTTTCGTTATCATTAGAGATTTAGAAATATATAAAATCTATATATATAAAATTTCAGCGGTTTTTCGCGTTGTGATGAACTTTACGGAGAATGGCTCAACCGATTTTAATCAAACTTTGCCACATTGAAGAGACACATGTGGAGAAGGTTTGTAACTATGTTTGGTTAAAATCTCCTTTACTTCTTCGTCAACACACAGTATACACGAGGCAGCGTTCTTTTTACGCGTGTGGTTGTTATTGTAAACGGTTGCATGGAGCGTACATTTTACTCACATATGTACAAGTTAACGCAGCAGTATTTATGCCTAAATTTTCATTCCATTACATACATTTCAATGGAATGCAAACATACATACATATACATATATTCATATAGCAGTGGCTGCACGCCTGCATTCGCACAGAATAGAAACATACAAATTAGCAGGCACAGCTGTAGCTGACCGCCTGCAATAATTAATCGTAACACAATGCTGCTGTGACTAACTTAACACTTTGCTTAAATACTTCTTCTTTACACCCACACTTCGGGATAACCGAAGCAAAACCATTAGCCTGAACCTGAACAGGTCGTCGCTAAAAAAGTACTTAAGCATGGCCGTTTTCTTAGAAGATTACCAAAGGTTATCAGTAATAGTGCATAGTGAAAGTAAGTGTTAAAACTAACAAGAAAGTGTTTTATTTGGTAAAGTGTTCAAGTGAAGCAGTTTCCAGGCATCAACCAAAGAGATAAAAAAAGTGCGTCAGAAATATTTAAGAGAAGAGATTGTTTTCACATTTTCCAACGATATTTTCACGAAAAATTTACAAAATGTATATTAATTTTGCAAATGATTGATAACAAGTGAAACAGTGAATAAATGGTGTGAAAAATACACACAACAGAAATCGGCAAAAATAATTAATATTTTAGAAGTTTTTACTTAAGATATTTAAGAAAAGAGATTGTTTTCACACTTTCCGTAGATATTTTCAAGAAAAATTTCAAAAATATATATTATTTTTGCTGATCATTTCCCATTTCTGTTCTGTGTAATTTTCATTTCAACGCGTGCTCATAGTTCAATTATATTTTTAAAAGATGGCGCTAATAGTATGTTAATTCGAATTCCAGTTTAAAAACAAGAAAAGTAGCAATCAAGAGCTCAGAGTGACATAAAGAAGATCACTTTGATTCGGTAAAAGAAATGCCAAGAGGACGTAATACACGTCACAATAGAAATGTGCAAAATCACAAACAAAATGAAAGTGAGGAAAACCATGCTGATAAATTAAGTCAACAAAGAGATCGTACTAGGTCACGTTCTCAAAATCGGCCAATAAATATCAATTCTGTAAATTTGAATGGTGCAGCATTTCAATATAATCCACATCTTGATTATTTTGATTTATTACACACACACAATGTTTTGGTGCAAAGTTTTAAAACAACAATCGGAAGATTGTCATCTGATAATCATAAAATTAAAATTGATGCAAATAAAACGCCCGCCGGCGAACATCGTGGAAGATACAATCAACCAACTTCAAGCAACGAGGTTGCAATTGTTATATCTGCAGATGAATTTCAACCAAGAGATATCGTTTTGCAAAGAAGAAATGATACACTGCAACGTGTTAATGAAACGCATCGAACATGCATTACAATATCCTCTTATGTTCTGTCGTGGTGAAGATGGTTATTCGATTGATATAAAACAAATAAATCCAGCAAATGGTCAAGAAACAAATAAAACTGTAAGCGCAATGAATTATTATGCATACAGAATCATGATAAGAGAAAATCAAGAGAATCACATTTTAAAATGTCGTAAATTATTTCATCAGTATATTGTTGACATGTATGCGAAAATAGAAACAGAACGATTGAATTACATTAGATTCAACCAAAGAAAATTGCGCTGTGACGAATATATACATTTACGAGATGCAATTAACAACGATACCAACGTTAATAACATTGGTCAAATGGTAATATTACCTTCATCGTATACAGGCAGTCCAAGGCATATGCATGAATACGCCCAAGATGCAATGTGCTATGTCAGAAATTATGGTCGACCCGACTTATTCATAACTTTCACATGCAATCCGAAATGGGATGATATTAAGAATCATTTATATACAGGGCAATCAGCTACTGATAGGCATGACATTACTGCAAGAGTGTTTAGACGAAAGCTACAGTCTCTAATGGATTTCATTGTAAAACATAAGTAAAGAATGGCAAAAAAGAGGCTTGCCTCATGCGCATATTTTGATTTGGTTAAAACAAAAACTAACCAGAGATAAAATTAATCATATTATATGTGCTGAAGTTCCAGATATAAATGAAGATCCAGAATTACATACTACTGTAAACAAAAACATGATTCATGGACCGTGTGGTACGTTAAATCAAAATTCTCCATGTATGGTTGATGGTAAATGTTCAAAAAACTACCCAAGGCAATTAATTGCTGAAACAATGACTGGAAATGATGGATATCCATTGTACCGTAGAAGATCACCAGAAGATAATGAAAAAACAGTCACTGTGAAAATAAATAATCACTGTGAAAATAAATAATCACCTGTAGATGGATATCCAGGTGTTCATTCGGGTGATGCAATCGGACGACTTTACACTGTGCATCCAAGTAAAGTGGAATGTTTCTATTTACGTTTACTCTTAGTTGATATTCCCTACCCAAGATCATTCGAAAGTTTGAAACGAGTTAATGGTCATTTTTGTTGTACTTATGAGCAAGCATGCAAAGAATTGAATTTGCTTGAAAATGATAATCAGTGGGATGCAACTCTTATGGATGCATGTGCAACAACTTCTCCACACCAAATAAGAACACTATTTGCCATCATTATTGCTACATGTTTCCCAGCAAACCCAAAAGAATTGTGGAGTAGTTACCAAGAATACATGACAGAAGATATCCTACATCAAGTACGTCGCATTACTGCAAATCCAAATTTGAATTATACAGATGAATTATATAATGAGGCATTAATTAAAATCGAAGACTTTTGCCTGATGATTGCAAATAAAACTCTGAGTGAGTTAGGTATGATCGCACCAAATCGACCGATGCATGATGCATACAATGCAGAATTAAGACGTGAAAAAGAATATGATCGAAATGATCTGAACACATTTGTAACAACAAACCTACCAAAATTAAACACAGAACAAAGGCAGGCATATGACACAATTATAGACAATGTTGCAAATGAAAGAGGAGGAATATTCTTCTTAGATGCACCAGGTGGGACTGGAAAAACGTTTTTGTTGTCGTTAATTTTGGCCACCATTCGATCCCAGAATAATATTGCATTGGTTTTAGCATCATCTGGAATAGCGGCAACTTTATTGGACGGCGGTCGCACTGCACATTCTGCATTAAAGTTACCATTAAATATGCAAGTAAATGAAGAACCAACTTGCCACATTTCTAAAAATTCTGAAATGGGAAAGGTTTTACAAACATGTAAAATTATTGTATGGGATGAATGTACGATGGCTCATAAAAAATCTCTGGAAGCCTTAAATAGAACACTGAAAGATTTTCGAAATAACACAAACATATTTGGTGGTGCACTAATTCTATTGGCCGGTGATTTTCGACAAACTTTGCCTGTTATACCCAAATCAACTGCAGCTGATGAATTGAGAGCGTGCCTTAAATCTTCTAATCTGTGGAGATATGTTCAAAAACTCACATTAACTACTAATGTTCGTGTGCAGTTACAGAATGATCCAACAGCTGCTGAATTTTCCGAACATTTGTTGCAAATTGGAAATGGACGAAAGCCAATTTATAAGAATACAGGCATGATCACACTTCCAACTAATTTTTGTACCGTAACAGAATCAAGAGTACAATTAGTGCAAAATGTATTCCCAAATATTGCACAAAACTATCGAAATCAAGATTGGCTAAGCGAGAGAGCTATATTAGCTGCCAAAAATGTCGATGTCAATGAAATCAATGCCAGTATTTTGACTCAAATTCCAGGTGAAGTTGTCAGCTATAAATCAATTGATTCAATCACTAATCCCGACGATGTAGTGAATTATCCAATTGAATTTTTGAATTCACTTAATTTGCCTGGCTTGCCACCACATCGTTTGCAATTGAAAGTCGGCGCAGTGATCATTATGTTGTGAAATATCAATCAGCCGAAACTATGCAATGGGACAAGATTAGCAGTGAAACGTACAATGAACAATGTAATTGAAGCAACAATTTTGAAAGGCAAATTTAAAGGTGAAGATGTTTTGATTCCGCTCATTCCAATGATTTCAACAGATTTGCCTTTTGATTTTAAGCGACTTCAATTTACGCCTTGCTTTTGCTATTACAATCAATAAGTCTCAAGGTCAAACACTTCAATTATGTGGAATTGACCTAACTTATCCATGCTTTGGACATGGGCAACTGTATGTAGGACGTTCTCGAGTAGGGAAACCATCGTTACTTTATATTTATACACCGCATGAAAATAAAACCAAAAATTTTGTGTATAAGAAGGCTTTAGAATAAGTTGTTAGTTTACAATCATTAGAGTAAGTCACTAAAATAAAAAAAACATTGTTATTAGAATAAGTTACAAAATAATGGCCGAGCATGAATTAAATGATGAAACAAGAAAAAAACAAAGAACACTTTTCATTTATATTTTTCTTTCACCCAGCGAAGCGGGTGAGGGTCCGCTAGTTTATTTATATTTTTTTCATTAGAATTTCACGAATTTCCAAATGTTAGCTAATCATCTACTCATTCGGCTATGACGGCTATACAACAAACATAGCCAAATTTCACACTAGTACTTTTTTCACAGCAGCCATATTATATCGTTAAAATCGTTCAAATTAATCAGCACTGATGACGAAAACTCCTCATTTTCGTTAAAATTAATCAGCACTGACGACAAAAACTCCTCATTTTCGTTAAAATCGTTCAAATTAATCAACACTGATGACAAAGTCACCTCATTTTCGTTAAAATCGTTAAAATTAATCAACACTAATGACAAAAACTCTTGATTTTCGTTAAATGCGTTAAAAAGTAATCAGACTGATATGACAAAAACTTCTCATTTTCGTTATCATAAAATGTTTTATTTAGAAATATATAAAATTAATTTTTTTTGTTTTCAATAAAAAACTTTTACATACCAGTTCGGTGTTTCATCAACAGAGATTCGAGCTCACGAATTTTGAAATTTTAGCCAAGCAAATTAATTAATATGGCTGCCGGAGAGAAATGAGAGGCAGAGAGTGACATACAATTATAAAAAAAGCATGATGGAAAGAATAATTAAATGGTGCCTATCGTGGTACCGTTACTTTCCTCTCAGCGAATTTGACAATGAGTGACGTCATATTAGCACCAGTATGGCCAGATTAACATTTTAGTAACTTGACTTAGCATTTTTTTGATTATTTCGTCTCGGAATTTTAAGTTCTTTCTTCATGACATTTTTCTAGCCTGTTCTAATTAATTTTTTAAATAAATGTGTTATGGTTACGTACAATTTAATTTATGAGTTTTAGTTAAGAGAAACTCTTTTGTTAAGAGAACGACTTTTTTCCTATATTTGAGGTTATATAACAAGATAAGGGACTTTTTTGTGAAAATGTCGGTATGGCTATCGCACTTTGCGACAATATAATAGATTTAACTAATAGGAAATATGTTCTAGTGGAAACCGACCCTGTTTACATTTATCAGGATAGAACTTTCTTGCATCACATCAAAAATACTAGCGCCGTACGAAAGTATAATCATATAATTCAGAGAACCAACCTGAAACTAAAGTTTTAGTGAACAAAATCGAAACTCTGAAAAAGTCAACTCATTCCAAATATTTATATACCCAAAAGATCATTAATTTTTCTTTGTTCCGTGTTAAAATTCATTATTGGCACACCAGATAACGATGACCTTGAAGAAATCAAAACTTCACTTAATATGCTAATATTTAGAAAATAATAATAAGCAAAGAACAATTATTCGCAGTTCGAAAGAATACTCGAAACACCTGATCCCAAAACTGTAACCGAAAACATTGTTATAACAGAAGTTTATAATGACCTCATCAATAACAAACACTATAAATTTTGCGAAAACTAATGATTTTTATTCTGGCACATTATATTTGAAAGATGTGTACGATTTAATAAACCACGAAGAACTAGACCTTAGAATAATTAATATATTAGAATATATATAAAAGAAGCAATTATAACAATATAGAAATATCTTATCCTCCAAACTAAATGTAGCCTATTTAATTTATATCCTTTAGCACATAAGCATGTTAAAATTAATTTAGACCCTAAGATCGCAAAAATATCAAAGAATATCCAAATGTATAACTTATATGAGTAACTTTATTTGTAAGTCGGAACCCTCTGACAATTATACTACAAAAGGATACGTCATTCCATTGCGAAACAATCCATGAAAATAATGCTCCAGTCAGCATCCAAGAGAATGGATAAATTTTTACAGATTACCAGCACACTTGGAACAACATGCATATATCAGACCCTAAATTAATACACTTTAATGAATCTACAACCATCGATAATATCATATATTACAACCATGAACGACAACTCAGAGAAATCATGCACAATCAACACAGCGAACAACTTGAAGTACTCCGCATCCTTTCCTCAAACTCAATCTACAAATTCACCACTAACTCTCAACATTTTTGATACCTATTGAAGAAAACCCAGTATATTTTACGTTCTTTATCATAATGGGTTTCCTTACTTTAGTAGTCATCACTTATGGTATGGTACATTTCTGGCGATACTATGAAAATAGAAGAATTCTTCACAGGCAAAGACAAATTGACGAACTATACGAAATCGAAATGAACCGTCTTGAACAGAAAGTCGCAACAGCATCATAGCGGGGATGATCCGTTTTAAGAGAGAGGAGAGTTAACGATGTTAGTACAAAAACACATATGTATGTATATAAATTTATACACCACATACATATATACACTTCACACTTACATGCATGATTGTTGTTAACAAACAAAATGCCAATAAACAAGAACCTTACAAGACAGTGCTGAGCACTTTCGACAAAAACTCCAACACATTTACAAGTACCTGTATTTTATTACACTACAAGACAGCTGAATATCATATAAGATTCATATTATCATCATCACTGTCCTCATCCAACTACACATTTTCGTTCTAGCCAAGGGAAAGTTCTGATAGTTTCCCCTTGTCGGTGTGATATTCTATTTCTCTTTTGCCAATAGCAATTCTTATAACTGAAAAATATATCTACTATGCTCTAAAGGCAAGAAAACTAATCATTTTTATTCGTACAGTGTAATAACTGCTGACAACTAAACTCCTCATTGTTGTTATTTTTGTTATCAAAAAGTAATCATTTTTGTTATGAAAAAGTAATCAGACTGATGACAAAAACGTCTCATTTTCGTTATCATTAGAGATTTAGAAATATATAAAATCTATATATATAAAATTTCAGCGGTTTTTCGCGTTGTGATGAACTTTACGGAGAATGGCTCAACCGATTTTAATCAAACTTTGCCACATTGAAGAGACACATGTGGAGAAGGTTTGTAACTATGTTTGGTTAAAATCTCCTTTACTTCTTCGTCAACACACAGTATATACGAGGCAGCGTTCTTTTTACGCGTGTGGTTGTTATTGTAAACGGTTGCATGGAGCGTACATTTTACTCACATATGTACAAGTTAACGCAGCAGTATTTATGCATAAATTTTCATTCCATTACATACATTTCAATGGAATGCAAACATACATACATATACATATATTCATATAGCAGTGGCTGTACGCCTGCATTCGCACAGAATAGAAACATACAAATTAGCAGGCACAGCTGTAGCTGATCGCCTGCAATAATTAATCGTAACACAATGCTGCTGTGACTAACTTAACACTTTGCTTAAATACTTCTTCTTTACACCCACACTTCGGGATAACCGAAGCAAAACCATTAGCCTGAACATTAACAGGTCGTCGCTAAAAAAGTACTTAAGCATGGCCGTTTTCTTAGAAGATTACCAAAGGTTATCAGTAATAGTGCATAGTGAAAGTAAGTGTTAAAACTAACAAGAAAGTGTTTTATTTGGTAAAGTGTTCAAGTGAAGCAGTTTCCAGGCATCAACCAAAGAGATAAAAAAAGTGCGTCAGAAATATTTAAGAGAAGAGATTGTTTTCACATTTTCCAACGATATTTTCACGAAAAATTTACAAAATGTATATTAATTTTGCAAATGATTGATAACAAGTGAAACAGTGAATAAATGGTGTGAAAAATACACACAACAGAAATCGGCAAAAATAATTAATATTTTAGAAGTTTTTACTTAAGATATTTAAGAAAAGAGATTGTTTTCACACTTTCCGTAGATATTTTCAAGAAAAATTTCAAAAATATATATTATTTTTGCTGATCATTTCCCATTTCTGTTCTGTGTAATTTTCATTTCAACGCGTGCTCACAGTTCAATTATATTTTTAAAAGATGGCGCTGGCAGTATGTTAATTCGAATTCCAGTTTAAAAACAAGAAAAGTAGCAATCAAGAGCTCAGAGTGACATAAAGAAGACCACTTTGATTCGGTAAAAGAAATGCCAAGAGGACGTAATACACGTCACAATAGAAATGTGCAAAATCACAAACAAAATGAAAGTGAGGAAAATCATGCTGATAGATTAAGTCAACAAAGAGATCGTACTAGGTCACGTTCTCAAAATCGGCCAATAAATATCAATTCTGTAAATTTGAATGGTGCAGCATTTCAATATAATCCACATCTTGATTATTTTGATTTATTACACACACACAATGTTTTGGTGCAAAGTTTTAAAACAACAATCGGAAGATTGTCATCTGATAATCATAAAATTAAAATTGATGCAAATAAAACGCCCGCCGGCGAACATCGTGGAAGATACAATCAACCAACTTCAAGCAACGAGGTTGCAATTGTTATATCTGGAGATGAATTTCAACCAAGAGATATCGTTTTGCAAAGAAGAAATGATACACTGCAACGTGTTAATGAAACGCATCGAACATGCATTACAATATCCTCTTATGTTCTGTCGTGGTGAAGATGGTTATTCGATTGATATAAAACAAATAAATCCAGCAAATGGTCAAGAAACAAATAAAACTGTAAGCGCAATGAATTATTATGCATACAGAATCATGATAAGAGAAAATCAAGAGAATCACATTTTAAAATGTCGTAAATTATTTCATCAGTATATTGTTGACATGTATGCGAAAATAGAAACAGAACGATTGAATTACGTTAGATTCAACCAAAGAAAATTGCGCTGTGACGAATATATACAGTTACGAGATGCAATTAACAACGATACCAACGTTAATAACATTGGTCAAATGGTAATATTACCTTCATCGTATACAGGCAGTCCAAGGCATATGCATGAATACGCCCAAGATGCAATGTGCTATGTCAGAAATTATGGTCGACCCGACTTATTCATAACTTTCACATGCAATCCGAAATGGGATGATATTAAGAATCATTTATATACAGGGCAATCAGCTACTGATAGGCATGACATTACTGCAAGAGTGTTTAGACGAAAGCTACAGTCTCTAAAGGATTTCATTGTAAAACATAAGTAAAGAATGGCAAAAAAGAGGCCTGCCTCATGCGCATATTTTGATTTGGTTAAAACAAAAACTAACCAGAGATAAAATTAATCATATTATATGTGCTGAAGTTCCAGATATAAATGAAGATCCAGAATTACATACTACTGTAAACAAAAACATGATTCATGGACCGTGTGGTACGTTAAATCAAAATTCTCCATGTATGGTTGATGGTAAATGTTCAAAAAACTACCCAAGGCAATTAATTGCTGAAACAATGACTGGAAATGATGGATATCCATTGTACCGTAGAAGATCACCAGAAGATAATGGAAAAACAGTCACTGTGAAAATAAATAATCACTGTGAAAATAAATAATCACTGTGAAAATAAATAATCACCTGTAGATGGATATCCAGGTGTTCATTTGGGTGATGCAATCGGACGACTTTACACTGTGCATCCAAATAAAGTGGAATGTTTCTATTTACGTTTACTCTTAGTTGATATTCCCTACCCAAGATCATTCGAAAGTTTGAAACGAGTTAATGGTCATCTTTGTTGTACTTATGAGCAAGCATGCAAAGAATAGAATTTGCTTGAAAATGATAATCAGTGGGATGCAACTCTTATGGATGCATGTGCAACAACTTCTCCACACCAAATAAGAACACTATTTGCCATCATTATTGCTACATGTTTCCCAGCAAACCCAAAAGAATTGTGGAGTAGTTACCAAGAATACATGACAGAAGATATCCTACATCAAGTACGTCGCATTACTGCAAATCCAAATTTGAATTATACAGATGAATTATATAATGAGGTATTAATTAAAATCGAAGACTTTTGCCTGATGATTGCAAATAAAACTCTGAGTGAGTTAGGTATGATCGCACCAAATCGACCGATGCATGATGCATACAATGCAGAATTAAGACGTGAAAAAGAATATGATCGAAATGATCTGAACACATTTGTAACAACAAACCTACAAAATTAAACACAGAACAAAGGCAGGCATATGACACAATTATAGACAATGTTGCAAATGAAAGAGGAGGAATATTCTTCTTAGATGCACTAGGTGGGACTGGAAAAACGTTTTTGTTGTCGTTAATTTTGGCCACCATTCGATCACAGAATAATATTGCATTGGCTTTAGCATCATCTGGAATAGCGGCAACTTTATTGGACGGCGGTCGCACTGCACATTCTGCATTAAAGTTACCATTAAATATGCAAGTAAATGAAGAACCAACTTGCCACATTTCTAAAAATTCTGAAATGGGAAAGGTTTTACAAACATGTAAAATTATTGTATGGGATGAATGTACGATGGCTCATAAAAAATCTCTGGAAGCCTTAAATAGAACACTGAAAGATTTTCGAAATAACACAAACATATTTGGTGGTGCACTAATTCTATTGGCCGGTGATTTTCGACAAACTTTGCCTGAACCCAAATCAACTGCAACTGATGAATTGAGAGCGTGCCTTAAATCTTCTAATCTGTGGAGATATGTTCAAAAACTCACATTAACTACTAATGTTCGTGTGCAGTTACAGAATGATCCAACAGCTGCTGAATTTTCCGAACATTTGTTGCAAATTGGAAATGGACGAAAGCCAATTTATAAGAATACAGGCATGATCACACTTCCAACTAATTTTTGTACCGTAACAGAATCAAGAGTACAATTAGTGCAAAATATATTCCCAAATATTGCACAAAACTATCGAAATCAAGATTGGCTAAGCGAGAGAGCTATATTAGCTGCCAAAATTGTCGATGTCAATGAAATCAATGCCAGTATTTTGACTCAAATTCCAGGTGAAGTTGTCACCTATAAATCAATTGATTCAATCACTAATCCCGACTATCAATCACTAATCACTTAATTTGCCGCAGTGATCATTATGTTGCGAAATATCAATCAGCCGAAACTATGCAATGGGACAAGATTAGCAGTGAAACGGACAATGAACAATGTAATTGAAGCAACAATTTTGAAAGGCAAATTTAAAGGTGAAGATGTTTTGATTCCGCGCATTCCAATGATTTTAACAGATTTGCCTTTTGATTTTAAGCGACTTCAATTTCCCATTCGCCTTGCCTTTGCTATTACAATCAATAAGTCTCAAGGTCAAACACTTCAATTATGTGGAATTGACCTAACTTATCCATGCTTTGGACATGGGCAACTGTATGTAGGACGTTCTCGAGTAGAGAAACCATCGTTACTTTATATTTATACACCGCATGAAAATAAAACCAAAAATTTTGTGTATAAGAAGGCTTTAGAATAAGTTGTTAGTTTACAATCATTAGAGTAAGTCACTAAAATAAAAAAAACATTGTTATTAGAATAAGTTACAAAATAATGGCCGAGCATGAATTAAATGATGAAACAAGAAAAAAACAAAGAACACTTTTCATTTATATTTTTCTTTCACCCAGCGAAGCGGGTGAAGGTCCGCTAGTTTATTTATATTTTTGAAGTGAAAACTTCTTTAGAATCGTTGGGAGTGATTCGAGAAAAAGTGAAACGAAAAAAGCGACCCTCTTGGCTACGAATATTACATATAAACGTAGCGACGAACTAAATAACTTTTAGGCCAGCGCCGACAGTATGGCGCGATAGCCGAGCGGCTAGCAATGTGAGCTTCCGATCCAAAATTCTTGGTTCGAATCACAAGAGAAAAATTTTTTTTTTTTGAAATTTGCATTGTAGGACATTTCTGATTATTTATTGAAAACAGTTTTTTGGCTTTTCTATTTTTGGTTTAGATACTGAAAGCCAGTTTAAGTGAATCGGTATAAATATTTCGTACATTAATTTTTGTGAGCGTGTAATTCTCAAAAGGTTTATTAGAAAATGTATTGACAAGGTAGTTCGTTGGTTGTGCATGGTTATCGCTTCTCGGCCTTATGCCTAAGATCAAAGTGTGGTATCTGTGTGTATTATACGCGTTACGACGCTCATAATAGTTTTTGGTTTAGATACTGAAAGTCAGTTTAAGTGAATCGGTATAAATATTTCGTACATTAATTTTTGTGAGCGTGTAATTCTCAAAAGGTTTATTAGAAAATGTATTGACAAGGTAGTTTGTTGGTTGTGTATGGTTATCGCTTCTCGGCCTTATGGCTAAGATCTGATAGATCCTCCATCGGAGGACAACAAATGATAAACTGATTTTTGGAAATGGGCGGAGTGTTTTAGGGGCTTGCTCCACCTCTGCCACGGGTTGGCCCGGTATTGCAGTACCGCCGGGATTTCGGCCCAAATTATTGAATAAATACAAGAAGAAATATACTAATACATTTAGCTTTGGTGGGAAGAGACATACATTTTTATATGAATACAAGTAGACGAAAATGGAAGAAATTTGTAAGTCTGTTTCTTCGGTCCGTTTGCGTATTTTTTTTGACAACATCGAAACCAAAGCATTTGTATCATATTTTATCTATCATAAGCCAATCGTATCATTTGTTGAAATTGAAAACATTGAGGATGAATAATAATAAAATGAAGAAAATAAAATATGAACTTTATAGCAATATTATATTGAACCTATAATTATCCCGCTCCTAATGCTGCTTTCGTCTTATTCTCTCTCAGTTTGTTTTACGGAAGGTTTCACTTCTATCGCGTCTAACCGTTAGACTGCTATTTTTTTTTTTCATTAGGAAACTTTTACATACCAATTCGATGTTTCATCCACGGAGATTCGAACTCACGAATTTCCAAATGTTAGCTAATCATCTACTCATTCGGCTATGACGGCTATACAACAAACATAGCCAAATTTCACACTAGTACTTTTTCACAGCAGCCATATTATATCGTTAAAATCGTTCAAATTAATCAGCACTGATGACGAAAACTCCTCATTTTCGTTAAAATTAATCAGCACTGACGACAAAAACTCCTCATTTTCGTTAAAATCGTTACAATTAATCAACACTGATGACAAAGTCACCTCATTTCCGTTAAAGTCGTTAAAATTAATCAACACTAATGACCAAAACTCTTGATTTTCGTTAAATTCGTTAAAAAGTAATCAGACTGATATGAAAAAAACTTCTCATTTTCGTTATCATAAAATGTTTTATTTAGAAATAAATAGAAATTATTTAGAAAATTTATAAAAAATAATTTTTTTTGTTTTCAATAAAAAACTTTTACATACCAGTTCGGTGTTTCATCAACAGAGATTCGAGCTCACGAATTTTGAAATTTTAGCCAAGCAAATTAATTAATATGGCTGCCGGAGAGAAATGAGAGGCAGAGAGTGACATACAAGTATAAAAAAATCATGATGGAAAGAATAATTAAATGGTGCCTATCGTGGTACCGTGGTGAGGGTTAAGTGTGAGGGGTTAAGTGTGTTTTGGTTCTATTATAGAGGTAGGGCACACAGAGGCGACTGGCAGGAACTGCCTAAAGCCTAAAGACCGACCATTGTGGTAATATTCCACTCCTGCACGAGGTGCCCCTGCTTTCGACCGAAAATGGCGGATCTAGAGAGGCAAACTCGAAAAAACCCGTAATCACAGGTGTTATTCGTACCGTGCCAAAGTGATGAATGGCACTACGTCAGTGTGTCTTTTAACGGTGACCTCCAGATACCGGGCGCCCTCTGGTTGTAATTAGCCTTACCGCAACACCGGGGCACTGTTGCGGCTCGACCTCCATTCCCCTTTACTCGTGGGATTCACTTACGTCTGAAACTAACGATAAAAACGAAAACAAAGAAAAGGCAACAATGCCTTCTACAAACCAGGTCAGCAGTGACCTTTCGGCAGCTACTGTCGAACAACAACAACTGCCGCAGGCAACAAAAGGCAGCGAATGCCCGACCTCTGCCATAGCGCAATTAGAGATGGAAGTAGACGAAATGGACCTAGGGCCCATCGGGAAAACTTCCGCTTTATCACCAGAGGAAGAGGAGAAACTCTTAACTTCTCCCTCAAAAAACACAAGTTCGGCTAAGAATGGAGCGGAAATGGAAGTGAAGCTGCGGCTCAGCGGTGCCGCCAGAAAGCGACTCAGGTACCACCTGGGTAAAGGTCACTTAAAGCGTCAGCGCTCCAGCAGCACCACCCCTAAGCAAAGATCTCCCAAAAGAGCTAACTTAGTGGAAAGGACAACTGACCCATCAGAAGCCGAAAGGGCAAAGGCAGCAGTGCCTAACCTGGAGGTGAAAGAAGGGACGGCTAAAATGTCCTACAAAGATGCTGCATGTAGCACCAAGCTGGGTATCATACCACCTGATTATCCGGCAACGATATGGCCTACGGATAAACTAAAGGCCATTCAACACGCTATCCTGGACAGCATAAGGAAAAAGCAGACTGGTGGTGCCAAGCCAATCTTTAACAGCTGCACCTTCCGCGCAGGATACATAGTTGTCTCATGTGGCAACGATGAAACAACCGACTGGTTAAAGGCAGCAATGCCTAAACTTGAACCATGGAAAGATGCGCAAATTAAGATCGTTTTAGAAGAGGACATACCAAGGCCTTTGATCTTCACATGCCACTTTCCAGAACTGGACAGCACATCCACAGAGGACATCCTCAACCTCCTGGATGGGCAAAACTCTGGCCTGAACGTTCAGGAATGGCGGGTACTACGTAGAGTACAAAAGGGTAAGGTGACGGAGCTAACCATCGCAATCGACCCCATCTCTGCCATTGTGATCAAAAAACATCACTACTGGTTGAACTATGGGTTTAGCACAGTTCAACTTAGAGCTAAGGCCAAAACCCCGGAGAAGGATGCTGAACCAGAAGCGCCCAAGCCTCCCGCATTGCAGCGGACCGAGGAACAACCCTGCACTTCGGCATCGGCGATCGCAGCAACCGCAGTGAGCGTAACGCAAACTGATGAGCAGCCATGTTGCTCTAAAGATGCGCCACACGCCACCAAGCCTGCACCAATGTCAAGTGCTCAAAGGGTAGAGGAAGGCATAAGAATGCGACCCCCGCTTCGTGCCGACAAGAAAAATAATGGTCCAAAGAGGACCAAAAAAGGCGAGCGTCACTCTGCTGAGGAAGCGGCCTTGCTGGGTAGCAACAGAGGCAAGAAAAAGGCAGCCAGTGCCAAAAAACAGAGGCGATAATGCCACACGCTATCCTAAGCAACAATAGAAGGCAACTCGGATGCCTTCAATTAAACCTCCACCATGCAAAGGCTGCCTCGGCTGAACTAGCAAGGAGGTTTAACAAACAAAACTTGGATATAGCTCTAATCCAAGAACCGTGGGTACGTGACAGAGTCATTGAGGGACTCCAAGATGTTAATGGTAAGTTAATCTATGCCAACAATGATCGCCCTAGAGCGGCAATCTTAATTAGCAATAATTTAACTTTCATTCCCATTTCGCAGTTCACTACCACCGATCTCGTTGCGATCTGGACCAAGGTGCCAACAGACAAAGGCGAGCACGAGGTAATCATTGCCTCTGCCTACCTTCCAGGAGATGAGGAAACTGCTCCAACAAGGGAACTTGTAGCCCTAGTCAACTACTGCAAGGAGAACCACCTACGCTGGATAATAGGATGCGATGCGAATGCCCATCATACGATATGGGGCAGCACAAACATCAATGCGAGAGGTGAGTGCCTTCTTGAATTCTTACTTAGATATAATGTATCAATAGTAAACCGAGGCAATGAACCAACATTTAGGAATGCAATAAGGGAGGAAGTACTTGATCTTACCATATGCAGTCCAAATGTACTATCAGAAGTCTCAAATTGGCATGTGTCCGGGGAAGCATCAATGTCGGACCACAGTCTTATCAGGTTTGACTTAGGTGCTACCTTACCGCACATAACAATTTACAGAAATCCAAGGAATATAAATTGGAATGTCTTTCACTTTAACTTAGAACAAAGTGCTAACTACTCTAAGCATCACCTGGTGCTTAAATCTGAGCTTGAGATGGAGGCAAATGAACTCCACTCAAACATTACGTCTGCATTTCATGAGAGCTGTCAGGAAAAAGTGAAAAAACCACGAAGGGATGTCCCCTGGTGGAATAGTACGCTTTCAAGACTACGCCATGAAACCAGAGTATTATGGAATAGAGCTAAACAAACAGGGGACTGGGTCTCCTACTCAAGAGCTCTAACCAACTTCAACAAAGAATTGAGGAAATCTAAGAGAGCTTCCTGGAGGGATCACTGTGATAAGATTTCAAATCTTCCCAATGCTATCCGCCTCCAGAAAGCCTTATCAAAGGATCACTCAAACGGCATATGTACCCTGAAAAAGCCAGATGGTAGCTACACTAAAAACCCAGAAGAAACTAGCCAACTTCTACTGGACACCCATTTCCCGGGATGCCATGCTTTACATGAGTCCACAATGTTGGTAGAACCTACCACTTATGCTGACAGGGAGGACCTAAAGCTGACAAATAAGCTATTCCATGAAAATCGGGTACAATGGGCTATATCTACATTTAGCCCATACAAATCTCCTGGACCTGATGGGATATTCCCTTGCCTTCTGCAAAAGGGAAGCCAATACATTGTCCCTACTTTGTCCAGACTAATATATATAAAGCAAGCCTATTGCTAGGTTATATTCCTACGAAATGGGCTGAGGTAAAGGTCGTATTCATTCCAAAGGTAGGGAAAAAACCCGAACAATTGCCTAAGTCATACAGACCGATTAGCCTTAGCTCATTTTTCCTAAAAACAATGGAAAAAATATTGGATCAGCACATACGGGAGAATAACTTGGTTAATTTCCCACTGCACCAACTTCAATTTGCCTACCAACAAGGTAAATCTACTGAGACTGCAATACACAGTCTGGTAACCATTATTGAAAAGGCTATTGAGTCAAAACAAATCGCACTTTGCGCTTTTATTGACATAACAGGAGCTTTCGATAATACGTCCTATGAGGCAATCAACAATGCCCTATCTCAAAAGGACGTACCTAAACCCATCAGGCGATGGACTATATCGATGCTGAAATCCAGAACGATTAGTACAGAATTAGGAGGAAGAATAAAGTCTATCAAGGCCACAAGAGGTTGCCCGCAAGGGGGAGTACTCTCTCCTCTTCTGTGGACACTAGTAATAGATGAACTTCTCCACAAACTGAACAACCTAGGATTCCACACCCAGGGCTATGCTGATGACCTGGTAGTATATATAGTGGGCTGGCATGAAGAGACCATCTCTAACCGCATGCAACAAGCCCTCAACATAATAAACAAATGGTGCACTGACAAAGGGCTCTCTATCAACCCATCTAAAACTGCGCTAGTGCCGTTCACCAGGAAAAGGAATATCAACATCAAATGTCCTGTCCTGAATGAATCGACTCTACAACTCTCCACAGAGGCGAACTACCTCGGTATCAACCTTGACAAAGCGCTTACCTGGAACTCGCATCTTGAGAAAGTTACTGTAAAAGCCACAAGGGCATTCTATGCCTGCACAAGGCTTTTTGGTAAAACATGGGGGCTCAGCCCCAGAATGACCTACTGGACATTCACTACAGTTGTTAAGCCTATAGTCACTTATGCTTCCATAGCATGGTGGCCCAAAGTCAAGCAACGAAAGGCGGCAAGCGATCTTAACAAATTGTACCGCCTCATCTGCATCGGTATAACAGGAGCAATGAAAACATGCCCAACTGACGCTTTGGGCGTGCTCCTAGGTATACCACCGCTTCCCATCTTAATTGAAAAAGAAGCAAGATTGAGTGCCTTAAGACTAAAAGGCAACGCCGATCTTAAAAGTGGAGATATGAGAGGACATCTAAAGATCTTAGAAGACTTTCGACACACTCCTATACTACACAGGGTGGATACAATATCTCCCAAACCCATTCTCTACAGAAACTTCCGAATTATTATTAATGAACGAACAACTTGGAGAACTAATTCTATCAATTTCAAGCCTGGATCTCAATTATGGTTCACTGATGGGTCCAAGCTGGAAGATGGTAGAGCAGGGGCAGGAATCAATGGGCCTAAATTTAAAAAAATCGATTCCGATGGGACTCTACCCAACAATATTCCAGGCAGAAATACATGCCATTGAAATATGTGTGAGAGAATGCCTTCGCAGGAATATGAGAGGTACTCACATCTACATACTCTCAGATAGTCAAGCGGCTCTAAAAGCCCTTCTATCAACAACTATCACCTCTAAATTGGTAAATGATTGCCTAAACCTTCTCAACATGTTAGGAAACCTCAACACAGTAACTCTAGTCTGGATTCCGGGACATGAAGGGCATGAAGGGAATGAAATGGCTGATGACCTCGCAAAACAAGGAGCAAATATGCAACTTACTGGTCCTGAGCCTTTCTGTGGACTCACGAAAAGCCACATTAATGAATTCCTCAGGAAATGGGAAGAAAGGAAATTTGCTGCACACTGGCTAAATTGTGCCGGTCAGCGTCAAGCCAAACAATTTCTTAGTCCCAACAAAGGAATATCAGACAAGCTACTCTCACTAAACAGAGTAGATCTGCGTCTTTTAACAGGATACCTCACAGGTCACTGCAGCCTGAGGTATCATTTAAATAACATTGGTCTATCAGAGACCAATGTCTGCCGCTTTTGCGAAATGGATATAGAAAGCTCAGAACATGTGCTTTGTGAATGTCCTGCGCTGGGCAGACAAAGACTTCACCACCTTGGTGGTATCGTAGTATCTCCATGTAATCTTTGGAACAACAAACCCACAATAGTGCTAAAATTTATAAAAAGCCTTAAACTCTAGGGTTACAAAAATAGGTCTTGCACAATAGATCAACTCTGGTCGCAGTGCGTAATGGCCTTCTAATAATAATAATCGTGGTACCGTTACTTTCCTCTCAGCGAATTTGACAATGAGTGACGTCATATTAGCACCAGTATGGCCAGATTAACATTTTAGTAACTTGACTTAGCATTTTTTTGATTATTTCGTCTCGGAATTTTAAGTTCTTTCTTCATGACATTTTTCTAGCCTGTTCTAATTAATTTTTTAAATAAATGTGTTATGGTTACGTACAATTTAATTTATGAGTTTTAGTTAAGAGAAACTCTTTTGTTAAGAGAACGACTTTTTTCCTATATTTGAGGTTATATAACAAGATAAGGGACTTTTTTGTGAAAATGTCGGTATGGCTATCGCACTTTGCGACAATATAATATATTTAACTAATAGGAAATATGTTCCAGTGGAAACCGACCCTGTTTACATTTATCAGGATAGAACTTTTTGTATCACATATCTAACCTTTCAAAAATACTAGCGCCGTACGAAAGTATAATCATATAATTCAGAGAACCAACCTGAAACTAAAGTTTTAGTGAACAAAATCGAAACTCTGAAAAAGTCAACTCATTCCAAATATTTATAGACCCAAAAGATCATTAATTTTTCTTTGTTCCGTGTTAAAATTCATTACTGACACACCACATAACGATGACCTTGAAGAAATCAAAACATCACTTAATATGCTAATATTTAGAAAATAATAATAAGCAAAGAACAATTATTCACAGTTCGAAAGAATACTCGAAACACCTGATCCCAAAACTGTAACCGAAAACATTGTTATAACAGAAGTTTATAATGACCTCATCAATAACAAACACTATAAATTTTGCGAAAACTAATGATTTTTATTCTGGCACATTAAATTTGAAAGATGTGTACGATTTAATATACCACGAAGAACTAGATCTTAGAATAATTAATATATTAGAATATATATAAAAGAATAATTATAACAATATAGAAATATCTTATCCTCCAAATTAAATGTAGCCTATTTAATTTATATCCTTTAGCACATAAGCATGTTAAAATTAATTTAGACCCTAAGATCGCAAAAATATCAAAGAATATCCAAATGTATAACTTATATGAGTAACTTTATTTGTAAGTCGGAACCCTCTGACAATTATACTACAAAAGGATAAATCATCCCATTGCGAAACAATCCATGAAAATAATGCTCCAGTCAGCATCCTAGAGAATGGATAAATTTTTCCAGATTACCAGCACACTTGGAACAACATGCATATATCAGACCCTAAATTAATACACTTTAATGAATCTACAACCATCGATAATATCATATATTACAACCATGAACGACAACTCAGAGAAATCATGCACAATCAACACAGCGAACAACTTGAAGTACTCCGCATCCTTTCCTCAAACTCAATCTACAAATTCACCACTAACTCTCAACATTTTTGATACCTATTGAAGAAAACCCAGTATATTTTACGTTCTTTATCATAATGGGTTTCCTTACTTTAGTAGTCATCACTTATGGTATGGTACATTTCTGGCGATACTATGAAAATAGAAGAATTCTTCACATGCAAAGACAAATTGACGAACTATACGAAATCGAAATGAACCGTCTTGAACAGAAAGTCGCAGCAGCATCATAGCGGGGATGATCCGTTTTAAGAGAGAGGAGAGTTAACGACGTTAATACAAAGACACATGTATGTATATAAATTTATACACCACATACATATATACACTTCACACTTACATGAATGATTGTTGTTAACAAACAAAATGCCAATAAACAAGAACCTTACAAGACAGTGCTGAGCACTTTCGACAAAAACTCCAACACATTTACAAGTACCTGTATTTTATTACACTACAAGACAGCTGAATATCATATAAGATTCATATTATCATCATCACTGTCCTCATCCAACTACACATTTTCGTTCTAGCCATGGGAAAGTTCTGATAGTTTCCCCTTGTCGGTGTGATATTCTATCTCTCTTTTACCAATAGCAATTCTTATAACTGAAAAATATATCTACTATGCTCTAAAGGCAAGAAAACTAATCATTTTTATTCGTACAGTGTAATAACTGCTGACATCTAAACTCCTCATTGTTGTTATTTTTGTTATCAAAAAGTAATCGGCACTGATGGGCCAAACTACACATTTTTGTTACGAAAAAGTAATCAGACTGATGACAAAAACTTCTCATTTTCGTTATCATTAGAGATTTAGAAATATATAAAATCTATATATATAAAATTTCAGCGGTTTTTCGCGTTGTGATGAACTTTACGGAGAATGGCTCAACCGATTTTAATCAAACTTTGCCACATTGAAGAGACACATGTGGAAAAGGTTTGTAACTATGTTTGGTTAAAATCTCCTTTACTTCTTCGTCAACACACAGTATACACGAGGCAGCGTTCTTTTTACGCGTGTGGTTGTTATTGTAAACGGTTGCATGGAGCGTACATTTTACTCACATATGTACAAGTTAACGCAGCAGTATTTATGCCTAAATTTTCATTCCATTACATACATTTCAATGGAATGCAAACATACATACATATACATATATTCATATAGCAGTGGCTGTACGCCTGCATTCGCACAGAATAGGAACATACAAATTAGCAGGCACAGCTGTAGCTGATCGCCTGCAATAATTAATCGTAACACAATGCTGCTGTGACTAACTTAACACTTTGCTTAAATACTTCTTCTTTACACCCACACTTCGGGATAACCGAAGCAAAACCATTAGCCTGAACCTGAACAGGTCGTCGCTAAAAAAGTACTTAAGCATGGCCGTTTTCTTAGAAGATTACCAAAGGTTATCAGTAATAGTGCATAGTGAAAGTAAGTGTTAAAACTAACAAGAAAGTGTTTTATTTGGTAAAATGTTCAAGTGAAGCAGTTTCCAGGCATCAACCAAAGAGATAAAAAAAGTGCGTCAGAAATATTTAAGAGAAGAGATTGTTTTCACATTTTCCAACGATATTTTCACGAAAAATTTACAAAATGTATATTAATTTTGCAAATGATTGATAACAAGTGAAACAGTGAATAAATGGTGTGAAAAATACACACAACAGAAATCGGCAAAAATAATTAATATTTTAGAAGTTTTTACTTAAGATATTTAAGAAAAAAGATTGTTTTCACACTTTCCGTAGATATTTTCAAGAAAAATTTCAAAAATATATATTATTTTTGCTGATCATTTCCCATTTCTGTTCTGTGTAATTTTCATTTCAACGCGTGCTCACAGTTCAATTATATTTTTAAAAGATGGCGCTAACAGTATGTTAATTCGAATTCCAGTTTAAAAACAAGAAAAGTAGCAATCAAGAGCTCAGAGTGACATAAAGAAGACCACTTTGATTCGGTAAAAGAAATTCCAAGAGGACGTAATACACGTCACAATAGAAATGTGCAAAATCACAAACAAAATGAAAGTGAGGAAAATCATGCTGATAGATTAAGTCAACAAAGAGATCGTACTAGGTCACGTTCTCAAAATCGGCCAATAAATATCAATTCTGTAAATTTGAATGGTGCAGCATTTCAATATAATCCACATCTTGATTATTTTGATTTATTACACACACACAATGTTTTGGTGCAAAGTTTCAAAACAACAATCGGAAGATTGTCATCTGATAATCATAAAATTAAAATTGATGCAAATAAAACGCCCGCCGGCGAACATCGTGGAAGATACAATCAACCAACTTCAAGCAACGAGGTTGCAATTGTTATATCTGGAGATGAATTTCAACCAAGAGATATTGTTTTGCAAAGAAGAAATGATACACTGCAACGTGTTAATGAAACGCATCGAACATGCATTACAATATCCTCTTATGTTCTGTCGTGGTGAAGATGGTTATTCGATTGATGTAAAACAAATAAATCCAGCAAATGGTCAAGAAACAATTAAAACTGTAAGCGCAATGAATTATTATGCATACAGAATCATGATAAGAGAAAATCAAGAGAATCACATTTTAAAATGTCGTAAATTATTTCATCAGTATATTGTTGACATGTATGCGAAAATAGAAACAGAACGATTGAATTACATTAGATTCAACCAAAGAAAATTGCGCTGTGACGAATATATACATTTACGAGATGCAATTAACAACGATACCAACGTTAATAACATTGGTCAAATGGTAATATTACCTTCATCGTATACAGGCAGTCCAAGGCATATGCATAAATACGCCCAAGATGCAATGTGCTATGTCAGAAATTATGGTCGACCCGACTTATTCATAACTTTCACATGCAATCCGAAATGGGATGATATTAAGAATCATTTATATACAGGGCAATCAGCTACTGATAGGCATGACATTACTGCAAGAGTGTTTAGACGAAAGCTACAGTCTCTAATGGATTTCATTGTAAAACATAAGTAAAGAATGGCAAAAAAGAGGCTTGCCTCATGCGCATATTTTGATTTGGTTAAAACAAAAACTAACCAGAGATAAAATTAATCATATTATATGTGCTGAAGTTCCAGATATAAATGAAGATCCAGAATTACATACTACTGTAAACAAAAACATGATTCATGGACCGTGTGGTACGTTAAATCAAAATTCTCCATGTATGGTTGATGGTAAATGTTCAAAAAACTACCCAAGGCAATTTATTGCTGAAACAATAACTGGAAATGATGGATATCCATTGTACCGTAGAAGATCACCAGAAGATAATGGAAAAACAGTCACTGTGAAAATAAATAATCACCTGTAGATGGATATCCAGGTGTTCATTTGGGTGATGCAATCGGACGACTTTACACTGTGCATCCAAGTAAAGTGGAATGTTTCTATTTACGTTTACTCTTAGTTGATATTCCCTACCCAAGATCATTCGAAAGTTTGAAACGAGTTAATGGTCATCTTTGTTGTACTTATGAGCAAGCATGCAAAGAATAGAATTTGCTTGAAAATGATAATCAGTGGGATGCAACTCTTATGGATGCATGTGCAACAACTTCTCCACACCAAATAAGAACACTATTTGCCATCATTATTGCTACATGTTTCCCAGCAAACCCAAAAGAATTGCGGAGTAGTTACCAAGAATACATGACAGAAGATATCCTACATCAAGTACGTCGCATTACTGCAAATCCAAATTTGAATTATACAGATGAATTATATAATGAGGCATTAATTAAAATCGAAGACTTTTGCCTGATGATTGCAAATAAAACTCTGAGTGAGTTAGGTATGATCGCACCAAATCGACCGATGCATGATGCATACAATGCAGAATTAAGACGTGAAAAAGAATATGATTGAAATGATCTGAACACATTTGTAACAACAAACCTACCAAAATTAAACACAGAACAAAGGCAGGCATATGACACAATTATAGACAATGTTGCAAATGAAAGAGGAGGAATATTCTTCTTAGATGCACCAGGTGGGACTGAAAAAACGTTTTTGTTGTCGTTAATTTTGGCCACCATTCGATCCCAGAATAATATTGCATTGGCTTTAGCATCATCTGGAATAGCGGCAACTTTATTGGACGGCGGTCGCACTGCACATTCTGCATTAAAGTTACCATTAAATATGCAAGTAAATGAAGAACCAACTTGCCACATTTCTAAAAATTCTGAAATGGGAAAGGTTTTACAAACATGTAAAATTATTGTATGGGATGAATGTACGATGGCTCATAAAAAATCTCTGGAAGCCTTAAGAACACTGAAAGATTTTCGAAATAACACAAACATATTTGGTGGTGCACTAATTCTATTGGCCGGTGATTTTCGACAAACTTTGCCTGAACCCAAATCAACTGCAACTGATGAATTGAGAGCGTGCCTTAAATCTTCTAATCTGTGGAGATATGTTCAAAAACTCACATTAACTACTAATGTTCGTGTGCAGTTACAGAATGATCCAACAGCTGCTGAATTTTCCGAACATTTGTTGCAAATTGGAAATGGACGAAAGCCAATTTATAAGAATACAGGCATGATCACACTTCCAACTAATTTTTGTACCGTAACAGAATCAAGAGTACAATTAGTGCAAAATGTATTCCCAAATATTGCACAAAACTATCGAAATCAAGATTGGCTAAGCGAGAGAGCTATATTAGCTGCCAAAATTGTCGATGTCAATGAAATCAATGCCAGTATTTTGACTCAAATTCCAGGTGAAGTTGTCACCTATAAATCAATTGATTCAATCACTAATCCCGACTATCAATCACTAATCACTTAATTTGCCGCATTGATCATTATGTTGCGAAATATCAATCAGCCGAAACTATGCAATGGGACAAGATTAGCAGTGAAACGGACAATGAACAATGTAATTGAAGCAACAATTTTGAAAGGCAAATTTAAAGGTGAAGATGTTGTGATTCCGCTCATTCCAATGATTTTAACAGATTTGCCTTTTGATTTTAAGCGACTTCAATTTCCCATTCGCCTTGCTTTTGCTATTACAATCAATAAGTCTCAAGGTCAAACACTTCAATTATGTGGAATTGACCTAACTTATCCATGCTTTGGACATGGGCAACTGTATGTAGGACGTTCTCGAGTAGGGAAACCATCGTTACTTTATATTTATACACCGCATGAAAATAAAACCAAAAATTTTGTGTATAAGAAGGCTTTAGAATAAGTTGTTAGTTTACAATCATTAGAGTAAGTCACTAAAATAAATAAAACATTGTTATTAGAATAAGTTACAAAATAATGGCCGAGCATGAATTAAATGATGAAACAAGAAAAAAACAAAGAACATTTTCATTTATATTTTTCTTTCACCCAGCGAAGCGGGTGAGGGTCCGCTAGTTTATTTATATTTTTTTCATTAGAATTTCACGAATTTCCAAATGTTAGCTAATCATCTACTCATTCGGCTATGACGGCTATACAACAAACATAGCCAAATTTCACACTAGTACTTTTTTCACAGCAGCCATATTATATCGTTAAAATCGTTCAAATTAATCAGCACTGATGACGAAAACTCCTCATTTTCGTTAAAATTAATCAGCACTGACGACAAAAACTCCTCATTTACGTTAAAATCGTTACAATTAATCAACACTGATGACAAAGTCACCTCATTTTCGTTAAAGTCGTTAAAATTAATCAACAC
Source organism: Anastrepha ludens (assembly GCF_028408465.1). Taxonomy (NCBI): domain Eukaryota; kingdom Metazoa; phylum Arthropoda; class Insecta; order Diptera; family Tephritidae; genus Anastrepha; species Anastrepha ludens. The sequence continues at coordinate 27,576,091 of NC_071503.1, forward strand.
TAATGACCAAAACTCTTGATTTTCGTTAAATTCGTTAAAAAGTAATCAGACTGATATGACAAAAACTTCTCATTTTCGTTATCATAAAATGTTTTATTTAGAAATAAATAGAAATTATTTAGAAATTTTATAAATAATTTTTTTTTGTTTTCAATAAAAAACTTTTACATACCAGTTCGGTGTTTCATCAACAGAGATTCGAGCTCACGAATTTTGAAATTTTAGCCAAGCAAATTAATTAATATGGCTGCCGGAGACAAATGAGAGGCAGAGAGTGACATACAAGTATAAAAAAAGCATGATGGAAAGAATAATTAAATGGTGCCTATCGTGGTACCGTTACTTTCCTCTCAGCGAATTTGACAATGAGTGACGTCATATTAGCACCAGTATGGCCAGATTAACATTTTAGTAACTTGACTTAGCATTTTTTTGATTATTTCGTCTCGGAATTTTAAGTTCTTTCTTCATGACATTTTTCTAGCCTGTTCTAATTAATTTTTTAAATAAATGTGTTATGGTTACGTACAATTTAATTTATGAGTTTTAGTTAAGAGAAACTCTTTTGTTAAGAGAACGACTTTTTTCCTATATTTGAGGTTATATAACAAGATAAGGGACTTTTTTGTGAAAATGTCGGTATGGCTATCGCACTTTGCGACAATATAATAGATTTAACTAATAGGAAATATGTTCTAGTGGAAACCGACCCTGTTTACATTTATCAGGATAGAACTTTCTTGTATCACATATCTAACCTTTCAAAAATACTAGCGCCGTACGAAAGTATAATCATATAATTCAGAGAACCAACCTGAAACTAAAGTTTTAGTGAACAAAATCGAAACTCTGAAAAAGTCAACTCATTCCAAATATTTATAGACCCAAAAGATCATTAATTTTTCTTTGTTCCGTGTTAAAATTCATTACTGACACACCAGATAACGATGACCTTGAAGAAATCAAAACATCACTTAATATGCTAATATTTAGAAAATAATAATAAGCAAAGAACAATTATTCACAGTTCGAAAGAATACTCGAAACACCTGATCCCAAAACTGTAACCGAAAACATTGTTATAACAGAAGTTTATAATGACCTCATCAATAACAAACACTATAAATTTTGCGAAAACTAATGATTTTTATTCTGGCACATTAAATTTGAAAGATGTGTACGATTTAATAAACCACGAAGAACTAGATCTTAGAATAATTAATATATTAGAATATATATAAAAGAATAATTATAACAATATAGAAATATCTTATCCTCCAAACTAAATGTAGCCTATTTAATTTATATCCTTTAGCACATAAGCATGTTAAAATTAATTTAGACCCTAAGATCGCAAAAATATCAAAGAATATCCAAATGTATAACTTATATGAGTAACTTTATTTGTAAGTCGGAACCCTCTGACAATTATACTACAAAAGGATAAATCATCCCATTGCGAAACAATCCATGAAAATAATGCTCCAGTCAGCATCCTAGAGAATGGATAAATTTTTCCAGATTACCAGCACACTTGGAACAACATGCATATATCAGACCCTAAATTAATACACTTTAATGAATCTACAACCATCGATAATATCATATATTACAACCATGAACGACAACTCAGAGAAATCATGCACAATCAACACAGCGAACAACTTGAAGTACTCCGCATCCTTTCCTCAAACTCAATCTACAAATTCACCACTAACTCTCAACATTTTTGATACCTATTGAAGAAAACCCAATATATTTTACGTTCTTTATCATAATGGGTTTCCTTACTTTAGTAGTCATCACTTATGGTATGGTACATTTCTGGCGATACTATGAAAATAGAAGAATTCTTCACAGGCAAAGACAAATTGACGAACTATACGAAATCGAAATGAACCGTCTTGAACAGAAAGTCGCAGCAGCACCATAGCGGGGATGATACGTTTTAAGAGAGAGGAGAGTTAACGATGTTAGTACAAAGACACATATGTATGTATATAAATTTATACACCACATACATATATACACTTCATACTTACATGCATGATTGTTGTTAACAAACAAAATGCCAATAAACAAGAACCTTACAAGACAGTGCTGAGCACTTTCGACAAAAACTCCAACACATTTACAAGTACCTGTATTTTATTACACTACAAGACAGCTGAATATCATATAAGATTCATATTATCATCATCACTGTCCTCATCCAACTACACATTTTCGTTCTAGCCATGGGAAAGTTCTGATAGTTTCCCCTTGTCGGTGTGATATTCTATCTCTCTTTTACCAATAGCAATTCTTATAACTGAAAAATATATCTACTATGCTCTAAAGGCAAGAAAACTAATCATTTTTATTCGTACAGTGTAATAACTGCTGACAACTAAACTCCTCATTGTTGTTATTTTTGTTATCAAAAAGTAATCGTCACTGATGGGCCAAACTACTCATTTTTGTTATGAAAAAGTAATCAGACTGATGACAAAAACTTCTCATTTTCGTTATCATTAGAGATTTAGAAATATATAAAATCTATATATATAAAATTTCAGCGGTTTTTCGCGTTGTGATGAACTTTACGGAGAATGGCTCAACCGATTTTAATCAAACTTTGCCACATTGAAGAGACACATGTGGAAAAGGTTTGTAACTATGTTTGGTTAAAATCTCCTTGACTTCTTCGTCAACACACAGTATACACGAGGCAGCGTTCTTTTTACGCGTGTGGTTGTTATTGTAAACGGTTGCATGGAGCGTACATTTTACTCACATATGTACAAGTTAACGCAGCAGTATTTATGCCTAAATTTTCATTCCATTACATACATTTCAATGGAATGCAAACATACATACATATACATATATTCATATAGCAGTGGCTGCACGCCTGCATCCGCACAGAATAGAAACATACAAATTAGCAGGCACAGCTGTAGCTGACCGCCTGCAATAATTTATCGTAACACAATGCTGCTGTGACTAACTTAACACTTTGCTTAAATACTTCTTCTTTACACCCACACTTCGGGATAACCGAAGCAAAACCATTAGCCTGAACCTGAACAGGTCGTCGCTAAAAAAGTAATTACTTAAGCATGGCCGTTTTCTTAGAAGATTACCAAAGGTTATCAGTAATAGTGCATAGTGAAAGTAAGTGTTAAAACTAACAAGAAAGTGTTTTATTTGGTAAAGTGTTCAAGTGAAGCAGTTTCCAGGCATCAACCAAAGAGATAAAAAAAGTGCGTCAGAAATATTTAAGAGAAGAGATTGTTTTCACATTTTCCAACGATATTTTCACGAAAAATTTACAAAATGTATATTAATTTTGCAAATGATTGATAACAAGTGAAACAGTGAATAAATGGTGTGAAAAATACACACAACAGAAATCGGCAAAAATAATTAATATTTTAGAAGTTTTTACTTAAGATATTTAAGAAAAGAGATTGTTTTCACACTTTCCGTAGATATTTTCAAGAAAAATTTCAAAAATATATATTATTTTTGCTGATCATTTCCCATTTCTGTTCTGTGTAATTTTCATTTCAACGCGTGCTCACAGTTCAATTATATTTTTAAAAGATGGCGCTAACAGTATGTTAATTCGAATTCCAGTTTAAAAACAAGAAAAGTAGCAATCAAGAGCTCAGAGTGACATAAAGAAGACCACTTTGATTCGGTAAAAGAAATGCCAAGAGGACGTAATACACGTCACAATAGAAATGTGCAAAATCACAAACAAAATGAAAGTGAGGAAAATCATGCTGATAGATTAAGTCAACAAAGAGATCATACTAGGTCACGTTCTCAAAATCGGCCAATAAATATCAATTCTGTAAATTTGAATGGTGCAGCATTTCAATATAATCCACATCTTGATTATTTTGATTTATTACACACACACAATGTTTTGGTGCAAAGTTTCAAAACAACAATCGGAAGATTGTCATCTGATAATCATAAAATTTAAATTGATGCAAATAAAACGCCCGCCGGCGAACATCGTGGAAGATACAATCAACCAACTTCAAGCAACGAGGTTGCAATTGTTATATCTCGAGATGAATTTCAACCAAGAGATATTGTTTTGCAAAGAAGAAATGATACACTGCAACGTGTTAATGAAACGCATCGAACATGCATTACAATATCCTCTTATGTTCTGTCGTGGTGAAGATGGTTATTCGATTGATATAAAACAAATAAATACAGCAAATGGTCAAGAAACAAATAAAACTCGCACAGAATAGAAACATACAAATTTTCAGGCACAGCTGTAGCTGACCGCCTGCAATAATTAATCGTAACACAATGCTGCTGTGACTAACTTAACACTTTGCTTAAATACTTCTTCTTTACACCCACACTTCGGGATAACCGAAGCAAAACCATTAGCCTGAACCTGAACAGGTCGTCGCTAAAAAAGTACTTAAGCATGGCCGTTTTCTTAGAAGATTACCAAAGGTTATCAGTAATAGTGCATAGTGAAAGTAAGTGTTAAAACTAACAAGAAAGTGTTTTATTTGGTAAAGTGTTCAAGTGAAGCAGTTTCCAGGCATCAACCAAAGAGATAAAAAAAGTGCGTCAGAAATATTTAAGAGAAGAGATTGTTTTCACATTTTCCAACGATATTTTCACGAAAAATTTACAAAATGTATATTAATTTTGCAAATGATTGATAACAAGTGAAACAGTGAATAAATGGTGTGAAAAATACACACAACAGAAATCGGCAAAAATAATTAATATTTTAGAAGTTTTTACTTAAGATATTTAAGAAAAAAGATTGTTTTCACACTTTCCGTAGATATTTTCAAGAAAAATTTCAAAAATATATATTATTTTTGCTGATCATTTCCCATTTCTGTTCTGTGTAATTTTCATTTCAACGCGTGCTCACAGTTCAATTATATTTTTAAAAGATGGCGCTAACAGTATGTTAATTCGAATTCCAGTTTAAAAACAAGAAAAGTAGCAATCAAGAGCTCAGAGTGACATAAAGAAGACCACTTTGATTCGGTAAAAGAAATTCCAAGAGGACGTAATACACGTCACAATAGAAATGTGCAAAATCACAAACAAAATGAAAGTGAGGAAAATCATGCTGATAGATTAAGTCAACAAAGAGATCGTACTAGGTCACGTTCTCAAAATCGGCCAATAAATATCAATTCTGTAAATTTGAATGGTGCAGCATTTCAATATAATCCACATCTTGATTATTTTGATTTATTACACACACACAATGTTTTGGTGCAAAGTTTCAAAACAACAATCGGAAGATTGTCATCTGATAATCATAAAATTAAAATTGATGCAAATAAAACGCCCGCCGGCGAACATCGTGGAAGATACAATCAACCAACTTCAAGCAACGAGGTTGCAATTGTTATATCTGGAGATGAATTTCAACCAAGAGATATTGTTTTGCAAAGAAGAAATGATACACTGCAACGTGTTAATGAAACGCATCGAACATGCATTACAATATCCTCTTATGTTCTGTCGTGGTGAAGATGGTTATTCGATTGATGTAAAACAAATAAATCCAGCAAATGGTCAAGAAACAATTAAAACTGTAAGCGCAATGAATTATTATGCATACAGAATCATGATAAGAGAAAATCAAGAGAATCACATTTTAAAATGTCGTAAATTATTTCATCAGTATATTGTTGACATGTATGCGAAAATAGAAACAGAACGATTGAATTACATTAGATTCAACCAAAGAAAATTGCGCTGTGACGAATATATACATTTACGAAATGCAATTAACAACGATACCAACGTTAATAACATTGGTCAAATGGTAATATTACCTTCATCGTATACAGGCAGTCCAAGGCATATGCATAAATACGCCCAAGATGCAATGTGCTATGTCAGAAATTATGGTCGACCCGACTTATTCATAACTTTCACATGCAATCCGAAATGGGATGATATTAAGAATCATTTATATACAGGGCAATCAGCTACTGATAGGCATGACATTACTGCAAGAGTGTTTAGACGAAAGCTACAGTCTCTAATGGATTTCATTGTAAAACATAAGTAAAGAATGGAAAAAAGAGGCTTGCCTCATGCGCATATTTTGATTTGGTTAAAACAAAAACTAACCAGAGATAAAATTAATCATATTATATGTGCTGAAGTTCCAGATATAAATGAAGATCCAGAATTACATACTACTGTAAACAAAAACATGATTCATGGACCGTGTGGTACGTTAAATCAAAATTCTCCATGTATGGTTGATGGTAAATGTTCAAAAAACTACCCAAGGCAATTTATTGCTGAAACAATAACTGGAAATGATGGATATCCATTGTACCGTAGAAGATCACCAGAAGATAATGGAAAAACAGTCACTGTGAAAATAAATAATCACCTGTAGATGGATATCCAGGTGTTCATTTGGGTGATGCAATCGGACGACTTTACACTGCGCATCCAAGTAAAGTGGAATGTTTCTATTTACGTTTACTCTTAGTTGATATTCCCTACCCAAGATCATTCGAAAGTTTGAAACGAGTTAATGGTCATCTTTGTTGTACTTATGAGCAAGCATGCAAAGAATAGAATTTGCTTGAAAATGATAATCAGTGGGATGCAACTCTTATGGATGCATGTGCAACAACTTCTCCACACCAAATAAGAACACTATTTGCCATCATTATTGCTACATGTTTCCCAGCAAACCCAAAAGAATTGCGGAGTAGTTACCAAGAATACATGACAGAAGATATCCTACATCAAGTACGTCGCATTACTGCAAATCCAAATTTGAATTATACAGATGAATTATATAATGAGGCATTAATTAAAATCGAAGACTTTTGCCTGATGATTGCAAATAAAACTCTGAGTGAGTTAGGTATGATCGCACCAAATCGACCGATGCATGATGCATACAATGCAGAATTAAGACGTGAAAAAGAATATGATCGAAATGATCTGAACACATTTGTAACAACAAACCTACCAAAATTAAACACAGAACAAAGGCAGGCATATGACACAATTATAGACAATGTTGCAAATGAAAGAGGAGGAATATTCTTCTTAGATGCACCAGGTGGGACTGGAAAAACGTTTTTGTTGTCGTTAATTTTGGCCACCATTCGATCACAGAATAATATTGCATTGGCTTTAGCATCATCTGGAATAGCGGCAACTTTATTGGACGGCGGTCGCACTGCACATTCTGCATTAAAGTTACCATTAAATATGCAAGTAAATGAAGAACCAACTTGCCACATTTCTAAAAATTCTGAAATGGGAAAGGTTTTACAAACATGTAAAATTATTGTATGGGATGAATGTACGATGGCTCATAAAAAATCTCTGGAAGCCTTAAATAGAACACTGAAAGATTTTCGAAATAACACAAACATATTTGGTGGTGCACTAATTCTATTGGCCGGTGATTTTCGACAAACTTTGCCTGAACCCAAATCAACTGCAGCTGATGAATTGAGAGCGTGCCTTAAATCTTCTAATCTGTGGAGATATGTTCAAAAACTCACATTAACTACTAATGTTCGTGTGCAGTTACAGAATGATCCAACAGCTGCTGAATTTTCCGAACATTTGTTGCAAATTGGAAATGGACGAAAGCCAATTTATAAGAATACAGGCATGATCACACTTCCAACTAATTTTTGTACCGTAACAGAATCAAGAGTACAATTAGTGCAAAATGTATTCCCAAATATTGCCCAAAACTATCGAAATCAAGATTGGCTAAGCGAGAGAGCTATATTAGCTGCCAAAAATGTCGATGTCAATGAAATCAATGCCAGTATTTTGACTCAAATTCCAGGTGAAGTTGTCACCTATAAATCAATTGATTCAATCACTAATCCCGACGATGTAGTGAATTATCCAATTGAATTTTTGAATTCACTTAATTTGCCTGGCTTGCCACCACATCGTTTGCAATTGAAAGTCGGCGCAGTGATCATTATGTTGTGAAATATCAATCAGTCGAAACTATGCAATGGGACAAGATTAGCAGTGAAACGTACAATGAACAATGTAATTGAAGCAACAATTTTGAAAGGCAAATTTAAAGGTGAAGATGTTTTGATTCCGCTCATTCCAATGATTTCAACAGATTTGCCTTTTGATTTTAAGCGACTTCAATTTCCCATACGCCTTGCTTTTGCTATTACAATCAATAAGTCTCAAGGTCAAACACTTCAATTATGTGGAATTGACCTATCTTATCCATGCTTTGGACATGGGCAACTGTATGTAGGACGTTCTCGAGTAGGGAAACCATCGTTACTTTATATTTATACACCGCATGAAAATAAAACCAAAAATTTTGTGTATAAGAACTTTAGAATAAGTTGTTAGTTTACAATCATTAGAGTAAGTCACTAAAATAAATAAAACATTGTTATTAGAATAAGTTACAAAATAATGGCCGAGCTTGAATTAAATGATGAAACAAGAAAAAAACAAAGAACATTTTCATTTATATTTTTCTTTCACCCAGCGAAGCGGGTGAGGGTCCGCTAGTTTATTTATATTTTTTTCATTAGAATTTCACGAATTTCCAAATGTTAGCTAATCATCTACTCATTCGGCTATGACGACTATACAACAAACATAGCCAAATTTCACACTAGTACTTTTTTCACAGCAGCCATATTATATCGTTAAAATCGTTCAAATTAATCAGCACTGATGACGAAAACTCCTCATTTTCGTTAAAATTAATCAGCACTGACGACAAAAACTCCTCATTTACGTTAAAATCGTTACAATTAATCAACACTGATGACAAAGTCACCTCATTTTCGTTAAAGTCGTTAAAATTAATCAACACTAATGACCAAAACTCTTGATTTTCGTTAAATTCGTTAAAAAGTAATCAGACTGATATGACAAAAACTTCTCATTTTCGTTATCATAAAATGTTTTATTTAGAAATAAATAGAAATTATTTAGAAATTTTATAAATAATTTTTTTTTGTTTTCAATAAAAAACTTTTACATACCAGTTCGGTGTTTCATCAACAGAGATTCGAGCTCACGAATTTTGAAATTTTAGCCAAGCAAATTAATTAATATGGCTGCCGGAGACAAATGAGAGGCAGAGAGTGACATACAAGTATAAAAAAAGCATGATGGAAAGAATAATTAAATGGTGCCTATCGTGGTACCGTTACTTTCCTCTCAGCGAATTTGACAATGAGTGACGTCATATTAGCACCAGTATGGCCAGATTAACATTTTAGTAACTTGACTTAGCATTTTTTTGATTATTTCGTCTCGGAATTTTAAGTTCTTTCTTCATGACATTTTTCTAGCCTGTTCTAATTAATTTTTTAAATAAATGTGTTATGGTTACGTACAATTTAATTTATGAGTTTTAGTTAAGAGAAACTCTTTTGTTAAGAGAACGACTTTTTTCCTATATTTGAGGTTATATAACAAGATAAGGGACTTTTTTGTGAAAATGTCGGTATGGCTATCGCACTTTGCGACAATATAATAGATTTAACTAATAGGAAATATGTTCTAGTGGAAACCGACCCTGTTTACATTTATCAGGATAGAACTTTCTTGTATCACATATCTAACCTTTCAAAAATACTAGCGCCGTACGAAAGTATAATCATATAATTCAGAGAACCAACCTGAAACTAAAGTTTTAGTGAACAAAATCGAAACTCTGAAAAAGTCAACTCATTCCAAATATTTATAGACCCAAAAGATCATTAATTTTTCTTTGTTCCGTGTTAAAATTCATTACTGACACACCAGATAACGATGACCTTGAAGAAATCAAAACATCACTTAATATGCTAATATTTAGAAAATAATAATAAGCAAAGAACAATTATTCACAGTTCGAAAGAATACTCGAAACACCTGATCCCAAAACTGTAACCGAAAACATTGTTATAACAGAAGTTTATAATGACCTCATCAATAACAAACACTATAAATTTTGCGAAAACTAATGATTTTTATTCTGGCACATTAAATTTGAAAGATGTGTACGATTTAATAAACCACGAAGAACTAGATCTTAGAATAATTAATATATTAGAATATATATAAAAGAATAATTATAACAATATAGAAATATCTTATCCTCCAAACTAAATGTAGCCTATTTAATTTATATCCTTTAGCACATAAGCATGTTAAAATTAATTTAGACCCTAAGATCGCAAAAATATCAAAGAATATCCAAATGTATAACTTATATGAGTAACTTTATTTGTAAGTCGGAACCCTCTGACAATTATACTACAAAAGGATAAATCATCCCATTGCGAAACAATCCATGAAAATAATGCTCCAGTCAGCATCCTAGAGAATGGATAAATTTTTACAGATTACCAGCACACTTGGAACAACATGCATATATCAGACCCTAAATTAATACACTTTAATGAATCTACAACCATCGATAATATCATATATTACAACCATGAACGACAACTCAGAGAAATCATGCACAATCAACACAGCGAACAACTTGAAGTACTCCGCATCCTTTCCTCAAACTCAATCTACAAATTCACCACTAACTCTCAACATTTTTGATACCTATTGAAGAAAACCCAATATATTTTACGTTCTTTATCATAATGGGTTTCCTTACTTTAGTAGTCATCACTTATGGTATGGTACATTTCTGGCGATACTATGAAAATAGAAGAATTCTTCACAGGCAAAGACAAATTGACGAACTATACGAAATCGAAATGAACCGTCTTGAACAGAAAGTCGCAGCAGCACCATAGCGGGGATGATACGTTTTAAGAGAGAGGAGAGTTAACGATGTTAGTACAAAGACACATATGTATGTATATAAATTTATACACCACATACATATATACACTTCACACTTCACAACAAGAACCTTACAAGACAGTGCTGAGCACTTTCGACAAAAACTCCAACACATTTACAAGTACCTGTATTTTATTACACTACAAGACAGCTGAATATCATATAAGATTCATATTATCATCATCACTGTCCTCATCCAACTACACATTTTCGTTCTAGCCATGGGAAAGTTCTGATAGTTTCCCCTTGTCGGTGTGATATTCTATCTCTCTTTTACCAATAGCAATTCTTATAACTGAAAAATATATCTACTATGCTCTAAAGGCAAGAAAACTAATCATTTTTATTCGTACAGTGTAATAACTGCTGACAACTAAACTCCTCATTGTTGTTATTTTTGTTATCAAAAAGTAATCGTCACTGATGGGCCAAACTACTCATTTTTGTTATGAAAAAGTAATCAGACTGATGACAAAAACTTCTCATTTTCGTTATCATTAGAGATTTAGAAATATATAAAATCTATATATATAAAATTTCAGCGGTTTTTCGCGTTGTGATGAACTTTACGGAGAATGGCTCAACCGATTTTAATCAAACTTTGCCACATTGAAGAGACACATGTGGAAAAGGTTTGTAACTATGTTTGGTTAAAATCTCCTTTACTTCTTCGTCAACACACAGTATACACGAGGCAGCGTTCTTTTTACGCGTGTGGTTGTTATTGTAAACGGTTGCATGGAGCGTACATTTTACTCACATATGTACAAGTTAACGCAGCAGTATTTATGCCTAAATTTTCATTCCATTACATACATTTCAATGGAATGCAAACATACATACATATACATATATTCATATAGCAGTGGCTGCACGCCTGCATTCGCACAGAATAGAAACATACAAATTAGCAGGCACAGCTGTAGCTGACCGCCTGCAATAATTAATCGTAACACAATGCTGCTGTGACTAACTTAACACTTTGCTTAAATACTTCTTCTTTACACCCACACTTCGGGATAACCGAAGCAAAACCATTAGCCTGAACCTGAACAGGTCGTCGCTAAAAAAGTACTTAAGCATGGCCGTTTTCTTAGAAGATTACCAAAGGTTATCAGTAATAGTGCATAGTGAAAGTAAGTGTTAAAACTAACAAGAAAGTGTTTTATTTGGTAAAGTGTTCAAGTGAAGCAGTTTCCAGGCATCAACCAAAGAGATAAAAAAAGTGCGTCAGAAATATTTAAGAGAAGAGATTGTTTTCACATTTTCCAACGATATTTTCACGAAAAATTTACAAAATGTATACTAATTTTGCAAATGATTGATAACAAGTGAAACAGTGAATAAATGGTGTGAAAAATACACACAACAGAAATCGGCAAAAATAATTAATATTTTAGAAGTTTTTACTTAAGATATTTAAGAAAAGAGATTGTTTTCACACTTTCCGTAGATATTTTCAAGAAAAATTTCAAAAATATATATTATTTTTGCTGATCATTTCCCATTTCTGTTCTGTGTAATTTTCATTTCAACGCGTGCTCACAGTTCAATTATATTTTTAAAAGATGGCGCTAACAGTATGTTAATTCGAATTCCAGTTTAAAAACAAGAAAAGTAGCAATCAAGAGCTCAGAGTGACATAAAGAAGACCACTTTGATTCGGTAAAAGAAATTCCAAGAGGACGTAATACACGTCACAATAGAAATGTGCAAAATCACAAACAAAATGAAAGTGAGGAAAATCATGCTGATAGATTAAGTCAACAAAGAGATCGTACTAGGTCACGTTCTCAAAATCGGCCAATAAATATCAATTCTGTAAATTTGAATGGTGCAGCATTTCAATATAATCCACATCTTGATTATTTTGATTTATTACACACACACAATGTTTTGGTGCAAAGTTTCAAAACAACAATCGGAAGATTGTCATCTGATAATCATAAAATTAAAATTGATGCAAATAAAACGCCCGCCGGCGAACATCGTGGAAGATACAATCAACCAACTTCAAGCAACGAGGTTGCAATTGTTATATCTGGAGATGAATTTCAACCAAGAGATATTGTTTTGCAAAGAAGAAATGATACACTGCAACGTGTTAATGAAACGCATCGAACATGCATTACAATATCCTCTTATGTTCTGTCGTGGTGAAGATGGTTATTCGATTGATGTAAAACAAATAAATCCAGCAAATGGTCAAGAAACAATTAAAACTGTAAGCGCAATGAATTATTATGCATACAGAATCATGATAAGAGAAAATCAAGAGAATCACATTTTAAAATGTCGTAAATTATTTCATCAGTATATTGTTGACATGTATGCGAAAATAGAAACAGAACGATTGAATTACATTAGATTCAACCAAAGAAAATTGCGCTGTGACGAATATATACATTTACGAGATGCAATTAACAACGATACCAACGTTAATAACATTGGTCAAATGGTAATATTACCTTCATCGTATACAGGCAGTCCAAGGCATATGCATGAATACGCCCAAGATGCAATGTGCTATGTCAGAAATTATGGTCGACCCGACTTATTCATAACTTTCACATGCAATCCGAAATGGGATGATATTAAGAATCATTTATATACAGGGCAATCAGCTACTGATAGGCATGACATTACTGCAAGAGTGTTTAGACGAAAGCTACAGTCTCTAATGGATTTCATTGTAAAACATAAGTAAAGAATGGAAAAAAGAGGCTTGCCTCATGCGCATATTTTGATTTGGTTAAAACAAAAACTAACCAGAGATAAAATTAATCATATTATATGTGCTGAAGTTCCAGATATAAATGAAGATCCAGAATTACATACTACTGTAAACAAAAACATGATTCATGGACCGTGTGGTACGTTAAATCAAAATTCTCCATGTATGGTTGATGGTAAATGTTCAAAAAACTACCCAAGGCAATTTATTGCTGAAACAATAACTGGAAATGATGGATATCCATTGTACCGTAGAAGATCACCAGAAGATAATGGAAAAACAGTCACTGTGAAAATAAATAATCACTGTGAAAATAAATAATCACTGTGAAAATAAATAATCACCTGTAGATGGATATCCAGGTGTTCATTTGGGTGATGCAATCGGACGACTTTACACTGCGCATCCAAGTAAAGTGGAATGTTTCTATTTACGTTTACTCTTAGTTGATATTCCCTACCCAAGATCATTCGAAAGTTTGAAACGAGTTAATGGTCATCTTTGTTGTACTTATGAGCAAGCATGCAAAGAATAGAATTTGCTTGAAAATGATAATCAGTGGGATGCAACTCTTATGGATGCATGTGCAACAACTTCTCCACACCAAATAAGAACACTATTTGCCATCATTATTGCTACATGTTTCCCAGCAAACCCAAAAGAATTGCGGAGTAGTTACCAAGAATACATGACAGAAGATATCCTACATCAAGTACGTCGCATTACTGCAAATCCAAATTTGAATTATACAGATGAATTATATAATGAGGCATTAATTAAAATCGAAGACTTTTGCCTGATGATTGCAAATAAAACTCTGAGTGAGTTAGGTATGATCGCACCAAATCGACCGATGCATGATGCATACAATGCAGAATTAAGACGTGAAAAAGAATATGATCGAAATGATCTGAACACATTTGTAACAACAAACCTACCAAAATTAAACACAGAACAAAGGCAGGCATATGACACAATTATAGACAATGTTGCAAATGAAAGAGGAGGAATATTCTTCTTAGATGCACCAGGTGGGACTGGAAAAACGTTTTTGTTGTCGTTAATTTTGGCCACCATTCGATCACAGAATAATATTGCATTGGCTTTAGCATCATCTGGAATAGCGGCAACTTTATTGGACGGCGGTCGCACTGCACATTCTGCATTAAAGTTACCATTAAATATGCAAGTAAATGAAGAACCAACTTGCCACATTTCTAAAAATTCTGAAATGGGAAAGGTTTTACAAACATGTAAAATTATTGTATGGGATGAATGTACGATGGCTCATAAAAAATCTCTGGAAGCCTTAAATAGAACACTGAAAGATTTTCGAAATAACACAAACATATTTGGTGGTGCACTAATTCTATTGGCCGGTGATTTTCGACAAACTTTGCCTGAACCCAAATCAACTGCAGCTGATGAATTGAGAGCGTGCCTTAAATCTTCTAATCTGTGGAGATATGTTCAAAAACTCACATTAACTACTAATGTTCGTGTGCAGTTACAGAATGATCCAACAGCTGCTGAATTTTCCGAACATTTGTTGCAAATTGGAAATGGACGAAAGCCAATTTATAAGAATACAGGCATGATCACACTTCCAACTAATTTTTGTACCGTAACAGAATCAAGAGTACAATTAGTGCAAAATGTATTCCCAAATATTGCCCAAAACTATCGAAATCAAGATTGGCTAAGCGAGAGAGCTATATTAGCTGCCAAAAATGTCGATGTCAATGAAATCAATGCCAGTATTTTGACTCAAATTCCAGGTGAAGTTGTCACCTATAAATCAATTGATTCAATCACTAATCCCGACGATGTAGTGAATTATCCAATTGAATTTTTGAATTCACTTAATTTGCCGCAGTGATCATTATGTTGCGAAATATCAATCAGCCGAAACTATGCAATGGGACAAGATTAGCAGTGAAACGGACAATGAACAATGTAATTGAAGCAACAATTTTGAAAGGCAAATTTAAAGGTGAAGATGTTTTGATTCCGCGCATTCCAATGATTTTAACAGATTTGCCTTTTGATTTTAAGCGACTTCAATTTCCCATTCGCCTTGCCTTTGCTATTACAATCAATAAGTCTCAAGGTCAAACACTTCAATTATGTGGAATTGACCTAACTTATCCATGCTTTGGACATGGGCAACTGTATGTAGGACGTTCTCGAGTAGAGAAACCATCGTTACTTTATATTTATACACCGCATGAAAATAAAACCAAAAATTTTGTGTATAAGAAGGCTTTAGAATAAGTTGTTAGTTTACAATCATTAGAGTAAGTCACTAAAATAAATAAAGCATTGTTATTAGAATAAGTTACAAAATAATGGCCGAGCTTGAATTAAATGATGAAACAAGAAAAAAACAAAGGACATTTTCATTTATATTTTTCTTTCACCCAGCGAAGCGGGTGAAGGTCCGCTAGTTTATTTATATTTTTTTCATTAGAAAACTTTTACATACCAATTCGATGATTCATCCACGGAGATTCGAACTCAAGAATTTCCAAATGTTAGCTAATCATCTACTCATTCGGCTATGACGGCTATACAACAAACATAGCCAAATTTCACACTAGTACTTTTTTCACAGCAGCCATATTATATCGTTAAAATCGTTCAAATTAATCAGCACTGATGACGAAAACTCCTCATTTTCGTTAAAATTAATCAGCACTGACGACAAAAACTCCTCATTTTCGTTAAAATCGTTAAAGTTAATCAACACTGATGACAAAGTCACCTCATTTTCGTTAAAATCGTTAAAATTAATCAACACTGATGACAAAAACTCTTGATTTTCGTTAAATTCGTTAAAAAGTAATCAGACTGATATGTCAAAAACTTCTCATTTTCGTTATCATAAAATGTTTTATTTAGAAATATATAAAATTAATTTTTTTTTGTTTTCAATAAAAAACTTTTACATACCAGTTCGGTGTTTCATCAACAGAGATTCGAGCTCACGAATTTTGAAATTTTAGACAAGCATCTATTCATTCGGCTATGGTGACCATACCACAAACACAGCAAAATTTCACACTAGAACTTTTTTCAGAGCAGCCACATTATAATGATACAAATGAGTTGCCTTGGCGTTTAAAGTATATTTTTCACTATATGAAATTGCTTTTGGGCATTATCAGAATGGCATATACAACATGTTTTAATGGGGAAATCAAATATTTCATTTGATATTCTTTTCCCCTGTTCGGTGTGAGTTCTATCTCTCTTTTACCAATAGCAATTTCAGATAAGTGAAAAATGTAACTACTGTACTTTAAACTTTGTATGCTTATAATGTGGCTGCTCTGCAAAAAGTTCTAGTGTGAAATTTGGATGGGTTTGTTATGTGGCCGAATGAGTAGATGCTTGGCTAACATTTGAAAATTCTTGAGTTCGAATCTCCGTGGATAAAACACCGATTTGGTATGTACAACTTTTCTAATAAAAACAAGAAAATATAGATTTTATATATTTCTAAATAAAACATTTTACGATGACATAAACTCCTTAGTCTGACTAGTTTTTACGCAAATGAGGAGTTTGTGCTGATTACTTATTGATAACGAAAATGGGTAGCTTGGCCCATCATTGCCGATTAATTTTTGATAACAAAAATGACAAGTATGATTATTAGTGAAGACAATGAAGAGTTTAGTTGTCAGCAGTTATTACATTGTTAGAATAAAAATGATAAGTTGCCTTGCAGCTAGATGATAGTAGATATATTATTCAGTTATAAGAGATTGCAGTTGGTAAAAGAAAGATAGAATATCACACCGACAAGGGGAAACTATCAGAACTTTCCCATGGCTAGAACGAAAAAGTGTAGTTGGATGAGGATAGTGATGATGATAATATGAGTGCTTATCTGATAGTCAGCTCCTTTGTAGGGTATGTAGTTACACATGAATACAATTATGTAGGAAATTGAAACGGCAAGTAGGTACATTGTACAAATGTATATACATACATATATGAGGCTTTAGAGCAGAATTGTTTTTGCATTTGTTAGGAAGAAATTCGTTCACTAGTGCGTGTGTATGTATTTATATTTGATTTCTTGTAGGAATGTGATGTGCTTGACATGTGAAAAAAATATATGTGTACATACGTCAAGGTTATTTCGGCATACGTGTAGATTACGTGTGTACATATTAGAGAAATATGTTGTTATTGCACTTGTGCATCATTGTTTTTATCTACAAATGTACGCACATGCATATATGATATGCCGTCCAATATATGAACTATAAATAGAAAACAATATAAAATAAGTGTTGGTTTATTTTAAACAATTATTTTATTTGAGATTGCAAATACCTCCTATAGAAATGCACATAGGTACATACATATATATTACATTTGGTAGTATCATATACTTTCATTATGTAAATACATAGTGTGTACATTCATTTATGTACATATGTAATGAAAAAACGCTATGAATTACTTTTCAAAAAATGTATTCAGACTTATTCCGGTCGCACGCGTAGACATTACACAGCTTTGCTTCACAACGCAATCGCAGTAACGAATGCACCGTGCCTTTATCCCTGCCACATGCATGACTTGACATCAATTTCCAGCGCCAAATTTATTTATTTTTTATTCTTTTACTCCACTTTTATTTTATTTTTAATGTAATCGAAAAAAATGTATGTAAAAAATTGTATGTATCCGCTTATTATTTCAAAAATAAGAAATTTAATTTAATATTGAGGAGAGGATATGAGGTGCTTTTAAGTTTTGTGTATGCATTGTATATGCATCTTATAATATGACTAGCAACCCGCCCTGCTTCGCACGGGTATAAAATATATACCCTATGTCACTCACTGAAAAAATGATTAAAATCGATCCAGTAGTTTTGGCTTATTCATTACTGCCCGTGGCCCGCACGCGTTAAATTTGGAGTAAAACAATTCCCCTTTCTTTATAGCATGAAGATTTCCTGCTATCTTTGGGATATCTAAATTCATACCCTACATTTTTGCATATTCACTTTTTGCATTTTTACATATGTATTTATTTTATTTTTACAACAATTACTATATTACAGAATGTCTTTATATACAACGTTCATAGCCTTCTTGTCATTAGACAATACAAACATGTTTTCTCTAGAGGTTACTCTTGAAAGAGCGACATACAGTTGGCCATGTGAAAAACAGTCAACACTCAAATCTAAGCCTGCAACGTTGAAGGTTTGACCCTGAGATTTATTAATGGTCATTGCAAAAGATGTCTTTACCGGAAATTGTAAGCGTTTAAATTGGAGTGGTAGATCCGATGGTATCAGAGGGATTCGGGGAATCAATACATCTTCTCCGGTACCACATCCTGTGAGTATTGTGCACTCTATTATGAAAGTTTTCAGTGATTTTACCAGCAAACGCGTGCCATTGCAAAGTTTAGGTGGACTTAGGTTTCTTAATAAAATAACAGGACAACCTATTTTCAGCTCCATTTTGTGAGGAGGGAGTCCAGACGGGTTCAAAGAATTTAGAAATTCTGTAGGAAATTGAACAGCTTCTTCCAAATCGAGAACAGTATCAACCGAGTAGTATATTTTCGTCGGCGCATAAATCTTTGAAATAATCAAGTTATTTACTTTATCTACTTGTTCGTTAGTTGGTGACAGAATAGCTCTTTCTTTAAACCAAGATATTGTCTTATAACTTATGTTATCAATGCCAGGATAGACATTGTTGACTAACTCTTGGATGTTGTCTATCAAAACACAAAGGTTTTCTAGGTTAATCCTTCCCTCACTTTGTGTTAATTCTCCATTGCCAACTTTTAGCAGGATCTCTGGAAATAGCCTGTTCTCACGTGAAGATGACGAAACCCTCAAATTAGTTTTAAGATCTAATTTATTGACATGCGACCAAAGGTGGGATCTTTTTAGCGAAGCATTTATTTCGTCAGCACGTGTTCCTCGAGTCACAACTGGTAGGATTTGACGGAAATCTCCTGAGAACAGAATTGTACATCCACCCATAGGTGAATTTTTGTTGTGCAAATCGCGTGTTGTCCTATCCAGTGCTTCCACAGACGTCTTGTTTGACATGATAGCTTCGTCCCAGACTATTAATGAGCAGTCACGCCTCAATTTTCCTGTATTGCTCTGTCTAGAAACACTACAGACGCTATTATCATCATCGGTTGCGATTTTCAGCGGGAGCTTGAATGTAGAGTGTGCGGTTCGGCCTCCTTCCAAAGGAGTAGCGGCAATGCCGGATGACGCAACAGCTAACGCAATTTTTCCGGTAGATCTCAATTACTAACTACTGATGTAATATCTTGAAAAATATTGTTTTTAATTATATGCTGTAAAGAGCCATATACATAGATCTATATGAAAACAACAATGTATTTAAGGTATTTAATTGGAAAAGGATTAAAGTTGTACCTATTTGTTGAAATCGCTTCGAAAATAAGCTATTAGTTGTCGTAAAAAGTAAATGACAAAAAATGTTATTGTATGGAATCGATAGCAAGCTAAACGCGCTCCGAATCAATAAAAACTATTCAAAAACTGTATTTTAATTACAGTATGCAAAATTCGTATTAGTACACCACCTAATAAATAACAAAACCACGTATATTTTCAAATTAATTTTAAAACAAATGCTTGAAACCGTTTTATTTTATAGATAATTAACTAAAATAAGGCCAAATAAAAAAACCGCTCACAAAGTGTATTGAAATGCAAAAAAAAAAAATAAGAAAGAAAAAAATGAACACTTTTCACAGAAGCAAAATTCGTATTAGTACACATGTATTTTTAATGATTTAAAGAGTAAATAAAAAATAGTTCAGAAAATTAATATTTTGTAGGATACCCTCGTTGCCTTAGAACAGCAGACAATCTCTTCGGCATAGATTCCACCAATTTTTTTGTGAGATTTGGAGAAATCTTCTTCCACTCTGATTTGAGGACTTTTTTTAAATGTTCTCGGTTCCTTATTTGATGATGTTCCAGCTGCTTTTTGAAAATCCACCATACATTTTCTATGGGATTAATATCCGGGCTTTGTGGTGGTGTTTTGAGATAATTTGGACAGTTATAAAGCATCCATAACCTTGTATCCAACGCCGTGTGCTTAGGGTCGTTATCTTGTTGGAATATACATTTTTTTTGCAACCCAATTTTTTGGCACCTTTGCGTAGATTCTTTTTTAAAATATCAATATATTGCCTCGCAGTCATAATTCCATCAATAAAATGCAACTTTCCTACTCCGTTTGCCCCGAAACATCCCCATACCATCAGAGAACCACCACCATGCTTGAAAGAAGGCTGCAGATTTCGTTTTTGAAGGCCAGTATTACACTTTCTCCAAATTTTTATGCGTCCATCGGACATTTTTAAATTAAATTTACACTCGTCTGAAAAAATTACCCTTTTCCAAAACCGCATATTTTTGTTTAAATATTGCCTGGCGAATATAACACGCTTTCTTCTATTGACTGAGCTTACATACGGTTTTCTAACCGCAGTTCTGCTTCTAAATCCCAATTTTTTTACATAATTGCGCACTGTTTGAGGTGTAACTTTGATAGAAAAGTATTTTTCTAGTTCTGCAGCTAGTGAAACTCCACTGACGGTGGGGTCTTTTCTCATAAGGCGTTTCAAAAAAGTCTTGTGCCTCTGCCCAAGCTTTGCCCTGTTCACATTTCGAAGCTTTTTGTCAATCCTTCCACTGTCTCTAAAAATTTTGACTAAGTTTTGTATTGTAGACACACTTTTCTGCAATGTTCTCGCAATTTCGCGTAAAGACTTTCCGTTTTTGTTCATATTTATTATTAATCTCCTAGTTTCGTTTGACTTTGGCGACATTGCAAGCTAACTGCGCGAACTTGAACAAATGGCTACTAAAACGCAACTGCCCAAGGTTAAACATTGAATCGTTTCGAAAATAAAGGTAAATACCAACAAATTGTTTACAAATTCAACGCATACTAAGTGTACTAATACGAATTTTGCCTGCAGTAGAAATAGCTACACTTCTACTAAAGCTATTTTTTTCAATTCTATGCAAATGTTTCGGAGTTTTTGTTATTATTCTATTTTTTTATGAATTTTACAATACCGCACTACGATTGAAATCAATTGCTTTAAAGTAAATTTTAAAATATACGTGGTATTTTTATTTGTAACAGGGTGTACTAATACGAACTTTGCATACTGTATGTGCGATTTACTAATATGGAACGTGAAAATAGCGTTTTATTTCGCTGTAAAATTGTATGTGCATATAATTACATGGAATTCAGTACATACATAGATACATATGTACATACGTCCGAAATGAAATAATGCGAGCGATTCGTAAATACATACATACATACGTCACCATACGATGTAATTCAACATTAATGAGGTGTGGTGAGATTATCGCTTAACGCCTGTTGCTTCATTCGGTTGACAGCGAACAAACACACAAACAGCTTTTTTTGGAAAAAGAGCTGCTTTTGTTTAAACAATTTTGGTTAAATAACAAATATATCAATTTTTTTTTTTGATGCAGAACGAAAGTAAATATTTCAAAGTTAAACTCTAAAAAAGTTTCATTTTAATTGGTTGATTCGTTTATGATTTATGGCCGTGAAAACAAAAAAATTATGTTTTTTTGCCACATTTTGACCGATTGCCACGCCCCCTTTATATATTTCTTCACATTATATAGATATAAACCTTCCTCTTCAATCAATCTATCTTTAAAAAAAACCGCATCAAAATCCGTTGCGTAGTTTTAAAGATTTAAGCGTATACGGGGACATAGGGACAGAAAAAGCGACTTTGTTTTATAATATGTAGTGATGTAGTGATAAGCATCCTTGAAAGTTTTTGAATTCCTACTTTGAATAATGCTTTTGACAGGTTCGGGTAAACCGTATTTAAATGAATTCAAAGCAATTCTGGCCTTGCTTCACTATTTATACTGGAAGATCTATTTCCACTAAACCGTAATGCGTTATTTAACGGCATAATATAGTATTGAGCGAATTATAAAAAGCTTTAATTGTGGAATCACATCTAAAAATACTATTTTGTTGATAAGGTATCAACGGAACTTTTTTCGAGATGATTATCTATCTCTTCAAGTACCACAAATTATAAAATAGTTTGTAAAATGATGTTTCTTTGCTCTCCAAGGTGACCTCTGAGCTACAGTTTGTGTTTTTCATTTTACAGTTTTTTATTTAACAATGTTCCTTCTGAATTTCTATTTTTATTAATTTTATCGCTTTTGTTGTTTTTTGGAACAGTTTTTTTCAAGTATTTGCGTTTTAAAACGCACGTTCTTTTGGAGCGATTTTGCAGTGCGTATTCGGTTCGGTTTGACTGCGCCAGAAATTAAGTTAGACGTCTTCATGTAACAATGAACTTTATTCAAAGAAAAATCAAGATCGATAGATGTTTAGATTTGGTTAAATTCGCAAATAGTTCTTCCAATAAGTGTATAACGTGCATAACTCGTTCTAGCATGATCTGCATAGAAAGGCAACGAAGATACTTCCGGAGAGCATTAAAATTTATGCTTTCTAAAAGTGACTGACAGTCCTAAACTCCTTTCAGAGAACGTTAATGATATAGAGAAGTCTCACCAGCTACGAGTAGTGTGAATTGTCAAAAATGAAGTGTAACCGTGAAGACTTTTCACCTTGCCCAACTCGACAGCGGGGAAGTTCTTAACAGATTTGATTACAGTGGATTCTGTAAAAGTTGGCTCTGCATAGCTTTTGGCTTCGGTATGAAATCAAATTGCCGACGGTATTTGACAAGGCATTTGAATATGCATATATTCGTTCCTTTGGCAAACGAAATTTTATCCAATTTACACTTTATTACAGTCTATGTATGCATTTTCTAGATAGTATAAAACATTGAAATTTAAATTAAATAAAAGAAAAATTAAAAGAAACGTATTAGCATATATGAGAACACTTCAATTGTATCTTTATTGTAGTGTTGCACACATACATATGTACGCACTGAGGCAACCATGACCTACCTCACGAGGCATCGCCTTATCATATTTACATACAATAATTAGGGAATAAATACCCGAATGTTGAAGTTCCTGCCCAACATTTGCATGTACTTTTGCATATGCCTGTACATATTTGTATGCTCTATGCATAGTAAGATACATAGGCTAGCTAAGTACGTACATATTTGTTTTCTCAACTCTCAGCAAAACAATGCTTATTAGTGTACACATATGCATGTACGTATTGTATAACAGCCAGAGAACGTAAATTCATAGAGAAGGTTCAGTCCCCGCCCGTTCTTCATTTTGGGCTCTAACAAAACAAGCGTAAGAAATTCAACTCTGAAATTACTTCACTTCAAGTTAACAGTGGCAAATTAATTAATATGGCTGCCGGAGAGAAATGAGAGGCAGAGAGTGACATACAAGTATAAAAGAAGCATGATGGAAAGAATAATTAAATGGTGCCTATCGTGGTACCGTTACTTTCCTCTCAGCGAATTTGACAATGAGTGACGTCATATTAGCACCAGTATGGCCAGATTAACATTTTAGTAACTTGATTTAGCATTTTTTTGATTATATCGTCTCGGAATTTTAAGTTCTTTCTTCATGACATTTTTCTAGCCTGTTCTAATTAAAATGTAATGTTTATAATTTTGTAAAATAAAAATACATTTTTGAAGTGAAAACTTCTTTAGAATCGTTGGGAGTGATTTGAGAAAAAGTGAAACGAAAAAAGCGACACTCTTGGCTACGAATATTACATATACACGTAGCGACGAATTAAATAACTTTTAGGCCAGCGCCGACAGCATGGCGCGATAGCCGAGCGGCTAGCAATGTGAGCTTCCGATCCGAAATCCTTGGTTCGAATCACAAGAAAAAAATTTTTTTTATACAGTTATTTTATTTTTTTATTTTATGATATGTTTATGAGGAGCTTTTTGAAGTGAAAACTTCTTTAGAATCGTTGGGAGGGATTTGAGAAAAAGTGAAACGAAAAAAGCGACACTCTTGGCTACGAATATTACATATACACGTAGCGACGAACTAAATAACTTTTAGGCCAGCGCCGACAGCATGGCGCGATAGCCGAGCGGCTAGCAATGTGAGCTTCCGATCCAAAATCCTTGGTTCGAATCACAAGAAAAAAATTTTTTTTATACAGTTATTTTATTTTTCTATTTTATGATATGTTTATGAGGAGCTTTTTTTCATGGCAGAAATACACTCGGTGTTTTGCCATTGCCTGCTGAGGGGTGAGCGCTATTAGAAAAATAGTTTTCCTTAATTTTGGTGTTTTCACCGAGATTCGAACTGACGTTCTCTCTGTGAATTCTGAATAGTAGTCACGCACCAACCCATTCGGCTACGGCGTTTGTTTAATTTTACTGATGCAAAAACGAGGAAAAATATATGAATAAAGTTTGCTTACTGTTTACACATTTTCCAAAGGTGACGGAGAACCAAAAAAAAAGTCGATTTTCAAACAAATACGAGTGCATATGTGTAATTGTGTTAGAGTTTCGGTCACGCCCCAGCAAAACCTGCGTGCATATGTGTTTGTAACATTAAAAAAAATGTAATTGTGTTAGAGTTTCGGTCACGCAGGTTTTGCTGGGGACGCTCATAATAGCAACCGCGTGTGTATTTTTATATTCTTAAATATTTTCATTTTTAAATATTTACCGGAATTATGCCGAAAAATAATGCAGAAAAGTGTCGTGAATATCGACAGAAAAAAAAATCAATAAATAGCATCACGGAATTCATTCACGAAAATTTAATAAAGTATACACCAGAAGTATCGCGGATACTTAGAAAAGATTACAATAAAGTTCCAATGATTTTAAGTGGCGATTTTAACGTAAATTTTGCATTGGACACAGCGGTTCCTTTAATTGACGTTCTCAATACAACATTCAATTTAAAAATGTGTAACAATCGCACTGAATCGACAACACGATCAAAAACAACCATTGACGCGGTATTTCAAAGACATGTTGACAACATCGAAACCAAAGCATTTGTATCATATTTTAGCTATCATAAGCCACTCGTATCATTTGTTGAAATTGAAAACATTGAGGATGAATAATAATAAAATGAAGAAAATAAAATATGAACTTTATAGCAATATTATAATGAACCTATAATTATCTTGCTCCTAATGCTGCTTTCATCTTATTCTCTCTCAGTTTGTTTTACGGAAGGTTTCACTTCTATCGCGTCTAACCGTTAGACTGGTGTTTTTTTTTTTTAAATTAGTTCAATAATTCACTCAGTTTTATTTAGCTTTACTTTTTTTAACATCTGGTCACATTGCCCGCGATTGCGGTTATTGTTGAAGTTCTTCTCCTTCCAGCAATTAAATCTCTCTCTCGTTACTGCAGTGTTTCCTAGCTTTGGATATAAAAACGCGCTAAAATGTCCATTTAATGAAAATAAAATACTAAATTTTTATTGAATTATTTACAGAATTTTGTATGCGTGACAATTGTCTTAGAAATGTGCGTTTTTTTAAATAAATTTGTTATGGTTACATACAATTTAATTTATGAGTTTTAGTTAAGAGAAACTCTTTTGTTTAGAGAACGACTTTTTTCCTATATTTGAGGTTATATAACAAGATAAGGGACTTTTTTGTGCAAATGTCGTTATGGCTTCTTCAGTATTTTCTGGTATTTTGTCGCATATTTTTACTATGAATACACTTTTTGATGCTCTATATTTCACTAAGGATTGAGGAACGCAAGAAACGCTTTATAAAACGTCTAAAAAGGTTTTCAATGTAAAGAAGACTTCAAAAAAGAAGATTTAATTTTCTAACATAACCTTAAAAGGAAGAAAGATTAAAGTTTCACTTCCAAAATATCAAATTTTATAAGAACCCAAAAAATTTCATTAAGATAAAAATCTTCTCAGAGGGACCTTTTTTAACATTCTTTTGTTTAATAATACAGGTTTCTTTTTTTAATAGACAGTTTCGGTAGCTTTAAATTAAAAAAAGAAACAAACACCAAACTTAAAAATTTTCGTATTGTGGGTATAAAAAAGCACTAGATTTATTGCGAAGAGCAAATGGTTGGCAACACTGCACAACTCAGCTAATGCGACGTCACGCAGTCTCTGATAGGCGCAATCTTGTTTTTATTATTCTTGGAAAAAATGTAGCTTAATACATTAGCTAACATTTGCTTGTGTACAAAATAGATTTGATCATTTGATATGCCCATATGATTTGTATGCATGTTTACATATTAGATTTGTTCCTTTTGGTTTTTTTATGAACATTGCACGAAATTGTATGTATGCATCTTTATATATTATATATTAGCATACGGCATATGTATATTAGGTTTTATTTTAAATTCTTCTAGCATATCAAATTAATAATCCTTAAAGAGAAATAATTCCGGCACACAGGAAGATGGCTTATTCAAACTGCTCAGCAAACAGTTTCTGCTAGGGTGTCACCGAAGACCTCACACATGCAGACACCTGCTTGAGCCTGAGCCACCTCCCAGGCACATCAAGCTACGTCGACGAGATCTTGGACAAAACAGACAGACCACTCCAGGATCAGACAATGTACAGGCAGGCCATAAACGACATTCATCGGGAGACCCTTACCACCTTCTTAAGCTCCCGACCCCCGAATGCCAGTATCGGAGTCCAACCACCACCTATTGCAGACGAAGAGCTCCAGCTTCCCCGAGAGTCCCGCGTAACCTTGGCACAATTACGTTCTGGATACTGTAGCAGGTTAAACTCCTACTTACCCAGAATCGACCCCGACATATTATACTAAACATATGTCCGGCATGTGATGGCACCCCGCACGACACAAACCACCTTTTCACATGCCCCATCAAACCCACTCATCTAACACCTCTCTCCCTCTGGACCCAACCCATCGAAACAGCTAGTTTCCTGGGCCTACCATTAGATGAGCTAGACGAAGACGACCGGTGATTACAATACACTGACAGGGCGAAGATACTGCTACAACAACAACATGGCATATTCAAATATAAATATGTGAATTTATATATGTACATGTGCGGCCGCGTGCACTTGCCTCAGAAAAGATATTACGATTCGCAAAAAATGTCCAAGGAACCCAGCGCGCAGTCATAGGCACAGCATTATGCTGTTGCTATGAACAGCGCTGAACAGTTCACAGAAGCTTCAATATTAAATAAAGGGTTTTCCAATAACAGTCACACTTTTGAAGCAGTAATTTTTTGATATTTGACAAGTAGAAACCACGCCAGTAGAAAGAACGCATTGAAATTACAATATTAAAATTCACTTTAAAAATATCTATGCTGATTGGGTCGCTCAAATGCATGAAAATGATCCGGAATCCCATTGAAAGATAATCATGAGTGATTAGGCCCAGTTCCACCTCGGTGGCTTCGTCAACAAGCAAAAATTTCGGATCTGGGGCTCAGAAAATCCAGGAGTTATTGTTGAAAAGCCTCTCTATCGTCAGCGTGTGATTGTTTGGTGCGGTTTATGGTCCGGCGGAGTCACTGGACCTTATTTTTTCGAAAATAAAGCTGGGGCAACAGTTATGGTGAACGGATGCGCTACCGAAAGATGATTAACGATTTATATGGCTGGAATTGGATGGTATTGATGTGGACAACGTTTATTTTCAACAAGACGGCGCTACGTGGCACACAAGCAACGAAACCATTGATCATAACACCTCCTTTAGAAAACCCTTTATTTGGCACTTTGGGATTCATCCAAATGCTGAACGACTTGACAAAAATTCAAGATTTACCAAACAATGGCAAATATATCTAAAGAGTGGTTAATTTCAAGGGCCGATGTTGAATGTGAACCACACCTAAACGTTAAGTTCTTCTCTGCATTTCATTTGACATTTTTCAATTTCAGACTAATTCAATTTGAACCATGAAAAGATATTATTATGAAAACGGGCGTTCAAATCAAAATGCATATCGCGCACTTCATCTTCAGTGATGAGGCACATTTTCACCTCAATGGATTCGACAATAAGCAGAATTGCCGCAATTGGGCGAATGATAACCCAAGAGAGATTGTCGAAAAACCAATGCACCCACAAAGAGTGACTGTTTTTATGAATGAAAGTACTTTGCTCGTAGAAATATGAGCTCGAACTTATCAATGAATTTAATTTTGTTGTGCATTGCAAAATTTGAAACTGTTCAGCGACGTCGCAGGTAATAATCATGGTCGCTACAGCTGCGCCTATGAATGCATTTTGTTCTTGTAGTCGATAGATTTAGAATTTTGGAAACATACGCATGTAGAGTGAGTGTGTGCGCAATGTACGTACATATGTATGTACGAATATGCAATGTTTTGCTCAGAATAGAAACATCTACGTACATACATTGCCCCAACATATGTATTTATATGTGCATACATGTGTATACATATGTATATGTAAACGCATACGGTTTAGATGAGTTTTTTTGCATATGTTAGAAAATTCGAGACAATTATCTTATGTTCTCTGATAGTAGGCAATTAATTAATTAGTATATTACTTTAACGTAGTAAACATCCCGAAAGACATTACTGCAGGTAAATAATCATGGTCGCTACAGCTGCCCCTATAAATGCATTTTGTTCCTGTAGTCGATAGATTTGGAATTTTGGAAGCATACGCATGTAGAGTGAGTATGTGCGCAATGTACATACATATGTATGTACGAATATGCATTGTTTTGCTCGGAATAGAAACATCTACGTACATACATTGTCCCAACATATGTATTCATATGTGCATACATGCATATGTATATGTAAACGCATACGGTTTAGATGAGTTTTTTTGCATATGTTGGAAAATTCGAAACAATTATTTTATTTTTATTTATTTATTTATTAGAAATATAATTATAAATAACTATATTACATTACGAAAGGCACTAGTAGCTAGGACTATCGGCCTAACAATTATTTTATGTTCTCTGATAGTAGGCAATTAATTAATTAGTATGTTACTTTAACGTAGTTAACATCCCGAAAGACATTACTGCAATGCAAAAAATAGAAGAGGCAATATGCATTTTTGACTCATTTAAATCACCGGGTTTGGACGGAATTTTTCGAGCCATGCTCCAAAGGATGGGCAATCTATTGGTACCATGGCTAAAAGCGATATACATAGACAGGATGCCTGAGGTTTAACTATATGCCAGTACTCTGCAGAGAAGGAAGGGTTGTGGTTATACCGAGAACAGGTAAAAGCAACCCCACACTGTCAGAGGAACATAGGCTTATTAGTTTCACCTCATTCCTTCTGAAAGCGTTTTAGAGAAAATAGGATGTCAGACATTATGTTTAAGGCACAACACGCATATACTTGTACTTAAGGCAGATCCACAGAGACTGTTGTGCATTCAACAATGTGTCGAGAGAAGCCATTTTAAGGGGCTTAGATACAGCAAATACAGGATCTGCTGTTTATTCATGGATAATAAACTTTTCTGCATATGCCTACCTAGACACCGTGAGTGACATAATGAATAATACACTCGCAACAGGGCATCAATTGGCAACTTAGACAGGCTTGTGGATAAACGCCGATAAAACGGATATGATACTTTTTACTAGAAGGTGCAATATCCCAAATTGGCAACCCCCGAAGCTAAACGGCGTAGAACTGACTCTTAAAGATCACGCAAAGTACCTTGGAGTAATTTTGGATAGCAAACTAGCATGGAAGCACAATATAATGGAGAGGTGAAAAGGCCAGTAACGCACTATATGTATGGGAGTTATATTACATGAGGTCTATCTCCTTCAAAAATGTATTGGTGCTGTAGACAAGGCGATATTACTCAACGGTGCTCTAAGTGCATTGCAAAATAACATTCAAAACACCTATGGAAAGTATTCAACGTCTGGGTGCACTCTTCACTAGAGGGGCAATTAAAACTATGACATTGATTGACATTGCGGCAGAAGGTCTAGCAGCTAGATCTGCCGCAAGACTTCACGGAATGGGTGAATTTACCTGTAAGGCATTCGGACATGGCTCAATAGGTATGAGTTATCGGACCAATACGGATTGTATGACTCCGAAAAACAATTACGTGAGGAGATTCCGAACAACAATAGTATGTAGAAGAGGATGGAAAAGAGGTATAAAATCTAGCCACAATACGCTTAATATATTTACGGTAGGAAAGACTGCAGAAATAGCACTAGAAAAGACATTCAGCAATTCCAACATAAATGTATACGTTGGCAATCAAGCGGCAATAAAGGCAATAAACTCATATGAAATTTCATCTAAAACGTTCTTAGGACCAGAGAAGCCATAGAGAGACTAGCCGCAGACAGACGGTTACACATCTATTGGGTAACCGGGCATAAGTGAATTGCAGACAACGAAATTGTAGATGAGATTGCCAACAGCTCTGTTTACATTCGAACAAGAAAACGACATAATAATACCTTTAAATAGGGTATACAATGAAAATACGGATAGACAGGATCTAGCCACTTGCAAAGCCGCGAAAATCACGTGTACACAGAATGCAGATAAATACGCCAGACTCGTATCAGCCCTGTCTAGAAAGGAAAGCGGAACTATCAGAGGTATACTGACAGGCCACAAATTGTTTGCAGCATACGCATACAAGTTGGGAATTATAAACAATGATAGCTGCAGATTTTGCAATGAACTAGAAGAGAGGGAAACTCTTGAACACCTTCTATGTTCTTGCCCTGCATTAGCCAGAACCCGAATGAAATGTGTAGGAGTTTTACAATATCAGAGGTTAGAATGTCTCTCGGGGTTAGAGCTTCAGAGCTTGCTTAGATTCGCAAAATAGGCTAGCCTATTACAAGAAGCATCCTACAAGGAAACGTAAGGGTCAAGCCCCATTTGATACCACTAAGGACCAATAGGTCCAAAATACTTTTCCGATAATATTTCGAGTTTTCTTTGAAGTCAGGTTTGATGAAAACAATTGGACGGCGCCCATCCGCGGTTACAGCGGCCCAAATCTTTACCTGGCAATTAAGGTAATTATCTTAAGTTGTCGTTCCCTTATTTGGCGAAAAAAAACAAAATTTAAGGTTTTTCTTTTATTTATTGATTCAATTCGATTTGACCGGAGAAGCAAGACTGACTTAAAACTATTTACATTTTGTGCTATTATAGGGTAATTCAACATTGTATTTTCGAAATGGGAACGGAAATGCAATAAATGCGAATTTTACAATTTCGTATTTTCTTCTTTTCTTTTTAAGTTAATTTTTGAAACGGTTGCAATTCTTGGAATTCTATCCTATTGTAACTGAACAATTATTGAAATTTATTAAATAATTTCCATTAAAAATTTTCCCAAAATTACAACTTTAATTGATACCTAATATATATTTTTTGCATTCTTAACTATGATTGTATCCATGTCTAATTGTATGATTTCTAAATCTTTATTCTTTATTAGTTGACAATTGTTTTTTATTAGACAGTAATTGCTTAGTTTTAAATTCTTTAATTGTTTGTTTTCTTCGAATTTATATGTTTTATTTTCAAATTCAATTGTTTGCTCTATTACAGAGTCTATTTCGTCAGAGTGATCATTTGGTAGTGGAACAATATATCTTAGATTAACAGTTATGAATGTTTTGGGTATTTTTAATCCAAAAATTAAACATGAATTATTAAAAAATGATGTTCCTATTTGAATATATTTTAGCTTATTATAATCTATTGCATATTTTTCTATTTCACTATAAGTTAAAATGCTCGGATGTACAATACCGTATTTTGCCAAAATTACATTATCCTGTAAGTGTTTTATTTTTAATTAATTGTATGTTTGTCAATTGTTCTAAATATACATTTTTATCATTTTCAGTTTCTACGAATTTATTGATATTTAATTCTGTTTCTATTATTTTTCTGTCGTTTTTAACAATAATTTTTAAATGGTTTATAGTTTTATTAACGTAATCATTAATTAAAATTTGTTGGTTGCTATTATCTATAATTTCGTCAATACTAAAAAGATGTTTCTGAAGATGTTTCTGTCTGTCTTCGTCGTCCATAGTCCCGAATAACCATTTCGAAACACTACCTATTCCGTTAACTAGTCCCCATCGCTGTCTGCTTTGTTTTGGTATCAAAGTAACTAATTTATTTCTAGCATCCAATAATTCTAATTGAAGTAAATGTTTATTCTTTGTTTTCATTAAACTTATGTTCTCCGTCATTTGGTTTAAGATGTTTTCTATATCGTGTAAGTTTACTATATGTAGTATTATATCTGATTCATTAACCATGTCTACTTCTTTCATGTAAATGTTTATAAATCCATCTTGTTCCGTAAGTCGTCTTGTAGTCAACTCCGTCATTCAGTGGTGTAAGTGTTATCATTAGTAGGAAAGAAGATTTAATTTTCTAACATAACCTTAAAAGGAAGAAAGATTAAAGTTTCACTTCCAAAATATCAAATTTTATAAGAACCCAAAAAATTTCATTAAGATAAAAATCTTCTCAGAGGGACCTTTTTTAACATTCTTTTGTTTAATAATACAGGTTTCTTTTTTTAATAGACAGTTTCGGTAGCTTTAAATTAAAAAAAGAAACAAACACCAAACTTAAAAATTTTCGTATTGTGGGTATAAAAAAGCACTAGATTTATTGCGAAGAGCAAATGGTTGGCAACACTGCACAACTCAGCTAATGCGACGTCACGCAGTCTCTGATAGGCGCAATCTTGTTTTTATTATTCTTGGAAAAAATGTAGCTTACATTAGCTAACATTTGCTTGTGTACAAAATAGATTTGATCATTTGATATGCCCATATGATTTGTATGCATGTTTACATATTAGATTTGTTCCTTTTGGTTTTTTTATGAACATTGCACGAAATTGTATGTATGCATCTTTATATATTATATATTAGCATACGGCATATGTATATTAGGTTTTATTTTAAATTCTTCTAGCATATCAAATTAATAATCCTTAAAGAGAAATAATTCCGGCACACAGGAAGATGGCTTATTCAAACTGCTCAGCAAACAGTTTCTGCTAGGGTGTCACCGAAGACCTCACACATGCAGACACCTGCTTGAGCCTGAGCCACCTCCCAGGCACATCAAGCTACGTCGACGAGATCTTGGACAAAACAGACAGACCACTCCAGGATCAGACAATGTACAGGCAGGCCATAAACGACATTCATCGGGAGACCCTTACCACCTTCTTAAGCTCCCGACCCCCGAATGCCAGTATCGGAGTCCAACCACCACCTATTGCAGACGAAGAGCTCCAGCTTCCCCGAGAGTCCCGCGTAACCTTGGCACAATTACGTTCTGGATACTGTAGCAGGTTAAACTCCTACTTACCCAGAATCGACCCCGACATATTATACTAAACATATGTCCGGCATGTGATGGCACCCCGCACGACACAAACCACCTTTTCACATGCCCCATCAAACCCACTCATCTAACACCTCTCTCCCTCTGGACCCAACCCATCGAAACAGCTAGTTTCCTGGGCCTACCATTAGATGAGCTAGACGAAGACGACCGGTGATTACAATACACTGACAGGGCGAAGATACTGCTACAACAACAACATGGCATATTCAAATATAAATATGTGAATTTATATATGTACATGTGCGGCCGCGTGCACTTGCCTCAGAAAAGATATTACGATTCGCAAAAAATGTCCAAGGAACCCAGCGCGCAGTCATAGGCACAGCATTATGCTGTTGCTATGAACAGCGCTGAACAGTTCACAGAAGCTTCAATATTAAATAAAGGGTTTTCCAATAACAGTCACACTTTTGAAGCAGTAATTTTTTGATATTTGACAAGTAGAAACCACGCCAGTAGAAAGAACGCATTGAAATTACAATATTAAAATTCACTTTAAAAATATCTATGCTGATTGGGTCGCTCAAATGCATGAAAATGATCCGGAATCCCATTGAAAGATAATCATGAGTGATTAGGCCCAGTTCCACCTCGGTGGCTTCGTCAACAAGCAAAAATTTCGGATCTGGGGCTCAGAAAATCCAGGAGTTATTGTTGAAAAGCCTCTCTATCGTCAGCGTGTGATTGTTTGGTGCGGTTTATGGTCCGGCGGAGTCACTGGACCTTATTTTTTCGAAAATAAAGCTGGGGCAACAGTTATGGTGAACGGATGCGCTACCGAAAGATGATTAACGATTTATATGGCTGGAATTGGATGGTATTGATGTGGACAACGTTTATTTTCAACAAGACGGCGCTACGTGGCACACAAGCAACGAAACCATTGATCATAACACCTCCTTTAGAAAACCCTTTATTTGGCACTTTGGGATTCATCCAAATGCTGAACGACTTGACAAAAATTCAAGATTTACCAAACAATGGCAAATATATCTAAAGAGTGGTTAATTTCAAGGGCCGATGTTGAATGTGAACCACACCTAAACGTTAAGTTCTTCTCTGCATTTCATTTGACATTTTTCAATTTCAGACTAATTCAATTTGAACCATGAAAAGATATTATTATGAAAACGGGCGTTCAAATCAAAATGCATATCGCGCACTTCATCTTCAGTGATGAGGCACATTTTCACCTCAATGGATTCGACAATAAGCAGAATTGCCGCAATTGGGCGAATGATAACCCAAGAGAGATTGTCGAAAAACCAATGCACCCACAAAGAGTGACTGTTTTTATGAATGAAAGTACTTTGCTCGTAGAAATATGAGCTCGAACTTATCAATGAATTTAATTTTGTTGTGCATTGCAAAATTTGAAACTGTTCAGCGACGTCGCAGGTAATAATCATGGTCGCTACAGCTGCGCCTATGAATGCATTTTGTTCTTGTAGTCGATAGATTTAGAATTTTGGAAACATACGCATGTAGAGTGAGTGTGTGCGCAATGTACGTACATATGTATGTACGAATATGCAATGTTTTGCTCAGAATAGAAACATCTACGTACATACATTGCCCCAACATATGTATTTATATGTGCATACATGTGTATACATATGTATATGTAAACGCATACGGTTTAGATGAGTTTTTTTGCATATGTTAGAAAATTCGAGACAATTATCTTATGTTCTCTGATAGTAGGCAATTAATTAATTAGTATATTACTTTAACGTAGTAAACATCCCGAAAGACATTACTGCAGGTAAATAATCATGGTCGCTACAGCTGCCCCTATAAATGCATTTTGTTCCTGTAGTCGATAGATTTGGAATTTTGGAAGCATACGCATGTAGAGTGAGTATGTGCGCAATGTACATACATATGTATGTACGAATATGCATTGTTTTGCTCGGAATAGAAACATCTACGTACATACATTGTCCCAACATATGTATTCATATGTGCATACATGCATATGTATATGTAAACGCATACGGTTTAGATGAGTTTTTTTGCATATGTTGGAAAATTCGAAACAATTATTTTATTTTTATTTATTTATTTATTAGAAATATAATTATAAATAACTATATTACATTACGAAAGGCACTAGTAGCTAGGACTATCGGCCTAACAATTATTTTATGTTCTCTGATAGTAGGCAATTAATTAATTAGTATGTTACTTTAACGTAGTTAACATCCCGAAAGACATTACTGCAATGCAAAAAATAGAAGAGGCAATATGCATTTTTGACTCATTTAAATCACCGGGTTTGGACGGAATTTTTCGAGCCATGCTCCAAAGGATGGGCAATCTATTGGTACCATGGCTAAAAGCGATATACATAGACAGGATGCCTGAGGTTTAACTATATGCCAGTACTCTGCAGAGAAGGAAGGGTTGTGGTTATACCGAGAACAGGTAAAAGCAACCCCACACTGTCAGAGGAACATAGGCTTATTAGTTTCACCTCATTCCTTCTGAAAGCGTTTTAGAGAAAATAGGATGTCAGACATTATGTTTAAGGCACAACACGCATATACTTGTACTTAAGGCAGATCCACAGAGACTGTTGTGCATTCAACAATGTGTCGAGAGAAGCCATTTTAAGGGGCTTAGATACAGCAAATACAGGATCTGCTGTTTATTCATGGATAATAAACTTTTCTGCATATGCCTACCTAGACACCGTGAGTGACATAATGAATAATACACTCGCAACAGGGCATCAATTGGCAACTTAGACAGGCTTGTGGATAAACGCCGATAAAACGGATATGATACTTTTTACTAGAAGGTGCAATATCCCAAATTGGCAACCCCCGAAGCTAAACGGCGTAGAACTGACTCTTAAAGATCACGCAAAGTACCTTGGAGTAATTTTGGATAGCAAACTAGCATGGAAGCACAATATAATGGAGAGGTGAAAAGGCCAGTAACGCACTATATGTATGGGAGTTATATTACATGAGGTCTATCTCCTTCAAAAATGTATTGGTGCTGTAGACAAGGCGATATTACTCAACGGTGCTCTAAGTGCATTGCAAAATAACATTCAAAACACCTATGGAAAGTATTCAACGTCTGGGTGCACTCTTCACTAGAGGGGCAATTAAAACTATGACATTGATTGACATTGCGGCAGAAGGTCTAGCAGCTAGATCTGCCGCAAGACTTCACGGAATGGGTGAATTTACCTGTAAGGCATTCGGACATGGCTCAATAGGTATGAGTTATCGGACCAATACGGATTGTATGACTCCGAAAAACAATTACGTGAGGAGATTCCGAACAACAATAGTATGTAGAAGAGGATGGAAAAGAGGTATAAAATCTAGCCACAATACGCTTAATATATTTACGGTAGGAAAGACTGCAGAAATAGCACTAGAAAAGACATTCAGCAATTCCAACATAAATGTATACGTTGGCAATCAAGCGGCAATAAAGGCAATAAACTCATATGAAATTTCATCTAAAACGTTCTTAGGACCAGAGAAGCCATAGAGAGACTAGCCGCAGACAGACGGTTACACATCTATTGGGTAACCGGGCATAAGTGAATTGCAGACAACGAAATTGTAGATGAGATTGCCAACAGCTCTGTTTACATTCGAACAAGAAAACGACATAATAATACCTTTAAATAGGGTATACAATGAAAATACGGATAGACAGGATCTAGCCACTTGCAAAGCCGCGAAAATCACGTGTACACAGAATGCAGATAAATACGCCAGACTCGTATCAGCCCTGTCTAGAAAGGAAAGCGGAACTATCAGAGGTATACTGACAGGCCACAAATTGTTTGCAGCATACGCATACAAGTTGGGAATTATAAACAATGATAGCTGCAGATTTTGCAATGAACTAGAAGAGAGGGAAACTCTTGAACACCTTCTATGTTCTTGCCCTGCATTAGCCAGAACCCGAATGAAATGTGTAGGAGTTTTACAATATCAGAGGTTAGAATGTCTCTCGGGGTTAGAGCTTCAGAGCTTGCTTAGATTCGCAAAATAGGCTAGCCTATTACAAGAAGCATCCTACAAGGAAACGTAAGGGTCAAGCCCCATTTGATACCACTAAGGACCAATAGGTCTATGTGATAGCTTTCAGCCAACCAGGTCAACCTAACTTATCCTAGCTTTACGTATGTAGTTTTCCAATTGAAAAAGTGCACAAAAACATATTTATATATCTTCAAGGTTAGAAACTTACACTGAAACCAGAGTGTGGCTTATTTGGAGGTTATTGTACACATGATATCATACATTCAGTCTTCGGATGAAGTCAAAGTGCCAAACACTTCATAATATTGAAGCTTCTGTGAGCTGTGCTGCGCTGTTTGTAACAACAGGGACCAAAGCCGCGAATTGTTGAACTAATAGTTTAAGTCTAAATGTATTTTATTACATACTTTTCCTCTTGAACTTTAAAATTCACATATTGAATAATAATGTACTATGTATACAGGGTTTGATTGAAACATCACTCCGCTCGTGAAAGCTGTTTTAAAAGTGTGTTAGGATTTTGCAGTGGCGAAAGCAAAGTTACTCGATCAAATTTTGCGTAAAGCTAAACAAAACGCGTACCGAAACCATTGGGCTACTCAAGGAGGCTTACGGGGACCAATCTCTGTCCAGTGCCCAGGTTAAACGGTGGCACAAGTCGTTCAAGGAAGACCAGGAGGACGTCGAAGACGAACAGCGATCTGTTCATCACGACAATGTGCCGGCGCATACCGCCTTCCTCTGCTTCTCGGCATTGGCCAAGATGAGGGTTCCGGTGCTTCCCCACCCTCCCTACAGCCCGGACCTGTCCCCCCGGACTTCTTCTTGTTATCGCGCCTGAAAAGAAAGCTGAAGGGGAGGCGTTTCGACTCCATCGAGGCGATCCAAAAAACTGTGACAGCCGAATTGAACGCGATTCCGGCGGATGAGTTTAAAAAATGTTTCCTGCAGTGGAAGGACCGCTACCAGCGGTGTATTGACGCTCAGGGGTCCTATTTTGAAGAATATTAGTTGTATAAGCCAAAGGTTTAATAAAACTGCTTAAAAAAATAAGACCCATTACTTTTCAATCAAACCCTGTATCATAGTAAAAACCTAAAAAGTTGCTTAAGTAAATTATGAACCAATTTTATTGACGCCTCATAATTCATAATTTTTGGCACAATGCTGTATCTATGAATGTGCAATGGATTTCTTGCTGGCAAGCGCAGCCGCATATGTATTACATATAAATTCACATATTTGTATTTGCATATGCCATCTTCCTGTGTGCCTGGTAATGAAGCGTTTCACTATGAAGTAATTTAATTTGATTCAAAGGAATTCAACAAAGTTTTAACAGAAGATACCTTAAACTGGGCACAGACTTAAAACAAATCCAAACAACTGAAAAACGCGGAAAAAACTAATTGTCATGTACGGCATTTATTTGTGGTTGAAAAGAAGAAGGAAAGGAAGATTATTCTTACACTCCTTATTTATTTATTAGAAATATAATTATGAATAATTATACAGGGTCCGGCACTCGAAGTGTAAATGCCCCAATTCGCGCGTGGTGGATTTGAAAGCCATTGTGTGGACGTTATGAAGTTCGGAAAGTTGTTTTTTTAGCCATTTTTGGTTCACTCGACCTTTGTGAGACGGCTCGACCATGCCACGGTCTATAACCTAAAAGTTTGTCTGCCCACGGCTTCAAAGCAACCTCCAAAATACTTTTCCGATAATATTTCGAGTTTTCTTTGAAGTCAGGTTTGATGAAAACAATTGGACGGCGCCCATCCGCGGTTACAGCG
This sequence comes from Anastrepha ludens, assembly GCF_028408465.1. NCBI lineage: Eukaryota > Metazoa > Arthropoda > Insecta > Diptera > Tephritidae > Anastrepha > Anastrepha ludens. The sequence continues at coordinate 27,615,911 of NC_071503.1, forward strand.
GCCCAAATCTTTACCTGGCAATTAAGGTAATTATCTTAAGTTGTCGTTCCCTTATTTGGCGAAAAAAAACAAAATTTAAGGTTTTTCTTTTATTTATTGATTCAATTCGATTTGACCGGAGAAGCAAGACTGACTTAAAACTATTTACATTTTGTGCTATTATAGGGTAATTCAACATTGTATTTTCGAAATGGGAACGGAAATGCAATAAATGCGAATTTTACAATTTCGTATTTTCTTCTTTTCTTTTTAAGTTAATTTTTGAAACGGTTGCAATTCTTGGAATTCTATCCTATTGTAACTGAACAATTATTGAAATTTATTAAATAATTTCCATTAAAAATTTTCCCAAAATTACAACTTTAATTGATACCTAATATATATTTTTTGCATTCTTAACTATGATTGTATCCATGTCTAATTGTATGATTTCTAAATCTTTATTCTTTATTAGTTGACAATTGTTTTTTATTAGACAGTAATTGCTTAGTTTTAAATTCTTTAATTGTTTGTTTTCTTCGAATTTATATGTTTTATTTTCAAATTCAATTGTTTGCTCTATTACAGAGTCTATTTCGTCAGAGTGATCATTTGGTAGTGGAACAATATATCTTAGATTAACAGTTATGAATGTTTTGGGTATTTTTAATCCAAAAATTAAACATGAATTATTAAAAAATGATGTTCCTATTTGAATATATTTTAGCTTATTATAATCTATTGCATATTTTTCTATTTCACTATAAGTTAAAATGCTCGGATGTACAATACCGTATTTTGCCAAAATTACATTATCCTGTAAGTGTTTTATTTTTAATTAATTGTATGTTTGTCAATTGTTCTAAATATACATTTTTATCATTTTCAGTTTCTACGAATTTATTGATATTTAATTCTGTTTCTATTATTTTTCTGTCGTTTTTAACAATAATTTTTAAATGGTTTATAGTTTTATTAACGTAATCATTAATTAAAATTTGTTGGTTGCTATTATCTATAATTTCGTCAATACTAAAAAGATGTTTCTGAAGATGTTTCTGTCTGTCTTCGTCGTCCATAGTCCCGAATAACCATTTCGAAACACTACCTATTCCGTTAACTAGTCCCCATCGCTGTCTGCTTTGTTTTGGTATCAAAGTAACTAATTTATTTCTAGCATCCAATAATTCTAATTGAAGTAAATGTTTATTCTTTGTTTTCATTAAACTTATGTTCTCCGTCATTTGGTTTAAGATGTTTTCTATATCGTGTAAGTTTACTATATGTAGTATTATATCTGATTCATTAACCATGTCTACTTCTTTCATGTAAATGTTTATAAATCCATCTTGTTCCGTAAGTCGTCTTGTAGTCAACTCCGTCATTCAGTGGTGTAAGTGTTATCATTAGTAGGAATATGATCGTTATCTGTGAATTTTAACGGTCGTTTGATATTCCAATGATGTATTCCTTCCAATTTGTTTCTTTTATATTTCTGTTGTTCTTTATGTCTCAGAGCTTTGTAATTTTTTATAAACCCTTCTTCTCTTGTTTCCCTATAATCTTCCTTTTTCAAGTTAAGTTTAGCAATTATCTTTTTCTTACATGCGTCTAAATTTTTCTTGATTTTTTCTAAATCTATACGTCCTTCTTGTACTTCTTTCGGTGTGTATTTTAAGATAGACTGAAACCTTTCATTGTAATTTCTTATTGCTCATTCAATTAATTGCTGTATCGGTAAATCCTTGCTGGTTTGATATAAGATTCTAAATTTTTCAGCTATAGTGTTATGTAATCTTTCTATGTCTGAATTTTCTGTGTGTTTATTTGGTTTTGTTAAATGCAACTCTATCCCTTGTTCTAGTAAAAATTCTTTTGTTCTTAATGTTTTGAATTCATTGTCCGCTATTATTTTATTTGGTTTTCCGATTTTGGTAATGTGTTCCTCCAGTTTTTCTATTATGGTGAAATGAATTGGAAAACTCGTCTATTGTTGTTAGAAAGTCATGACCTTTAATTACATATGTGGCGATATGTATAATTTGGTTCCTATCTCGGTAAGTTGAAATTTATTTTTAATTGGATGTCTATAATATTTCACTTGTTGGCAAAGGTCACATTGATTTATTACTACTTGAATTAACTCCATAAGTTTTGGAAAACACATCTTGTTTTTGATATTATTATAAATTTCGTTGATTCTCGAAAGTATACTTTCTCTGATGTGATATAAAGAAATTTGCTTCACTGCTTCTATATACTTCCGTTTCAATGTCCCGTGCTCTAATTGTCCATTTGACAAACTGAATTTGGTTATTATTTGAGAACATATTTATGAGTTTTTCCTGTACTACGTTGTACTTACGTTCTGATAGTTCCGAATATATTCCTATCTTTCCTTTCGTGATATAATGCCTAAATATATCACCCATTGTTTTAAAGTCGCATTCTGCGATGAACATTATTCTTTTTCGATGCAATGTCCGAGTACGAGTACGACAACTGAGCTTACAGCTGGTTCGAGTACAACATACTCACAAAGAGAGCTCTTGAGCGAGTCGCAAGAAGATGAGAATGCAAAGAATGCGTCTTCTTCAAATAAACCTACATCATAGCAAGCTAGCATCGGAAGCCCTAATTGATTGCATGGCAGCCGACAACCCTGATTTTGTCTTCATTCAGGAGCCATGGGTCAATGGAGGGCGCATCTGCGGATTGAGGACACCGAAATATAGGCTATACACAGCGGACTGTGAAGGTAAATCAAGGTCTTGTATTATGTCAAAAACAGAACGAACCACATTTATGATCCACAAAGATAGCAATACAGACACAACTCCGATAAGCAGGGAGACGGATGGTAACAAGTACCGGCTATCGTCTTTTTAAATGGCTCACGGAGATCCGGTACGGTCGAACCTGCTAAAAGAGCTGATAATGGACAGCGAAGCTCACGGCAACAAACTACTACTGGGAGGTGACGCAAACGCCCATCACACTACCTGGAGTAGTTCAAATATTAGCGAGGGAGGTGAGTCATTCTTTAATTTAATTATGGGAACCAAATTACTGCTGTGCAATCGCGGTAATGAGCCCACCTTTATGGTACGTAATTCTCAGGAAGTTCTTGATATTAGGTTAGTTTCAGACTCAATTGTAGATAGAATAGTGAATTGGAGGGTACTCAATGCACATTGATTCTCTGATCACAGATACATGGAATGCACGCTCCGGGAAGAAGTCATTCATCCTAAGGTACTAAGGTACTCCTTTCAACCCTTCTAGCATAGAGACATTAGATAACATGACTGACGATAACATAATAGACTGACTAATTGCTGCAACCAAGCCCTGCATAAGGCTGCTAGGCATAGAGGGAAGAATAAGCCACCCTGGAAAGCTACAACAGAATTGCTGGAAACAATTCAACAGAGCCAAACTCTCCCAAAGCGAAAACGAATGGGACGTTTATTTTGACAAATTAAAAATATACAAGAAAGAAATAAGGAAAGCAAAAAGGTCTTAATGGAGAGCTTTTTGTCGGGAGATCGAGACTACGGTAGAGGCATCTCGACTGAGGAAAATCCTAACCAAGTCTGCCCAACCCATAGGGTATCTTCAGAAGCCAGACTCCAGCTGGACAGAATTCAGCGAAGAATCATTAGACTTATTACTTAATACTCATTTCCAGGTATAAAACACCGGGACCAGAAACCTAAAGACTTCAGACCTATTAGCCTTTTCTCATTTCTATTAAAGACGTTAGAGCGATTAATAGACGCTTTTATAAGGGAAAACTTGACACCGTCGCTACTCGCGAGTTCACAACATGCATACTCTAGAGGTAAATCCACAGAGACAACATTAAATTCACTAGTTTCAGAGATAGAGAAATCAATAGAGAATAAAGAGTATTCTCTGGTAGCCTTCCTAGACATAGAGGGCGCTTTCAACAACATCCTACCGGAGGCCATAACAAGGGCAATAACTGATTTGGGTGTCGCCGAGGGCCTTGTGAAACTTACAGACCAGTTGCTACTAGGCAGGTTCGTAATTTCGATGTTGGGCCCCTCGACGATACGCAGATCCGTCAAGAGGGGCACCCCTCAGGGCGGTGTACTTTCTCCTCTGCTGTGGATTCTAGCAATGAATCAATTGTTGAAGAATCTAGAAGAAAGGAAGATACACGTAGTGGCCTACGCAGACGATGTTGCAATATTAATAAGAGGGAAATTCCCAGATACCCTCTGCAACATAATGCAAAATGCTTTGAACGATGTAAGCTGGTGGGCTGCATCGAGTGGTCTTGGGATAAATCCCAACAAAATAGAACTAATTATGTTCACCAGAAAATATGGGATACCTGCTCTAAACCCCCTACCTTTGAGGGAATCACACTGTCAATTAGAGAAGAGGCGAGCTACCTAGAACTAGTATTAGATAGGAAGCTCTCATGGAAATATACGATTAATGATAGAGTAAAGCAGTAAAAGCAGCCACAGCACTCTGTACATGCAAAAGAATTGTGGCGGGAAAATGGGGCCTAACCCCAAAAATAGTACACTCGCTATATACAGCAGTGATAAGGCCTATCATGACATACGTTGTCTTAGTCTGGTGGCCAACACTCGAGAAAAGAACAACAGTAAAATGCCTAGAAACTATTCAAAGGGGTGCTAGTCTCTGCATAAGCGGGGCACTAAAGACTACGCCTACGGCAGCGATGAATGTCATGCTGCATCTATTACCGATTGAGGCCTACAGTAAACAGCCGGCGGCGAAATCGGCACTAAGGTTACGCAAGAATACTAGACGAATACCCCTTCCTACATCAAACGACAGACTTTTGTAGCTCAGTGTAGGTAGGCGGAAGACTGCATTCTGAAGGAATCACTGCAGCGTATTTCAAGCTGAAATATTGGCTATCAGAGAAGGTCTGCTAGCCCTAAATAAAAGTGTCCTCACAACAAGAGATATAAACATATATTCAGATAGTCAATCGGCCCTGAAAGCTTTAAAATCGCCTAATATTAACTCGAAGAAAGTAAAAGAATGTATCGACGTTTTGACAGAACTATCACAGTACTTTGTAATAAACCTGCTCTGGGTGCTGGATCATAGAGACATAAAAGGCAACTGCAAATCAGATGAACTAGCGATATTGGGTACCACATTACCGATCCATATAAGAATATTGGATTTCCGTGTGGAAAAAAATTGAATACCTACTTTGACAGAAGAACAAGTGCTTCACGGGAAGAATATTTGGTATTTCGAAAATATCCGAAGATATCCATAGATCTGCGAATGAAACACTTCTGCAAAATTAATAGCTTAGATTTTGATCGACTAAAACCCTGAGATCAGAACCTACTTTGATCTTAAAACATATACTGTCACAAGTTTCCGATCCAAAACTGATTTTAGATTCTTATTGAATAAATAAATTGGTAAATTTGTGTCGCATATAGCTTGTAGAATGGAAAATAATATCAACACTTAGAACTTCCTTGCCACAAAGGCTAAAATACTTGGCAAAACCTCTACGTTGAGTCCCCAATTTTTCCCGAGCATAGATTTGCAGGAGTAGGAACTTCTGCACCCAAATTTCAAAGTGTAGCTTTCAATTGGGAAAAGTAAAACGTGGAGATATATATTTTATGGTAAGTAGCACCCACTCCATTTTGTCAGAGTTGACTCTGAGGTAGCAACTGCCAGCTCAGAGACTGAGTACAACCTTTCCAAAATTTCAGCCATGACTGAAGGAAATGGTTCCGATACCATTAGGGCCACGTCATCGATGTTTACCTAAACCCCCACCCATATTTAACATTACTAGAACTTCGTCAATAACAATTAGTCAAAAGAGAGGCGAGAGGACACCACGCTGCGGTGAGCCCCAATGCACGAAGCTAGTGATTCTGGCTCCTACCGCCCCTGCATTAATTTCTCTACAGGCTACCAAGGCCGATATCCAGAGACAGAAAGGTTCTCTATCTCTAGTTTATTTAGATTTTTCCACAGCCCCTACTACCTTATGTAAGGCTGTATCGGTAGATTTCCCTTTCAGATAGGCGTGCTGCGCTGTAGATAATTTGGTTTTCGCGTGGTATCGAATGTGATAGTCGTTCACTCGCTCAAACACCTTCAGAATAAAGGAGGTAAGACTTATAAGACTGAAGTCCTTGGCTAATTCGTGATCCCTCCTTTCTGCCTTGGGAATGAAGACTTCTCTCGGTTTCTTCCATCTAGTAAGCTTAACGCAATACACGCCAAAAATATCTTATGAAATACAGGTACCACCAAGGACTTAGTCCTCTGAAGTATCACTGGCATAATACCATCAATACCTGGATATTTTAACCGGGAAAACTTTCGATGCCCAGTCGATTCTGCTGATAGCCAGGATAGATGTCAAGCCAACCTCAGGTAGCCCTCCTCCTGACTCGTGTTATCATTACGAGCAAAAGAATATTCGGGAATATGGACATCAACAAGAATATTTAAAGACTCTTCGACAGATTCAGCCCACCCCATTCTCTCTTTGACAAGAGTTTTACATGAATGATTTTTGGATACGATCCTGTTGAGTTTTGCAGGGTTTCCCACGGATTCTATGGATTCGCAGTACTCTTTCCAGGAGTTGCGCTTCACATCTGTACTGGCTTTCTTATATTCTCCTAAAATTACCCGGTAAACTTGAAAGTTTCTGATTTAATAGGAGCCATTGAAAACTCTTCTAACTCTCCCTTTCAAGTCGATCAGCGTCTTGCTCCACCAGGCAGCAAAGTGTTTTTTGCTGAAGAATATTGGACAGGCCACTTTAAAGGCAGTCTGATAGAACCGCTTTAACTGTTGCATGTCCAGTTGTACCGAAATTTGAAAAATCATTCCTGTCCAACTTCCTATTGGAAACCCTGTGAAAAAGAGACCAGTCAGCTTTTTTGGGACTACTACAGGGAGATAAGGTTTCGTGAACGAAACCGATCTCAAAAGGATAATCTGAAATAGAGCTGCTTTGAGAAACCGTCCAATTACCAACCCTGATGGCAGAAGTATTTGACGAGAGCGTAATATCAAGAAATTCCTCCCAGAGAGTATCAACCAGGATCTGCATTTCCTTAGGAGACGTTGAGCTGTCGTGGGCTATATAGGCAGACACCCAACCAAAGGAAATGCCACTGGATGGTTCCACCGTGACCACCGTCCGAATTGTCTTCCTCATGAAGGATGACAAGTGGATTGTCGGAGGCTATTTTAGAATAACAAAGGTTAATTTGGATTACTCTTCACATATTGGTTAAAGAGTTAACCACCTTCAAGACTCCGTTTGTTCGGATTCTGCGTCCAACCGCAGATCGTCAAGCAGCTTTTCGTGCCCTTCCCCAGAGTTAAAACTGCTGCTTTCCGAGTGGCTCTAGGAATCCGTTACTGATCAACAGCAGAACGACAGGGCTGTGTTGCTGTGGTTCCTCTACTTTTATGACAGACCAGTCATCCATCGGAACGTCAGAGTTGTGTAGTTTAAGACAATGGACAATTTTCGAACTGTCCAGCTTCATTTGCTGCAACAAAATTCGGGCTCGCGATCCCCTTGGAGTCTCTGAAGCAGGGATGAGCTTTAGTCAAAGACCTTCTCGGCGTTGCTATTTGTTTAGTTTTATTTATTTCTTTTCTTTTATCGCTGTTTGGTCCAACGAGAAGGTCCGCCACGACAGAGCCGGTTTACCATTTTAAGGCGCTGAATACAATAGACTTTGTCTGAGCATCGGAATGGACCGTTAAATACTGGCAATTTACTTCTGGGTTGTTGCTCAAAGCACGCAACCTGAGAGAAAAATTCATTCTGGATAAGATAGCTGAGAATCGATAAAGGAGACAAGGTATGGTACGCGGTCGTAGTTTCGGAGTACGAAACCATGATCGTGAGGAAAACTACCGACCTCCAATCACACAAAAGTCCTCAGAATCGACAACCGACTAAGCGTGACCGATGACAAGATGTAAGCTGGTGTGCGGCCAAGAAAATAAACAATTTCAGGGTATTAAGAGTCCTGCAACAAGTCCGTCGGCTGTGACTGCGAGCGCTGCCTATAGCGAGGTAGTAATTGTTCACCTCGAAGCAGTCCTCTTATACGCAAAATCTCATAGTGGTAGGAAGTTGCCGGCCCATTGCGGCGCCATTGAGGGACGGCTGTCAGGAATGGTCGTTGAATACATTTAGGCAAACCAAGAAAAAGCCCTTCTTTTCGACTCGGGTGATGTCTCTCACGGGTGTAAGGTGATCAAGTGTGCCAATAAGTTTTCCAAGAAATGCGTAACTAAGGGCAGCAAGGGGCTGTCGCTTAAGCTCATACCTGCTTCAATGAGGGTCCGAAAATCCTCTATGTCTCAAGCTTCAAAAACCTGAGGTTCCTATGGAAGACTGGTCTCTGATCAAGTTAGAAGAACTTCAGAAAATCAGCCCCACAGTTCTGCTCCTTATTTCTGAAGAGTCCCTGGAGGTACTCGATTAAAAGCAGCACAAACTACGCTTTGGCTTCAGGATGGCCAAAGTTAAGATCTTTCCCGCGTCTGGTGCTCTGGATGGCGGACCGGATGGAATAGGGGAAATAGCTAATCAGCTCAATGAACTACGGCCACTTACGAAGGTCGCGGTGCCAGAACCCAATACCTCCATGATATCCTCGAAGCCCGTGGAGGCTATGGAGCAGGCTTAGGTTAAGGCCTTTCAACAAGTAAAGCAAAGGTAGCTCAAATTAACCTTCGCCACGCTAGATTAGCTGCCGATAACCTCTGTGTCATCCTTATGGAGGAAGGTATTGATATTTGTATCATCTAAGAGCGCTGGATTCGGTAATATAAGAGCAAACACTACGCTTAATCTACATATGTTGTTGATATTTGCCGCTGAGCAAAGGTCCAAAAATCTTCCGCAGAATTTTTCTCTCAAACACTCCAAGTGACACCTTATCGGATATTGTTATCGTTCAAGCTTCTTTGCTATACGTTAGGACGGGCATGATGAGAGTCTTATAGAGTGTTAGTTTTGTTCGTCGAAAGAGGACTTTACTTCTGAATTGCGTACTTAGTCCAAAGTAGCATTTGTTGGCAAAAGAGATTCTCCTGCCTACTTAGTCCAAAGTATCTCTTGTTGTCAAAAGAGATTCTCCGTCGAATTTCAAGGCTGCCATTGTTATCGGTAGATAAACGAAGTCTCTTGCAACATCGTTTCATAACTGCCATAGCTTGTTTCATGACAGAAGGTACTTCGTTTTGACCCATGCGCTTTGCTTCTTTATCCAGTTTGGAGGGGCAGAATTAACAGCGCAGTTCTTAAGACCGAAGACTGAATCCTCGTGTGGTATCAAACGTCTCGGAGAGGTCCTTCCCAATTTTGACGGCGGTTCGGGTATTGAGCAATGCCATTTTGCATAGCCGTATTAGTTTTGCGGGGATCTTCTTCTTAATCGGCGTATCCATGCTGGATGTTCGCTATTACATACAAACGTGATTATGATCTTAGTCGTACGGTTGTCCGGTCATATTATTAATGATGTCATTATATTTTTGTCTGTTTTTCGCTGCTGCTGTTAGTTCGCCGATTGTTTTGAGGTCTGTCCACTCTTTGATGTGGTCTAGCCATGTCATTTTCTTCCTACCAATTCCTCTTTGTCCTTCAATTTTTCCTTGCATCAGCAGTTTTAAAATATCATACTTGTCACCTCTTGTTATGTGTCCGAAATAAGCGACCTTTCTCCTTTTTATGCCCGTACGCATGTTCCTAGCGGTTTTCATTCTATTTAGCACTACGTCATTTGATATTTTGTCATTCCAGCTTATTTTAAAAATTTTTCTGTAGCACCACATTTCGAAAGATTCTAGTCCGTGTATGCTTACGGTTTTCAATGTCCAGGATTCGCATCCATATAAGAGTGTCGACCATACATAACATTTTAAAAATCTTGTCTTTAAGCCGATTGGTATATCCCGGCGTGTCAGTATGTTTTTGATCTTCATGAAGGCCGCTCTAGCCATTTCTATTCTGCCTGGTCATGGTCATTCAGCCATACACCCAGATACCTGAAACTTTTTACTCTCTCTATTGTTTTACCCCTATGGTTAGTCTCGCATAGGAAAAGTCTCTGCTGCTTTTATTTACAATAATAAATTTGGTTTTATCAATATTTATGTTAGCCCGAAGTCTTTGCTGTGTTTTTCAACTTTGTTTGCAATAGTTTGGAGATCCTGGAAATTGTTTGTTACTAACGTTGTATCGTCTGCGTAGCGAATGTTATTTATATATATCCCATTAACTTTAATACCTATTTGCTTCTACAAATATTTTTTCTGCGTACACATTAAATAGTAGTGGCGATAGAATGCAACCTTGTCTCACTCCTCTGTAGATTTTTGTCTCTCTTGTGGTGCTGTCTCCGAATCTGACTTCTGCAGTCTGATTCCAATATAAGTTTTGTATACATTTGACGTCTTATTTGTTTATGTCCAAATCTTTCATTACTTCAAATAGCTTGTTATGTTGTATTTTGTCAAAGGCTTTCTCGTAGTCTATAAAACACATGCATATATCTTGATTGGCGTCCTGTGATTTTTATGTAAGCATTTGAAGACTAAATATTGCTTCTCTGGTGCCAAACCCTTTCTTAAAGCCAAATTGTGTTGTTCGCATTTCTGATAAATTCTGTTGTGAATGATTTTAAGAAAAATTTTTAGCGTATGGCTCATTAGACTTATTAGCCGATAATCCTTGCATTGGTCTTTTTTGGTATCACAATAAACGTGGATTTTAACCATGAGCTTGGATAATTAGCAGTATGTGGTTAAACACTTTCATTAGGGTTGGCATTCCACTGTCATTTATAAGTTTGAGAATATCAGCTGAGATCTCGTCACAGCCTGTTGCTTTTTTTGGTTTTGATAATTTTATCGCATATTTTATTTCAGATTGCGGGGATACCAAATTCAAATCGGGACATGCAGCTTCTAAAACCGACAAAAAGATGGTGTGTGTCTATTCTCTTTTCATGGATCTTTTCCAAAATTTGGCTCATTATGAATATCTGTTCGATTGCAGATTTTTAAGGTTTAAAGCCATACTATAAGGTCCAATCAGTTGGTTGAAGGTGGGTTTCAGGCTTTCACACAATACGTTCACTAGGACCTTATACGCGTAATTGGCACAGATTGCAGAATCACCTCTCTTATGGATAGGGCAGAGCACACTTAAATTCTAATCGGCAGCCATACTTTCCTCCTACCATCTTTTGCATAAAAGCTGATGCATGTACTTTACCAGCTCCTCGCCGCCATGTTTGAAAAGCTCAGCCGGCAGTCTGTTAGCTCCGTCTTATCGCTATTCTCACCTCATTATAGTCTAGTAGCGGAACGACAGTCCCCTCGTCAACGATTGGGGTATTGGGATCTTCATATTCATATGCAGCTGCTACTGCTTAACAAGTTCGAGAAATGTTGCCTTCATAATTTAGGCACTTTCTTGATGTCAGTCACCAGATCACCGAGTTTGTTCCCATATGGCTCGCATTGCAACCAATCGCAGCGTAGCAGCATAATTTCTTTCCGCGGCAGATCATGACATTTCTCGTTGTACTAATTGCTTTTTCGGGCTCTCCGAAATCCGATTTCTGCTTCGGCGGCGGTACGTAGGGAAGAATAACTGTTGCGCCATTTACTCGTGCATGCCGGATTGTTGGGCAGTACTCTCTGGGAGCAGGAGTGAGAGTCGAGAGATGAATGTTCTCGCTGTCTGTTGCGACTGCCGCATTCCGATGTCGAACATTCTTTGTGTAATAATATATGCATATATACTAGCAAACCCAGCGAACTCCAGATGGCTTTTTGTAACATTTCGTTTTGGTGATTAAAAGACGAAGAAAAATAATTTTTTTTGTTGTATATTTGAAAACGAAAAATTTTATTTCATTCACAACAGTAATAAATTCATTTCGATTAAAAAAATCAAGTGAATTTTAGTTGAACTTCTCTAAGTAAAAAATGAAAGTGAATACAAAGGAAATACTGAGTCGAAGCGTTATACGTGTCCGCAAATTATCCGTTTCATTGAAGTGCTCTTTGGTAAACTACATTTTTTGTTCTTTGGTTTGACGTTAACACAAACAAAGCGGATGGTTTCCCAACTCGTGACCACGCAACGTATAGCTGCCCATGTGAAAAACAATGAATTTCTAAATTTATGCCACAAAAACTAAGCGATTGGCCATGCGACTTGTTAATTGTCATTGCGAACGCAAGGCGAACCGGAAATTGAAATCGTTTGAATTCAAACCGAAGATCAGTCGGAATCATTGGTATTCGAGGAATACATACATTCTCACCTGCGTACTTTCCGTTAATAATGGTTGCCTCAATCAAAGTCGGCATACGTTTTTGTCACCGCAAGTCGAGTACCGTTGCAAGGTTGCGGTGGGTTCAAATTACGCAAAATCATAATAACTGCAAGTTATGTGGTGGAAGTCTTGGTAGCTCCAGAGAGCTCAAAAACTCCTTTGGACAATTTACTTCATCATCGGGACTCGTTATGGAATCAACGGATTTGTGTCACCAAATCGCCATGAATGGTGAAAGGTGAAATTCATTATTCTTTGCCGCGAGAATTGCTCGTTGACTTAACCAAGCATAATTCTGATAATTCTCACTAATGTTTGGGAAAACATTTACAATAAGAGCTAATTGGGAGTCTACAAATGGTAAGAGTAATTAATCCAGCTGTCGCATCAACTGGGACTTTTCCATTTCCAACAGCTAACAATTGTTTGGAAAAGTGTGCAGTACTTTGATCATTTTAAAATAGAACTTTCATATTAGTGGTTAGCGATAATGTTTTTACGTTATTTCACAAAGGTGATGCCTTCAAGCAAGCATTCAATTCATCTGCAGGCGTTCCACGGGGAATTACTGTTTGTTCAGCAACCGAATTAGGATATGAGCATGCGGTAGTCCACGCTTCTGCCATTCCACCGAGTTCATATAATAACGTGTGTCACGGTATAAGATGATGGGAGAATTGCCAGGCGTCCAATATTCTGAACATTACCATCTGAATGAATAGCATCACGCAAGTGTATATAGTCCTCAGATCGTAGCTTTGCCTGATTGAATCAGATGAACGCTAAACGTTCGGTATCGATTTTGACATACATGTCGACAGCATATTACCGAAATAGCCGACGGCACTTCAGAATGATATTCTCCTCATGTGTACGAATCATCATACGATACGCATAGTAATTCATTGCGCTTAGATTTTTGTTCGTTGATACGCCTGAAAATGCAAAATGAAATGGATTGTTAATGGAAACCAACAATAGCAATAGTTAGTGTGTGAATATTGTACCTGTAATTGAATCGACCATCCTCAACGTGATGTCGTATCTGTCTTGCCCTTGCCAATAAATGATTGGATATTGTAACGCATCATACAAACGATATGTCTCGTTTACACGATGCATGATATTGGTATTAGTGTTTGGTTGTGTATGTTGTATCTTTTACATTGCAAGTCGGCATTAAACCGCCTTTTCGAATGAAATTAGCTCCAAAAGAAGTCATGCGAAAGCAGTTATTGTATTCAAAGGTGCGTTGAAGAAAATGTTTGGAATCGGGATCAGTTTCATCGAACCATGGTTTCAGTGGCTGTGGTGGTGTAAGTAATGGATCCAGTTTGACTTTTCCACTTGCGCAGCACAATCCAGCCGTTTCTCTTTTGAGCTTTAACGCAGTGCAATATCGGCATACAGTCGTCATTGGTCCAATATCTAAATTGTCATCATCACTGTAGTTCGCAGTGGGATCATATTGGAATGCCAAGTGATTGTATGATGCCAATGATCTTCGTGTGCTCACGCGTTGTCTCAATCGGCCATTTTCTCTTATTATATTTCTTTCTTCGCATAAGTTCTGTGAATACACTTGTTACCGGCGGTCAATGTTTGCACGTAGTCCTCTCGGCATTTTGGCCTATGGACAGACTGGTGAATTTAAACTCAAGTGCACGATCCACATAATTTACACAGTTCAACTTACCGTCTTAAGGACAAATGCCTGCTGTTGAAGTTGAATAAAAATTTGCCAAATACGCGTGATTGATTTGATGGTTTTCAATTGAACTGTTAGGAAACGAATAACTTTAACCTCAATTTCACAACTTCACAGTGAACACAATACCGGTTTTCAGTTAGCGTTTGAAAGAACGTGCGCATAATAATTGCCTTATGAAATTAACTGAGCAGAGTACATGCTATAAACCTCACGGAGCCCGACACCTTTCCGACGAATGCAAAACCGTGGAAATCGGTTCGTGTGTTCTGGAGTTATAGCGTCAGGAAGGAAAACCCGACTTATTTTTATATTATCGATAATTGGCGCTTACACCCTTTTTGGGTAGTTGGCAGAGCTCCTCCTCTTATTTGTTGTGTGCGTCTTGATGTTGTTCCCCAAATGGAGTTAGAGGAGCGGTTATCTTTCTTAATGATGTGGAGTGGCTTACGAGCCATTAGGAATGATTCAAGTAAGATCCTGATAACGGCACACTGGAGTTGAAGTAGACTACGATTGGGATGAGATATTGTATCTTTGTGATCTGAGTAAGTGGAGTGCGGTCGAACTGAAAATACTCACAGAAGGGTTCCTTGCTTCTCCGTTCTACTAAAACTTGGCAACTCTCCCGATTGCAAAATGTATCGCCAGAGAGCTAATAAGGGCCGAAGACATACCGCCCCAAAGCAGCGTGACAACGCCAACAACACGGCACGTAGGAGGCTCAGACGGAGCTAAAAACCAGGAGCCGGAAACACGAGTGGGTGTATTCAACCGAAAATCCGCTGGAAAAGGAAAAAGTGCAGCTGAAAAGGAGAAGACACTACAAGTAGAAACGATGAGTCTAGGAGAACTTACTGAGTCTCTTCTGGAGTACTAGAAAGGCCGCTACAATGTGCACCATGAAATCAAAAATATTGGGTCACTCATAAAAAGGAGGTACACCGAAGCTATTGTTGGCGATTGAAGAATATGAGAAATAACGGGCCACTCTTAAAAAGAATACGCCGAAAACGTTATACGTGAGCTCTGCAAGAAAATGATATTCCGATATCGTTGCAAAATCAGTAAAAAGGACGAGAACAAAAGACAGTCCTAGCACGAAATGAACTTGGAACCTGGCTGTGAACGCAAGGTGTGCAAAAGTGGCGATTCAACAGATTAAATCAGTACAGGTAGCAATCAAAGACCAAAATGCCAGCAGGATGGTTGTCAAATTAAGGAGAGAAAAGAAGCCGCCCAAATCCATGAGGACAAGACCTGATACTATCCAAGTCTGAGAATGCTACGTATGCTGACACTTTGCGTAAGGTGAAAACATCGAACTCACTCAGGACTTTCGGAGGACATATAAAAGCAATCCGCAGTATGGCTAAACAGGAATCGATCATACAGCTTAAAGGGGCACCGTACGGGAAAACCTCAGAATATCAAGAAGCGATTGATGATGTTCTGAAAACGTGACGGTTAAAATTCACACTATAACACTATAGTGCAGAGGTCTGGATGACATTAAACGTCCAGATATAGCGACAGTAAGAGGCATAAGAACGGTGTACAACGGTATACAGACGGCTTCCATTGTTATTACAGCCGGGTTTGCGAAAAGGTGTTAGAGGTTCAAAGTGGGCGAATTGGTTAGGTGTCATGCCGGGTACGGAAGGTAGATTCTGCTAAGCACAGCTTCAAGTGCTGGGGGTACGAAATGTATATAGAAATTGCAAGTATCAGAAAGACAGGGAACTTACGTGCAAAAGCCCTGAACAAAGTGCACTGTGCAAGGGGAACCACGCAACTGGCAGCTACAAATGTTCGTTAGCTAAAAAGGCGCGAAGAGAAGCTATCCAATGTGGGCTTTACAGCTTAATCTTAACCACTGTCAGACTGACCAAGAACTCTTGGAGAAGATCATGCAAGAGCACAGAGTGGATATTGGGCTACAGAGCAAAAGCGTGACTGCTAACCACGGCTTTACATGGGTTAAGACGAAAGGCATCTATTATTTCAATTATTATGCTCCACCGAGCCTCATCGCACAAAAGGTGGCACGTGGCAAGCATCGTCTATTTATAACTGGTGATTTCAATGGCTGGTCTACTACCTGGGGAAGTTCGCGTACGAATAGACGTGGCAGAGAGCTTTTCGAGAGCCTGGCTCTCTTTGACTTGGAATTGTTCAATGTAAATGCACTTTGAAAACCGAAAGTGGATGCTCAATACTGGATCTTGACTTCGCCCACAGCGCACTGAAATTGAACCTCCCGAGAAATGAATATGACTGCAGCTATGACCTGTACTAGAATAAAGGAGAACAAAAATTTGACAAAATAGCGGGGTTTTGAATTTGACACTTTAAAAATCGGGGCTCTTTTTAGTTTTTTAATCAAAAAGACACGAAATAATTGAAATAACAATGTGATTCTAGATAGCCATTGATGTTTTGAATAATATAATATTAAAATTTCAGGCGATTCGGTTGAATAGTTTTTTTTTTTTTGACAACACCTGGCCGAAAGAAGTAGTTTTGAGATAATTGAGTTTAAAGTTTTGGGAGTGGATATTTTCCATTGATGCCGCCACGTAACGAATCTGACTCTACTTGGTAAAATGGCTGTAGAATCGAAAGTACTTGAAATATCCTTCTAAAACTTTAACAGCATATTCTTAAAAGCTTATACTTTCGAAATGTCAAAAAAAGAAATGGATTTTTTGTAAACTCTAGACCGTCGGGACCCCTTATCAGCTTTCTCAAAATCTTTGAAGATTGATGATGAGAGAGAAATAGGTTTTTAGTTGTTTTTCTTTCTTATCGCCTTTCTTCAAAAAATGGTGTCACAAACCACTTTTTTAATGATAATGGGAAAACTCCTGCAACTATATTGCAATTTAATAAATGTTTTAAAATGTGTTCAACGTATTCAATGTCTTCAATGCTCGGTTTGAAATTCATGATTTACAGATGCATCACAGTCTCTTTTAGAAAATTGATTAAATTGAAAATCTCTAAACCAGAGATTGGGTTGAAAATCTCTAAACCAGAGATTTACGGGAGGTGGGTATTCTTAGTAAATAAGGCTAGTATTACATCTGCAACGTAACAAACTGTTGATTGACACTGAAGCTTTACCTGTTGATACGAAAAAATTATGCTCATTGACAAGATCCAAAGAGACAGAAGTAAATATGAGAGTATGATGGCAGATATAGAGAAACGGTACCAGTTATTTTGGTTAAAGGAGCTGTTACAGGGAAATGCCGGGCTGTAGAAGACGTACTAAACCTGCAGGCAAAGTACATTGCGCGCTGTGCAGCAATAAGGCTGAGCACTTTAAGTAAGTGGTCAAACACAGACTATGGCCACGGCAAAATCCTGGATGGCACATTAGGTCTTCCCAGATAGGTGGACTATACAGTTCCGCCTATACTTGCCACTACCACGATCGTGAGCCTCCTACCCTCGAGGGAAGAGTGGGAACGGGACGTGGTAGGACAGGGCGAGTCCATCCATGTGTACACAGATGGCTCAAAGCTCGATGGCAGGGTGGGCGGAGGTGTATATTCCGAACATCTGGGAATCTCCTTTAGTTTTCGGCTCCCCGACAACTGTAGTGTCTTTCAGGCTGAACTGATGGAAATAATGATCTCCGTGACACTGGTACAGTGTGATACGATACCTGGAGATGATATCTACATTTTCATTGATAGCCAGGCGGCGATAAAATCCCTCACAAAACAGTCGACAACCTCCAAGGTAGCCATGAAATGCCGCGCATCTCTTAACGAGAAGGCTGAGTCATTTCACCTAATGATATCATGGGTTCCTGGCCATTGCGATATTGACTCGAGCCGATGAACTAGCGAAAGTCGGTACCAAATTGACTGATGAGTACATACACAACGATATAGGTATACCCTTGCAAACATGAAGACTACGTATCCGCGATGAAATTGTTAGAGTAGCAAACGAAAGATGGCGTAACGAAGCCACTTGCAAAATAGCCCGACAGATGTGGTCGACTCTTAATGCTAAACACACAGAACTTCTACTAAGAAGAGATAAGCATAGTCTTAACACACTGATTTCAGTTATTACGGGGCACTGCATAATCAGTAGGCACGTCCAGAGAATGGGTGTGCAAGCACATGACTTCTGCAGAAGTTGTCAAGACGAGGAAGAGGAAGAGACGATCCCGCACCTTCTGTGTCACTGTCCTCTATCCAGACTCGCCATTTTGGGCGGACATTTCTTCAACGAGTTAGAAGACCTCGGCTCTGTCGAAATTAAGGATTTTGCGAAATTTTTGAATAGCACACATTGGTTTCAGGAGGGGTAGGGGCTAGTTCCCCACGCGGCATCACAATGGGCCATGAGCCTGAGTGGGTCCTACAATGGACAACCGCTTCAACCCAACCTAACCCAAACTGCGACTGACCACAACAGGTGAGTGAAGAGTTCCAGGAAGCAGGAAGAAAAACCTCCAATTTTATAAGGACTTGGCTGCAGGAAGTAAGAGGGCTAGAGGAGACGAAAGCTAAGAAATTACTGGAGAAATACGGCTACCATTTCAATGGCGATTGTGTAAAGTCTGGAAGAACTGCGACCTTGAAACATCGAATAGATACAGGAGATACAAAGCCAATTCGGCGAGTTCCACTAGCAAAGCGTGAAGAAACAAATCAGGTAATCTAGGATATGCAGCAAAGGGAAGTAATTGAGCTATCAATAAGCTCATGGAGCTCACCGGTTGTGCTGGTTAAAAGGAAAGATGGAAGCACTCAATTTTATATGGATTACAGAAAACTGAATGAAGTCATGAAAAAGGCAGTGGAGGAGAGGAAGACTGGGAACCCGGCCTCCTATTGTTCTATGGCCGCCTAGGGTAAACAGACCCAATTCCAGCCCAACACTAGTCAGAGAGCCGCGGATGGCACCTCCTTTAAAGTTTGACTGGCAGGTGGCCGTTGAGAGACCAGGCAACTTAAAACAGGTTGCACATATTAGCAAAGAGGAACCTCGTAAGCACGCCCGTCCCCCTAAATGAGTTTTTTATGAAAAGAAGGAGGTCATGGGGGACTCTTATAAGTTAAGGAATCTGTCAGCAGATTAATTAATAGAGGAAAAAGCCAGGCCTGTTGAATGGGCAAAGGAGTAGGTATACAGCTTGGGAAAACCGTTGGATACTGCTTCATAAAGGCAAAAGAACGGCTGATCACACAAGGGAGAAATCGCCAAAAAGCCAAAAACAGGTGGCCATAAGTACCCGTAAATGATGGAGGTAAGGTACTGGCTATCGTTGACAGAGCGAAGGAGGAAGGGGCTACCCCCAAGAAGAAATGGAAGTGGAAATCCCGGACCCTCTCCACTCTGCCTCGATAACGGCCGATACCAAGTTAGGGCGAATCTTATCGCTTGTGAGGGCAACTGGTTAGTTTAGCTCCACAGGTTGGCCGTAAGTAAAGTCGGTAAGGTTTGGCCGGGGTCAAACTCGAAGCAGTCAGCAAGGAAGAAATTCCGAGCAGACCTAGAGCTTGGAAACAGAGCAGAACTTTAGATCATGCAACGGTGACCTGCCAACACATACTTGGAAGGTAGGGAAGAGTGAACAGCTAGTAGAAGGCAGATGTTGTTGCTTCTCAATGCCGAAACGCTCGCTGTGCTGGCGAAAAATGGTTGGAAGGTCCGATATAGTTTCGTTGACGCAACCGTTCGGACTTACCGTAGTGACGACCAGCTGTAGGCGAAGAGGGCGATATAGCTGATTCGAATAGCGGTGACGAAGAACGGTTGCTCTGCAGCCAGTACTCAACCGATTCAGAGAGGGTTACCGGTGTGCGGCCAGTTGTTTAACGAAGATGATCTTCTCGCTGACGACACCGAGGGTGAGTAGTTCGCTGACAGAGGAGTTGAATTTCCCATGGGGGAGGCAAAACGGACAGATTCAAATGAAACTTATCCAAATTAGCCCTCATCTAAGAATCGTGGATTAATGGCAACAAAAGCTGCAGCTTGGGAATGAAGGTCTTCCAATTAAAAGCCAGCAAACACATGTGTAAGATTTATACTTGTATAATATAACCATCTTCTTGCTGCCATAGCTTACCAGCGGAAATTTAGTGGCTTGTTAAAGACGCAAATGCCCACAATAAATATTCGGGGAGTATCGAATCTAATGGCAGAGGTGAGCCATTATTAGACTTTATTTTGGAAAATAACTTAGTGTCTGGAATTTCGGCTCAAAGTCGACTTTTGAAACAAAAATGAGGTCAGATGAGAGGTTTTGGACTTAACCCTGGCCCTTTACTTTTTTTCTACCCACGTTAAAAGATGGCGAGTTTTGCGAGAAAAATCTTAGTCTGACCACCATTACATACATTTTGTTATTGACCATATGCTTCTCCAAGTTTACAAGTTTAGGAATATCGGAAGAACCGATTGGTGAGTACACAGCAACATTTTAAGGGCTTTACAGCCAAATAAACGCACCCCAGATCCTACCATATACGGAGAACTGGACGGATTGGTTAATCATTTAACGAAAGCCATGAATAGTTCTCTAAAAGCTGGGTGTCCGGTTGTACACCATAGAGGAAAGACAAAATCACCTTGGTGGACAAAAGAAATAACATCGTTACGAAAATCCTATAGGACTCTATTCAACTTGGCCAAGACCACAAGAAGTTAAAACTGCGCAACGTGGATCCCGTTAAAACTACTGAAAAGAAATTGAGGAAACTACAGAAGTGGCCAGATTAAGAAGCAAAGACACCATGTAGCCTAGCTATCTCAAGGGTCTGGGAAATACATGGACCACGTAAAGTAAGGAATCTTTAGGTATCTTCCTAGACACACACTTCCCAGGCAACAAGCGAGCAGATCCCAATGACTCTGCTAAGGATGGGCGGCAATCAAATCTAAGAGATCACATGGTTTCAAATGAGAAAATTGATTTGGCTATTAGCACTTTTGGTTCATATAAATCACCTGGACTAGATGGTATTTATCCGGCAGAGTTTCAGCAATCACCTGCATGAATAAGGGCTAAATTTCGCTAAAGTATCCTTCATATTCAAGACAGGCAGGTCCTCACACACTAATCCTAAAGACTTCAGATCTATCAGTCTTACGTCTTTCCCCTCAAAATTCTAGAAAGGATTGTCAATAAGTATCTACGGGGCGTCATACCAATCAGCAGGTTCTCCCCGCCACAACACGCCTACATAAAAGACGAATCTTCAGAAACTGCTTTACACTCGCATGTCTGGTTCGTGGAAAAGATGCTGACAGAAAAAGGGTTCGCTTTGGTAGCTTTTGCAGACATTGAAGGAGCCTTTAACAACATTAATACAAGCGCCATAACGGGTGCTCTTCAAGAGTTTGGATTCGAATCTAATGTTGCTACTTTGATCGATACCATAATTGTCAGAAGAAAAGTAACTGCAAGATTACGCAACCCATTAATAAGGAGACAGGTCTGCAGGTCTCAGGGAGGGGTCCTATCCCGTCGCCTCTGGATTTTGGTAGTGAACTCCTTGCTGCTGACTCTAAAGAGAGGGAGATGCCACGTCACAGCCTACGCTGACGACTTGGCAATCGCGGTTAAAGGCAAGTATCCCAGCACGTTCTAACATAGCTACGCTTAGTAACTGGACAGAGGATAGGGGACTCGGAATAAACCCCGATAAAACTGAACTAATTATCTTTACAAGGAAACATAGACTACTCACAGTCTCCCGACAATTTTCAAGGGTGTAGAGATACCTTTGAAGGAGAATGTGAAATACTTAGGAATCATATTAGACAGGAAACTTACGTAAATATCTAATATTAAGAATAGAATTTAAAAGGCCAACATTGCATTGCACACATACAAAAAGCGGTCGAAATCAAATGGGGATTTACACCTCGTATCACACACTTTATACTTCCGTAGTTTAGCCTATGGAATACTTGCGTGGTGACCATCAACTCAAATGGGAAGTTATATAAAACTGCTTAACAAGGTTCAAAGAACTGCGTTTTTATGCATCACCGTCGCTTTAAGGACCACCCCTAATAAAGCGCTTGAGGTGCTAGTCAACTTGCTTGCTCTAAGTCTGGTAGGAGATCGCGTGGCGGCCACTTCAGCGCTTAGACTTAATAGTATGGTGCTATGGAAGACGACCGCCGTAGCCGAATGGGTTGGTGCGTGACTACCATTCGCAATTCACAGAGAGAACGTCGGTTTGAATCTCGGTGAAACACCAAAATTAAGAAAAACATTTTTCTAATAGTGGTCGCCCCTCGGCAGGCAATGGCAAACCTCCGAGTGTATTTCTGCCATAAAAAAGCTCCTCATAAAAATATCTGCCGTTCGGAGTCGGCTTAAAACTGTAGGTCTCTCCATTTGTGGAACAACATCAAGACGCACACCACAAATAGGAGGAGGACCCCCAAACACACAAAAAGGGTGTACGCGCCAATTATATATATATATAAGACATGGCAACGCTTCTATACCACATACACTGCATCAAAAAATTGTAGATACAGCACTGACTTTCGGAAGAAAGTGATAATAGATTTAGGATTAAACGGTTTTTGGTGAAAATTTTTACTCTCTTCAATCTATTGTTACGGATATTCATAGCAGATATAATACAAAAGAAGTTATCTTCAAAATTTTACATAAACAAATTGTACATACAGTAAAGGAAATTTAAAGTTTACTTAATATGTATAGGTTTCAAAAAGACGTATGGTATCCATTTGTTTCAATTACACCCTTCAGTCGACTTTTCATGGAACATACCAGCTTCTTGGTTTCATCAGGCGAAATATTTTGCCACTCCTCTTCGATAATTCGCTTCAATTGCTCTTTGTTTTGTGCTTTCTAATTTTTTTTCCAAAATATCCCACAAATGCTCAATTGGAGGTGGTTTTCCTTTCGGAGTGAGGCTTTCCTTTCTGTGAGCAGTATTCGCTTTGCTTCATACAAATCTTCTTCCATCTGACTCAAACATGTATTTACTCTCGTCTATAAATTAAACATCGTTCCAAAAGTCATCTGGCTTATCAACATAGGTTTTCGCGTACTCCAATCGCTTTTTTGCCTTCTTCGTTGATATAAATGGCTTTCTACGTGAGACGCACCCCTTGTAACCTTTGGATTTCAGGAAGTTTCTTATAGTTTTTGGGTTCACAAACTGGGGGCTGGCTCAAGGTTCGCTGCAATCTTAGGTGATCCAATTTTCGGGTCAGCTTTAACCATTCGTTTATTCGCTCCGTATACTGATTAAATTTTTTTTTCGCCCTCTCCCTTTTGCCATGATGAACGTTCCATTCTTTTCAAATTTTTTACGACGGATTGAATGGTAGCACGTGGTCTGTCAACAGTTGCTGATATCTCATCGTAGCTCTTTCCTTCTAGCTTTAATTTTATAATTAATTTTTTAATATCAACCGGTACTCCTAAATGCTTTTTTGGTGCCTGACACTCCATGTCGAAGTGTTTACGATCAAAAGTATAAAAACGCCCTAAACAAAACGAGTACGGTTTCTAGGAACTGTACATTAGGGTGTCCCAGGCTACAAGGGGGATTTTTTTTTTCGGAATTTTAATACGCATACCCTTTATTTTTTTTCATTTGACTCTAAAAACTTAAATATAAAATATTATTGAGATCGGAAGTCATTAACCCGTGCCGACTTGATGTCAAACTTTAAATTTAAAAGTTAGTATGAAAGCTATAGGCTCACAATAGAGAAAAGTTTAGTTGAATTTTTAGATTAATTAAATAAATAAAAATAAAAACCATATTTCGTATTTATTTTCCTTTTATTATAAAAGGGACATCAATCATCAAATTTTCTTTTCAAAGTTTGCTTTTTACAGTCGGGATATACCTGTTTGTGCTCTTGAACGGAACGAAATAAAAATTGTTTTTGCTCCTCTTGAACAGTGATCAAACCATGGAAGTCTTGTATTAACTTAACCGCTTTTTCTGCCGTATCATTAACTGATTTCAGTCCTAGCAGCTTATTTTTAGCCTGTAGAAACGAATCATCATTTGACCACGAAGAGGGGCACTTGTTCAGAAAACTGTCGTCAATCTGGAGTCGATTAAACAGGAACTTGCTTTTGACAGCGACGAAGTCATCAATGTTTTTCTCTGAAATTTAAACAGATAGATCAGTTATCAATTATACCAATTAGCAAACTTAGTAAAAGAACAAAATCAGGGCTTAATTAACGTACCAAAAAGTGGGCCACAGAGTTCTTCTTTGCATGCAATGTAACGTTTATTGTGAGCTGTTGGGTTTTCTCTAGTTAAGTTAGCAATCATTTTTACTTTAGTTTCTAGATTGACATCATCATCAAATAAAGCCAGAATAGATACTTCATCTGTCAAATACCAAAAATGCTGGCAAAACTTCTGCAAAGCTGCTTTTGAAATGCTTTTGCCTATTGTTTCGTAATTTTTCATGGCCTTCAAAAAACACAAATCCTGATACGGCGCCTTTACTGCTAAAATACATTGGAGCCAGGGTTTTACGTAGGATGTCACGATGAACAGACACACGTCCAACAGAGCTGCCTTATCCTTGTTTGAAATCTGAATTCAGAGCTAAGTAACGATATTTTTAACGAATAAATGGCTCTCGCCATCCATCGAGCCTGGTGCATAGCACCTGGTGCCGAATCTTAAATTTCTTCTCTGAATCTCCGCCAAGAAATATAATTGAAAGCTCAATTAATTCGCGATAGTCATCTCTAACGATTTCTTTGGTTAATTCCGTTTTGTAGAATTCTAGCAGTTTGTCAATTTTCGAAACATTAAAACAAGATAGCTTTTCTGTACAGCTTTGTTTTTTCTCGGGATCGATATTTTTCCAGTTTTCTCGGAATTTCTTGAATAATGGGATGTCTGGGTTTGTAGTTACTTGACTGATT
The DNA here is from genome assembly GCF_028408465.1 of Anastrepha ludens. NCBI lineage: Eukaryota > Metazoa > Arthropoda > Insecta > Diptera > Tephritidae > Anastrepha > Anastrepha ludens. The sequence continues at coordinate 27,640,914 of NC_071503.1, forward strand.
TTCACTTCAAACACGCCTTTAAGTACTAATTCGTAAACGTGATGACGGCAAGCAAAAATAAGCACTTCTCTACCCAGTTTTTGTTCGAGAAGCACACATGCTCCATTTATGCGGCCTGTGTTAGAAGCAGTAGTATCACAACAGAGAATCTGCACTTTGTCTTCAAGGTTCCAGTTCGTAATAGCATCCCAAACTGCGTCTGCTTGTTCCCTTCCTGTCGAGCTATCCAATTTAGGAACAGCAATAATTTGTTCTTTGATATCGTATGTAATAACTACCGGTAGGTGTTCTTCTTTACTTTTACGTGAATCTAGAGCTGGCAACAGTTTTCCGTCCCAGTGGACAGTTATCGTGTCCGGGACCTTGTTTTGAAAATAAAAATTTTATAGCTTCATTTCCGTACGAACTCTATGGATGGAGGACTTGCTTATAGGGAATTCATCCGTATTGTGCCCCAGAGCCTCAATAGTAGCTTCAATTATAAAAACAGAATCCCTCACACTTAACTGACACCTGTGTTATGCGGCAACTAACTTGGGAGTTATGATATTTTTCCGCATAGAAGTTTTATCGAGCTGAGAGGAGGCTTCTCTTGCGCTGGGCATATTTTCTTCTAATTCTGTTATTTCACAATCAGAAGAGGACTTTTCTAGTGGTGGTTCGCAAGATGATGTTGATGGGGCTAAGGATGAAAAATGTTTAGCACGTCGCTTTTCTTCCTCTATGATTCTAAGGCGCGTCCTTTCCTCTTTGTTTGTTAGTTTTTTGTCCACTCCGGCCAAGTGACCGGGCCGACATGGTTCTCTTTGGCGCTGCAAGAAGATCTTATCTTCATTTATTGTAATCGATTGAAGAGCATCGGCATGTGCAATGTCAAACAAATTCTTTAAGTTTGAAACAAACTCCTTTCGACGCTGTTCAAACACTTCTTGAATTTTTTTCGCATTTTTTTGCAATTCACTCCAAACTTGGTATAAGTTAACTAGTTTCTTAACACATTTAGATATTGATCTGGTCGGTATACGTGCCTTTTCCCAATAAATAATACACTCACGAATTGTGAGATTTGCACTTTCATTGACACTTAAGTTCACTTCACGAATATTAAAGAACAAAACTGCCAGTACTTGCCCGTTAGAGGGAAGTTTAGAACCGGTGATTTGATGTTTTACGTCCCCTATTAGAAATATCTCCTTTTTGGAACTTCGTAACTCCACTGACATATTGATTACACGAAAAAAAACGCGATTACTAATAAAATAAACAAGTAATTATATGCAATCAATCCGACAGTTCGCGCGCGCCGTACTATACAAGTACCGACAGGTTTCTGCGCAACTCGGCACGGGTTGCCGTGATTCTAAATAGACGAAACTTTATTTTTTGATGTTTTGAGACCATTCAAACAAAATAAGAGGGTATGCGTTAAAAAAAAAAACACTTTAATTTTTTTGGGACACTCTACTGTACATATGTCACAAAAATATTTACCGCTATTTAAAACAGCAAGCATTGAGTGATTTTCGCGATATATATTTGCTGTATGAAAAATTATTTGAGTTAAGTTTAACGGAATGTGGGGTTTTACTCAAATGAAAAGGAAATGGTTAGAAATTGTCAAAGAATCGTTAAAGCTATTTCATCCTCATAAAGTTACAATTAATCGAGAGTAAAAATTTTCACCAAAAATCGTTTAACCCTAAAGATATTATCACTTTCTTCCGAAAGTCAGAGCTGTATTTATAATTTTTTGATGCAGTGTACCATGAGTATTTATAAGCCAGAAGTTGGCTATTCTTGATCTAAAGCTACCTTCCATAGGCTCTTCAAGACTGACATCCCGTCAAGCAGAGAGTGGAAACTCAAAGACCGGGGAGAGGAGGGGAAATTAATTTCTACATAGATGGGCCCAACCTATGGAGTTTTTTCAAAAGAATTAGTAACGTCTACTAGGCAGAAGTCTTAGTCATAAATGAAGTAACTGTTCACTATAACAAACACGCCGTGACAAGAACTATGATAAATATATACATAAATAAATGGTAAAAAAAATAATATTATCGAGGAGGCTAATAGGTCGTGGAGAGAAGAAAATACGTGTTCTCGAAGGTCGTGGCTTGTGTCCCTGGTCATTGGTAGGCACGCTAGTAGGCAAGGAAAATTTCGCATGAATACGGCAGAAGTAGTAGAGACGAGGAAGAGGAAGAAACAATAGAACACTTCCTCTGTAATTGTCCAGCCTTAGCTAGGACTATCCGTTATTGGGATAAAACCTATCATATGCTTCATAAGAGAGTCTAATACTAGGTAACCACTAAGGCATCCGCGTTATCCAGTGGTACCACAACGGACCTACATGGTCTAAGCGAGTTGGCTACTCTTAGCCTATTCCTAGAGAAATTCCCAAGTAGAGGTCATATAGGTTTCACTAAAACGCTGGAGAAAATTAGGGTTAGTATTGCACCATCTATAGATGGTAAATGAAAACTCGGTATCTTATATTTTCTATTGAACAGAACTAGTTCGGTCTTGGCTGGATTAATTATTAGACCGTTTGAGGGAGCCCACTTGGAGAGTTCCCTTAACACTGATTGCATGAACGCGCTGATAGTCAAGAGAAACTTCCCTGTCATCAGGATGACTACATCGTCTGCATACGCAACTATTTTGATCCTTTTCTTGCTCAGGGTAATAAGCAATTTATTTAAGACTGGGTTTCACAATAACGGTGAGAATACCCCCTGTGGGGTTCCTTTGGTTTTTCCTAGACTAGTGATGCCTAAGTTCGAGAAGGAGGCCATCAAATAATCTTTTCGTTTGTACCTATGTTCGTCCACGCTGAATTTATCGATTTCGCATCAACATTGTTGAACGCTCCTTCTCGCTCTCATCGTCCCTACAACTTCGGGCAGTGCTCTTTCTACAGACTTACCCTTCTAGTAATCATATTGTATTATAGTATGTGGGATGATTACCCCGGTTACATATAGTAAGATTAGTAGAGAATAAGTATTCAAAAGTATACTCCCTTCGTCCATTAATGTCGCTGCTGCACTATGCTGAATGGTGCGCATTCGCATCGCTTCGTACCATCAGATCCACTCCCCTTCCGCTGGTCCATTGCACCAGGTCTCTTCGTACCTTTTCTTCAAATGGCATGTATGCTGATGGTGCAGAAGGTTAGGGCCTCCGCTCTGCTCACATACTGCCGTCGCCATATCTACGCTGCAAAAGTGTGGGAAGGGAAATATGTTAGTGAACTTGCAATTACAGTTTTTCCTAACCAAGATGCAACCTCTTATCTTACCTTTAGTGGCAGGAACCAATAGAGCGTAATTGGGCTTTTCAAGGTCAGCGACTTTGTCCCCCACTCCTTTTTCCTCCATAAAGAGTAGCTAGTCTTCCGTTGCCGCCGTACGGTGATCCAAATTAATTTGCGCCACCTTCAGCGCCTGTGGTTTCATTGCTGCTCTTGTCCGTTTCTACGGGTAGGACCACTTTAAGATGCCCTATCCCGTATCCCAATTTACCGTGCAGGTATTTGATTATTTGCTTCGATCAATGGCTAAAACTTAGACATAGAATTTTGCCGTTTCCCTTATCCCTTGCACTGCCTTTCACTATGGTGTAATATTCGGGATGCACCTCTTCGTTTTGACTTTTTATCAGTGAGAGTATAGTTTCATCCTCCATTAATGGAGATGGGATCTCCACCTTCACAGTCGTTTGAATGCCATATCCAATTTGCATCCAGGCGATAGTTCGTCAAGGCTACGGGTACAGGATGTAAGAAGCTCTCAGGACTCCTTGTGGCTGTTTCCGACCACTTTCACTCCTTTGTGCCATTTGACGCCATCAAGCAAGACCCAGTTTTTATTAGAGCCTTAGTTACCCATGTGCTAATCAATCTCATTTTTTTCTCTTCCACGAGTAGCCATTTATGGTTTGTGATTTTGCCTTCCAGCTGACCGCTGTCGATAATGACTACTTGTAGCTCCGGCGCACTATGGAAAATCGAGGAGTTTTACGGGCCAAAAATCGATAATTGTTACATTTCTAAAGATTAAGTTGCGAAAATTTGCACAAGCTCAAAAAAATGTGTAAAGATTTAAATAAAATATATTTTAATATCATTAATTTTTAAATACTGTGTCAAAAAAAGTTAAACTTAAAAATTATCAAATTTAAAATAATTTTATTCCTTTTTAAATAGCTAAACGTCTTAAAATATGTAAAAACAAACTTATATATTAACTCATAACTCTTAACAATACAAAATATTTAAATTATTGTCAAACAATTAAGTAAAGCAAGTATAAAAATCAGTAAAAAAAAAGTAGTAGATTACAATACGTATTAAAGGAATAGAAATAATAAGCATTATAAAAGTTATTTTTTGTAACCATTTCTATTTGGTTGGGTTGGTTGGTTTAAGGGTGCCCCGCATCGGAGTGCCACATAGACCGCAAGTTGGGTCCGTTGTGTTGCCCTAGAGCTCATTATGTTATATGATTTCCCCACCTAACCGAGATTTTTATTGTACATTTTGGTCAAAGATATTAATTCGTTTCGAGAATTTGATGAGAGATTCGATTTTCAGGTCCGAGAGTACTGAAAGATTGTCAATTGTTGGGGAGCCTAGAAGAGCGAGTCGACCTCTGGCTAGACCGGGATAACTGCACAGCAAATATTATTATATTATATGCCTTAGTTCGTGTATCGAAAGACTTATAAGGGTTTTTGTCTGTTTCAGATTGTAGGATGGCCAGATTTGTCTGGTCGTAACGCAGGTAGTTTCCACTCGCCACCTCCGATCAGCAATGTTGTGAAATTCTCGATCAATGATCATTTTACTTGTTGAGAGCGGAATGTGGATTGTGGGTAAGTTATTAACATTTGATTGCGCAGCTCCAGCTCTTGCGAGCTCATCAGCTTTGCAGTTACCTTCGAATCCACTGTGACCCGGTATCCAGATAACTTGGACAGCATTCTGAACACTTATTACGTTAAGAGATAAGCGACAGGCTCGAACGGCCGCTTGACTGTCAGTGAAAAAGCGGATATCCTCTAGTGATATTCTCTTTTCTAAGATAGTTTTCGCGGCATACCAGATAGCTCATACTTCGGCTTGGAATACACTACAGTAGTCGGGTAACCTAAATGATAGATTGATGTGAGGGGAATTGGAGTTGGGAGTGAACAGGAGAATAGCAAGGGTGGTGATGGAAGACTTACATGATAGTCTATGTCGGAAGAGATAACAGTGTTCCTGTTCAGTATGGCCGAATGGCCAAGATACTTTTTCCATTTCGATATAGCATTCCTGCGTGTCGCTGCTTTCGCTGCAATCGCTTTGCCAGCCAGATCGATACGGAACAAGTGAAGCAACGTATTTAGAGCCTTAGTAGGTGTTGTACTTAAGCATCCTGTTATCAGGATGCAGGCTGTTCCTTGGACTCGATCAATTGTGGCTACTCTACACCGTTTTTCGAGTGCTGCCCACCATACAACCACACCGTAGAAGAGTATCGGTTTGGTGATCGAGGTATATATATATTCAATAAATGATCCGAGGTGAAAAACCTCAGGTTTTGCCTAGAGCTTTCTTAGAAGTATAAATAGCTATGAAAGCTTTTTTACATCTGTTTTCAATGTTCAATTTCCAACTCAACTTCCTATCTAGAATAACTCCTAGATATTTAACTGAATCTGATAGAAGTAATGATTCCCCTTTTAATATTATTGTTTGCAGTGGAGGCGATTGTTGTTTCCTATTGAAGAGAACAAGATCTGTCTTTGTTGGATTCGCATTTAGTCCGCATTCGGTACACCATTTTGACAGAATATTGATTGAGCGTTGCATGAGCTCAGTGAGGGTATTCAGGTGTTTGCCTGGCACGCAGAGAGCAATATCATCTGCATAGGCTACAACCTTGCAGCCTGCTTTTTCGAGATTTCGAAGCAAACTGTTTATAGCGAGATTCCAGAGAAGGGGTGAAAGTACTCCGCCTTGAGGAGTGCCTTTGACGGCGTATATTCTCATACGGCTTAACCCAAGCTCTGAAGTGATTATTCTATTTTGAAGCATTTGTTCGATCATCTTCCGGATGGAGTAATTAATACCCAATTTTACAATTTCAGATAAAATGGGTTCAATATTATTAAAAGCACCTTCTATGTCTATAAATGCGACAAGTGAGTACTCCTTATTGTGAAGGGAAGTTTCGATTTCCCTTTAGTTTAGGCGTGTTGTGCCTCAGAGATCTACTTAGTATGAAGTTGGGTTTTGATTTGCTCATCTAAGACTTTTTTTTTTTGCATTAATAGCCCCATTTAGCTCGTTCACTTTTATTATCAAGGCATCCAATATTACTATTACAATTTTATTTTGTTTTTAACATTAACACACTGTTATTAGCTCGGGCTGTATGTATGTCTGTATAAATGAATGTAACGGAATCTTTGAGCTTAATATTCACTGGCTTCTAAAAATCTGATCGACTTGGAATTTTGCACACCTATCAAGGACCGATGACAATGCAATAATTTGATAAAAGTTTTCCGTTATCCTGGCAATCCTAGGATTCAAATTTTCTTTTTTTAGATCTTCTGTAGAAAAGTAAGAATGACAGAGCTAACGCGCGGTCTGCGCATGTCTGTACTCTCTGAGTTACTCTTACTGATTTCGGTAGTATACGACTTACTCTTTCGAATTCGAACTTGCTCAGGCACGCGGCCCTGCAGTACGAATAGAAGGCTGAAACGTTTTCAGGGTATTTGCATTCTCACTTTGTGTAGTCTTTACACATGCGCAGATACTACAAGTCTCATACACGCAAATTCACTCGATTCAATGTTCATATAAGATGAAATAATTTTCATATAAGATGTAAATTTGTTAATTACAATAAAATAATCAAAACATAAATTTTGAAATTATTTTACGGAACAAAATTTTGGCAAGTAAAGAAGGAAGTTATCATCACCATAATTTCATTTATAAAATTTTATTGATTAAAGTACAATCCACAACAAAAATGAACTATATTAAAAAAACCGAACTGGAACTTTACATCTCGTTTTGATTGTGTCAATATAATCCACGGTCTCCTTTTTCTCTGCTGAGAGTATCTATTCTGTGTCAAGGCCAATGCTCGCCTTTCTTTGGACATATAGTCGGTAAAGAAGGAATTAAATATAGCACAATTAAATCGGACTATAAATCACTGACTAAATGAAAACAATAATTTTCATTCAGAAAAACAAGGCTCGACATTCAATCAATGAACTATATGGGAAAAAGTATGTAACATATTGATTATGTCAGTATATTTTGTTGTTACCTCTCCGTTTCAGGAGTGGGGTAGCCGTTTCTCAGGCTCCCTCCACGAATTAAGGGGTAACACCACTGTAGGAATTTCAAAAAATTGATTTTTTTTTTATAAGCTTAAAAAATTCTTTGAACCTTTTAAAATACAGAACAAAAAGTTTTATACGTTACCGAAGTTCATTTCATAAATATTTTAAGCTTTTAACCAAGCGTTAGTGACTGCTACCTAACGACTTCTCCAAATTTCCAAACTTTAAACGCGTTTTTCTCAAAACACGTTTTCTGAAATTGGCACGCAGCATAACTCAAACAATTTTAAATATTTTTAATCAGGTTTTTCACTACGTCTGTATAATAACCTTCTTAAGAGAAGAGCGTAGGGGATTTTCGATAGATTAACTTAAACAATTGTTATAATTATTTAAGTCCCGTTTTTTTAGTCCAAAATAGAGTTTTTTCCTTCAAATGCAAAACCACAATACAAAAATGTCTCCAATGGCGGCCATTTTGTAAAATTTTTCGATCAAACTTTGTAGTTTTGTATTTTAGTATATAAGTAATAACTTCCCAAATCATAGTGATTGTTTTCCCTTTCCTTCTATACAAAAAAATTCTTTAAAAATCGTGTTTATTTTACGCGTGTACAGTGGTGTTACCCCTTAAGTTCTTCATCGCGATTACTTCTTTATCACGGCCGATAACTGCATAGCTTTAGACTCACAGTCGATAAGAAAGGAATTAAATATAACAAGAATATATCGAATCATTAATTCACTGACTGCAATGATAACAATAATTTTCATTCATAATAAAAAATAGTTAAAAAAAAACTGTTTCTGTTCTGAGGTAGTTGACTATGACTGATCGTTCGATTTGCTATTACTTCATTATAGGTCTCTTTGTCATTAAAATTTATTTTCTAATTTTTAGTTCGATTAGCAATGAAAGCGTGTTTTTTAGTTTTTTTTAAACTATTTTTTATTAATATACTTTCATCAAGTTATGTTCGCTCAGTATAGCAAAGGTAAAATAATGTTTTTTAATAGTACAATTTTAAAATTGTTATATTTTCGTTTGGCACACGGCTATTATGAATAAATTGTCATAAATAATAAAATAAAGAATTGGCACCCGCTTCTTTTGCATAATTTCCAATTTTGAAATATTAAGCTTTTAGCTTGCCCAGGCTCCTTTTCATAATATGCAAAAAAACTTTTCCTAAATATTAAGCTATTTCAAATTTTTTTTCATTATTATTCTTTTTTTATTGTAGATATATAGTTTTAACTCTTTTTGCATCAAATAAGTTTTGAAAGGTCCGTCCTTACACTTTGACAGGTTCCTGCAAACGAAGAAGAAAGGAACCTTAACTATATTTTCTAATACTTTTACCGTTCTTATGTGTACGGCGGCATACAATTGCTTGGTGTTTCACGTGAATTAGTCTGTGAAGGATTTACAATTTTGTCGAGGAAGGGCAGTGTTATTCTATTACGGCACAACTTGCTTCACAGCATGTGACCGAACGCAATTTCCAGTGTGCTCTTATGTGTACCCTGGAAATATTCATAAAGTCAAGGAATGGTTACCGTGTTGTTATGGGAACGACAACGTGCACCCAAATAGGACGTACCAGGACCTTTCTGGCGACTTCTGCAGGATCGCAAAGCATGGTAACCAGTTGCTACCCGAGTTGTGAATTCCAACCTAAGTTTCAAGGAGTCGCGGATTCACCCAGCCAACATGATTGTGTAAGATATAGGAGTAGAAGAGCTCCTCTTTGATGATAATAAGCGAACTTTGAAGTTGTGTTTTTTACTTTTTACATATGAACATTTTCATTAACTGTATTCCTTGTTTCGTAATGTTTTGTTTATGTTCAAGTAAATTTTAAGTTATATGTCCTTATCCACAATAGGGTTTGGAGGTCAGATTCACAGAATTGAACTAAGTTACACAAAATATTCTGTTTTCATTATAGGCTGTAAAATTCTTTATTTACTAGCACTAAGAAATTGTAACCTCTTCTAGGAAGAGGAGCTTTTGTGTCCCGGAGGCTCCCATTGGGAATCGCAGAGCTAAGCTTTTGTTATAAACCGGAACTTTTGTTACACATCATTGTTCAGTTATCAGCTCTACAGGCCTCGTTTTAATTTGTTAATTTTTACACCTTCTAAGAAGGTGTGCTCTTTTATCCCGGAGGGTCGTGTCAGATTCATAAGATTGAGCAAATATTACAAATGTTATCCTGTGCTTTTCTTTATTTTAAATTTTTTCTGTTTCTCTTAATTCCCCTTCACTTTACACTCAGTTGAATACATCAGCCACAGCACCAAACCATGTTACACAATCCTTAAGGAAGGATTTCCGTATTTTACGGGATATTTTCCGTAAACAACCCCACAATTAAGGAGGCTTTCCAAAGACCCTCGTGGCCTCGATTGGGCGTTCTTAAAGGAAAAAAATAAAACTTTATTACAACTTTAAAACAATCATTTATACAATTAAGTAACTATTTAATGCCGCTTCCAAATCTAGAATGATTACAATGAAATTCTTATTTGTATTTCTTACGCCTATCCAATGCGGACAGTGAACGATCTAGTGCACGGCGAAAACTGGACAACGATAAGCTGCAATCACAACGGATAGATGAGGCGTACACCGCTCAACTCTCACAGTTGCTTCTGCAACCTGACTCTCTACCCGCGACGAAAGCGGTCTCTGGGCGCACATATCCCGTTCCTTGCACACTGCCGCTGAACGATCAATTGGTTACAAGCGCCCGACACTAAGGAACCAATGGCATAACCAGGAGTGTCTCGAAGCTGCTGCAGCTAAAAATACCATGTACCAACGAACTCTGCTACCATAAGCTGGTACCGCATCGAATACTTTCAGAGCCAGAGTGTTCGTATCCATTCGGACGACGGGACCCAGCCAACGTAGCCGCTGGATCTTTATTCGGTACGCTATGTCTATGTAGTTGTAAAACTCAAGAGCTCTTTTGCAGAATCTTTTTCTCAAACACTCCAAGCGACACTTTATCGGATATTGCCATCGTCCGCGCTTCTGCGCCATACGTTCGGACGGGCCTATAGTGCTAGTTTGGTCGTTCCTACTCAATTTCCTATTTAGTCCAAAGTATCACTTGTTGGCAAGAGAGATTCTACGTTGGATTTCTAGGCTGACATTGCTAACGATGTCAATACTGGTTCCCAAATAAACGAAGTATTTTACAACCTCGAAATCATAACTGTCAACAGTGACGAGGATGTCAACTGTCAACAGCTCAAAGTGCAATCAGGTTAAAGTAGATTGGCCTCTGGAGGCAGAAGCTTACGCCTCTGTCTTTACTGACAGTTCCAAGATGGAATAAGGAGTCGGAGCAGGGGTTTTCTCTAAATCAGCCAATTTATGTATCTCCTTTAAACTCCCGAGCACTGCTAGTGTTTTTCAAGAAGAAGACTTTGCGATATGGAAAGCGGGAGCGAGGGAGAAATTAACAGTTTTCCGACAGTCCAGCCGCGTTTAAGGCTCTGACGACGCCATGGCGCAGAACGAAATTAGTAAACTCCTGCAAGGAGGAGATGAAATCTCTTGGGAATGCAGGTAACATTTCTTTGATCTGGATTCCAGGGCATAGGAACATATAGGGAAATAAAGTTCTTGATGATCTCGCAAGAAAGGTGACTGAATTGGTCTCAGAGACCTTATACCTGGCCATCGGCTTCCCCCCTGACAGTTGTTCAAGGGGAACTGCACAAAATATTTCTCAGAAAAACGCAGAAAAGATGCAGCTCCATTTCTTCGTGGGCTATTTCGATGTCCTTTGGACTCCTCGCCATTCAATTTCAAAATTCGTAACTGTGTTTACTGGACGATCGGTACACACGCGAAAAAGGTAGGGCTACCATATAACCCCTATTGCAGAAGCTGTGGGGACCTTCCAGAGAAAGAGATTGTAGAGCATTTTATCAGTAAATGTCAGGGCTCGGCAGCTAGAAGACTAAGGTCCCTGGGCACCAATTTCTTCGACAGCCTGGGGCAGTGCGCCAACCTAAATCTAATCAATCTTCTCTATTATATAAACACTTCTGGCTGGCTGTAGATATCTGCCTGTCGGTTGTTAAAGCCAAGGATGTCAATATCATCGGCATACGCTAGCAATAGAACGTTCTTATAAAAAATGTGCCTGAGCGATAAAGCTCTGCGGTTCATATGATCGACTCCAACATCGTGTTAAAAAAGTCGCACGACAGCGAGTCACCCTGTCTGATACCACACGGTTCGGACAGGTTCTTCCCAATTTTGACGACTCTTCGTTTTTGCTGGGACACCAAATTCAGACATCGCGGCATATAAGTAACTCTTTTCGTACTGCTTTGAAGTCGACGAAAAAGTGGTGTGTGTTGATTCTCCTTTCATGGGTCTTTTCCAAGACTTGGCGTATTGTGAATATCTGGTCGATGGTCGACTTTTCAGGTCTAAAGCCACACTGATAAGGTCCAATAAGTTGGTTGATGGTTCAGCATTTCACCCAATACGCTCGCTAGAGCCTTCTTATGGACTGGGCAGAGCTCACTTAAACCTGGATCGTATCGCTATTCTCACCTCGCCATGGTCGGGTATCGAAACGACAATTCCGTTGTCAACGATTAAGATATCGTGATCTTCACATTCTCTGTGACATGCGCAGCTGACACTCTTTAACAGGTTGGAAAAGTGTTCCCTCCATCATTTAAGTATGCTCTGGATGTCAGTCACTAGATCACCGTCTTTTATCTTACGGGAACACGCTCCGCGAGATTTCTTCAAATTAAGCCGAAACTGGAGGTGACTACAATGCAAAAAATTCTATTTGTTATGTCATGTTTGGAGCTATCATCGGATCATTCAGCACTTCTAATGACAATTCTTGGAACTCTGCGCCAACAAACTTTTAGAGGACTATATTGTAATAAAACCGACTGGAATTATTTTCGACAAAGAGTGGAAGTACAATTGACTATAAATATTTCATTAAAAACGGAAAACGAGATTGACTCAGCAATAGCTTTTTTCAACGAATCCATCATCAAAGCCCTCACCCTTTCGACACCAAATATAAAAATTCAACAAAAAGAGTCTGTTCCAATACATATCAAACAAAAATTCAACAAAAAAGCAAACTCCGTAAAAAGTGGCAAACTACTAAACATCCCGAAGATAAGGCAAAACTTAACAAATCAACAACTGAATTAAAAACATTATTAAAACAACACCAAGATAAAAAGCTTGGGTATTACATACATAACTTGGGGGCCACGGCAGTTAACAATTATTCTCTATGGAAAGCAACTAAAAACTTAGTCAAGGCAGTTCCACATAAACCTCCCATCAAAACACAACACGGAACTTGGGCAAAGACCGATATAGAGAAGGCAAACACACTAGCTGAACTCTTTAAAACAGTATTCTCAAACGAAAAAGACAATCGGCACATTGAACAAACTGTAAATACGAGTAACCCAGAAAAGAGAATGAAAATGACAACCTCAGCAGAAATCAGATATCATTTGAAAAATCTGAACAGTAAAAAAGCACCGGGCTACGATCTAATAAATGGTAAAATACTAAAAGAACTACCTGATGTAGCAATTACATATATATGACAAATATTCAACAGCATATTAAGGACACAATGCTTCCCACGCCTCTGGAAAGTTGCACAAATAATGGCAATCCCCGAACCAGGTAAAAGTTCATCAGAAACGACATCATATCGCCCTATCAGTCTCTAGCCCATTCTTTCAAAAGTGTTTGAAAAAATACTCTTTGCCAGATTAGACAAAATTCTGATAGAAAAAAATATAATAATACCAAGCCATCAATTTGGACTTAGATGACAGCATTCAACGGTGCAACAAGTCCACAGAGTTATAAGCAAAATATTAAATGATATGGAAAATAAAAGATTCTGCATAGCTGTCTACCTGGATATTGCAAAAGCTTTTGACAGGGTGTGGCAGTTATCTGGAAAACCGACATTTTTTTATAAAGTTCGAAGATGAATGCTCAAGCATGATGCAAATGACAGCAGGTGTACCCCAAGGTAGTGTCCTAGGGCCTCTATTGTACCTGATATTTACCCCAGATATACCGATCCGTACAACAAAAAATTGCATGATAGCCACATTCGCGAATGACACGGTTTTAATGGCATCGGATAAAATAGAAAAAAAAAAATGCGACTGACATTCTTCAACAAACAATGTCACTGTATCATGGCTCGATAATTAGGGAATAGAAGTCAACAAAGATAAAACGTTACAAGTAATATATACAAACAGAAAGCCTAAGAAACACAAATTAACAATAAAAAACAATGAAATAAAAATCCTTCCTAGTGCAAAGTACCTTGGCATAACTATAGATGAAAAACTAAATTGGAAACGACATATACAAAACAAACGAAATGAAATCAAAAACAAGTTCAGACAACTATACTGGCTGTTGGCTAAAAATTCAAAACTAAGCCTTAACAACAAAGTAGTGATATATAAAAAAAACAATACACAAAAATGTGAAGACCTCAAACTTATAAGTGATGCTTTCCATTTCAATTCAACCGGGCTGTTCGGGTCATGTTCTTCGATTTCGATGTAACTTAAATATGTTGCTCTCTGGTCAAAATAATGAGACACGTATTTTTTTGTTCGCCCGAAAAAAATTTTTTTCAAGAGTTATCGGCAATTTTGTTTTTCGCCTCAAACTCGATTTTTTTTAATTATATAAGAAAAAAGTTTTTTTAAATGCCCATAACTTAGTCAAAAATGAACCGATTTTAATAATTTTGGGTTCAAAATGATCGTCATTACTTACACGAGTGATTTCATGTAGAAATAGTTGCAAAAAAGTAGTTGAAAATTTTTTATTTTGCAAAAAACAAAAAGTGCGAAACAGGGTGTTTACTCAAAAATTCATTACTCAAAAACAACTCATTTTAGCTACTAGGCATGCAGCTCAATTAAAGTTTGAGATGTTTTTTTGATTTGGAAAAAGTTATAAAAAAAAAAAAATACACTTTTTGAAATATTGAATTTTGAAAAAATTTAAATTTTTTTTCTTTTTTGCTAAATAAAAAATTTTCAACTACTTTTTTGCAATTGTTTCTACATGAAGTCGCTTGTGTAAGTAATTACGATCATTTTGAACCCAGAATTATTAAAATCGGTTCATTTTTGACTAAGTTATGGGCATTTAAAAAAATTTTTTTCTTATATAATTAAAAAAAATCGAGTTTGAGGCCAAAAACAAAATTGCCGATAACTCTTGAAAAAAATTTTTTTCGGGCGAACAAAGAAATACGTGTCTCATTATTTTGACCAGAGAGCAACATATTTAAGTTACATCGAAATCGAAGAACATGACCCGAATAGCCCGGTTGAATTGAAATGGAAAGCATCACTTATAAGTTTGAGGTCTTCACATTTTTGTGTATTGTTTTTTTTAGGAACGGTTATAAACGTCTTTCTAGAAATTCGTCGGGATCATATTATATGTAACTGAGCACTAACTCCAAGACTGCTACCCCACACTCGTTTATCAATTTTAGAATTTCATCCGGCACATCATCATAGCCTGCTTTATTATTCCTTGATTGCTGTATTACCGGTAGTATCTCATTTTTTGTGATTTGCGGATCGGGGATATGGTTAGTATTTAAATATTCAGCAAATAGTTCTGTTAAAGATTTTCAAGTAAATAATCGTCTTGCTGGTAGGTTAAGAATAGTATTTGCTACCACAAATCCTTCCCTTTCGAATCCAACTTTTGCATTAAAGTCACCCATTATGATGTTAATTTCGTGTGGTTTTCTATATGATAATAGCTCCGATCCTTGCGAATCAAAAGTGTCGAATTCATTTCACTACTGGTAGGTATCAGTATCAGAATAAAATACATAGTTTTTTAGTTTCTGTGGTATGTTGGCCTATATTAGATCACCATGTTTCGCTTAAACTGAGTAAATCAATATTTAGTATTTTCTTCTCTTTTATAGTATTCTCACGTTTATATTTCATGTATGCTTCTACTATTTCATTTTGCAATATTAAAAGTATGATTGGTTATACCTCCGGGATTCTAAGCACCCTCGTATTGCCGGAGACGGAGGGTCGTTGGATCGTACTGAATTTTGCATATCATTTTATAGGGAGAAAATGACTTTAGTGGCTTCCCGTCGCCTTCTTATGGATATTACTTAGTCGCTCTTAACGTAGAGAACCAACGCTATTTGCAGCCGTCCACTCTGGATTAGACGCTGCGATGTGGATTGCTTTTGGCTTCAGTGTTCATCCTCCAGCTTATGGGCAAGAGAGGTCCTACCAGTAGCTGCGCTACTGCCAGCATTACTTTTAGGATCATCACACTTACTGAGCCCCCTCATTGCGACAAGATTTCAATACCCGAGGGAGGCTTACTCTAGTGCTGATTAAGTGTAGGAATGGCGTAAATATAATATATGTGGTTGAGTGTCTGGTTAATTATTTCAATGGGGTAACTAAATGTGAATTTCAGAGAGTTTATTCTAAAACTGACTAAGTGTGAAAATGGCAGTAATTAATGCTGGATGGAAGCGATCAATGGATTTGCAGAGCATCACACGAGGGCGTGTGATACATAAGGATGCATGTAGAAAAAAACTGAAAAGGTGAGGCCAATAACAAATCCGTCTCTCAGCGAATTTGAAAGAATCAGATGATGGTCTTCGACTTCGCCAGGGCTCGAAATGTGGTAGTCTGTAGCACCAGATTCCAGTATAAGAAGATACACCGAGCTACCTGGCTATCTCCTGATCGAAAAACGCGAAACCAGATCGATCGTATTGTGATAGATGGCATACACGCTTCTAGTGTTTTAGATGTACGTAGGATAAGAGCACCCATCATCGACTCGGATTATTACCTTCTTGCAGCCAAATTACGCACACGCCTCACTGCAGCGAAAATGTACATCTAACTACGCGACATCGGAAAGCTGCAATCACAGCAGACTGATAGAAGATTCGCCACTCGACTCTTACCCCTGCTCTCAGAGAGTACTACACAACAAACCGGCATGCACGAGCAATGGAGCAACATTTCTCGTTCTTTACGTAGCACCGAAAGGATGCTGCTTATAGAGCCACTCTGCGATCGGGCGCAACTTGAGCCAGGTGGATCGCTGCTGGTAGCTAAGAAATGAAGAGAGACGTGTTGCCAGAAAAAAGATATTTGAGGCCGAGGAGCTTTAGATGCTGGCCAATAGGAACAACGCCTGAAAATTCTACCAGAAAGTTTGGCGGCGTACAGAAATTTTTAAGACCGGGGCGTTTTTCTGTAAGAACAAAGACCTGTTGACTGACATTTAGAGAGTACTTAAATTATGGGGGGAACTTGTTAAATAGTGTGAATGTGAAGATACCCCAACTGTTGACGACGGAATTGTCGTTCCGCTACCCGACCATGACATGGAGAGAAAAGCATTATCGCGGCTTAAGAACACCAAAGCCGACGGACTGCCGGCTGAGTTATTCAAACATGGCGGCGAGAAGCTGATAAGGTGCATGCATCAGCTTCTATGCAAAATATGCTCGGGTGAAAGCATATCCCGATTTGAATTTAAGTGAGCTCTGTCCAGTCTATAAGAAGGGTGATTCTGCAGTCTGTGCTAATTATCGCCACATTAGTATTCTAAATATCGCATATAAGATTCTAGCGAGCGTATTGGGTGAAATGCTAAAGCTCACCATCAACCAACTTATTGGACCTTATCAGTGTGGCTTTAGACAATCGACCAGATATTCACAATACGCAAAGGCTTGCAAAAGACCCATGAAAGAAAATCGAAACACACCATCTTTTCGTCGACCTTAAAGCTGCATTGGACAGTACGAAAAGAAGTTACCTGTATGCCGCGATGTCTGAATTTGGTTTCCAAGCCAAACTAATACGGCTAGGCAAAATGACATTGCTCAATACCAGCAGCGCCATCAGAATTAGGAAGGACATTTTCGAGACGTTTGATACCGAACAGGTTTCAGATAGGGTGGCTCGCTGTCGTGTGACTTCTTTAAGCTGATGTTGGAAAGGATCGTGCAAGCTGCAGAAATTATTCGTTCAGCCACAGTTTTTTATAAGAACGTACAATAACTAGCGTATGCCGATGATATTGATATTATCGGTCTTAAGAGCCGCGGTGTTAATTCTGCCCTTGCAAACTGGATAAAGGCGCAAAGGGAATAGGTCTGGTGATGAACGATGACTAAACGACGTACCTTCTGTCAACAAAAAAACAGTCGGCGCACTAACGCATCGGCACACACGTCGCTGTTGACAGTTATAATTTTGAGGTTGTAAAATACTTCGTTTGTTTAGAAACCAGTATTGATACCGATAACAATGTCATGTACCAAAACAGGCAACACCAGCATCAACGGCAGACACGGAGGACGCGGTGAAAAGGCTAGGCAGTACGAAAACGTTTCTGTGTCACAGGCGATCAGATGCCGCCTTTTTTAAAATAAGTGTCCATAAAAAAAAAATCCAGAAGACTCTGGCTCGAATTGAGCGGCTCCCGGGGCAGCGTCTGTTCTCCATATACGAAGCGGCTGTATTAATCCCTATTTGCGAACAACGGCTGGGGCTTTGAGACTCTGTTGCCTGATTATGCAGAGTGAAATCTTGTAAAAATTGCTTTCAGAAAGCTTCTCCGCCCCGTTCAAACATGGCATATTTCAAAGAGCACTCAAAGCACGTAGGACACTTCAGTGACCACGTAGCTTGGGTTGAAGGCTTGAAGTCTGGCTCTGAATTTTGAATCCTATCATGGCCTCTCTGTTTACGTAGATAACCACGGGACTTACGGTAACTACGTACATGCGCACAGATAGCGGTTGTGAGTTGGGTCCCATAGAGCATGGACACAACTGAATCAAAAAATCAAACAACAAAAACCGCCATGATGTACACAGCAATGTTTACTCGTTGACAGCCAAAGCTGCAAACGCGTTTAAGAGGAGCTCTTTGATTAGACGGTCTTGTTCTCAAGCACCTGCAACTATAAACGATACAAAAGAGAATGAAGCACTCGGGCTCACGGGTAGCCAGCGTCGCACAAAGAGAATAGCACCGCAGTCTAGAAATGTCATCGATGTCATGATCGGGGCACCAATATCAAATCTCGGCAAAAATGATCCTACAAGGCAACCACAGCAGAAAGAAAAGCAGAGGACGGACAACGAACTGCAAGGCATTGCCCGGGGCCGAAACCAAATGCATTGTATGAGCTTGTTGAGCGCTCCTCCTTTCGTACGCCGAGCACGTAAAAATGTCCCAGATGACATTGTAGTGAATGTGCAGCATTATAGAGCGCTCCCATAGCCAAGCCGAAGAGCGCAGGGGTCCAACCAGGAGTAGAAAGCAGCAAGCATAGCTCCAAATAGCGCGGTACTGTCAGCAAAAAGGCTGAGAGAAGGGTTAGCCCGAAAGCCATCACAGCGCAGGCAGCAACCAAGTCCCCGACTGCAAAAAAAGAAACAATGACAACAGTAATCTTCGCTCTCAGAAGCCGAAAACTATTGAGTCAAAGGAAGAGCGGGCGAAAGTGCACAAAATATCATCATGAATTAAAAATTTTGGCAAATCTATACGGTTTAAGTCAGATGCCATCATAATTGAGAAAAAGAAATAATGCATGACATATGTGGACATGCTACGAAAAGTGAGAAATAGTGTAGAGTTTAAGGACCTTAGTGAAAAGGTACAAACCATGGGACCAACACAAAAAGGGGGACTGCTTATTGAGCTCTAAAGAAGCAAGGACATCAAAACAGCAAGCTGTCACACAACATTTGAAAAAGCTCTAAAGGATGTCGCTACGGAAACCTCGGTTATGAAAACTCGGTTAAGAGTAGGCGCAACACACATGGAAGCTCGGAGTCAGTCTACATATCACTCCACGCGGATGATGCCAAAAAGATACTGACGCTCGGACCCGTTAAAGTCGAATGGATTCACAGCCATGTCACAGAAGTTCTATTCTGAAGTCCCAAAAGGATGCCATAAATACTGGGCATATGATCACATTTCGAATACATGCAGGGTAAAAGACCGCACGAAATATGTACACGGTGCGGCTTAGAAGGGCATCAGGCTACGTCATGCACGAATGCTAAAAAATGCGCATTGCGGCCGGAAGTGGGAAATGCACGCGTTTTTAAGAGGCGGCGCGCAAAATAAGAATATAAAGTTATTTCAACTGAATATCAACCACTGCCGAGAAGCCCATGACTAGCTGTAGCAAAACGCTGCAGAAAACAATATAGATTTAGCCCTTATATCGGAACCCTTAAAAAGTATTGACCCCGATAACTGTATAGTGGATTCGGAGATATAGGTGATGAGTGTTGAACTTCCCGAATCCAATACGCTCACGGATATGCAAGGCTGAAACTGGAGGGTATCTACTACGTAAGCGCCCAATACTCATCACAGGAGATTTTAACGCATGATCAAGGACCTGGGGCAGCGCATTCACAACTCCAAAGGATCGGTCGGTGGAAGAAACTTTCACGGCAATGGACCTCGTCTTGTTAAGCACCCCCTGAATATACACGTTTGATTGTGATAGAGGGCGCTACATAAGTGACCTAGCCTTTGCAGATTGTGTAAAGGCAAGAAGTATCAAATGGAGAGTGGACGATTGTTGAGAAACTATAAAAATTGTACGCAGTGAAATAAAACACAACACGCTTGTAGAAAATCAAGACCGGAAGAGAGGACATGTTTATTCATCAGAGTTGTAGATTACATAGTAGGAGCAGGGTTGCATTTAAGAGTATAAAGGGTCGTTCTATTTTTTATTTCAATACTTTTCCTGAACGACACCTTTTTTTTTTAGATTATTTAAAAAAATTTATCGATAATTACATTACATGTCAATTCAAATTAAAGCATATCAAACAAATTTTATTTACTTTTTAATAAGACAAAGTGACTTACAAATATTGATATGATTCACCTTAACTATACCTTTGGTCAGGATGTCAGCCAGCATGTCGTTAGTTGGTATGTATATTAATTTAATTTTACCGCTGTCTAAGTGCTGTCGAATAAATTTACCTTTTATATCAACGTGTTTTGTGCGAGGTGAATATGAATTGTTCATAGCCACTTGTATAGCACTTTTATTGTCGCAGTAAAGAACCATACCATTCGCCATATTTGGTATCAGCTCTTGTTGTAATCGCATTAGCCACGTTGCTTCTTGGATTGCTGATGTCATGGCCATAAATTCTGCCTCAGTTGATGACAGCGCAACAGTTCGCTGTCGTCGAGTACACCAAGAGATCGGACCTCCTTGAAACGTGAATATATAGCCTGTCGTCGATCGCCTTTCATCGAGGTCACTAGCCCAATCTGCGTCGCAATACCCAGTAAGATTGCTTGCTTCTCTGCGAAATACAAGACCGCTGTTTACGGTACCCTTCAAGTAACGCATCACGCGCTTTGCTGCAACCCAGTGTGCTTTTCCTGGATTTGTCGAAAAACGACTTAGAACGTTCACAGCGAAACTGATGTCAGGCCGCGTTACTTGTGCTGCATATAATAAGCACCCAACAGCTTGCATATACGGAATTTTACTCATCTCACGCTGCTCCGCTTCGTCAGTAGGGCACATTGTGGTGCTTAAACGCTGATTCAAATCGATTGGTGTTGCAACTGGATTGCTATTTAACATTCCAAACCGATTCAACATATCTGTGATATACTGCGACTGGTCGACCGCGATGGTGCCCGCATTAATGTCTCTGGTGACACGCATACCCAACACTGAGGATACTTCACCAAGATCCTTCATACTAAATTCTGATGAAAGTTGCTTTTTTAGCATATTCATGCTGCACTCGTCGTTTGAAAACAATAAAACGTCGTCGACATATACGGCAACAAACAGCATCTCGCCGTTATGTACTTTGAAATACACACACTGGTCTACATTGCTACGTGTAAGACCCAACTTTAGTAAAGCGTTGTTGAACTTTTCATTCCACAGTCGGCTTGACTGCTTAAGTCCATACAAAGATTTCAGTAACTTACAAACACGGTCAGAACCATCTTCAAATCCGCTAGGTTGTACCATGTAAATTTCGTCGTCAATCTCAGCATTGAGAAATGCTGTGACTGCATCCATCTGATGGATAAGTAGGTCGTGTTTTGCTGCTACCGCCAAAAGAAAACGCAAGGAAGTGTATCGAACTACAGGAGCAAACGTATCCTCGTAGTCAATACCTTTTGTTTGATTACACCCTTTGATCACCAGCCTAGCTTTCCGTCGTATTACTGCGCCATTTGCGTCTGTTTTAGTTTTAAATACCCACCTGGACTTGATGGCTTTCTTACCAGATGGCAGTTCACTCAAACACCACGTTTTATTCAAATAATGAGAGTTCATTTCACTATCAACTGCGGTTTTCCACTCATTCGCATGCTCACCAGCTAGAGCCTCTTCTAGATTTTGAGGGTCATCTGATGTGAAATTAGTTACAAAAAAGTTTACACCATCTCTTTTTGCCGCGATTCTTTCTGAACGTCTTATAATATGACCACCCGAAACTTCAACTTCATCAGAGTCATTTGCACTTTCAAAATCTGATTTTGTCGGCTTTTCTTCAACAATTGACGATTCTTTATCATTTGCCTCTTCTGAATTGACAATGTTGAATAATTCACCCGCATCTGGTATTTCAAGCGTACAGTTCATTTTTCTCGTATAGTTATCTTGTGTTTCAAAAAAAACAACATGCCGACTAATTATGATTTTTTGTGTTTTAGGATTGAACAACCTATACGATTTTAATTCGCTGCAATAACCAAGCATAATACACTCAAAAGACTTAGCATCTAACTTCTTTCGTTTTTCCCGTGGTACATGGACCATGGCTTTACATCCAAATAATTTTAAAAATTTCAAGTTCGGTTTTTTGCGTATCCATATTTCGTAAGGGCTTTTCAAATTCATCGCATACGGAACACGATTTAATATATACGCAGCCGTATTTGCAGCTTCAGCCCAAAACCTTTTTTCTAATCCCGAGTCGATTAACATACACCGCACTTTTTCAATGATTGTTCGATTTATCCTCTCAGCAACGCCGTTTTGCTCCGGGGTATACGGTGAGGTAGTTTGATGTACAATACCTTCAGATAAACAAAACTTCTGAAATTTTTCATTAATGTATTCAGTGCCATTATCTGACCGAATAATTTTTATTTTACGCGAGCACTGGTTTTCAACAAGTTTCTTGAATTTCACGAATTCATCAAACACTTCTGCTTTGTGTTTAATTGGCACCACGAACAGTTTATGCGAAAAATCGTCAACAAAAAACGATGTCAACAAAAAACGAGCACCAGAAAATGACTTTTCTGCGAACGGACCCATTACGTCCGTATGTACTAAGTCTAGTAAATTTTCAGCCCGAATACCACTGCTTTTAAAGGAAGCACGCGTTTGCTTTCCTTTCACGCAAACCACACACTTTTCGTTGCTAATCTTTCCAAAATCAATACCTATAGAAGCACGCATAACTTTCTTTAAATGCTCTGGGCATATGTGTGCTAGCCTACGATGCCAAAGCTCAAAACTGTTCATTGCTGTCATTGCTCTTCCAACTGGAACTTTTTCGCAGTCTAACTTATACAAATCGCCATCCGCATGCGCTGTTGCAATCAATGTTCCCTTCGAATCCAAAATGTTACACACATTGCCTTCGAACACAACCCTTTTGTTCTGCTTTGTCATTTGCCGCACTGACAAAAGATTAGCGCAAAGGCTAGGAACATACTCTACGTTTCGAACATTAGTTAAAAGTTGTCTCTTTCTTACATTCAGCATTAGGCTAACGTCGCCTACACTCTTGACAGTTACTCGTTGTTTATTTGCCAAAATTACTTCACTGTGCTGTGCCGCTCTCTCTTTCGAAATCAACCGGCGATCATTTGTCATATGCGACGTTGCACCTGAGTCAACATACCACGAGCTTTTGCCGCTCTGAGAGTAAAAGCACGAATTTGCTAATAGCGAATTTGAATACATCGCCGTCTTGTTTTTACCTTCGCTTTCATTCGCTTTTTGTATAGCCTTATGGCATTCTTTACGCATGTGGCCTTCTTGCCCACAATTAAAACATCTGAACTTTTTTTTCTTAGAATTTCGGTCACCTTTTCTTTGTTGGTGATTCTTCGAATACAAGGCATTTTCCGTTGAATCGTGGCTTCGGTCAAATTTTACGTCTTGCATCAATACACCCTTCACACTGTCGACAGTTAATTTGGATTTTGAATTTTCTATAGCCATCACTAGTGCTTGGTAATCGCTCGGCAATCCCGCAAGCATTAAAGATGCAATGACCTCTTCATCAATGCTCAAGCCTGCATTACGCACTTTAATGGATGTCATCACCAATTCATTTACATAGTCTTGCATAGAGGAAAAGTATTCCAATTTGGTCTGCACTAACTTTCTAAGCAGCTCAACTTTTCGTGTAAGGCCGCTGTCCTCATATGCCGTCATCAGTGAATCCCAAGCCTCTTTTGCGCTTGTAGCATTTGCTATATGTGCAAAATTACACGGTTCGAGCATTAGCGTAATTTCCGCCAGCGCCCGTTCATCGGTATCCTTTTCCTTAACGTCTTGTACGCCAACTTCTGTTACCTTCCAACAGTTTTTTAGCACCAGGTACGATTTCGCGTGCCTCTTCCAAACGTCGAAATTTTCTCGGCCACGTAGCCGCTCAAATGGGAAATTTAACACCCCGGTCGCCATTTTTTAAAAAAAAATTTGCAAAAGGCCCATAACCTGTTGAGAAACTATAAAAATTGTACGCAGTGAAATAAAACACAACACGCTTGTAGAAAATCAAGACCGGAAGAGAGGACATGTTTATTCATCAGAGTTGTAGATTACATAGTAGGAGCAGGGTTGCATTTAAGAGTATAAAGGGTCGTTCTATTTTTTATTTCAATAACGATTCTAGGTATATACACGATAGCGACCATCTAGCTATAGTTATTGAAATATGTAAGGCGGTGAAGCGGTCTAAGCGGCAGTAAAAATGGAAACGAATGGCACTCGACCGCGTAGCGTTTGGATCCATTTGGGAGAACGCCTCCCTTTGCTGCGTGAATGCAGAAAGTATGGCGGAACAAATGGCTGTAGAAGTCGCGTGCGAAGCGTCGATGCCGAGATGCCATTATAGCGGTAAACGGAAACCTGCTTACTGGTGGACTACCAAAACAGCCGACTTTCGAAAGGCATATAACAAAGCACGATCGACCAAACTATAGCGAGCGGCACGCAGAACATCGTGCATGAAAACATGACCTTATGAAGGCAATTCAGAAAAGCAAAAACGACTGCTTTAATAAAATGCGAGACAGTGCAGACGATGATCCCTGGGGCGCGGCATATAAAGCTGCGTTGCGAAACATTAGAGGGTTGAGATCGCCACAGCCAACGTGTCCACAGCCAACGTGTCCTAGAGCAAATAGAGGTTGCGCTTATTCCCCCTCAGAGGGAAAGTTGCGGCCGGGAATATACTGTCAACACAAGAGCAAATGTTCCACCGGTAAAAACAGATGATATTTTACACACACTAAAACGCATAAGGGACAGTAAGGCTCCTGGTCCTGACGGCGTTCCCAATATTGCGCTAAATATTTGCAGACCTTTAAACCAGGTGGAAGCTACAGCGCTCAGTCATGCTTCTGAAGCGAGGAAAGTAACCTGATCAACCAGCCGCATACAGACCTTTATGCTTGCTGGAAACAACAGGCAAGATATTAGAACGTATCATATCTGATCGGCTCCAGGAATACTTAGAAAGCTCTAGAGGTCTATAAGACAACTACGTTTAGTTTCCGGCGTGCAAGGTGAACAGTGGATGCGATTCGAACCGTAATAAACATAGCCCGGGAAGCTATCAGCGGTGCAGCTATAAAGCTCAGCGCAGTCATAACGTTGGATACATATATAAAAAGCATTCAACTCAGGCAATTTGGTTTAACATACAATTTTCTCTGGAAAAGTTGAAGGTGCCAAGCTTCCTACAGCGTTATCCGGAGCTATCTCAACAAACGAATTCTGCGGTATGACACTTATAATGACCCAACTGGGACCAACTTTTTAGAATACTATGTATGACGGGGTTCTGAAACTAAAACTTCCAAAAAAAAAACAACAATCGTAGTGTATGGGGACGATATCACTCTAGTAGTAGTTCACAAGCGAATTGATCATCTAGAAGCTAAATACAATGATGAGGCAGTGAGAGCACAGCGTTGGCTCAGCAATGCGGGTCTAGAACTGGCCGCCCAAAAAACGGAGGCAGTTGTGGTTGTTGTTGTTGAAGTGGTTGAGTATTTCTACTGAAATAATCCTAATTAGTGAGCTCCGTGTTACTACCACCGTCCTCGTATAATGATGTTATGATGATGTTAGCAGCAAATTCTTTATCTCGATGTCTGAGATCTCATTTATTTGCTGCAGGAAAGGCTTACTAAAGGAGCGGAGTCGTGCCCTAGCTAGCCCTGGGCATTCATAGAAGTAGTGGAAAAGACTTTCCTTCGGCCTGTAAGGGTTGCAGTGATGCGTGAGATGTTTGGCCGGGAGCATCCTAACAGATCATTCGTCCCTTGAATTTTGTATGACGGCCATGTGTTTTTTGTTGTAATACATATAGTTAGTTGCTTCCATCTTCTTTCGGCTAAAGCATGATAGTGTGAACCAATGGATGCTTTTAATGTGTTGAGTTGGGTGGAGACTGCCACCGCCTCTGCTATTTCTAGTGTCGAGCCTTTTCTTGCTAGCTCATCCGCTATCTCATTACCTAGTATGTTCCTGTGACCGGGAACCCATATCAGAGTGACTTCAAGCCAATGGCTGAGCAATTCCAGCTCCTCTCTACTCTGTAAGACTAGTTCAGATGAAATGGAGTTGGAGTCCAAGGCGTTTATAGCTGCTTGACTGTCTGAGAAGATAGCTACTCTTGCACCAACTTCCTTATAGAGTTTTAGTGATTTACATGCTACTCTGATCGCTAGCAGTTCTGCCTGGAACACTCTGGCATAGTCAGGAAGACGAATTGATTGGGATAGGTTGAGCGGCCTCGATTGAAAACCAGCTCCCACACCACAGTTTATCTTAGAACCGTCGGTATAGATTTCGATATCGTATCTTCCAATCGCCTTCCCTTTGCTCCATTCGGCTCTCGGCGGAAAACGTACCGTGAAGCCTTTCTTGAAGTTTAGGTCGGGGACTGTGTAGTCTGATCAGTTTTTGAGCAGCGAGGGTCCCTGTACGAGGATCTTACTGTGACCATAAGGCCTTGTAGCCGCCAAAAGATTTGACGGCAAATCGAATGGCGGCCTCATTCACCACAGATCTGGCAATGAACCAGTCATGCCGAGAAGGTGTAACAGCTCTGACAACTGCCTCTATCAATAAGGGCTGTTGCCGGCTGATGCTTATCTGATTACCAGGAAAGTAAGATTCCATCAGCAAGCTGAGTGTCTCACTTTTCCGCTCCGTCAAGGAGCCATCAGATTTCCTAAGTGACCCCAGCTTTGCAGTTGGGTCCCTTTTCAGGAACCTAACCAATTTCGCCGTGTCACTCAGAGATTCAATACCGCTGCAGAATTCCCTATATGAGGCTCATTTCGATTCCCCAATAAGCCTCTTGTAGTTCTTCTGAATATCACGGTATCGCTCCCAGTCCTCTGCAAGGTTAGTCTTGAGGGCCCGGTTTAGAAGTTTTCTCGACTCACGCCTCAACATCTGGAGCTCTCGATTCCACCAAGGAAGGGGAGTCCGGCTAGGGAGAGGTCGAATTGGACAGGTTGACTCAAAACATTCGGTTAGGGCAGCGTTGAGTTTCTCAACAGCAGCCTCAATGGCCTGTTCCTTTCGAAGTCTTGGTGGCGCAACGTCAAGGTCCCGCAACGCCTCCCTAAACTTCTGCCAGTCTGTTTTTCTAGGGTCTCTAGAGGGCAATGGCATTTGTGCCTCCTCGCCACACTGAAACTCAATGTACCTGTGGTCCGAGCACGAATCTTCGGCAAGGACTCTCCAGTTCTTGGTTGGCACCCAAGTTTTGATAGGGTTAGATCAATCACCTCCTGCCTTCTAGCCGTTACAAACGTTGGCTGTGAGCCCTTGTTATGTATGTCTAGGCAGGAGGACGCGATAAATTCGAATAGTCGAGAGCTCCGTCTATTGCACTTGCTGCTGCCCCAGATTGTATGCTGGGCATTAGCATCGCAACATAGGATGAGGCCCAGACTGCGCCGCTCACAGAACCTCACGAGACTAGTGGCCTTCCCGGGTGGTGGCCCTTCCAGAGCATCGTAAGGAAAATAAGCAGATGCAATCACAAACTTGCAGGAAGAGGATGGTTCCATGTGTAGAAGTCCACGCAAGTGGGGAAAGTTACTGATCGCCATTCACTTGGGAGTGACCAGGACGATTCTTCTACATATGGTTCAAGCAGCTCACAACGGCCGGGATTAGCCCACATATCCTCTGGGTAGCTTCCGAACACCCGTTCGGGAGTGAGCTAACGTGAGAAGGCGAACCATTCCAGGATAGCTGGTTGTGCGCTAGGCTTGAGACCCGCCACTTAAAAATCTCCCCCAATGAAAGCATATACAAGGCCTCGGATGAGAACTTCCAACACTGATGACGACCCCTGCAAACGAAATAAGGAGCATGATTTGAGGGCATGCACCTGGAATGTCCGGTCCCTTAATAGGGAAGGTGCCTCTGCCCGGCTGGTTGATGTCCTCGTGAGAGTAAAGACTGACATCACTGCCATCCAAGAGATGCGATGGACGGGGCAAGGCGAGAAAACCATAGGACCTTGCGACGTCTACTACAGCTGCCATGTAAAGGAGCGCAAATTCGGTGTCGGATTTGTTGTGGGAGAGAGACTTCGTCGCCAAGTACTGTCGTTCACTCCGGTGGACGAGCGTCTCGCAATAATCCGCATCAAAGCGCGATTTTTTAACATCTCGCTAATTTGCGCCCACGCCCCGACGGAAGAGAAGGACGATGCGACCAAAGATTCCTTCTATGAGTGCTTGGAACGTTCATATGAGCGCTGCCCCCGCCACGACATAAAAATCGTGCTTGGCGACTTCAACGCCAGGGTGGGCAAGGAGGGAATTTTTGGTCCCACAGCCGGAAAATTCAGCCTGCACAACGAAACATCCGGTAACGGACAGAGGCTGATCGACTTCGCCGGGGCCCGAAACATGGTAGCACCAGCACCAGATTCCAGCATAAAAAGATACACCAAGCTACCTGGCTGTCTCCTGATCGAAAAACGCGAAATCAAATCGATCATGTTGTGATAGATGGAAGACACGCTTCTAGTGTATTAGATGTACGTACGATCCGAGGACCCAACATTGACTCGGATCATTACCTTGTTGCAATCAAACTACGCACACCTCTCTGTGCAGCAAAAAATGTACATCTACCTACGCAAAGAATGTTCGACATCGAAAAGCTGCAATCACAACAGACAGCCAGAAGATTCGCCACTCGACTCTCACTCCTGCTCCCAGAGAGCACTGCCCAACAAACCGGCATGCATGAGCAATGGAGCAACATTTCTCGTTCCCTACGTACCGCCGCCGAAGAAGAAATCGGATTCCGGTGAGCCCGAAAAAATAGTTGGTACGACGAGGAATGTCATGCTGCCGCAGAAAGAAAGGATGCCGCCTATAGAGCCACGCTGCGATCGGGCGCAACGCGAGCCATGTGGGATCGCTACAGAGAGCTGAAAAAGGAAGAGAGACGTATTATCCGACAGAAGAAACGAGAGGCCGAAATACGTGAGTGCGAGGAGCTTGAGATGCTGGCCAACAGGAACAACGCCCGAAAATTCTACCAGAAAGTTCGGCGGCTTACAGAAGGTTTTAAGACCGGGGCGTTGTCCTGTAAGAACAAAGACGGCGATCTGGTGACTGACGTACAGAGCAATCTTAAATTATGGAGGGAACACTTCTCGAACCTGTTAAACGGTGACAGCTGCGCATGTCATAGAGAATGTGAAGATCCCGATACCCCAATCGTTGACGACGGAATTGTCGTTCCGTTACCCGACCATGACGAGGTGAGAATAGCAATATCACGGCTAAAAAACAACAAAGCCGCGGGCGCCGACGGACTGCCGGCTGAGCTATTCAAACATGGCGGTGAGGAGCTGGTAAGGTGCATGCATCCGCTCCTATGCAAAATATGGTCGGATGAAAGCATGCCTGCCGATTGGAATTTAAGTGTGCTCTGCCCAATCCATAAGAAGGGCGATCCTGCAATTTGTGCCAATTACCGCGGGATTAGTCTTCTACATATCGCCTATAAGGTTCCAGCGAGCGTATTGTGTGAAAGGCTGAAGCCCACCGTCAACCAACTGATTGGACCTTATCAGTGTGGCTTCAGACCTGGAAAGTCTACCATCGACCAAATATTCTCAATACGCCAAATCTTGGAAAAGACCCATGAAAGGAGAATCGACACACACCATCTTTTCGTCGACTTCAAAGCTGCATTCGACAGTACGGAAAGGAGTTACCTGTATGCCGCGATGTCTGAATTTGGTATCCCCGCAAAACTAATACGGCTGTGTAAGATGACATTGCTCAACACCAGCAGCGCCGTCAGAATTGGGAAGGACCTCTCCGAGCCGTTTGATACCAAACGAGGTTTCAGACAGGGTGACTCGCTGTCGTGTGACTTGTTTAACCTGATGTTGGAGAGCATCGTACGAGCCGCAGAACTTAATCGCTCAGGCACAATATTTTATAAGAGCGTACAATTGTTGGCGTATGCCGATGATATCGATGTCATCGGCCTTAACAACCGCGCTGTTAGTTCTGCCTTCTCCAAACTGGATAAAGAGGCAAATCGAATGGGTTTGGTGGTGAACGAGGACAAAACGAAGTACCTCCTGTCTTCAAACAAACAGTCGGCGCACTCGCGTATCGCCACTCACGTCACTGTAGACAGTTATACTTTCGAGGTTGTAAAAGACTTCGTTTATTTAGGAACCAGCATTAACACCGATAACAATGTCAGCCTTGAAATCCAACGTAGAATCTCTCTTGCCAACAAGGGTTACTTTGGACTAAGTAGGCAACTGAGCAGTAAAGTCCTCTCTCGACGAACAAAACTAACACCCTACTAACACCCTTGGAGTGTTCGAGAGAAAGATTCTGCGTAAGATTTTTGGACCTTTGCACGTTGGCAACGGCGAATATCGCAGACGATGGAACGATGAGCTGTATGAGCTTTACGACGACATAGACATAGCGCAGCGAATAAAGACCCAGCGGCTTCGTTGGCTGGGTCATGTCGTCCGAATGGATACAAACGCTCCGGTTTTGAAAGTATTCGATGCGGAACCAGCTGGTGGTAGCAGAGGAAGAGGAAGGCCTCCTCTGCGTGGGAAAGATCAGGTGGAGAAGGACTTGGCTTCACTTGGTGTGTCCAATTGGCGCCAGTTAGCACGAGAAAGAAACGACTGGCGCGCTTTGTTAATCTCGGCCAAAATCGCGTAAGCGGTTATCGCGCCAATTAAGAAGAAGAATCACAAACTTCGACAATCCGCGTCTACCTCTGTAACCCACCTCAGTCGCTACCAGGTCTTGGCAACAGAATTGCTCAAGACCCGTCACAGTTAGATGGGATGATACGAGAAGACCAGTCCTAGGTCTACTAGAACTCGTGTCATATAATAACGTGGCCCCTTTCAGCGCACTTAAGCCACAGAGACTGCCCCTAAAGACCCAGGGCTCTTGCACTGCTGTTATGTGGGGTAATGTGTGCAGCTGGGAAAGCCTTCTACTTAGTAGTGCAGTAGCGGCTTTGGAATGCTACAAGTTAATTTGCGTCACCGTCAAGGGACGGTAGCTACAGGAATCATCCGAGCCAATCATTTGGGAAAGACATGGAAATTGACCGTCCCAAAGAAGAGACTCAGACGGTTTCCGTACCGTGAGCCCATGACATCAACACTGGCCTCGTCCACTCGCACCACAAGAGCAGCCCCTTCCTTCCCTTCCCGGTTTTTGCTCTTGGTGTACGAGACGACTCGCCAAAGCCTCGTGTTGATGCCCGGATTCTGGGCACGTAGACAGGATAGGACATCCGCCGTAGACAGGTCTGGATCCGGAATCCAGCAGATGGCCTTCCTGAGGGATACACTCTCCTCCCTGTAGACTGCGAAGCGAGTGGTCTCTATGGCGGGCACTTTATTGACCACGGTCCTGATCCACTCAAAGTTGGCCAGAGACGCGCACGTCACCTTTATGGTGCCGTCCTTTGTCTCATAGCCCTTCGCGTTGGTTTCCGGACCGGAGGCAATAACCTGGCGCATCAGTTGACTTTTGCAGTATTTGATTTCTGCATCCGTCAGCTGATGGTCAGACCCCAGTTTTCCAATCACAGGCACAGGCCTTGGGCCAACAGCCTTCTCGCTATAGGATGGCTTGGCCGCACCCTTGGATGTGCTTGGGCGAAGGTCCAGCTCTCGATCCTCCACTGACGAAGATTTCGCCGGGCAGACAACTGTGCTGGACATTTTGTCGAGGCGCCGATAGGGACGTGGCTCAGCAGAACCTTTTCCCGCCACATTGACTGGCGCTAAGACCGCGCTCGTACCTTGGGGGTCGTGGCTCGGCCATTGGTGGCAACCGCAGGGCAGGGAGGTGTGCTGCTTCCAGCCACCGTCTTTCTCCGCTTACCTCACGAGAGAGACAACTTGGGAGTGCCTGTTCCCACCGAGGATTCGGTAGCTTCCGTGGGTGTCACTTCCGCTGACCGAGGTCTTTTGGAAGACACAGACGCAGAAGGGCCGGCAGAGCCACATGAGGATTTCTCCCGCAAGAGCCTTGCCCGCCGCTTTCTTCTCTTCCTCCTTGCCACGCTCTTCGATTTCCCTGCTTCTTTGGGAGGTCGTGCAGCCACTGAAGAGACCTCACAACTCAGGCCCTCCGAAGCAGGGAAACGTTTCTCAGACTCTGAAGGAGAGGAGATTGCGATAGCAACCCCCGTCTCCTCCAGGATGCGCTCTTGCTCGTAGAGCTGAGAGACTTGGATAATGGTTGGGGCCTCCAGAATCCATGCCCCTGCCGCCGAAGCGGGTGGATTGCCATTTGTGTGGATTCCACCTGGAGTAATAAAACCATTGTTTTCCATTACCTTTTGGTTTTTCTTCGGGACTCCTCCCTAGCCAGTTTGGTTCGCGGATGGCACCCTGATTCTATGCCAACTTTGAGTCATCACACGAGGGTTGAACCCACCCTATCAGGGAAGGCCACTCTTGTGATGCCAGGGCTTCCCTATCCACCACCTGGAACGCGCCCGATGGGAGATAAGGCAACTCCTCGCCGCATATGTTAGTATTGGCCTTACAATGGCAGTATAGGATAAATTGGATAGTTTTTGTTGGATACCCCATTTTTTACCCAACATTCTCTTACACGTGTAAAGTGCTATATTTGCTTTCTTTACCCTGTACTCTACGTTGGACTTCCAGCTGAGTTTGGGGTCTAGGATAACACCTAGGTATTTTGCCTGTTTGGTTAGCGTGAGACTGACGCCGTTTAGTTTTGGGAGATTAAAGTTTGGTGAGACCATAAGCACTATGTCGTTCGCGTACGCCACTACTTTAATTCCCCTTCGATTGGATTTGGTAAGGATGTTGTTAGCGACTAGTAACCACAGAAGAGCGGATAAGACTCCTCCCTGAGGGGTTCCCCTGTTGACAGAGCATTTTGCCGTGCTGCTGCCTACCTCACCGATAATTATTCTAGTTTTAAGCATGTTCTCTATCCATTCGCTGAGACCTATGTCTATGCCTAACATATTAAGAGCCTCGATTATGGATCTTGTGCTAACATTGTTGAACGCCCCCTCAATGTCGAAAAAAGCGACTAGTGAGTATTGTTTGTATTCTATGCTCCTCTCAATCGCACTTACAACCTCATGAAAAGCTGTCTCTGTAGATTTTCCTTTGAGGTAGGCATGTTTAGATAGTGAAATCATTGTGTCTGTAATCCCTAGCATAAGAATTTTTCTGAAGAAGACCTCCAGTCAAGTAATCGTCGTTTCTCGAGTGTTCCACAGCATGGCTGGGAATATCCCATCTGGGCCGACTGCTTTATATGGTTCAAAGTTTTTCATCGCCCATAATATTCTGTCTTGGGATACGATGTGATTGATTGTAATGGATCACAGGTTGAATGTTTGAACACTGTTACTATTGTTCTCAATGTATTCTGTGTTGCCTGGGAAATGCGTATTTATAAGATATTCTAGTGTGTCGGCCGAGGATTTTGTCCATTTTCCGTTATCTTTCTTCAAGAAGGAAGGGCAGGAGTATTCTTTGGATAAAAGCTTACCTAGTCTGGCCGTGTCTTTGGTTGATTCGATGGAACTACAAAAATCTCTCCAAGTCTCTGTCCGAGCCTCTTTGATTGCTTTCTTGCATTCTCTAAGGCAAAATTTGTAGGGTTTGAAGTACTTGTGTTTGTAGCAGATATTGAAGATTTCTCTTGTCATTTTCCTTAGTTGACTTAAATCTGTATTCCACCAAGTACGATAGGTTGTTTTGCCATATGTGGCGGGACATGAAGCTTCAAGCCCTTTCGTCAGCTTCGAAAGCTCTTGCTTTCTTTTCTAAGTCTTCACTTCACTTTATGGTTTTATTTATGTGTTGAAGCTTAGACTTGGTTACTCTACAGAATATGTGCCAGTTTGTTCTTCTAGGGTTTCTATATGGGGTCGGTTTCTCAAGCTTAAGATTGATATCGAACAGAATCCAACTATGGTCCGAAAAGGATTTCTTGTCGGATACCCGCCAATTTGTGACTATTTTGGAGTTATTATTTGTGCATAGGGTAACGTCTAAGACCTCTTCCCAGCCTGGAAAATTTGGCGAGCTCGGAAAACTGAAGGTTGGGGTGGCCCCTACATTGCATATGTCGAGGTTGGTATTTAGTAGGAATTCAAAAAGTGACTTACCACTTTCATTCGTCTCTGAGCTGCCCCAGAGCTCGTTTGTGGAGTTTGCGTCACAGCCCATCAACAGTTTAAAGCTGTCTTGTTCAGTGTTGATAGGAATCGAGCCATTTCATCTGGCGGCGCCGGTTTATCGTGTGACATATACACCGATGCCAGGTATATTGCCGATTTCTGCAGCTCCAATTTCACCACAGTAAATTCGGGAGTACTGAAATTAGAACACAGAAAAGATTTTAGGTGTTTTTTAGTGATGATGCATGAGCGGGGCTTACCGTCTGCTTTATTGTAGAATATGTTGATGTTGTTGTTGTTTTGGAACCCCTTAACCTCATTGTCTCTGACCCAGGGCTACTGTATAAATCCGATGGCGATGTCGCTTTCCATGAGGAAGACATCCAAGTTCTCTGTAGCACATTTCGAGTGCTGCAGGTTCACCTGTATGGCTCTTCAGCTAGGCCTTTCTATCTGTATATTGTTGTCGACCTCATCTGCGTCCTCCTCATTTTCATTGCCGCTTTGAAAATTTACAGTTTGGCCTTTGGACCGCATTTTGTATCAGTATTGGCAGGCAATCATCGTCAATCTGCAGAACGAATGACATGCTGTTCTTTTGTGGTTTTTCTGCCTTCACGATTGCCCAGTCGTCCATCGGCACTGCAGGGCTGTGTGACTTTAAGTATTTCAGTACGTCTGCACCCCTTAAGTCCATCACCGGTAGCCAAATGCGAGCGCGAGGGGGGCAAGGTATGTCCTTGGCTGGAATTAGCTTAAGCTTTAAGCCTTCCAGTGAGCTGCTGATCTCAGCAACGCACCTTTCTAGGACAACCTTTGGCCAGTCGCCGTCGCACTTGATCACCCTACAGCCTCTCAGTATGCCTGCAGAATCAAAGGAAGGGAAATGTCCACCCTTTCCTCCAACTACATGCTTGTCTAGCACGAGCTTGGACAGTTTGGCCTCCACCTGCCCCCACTTCTGCAGGACTACTTTGCCGCTGTTAGTGTTTTCGTCTATCAGTGCATAGAGGAGGTTATCCTTAACCACCTCACTGAATGGTTTTTGTTTTGTTGTGACTTCGATGCTGTTGGACACCTTAGGTCTCTTCGGTGCTTGATCGATCACATCCTGTGACCTGTTTCTCTTCATCGCATCGCCTTTTTTGTTGTTGTCTGGTTTGGGTTTCTTTGTTAGGAAGTCCTCGTACTCCTTGACCACCTGCTGGTATCTTATTTTATCGGCCACGTCACGCTCGTCAGTCGCTCCAGTGAGTTCATTCTTAGGAATCTTGCTGCGAATGAACCTCGCCTTCGTATATCGAGACTTCATGAGGGCACCCTCCGATTTAGGTTTTTTTGCGGCCTGACTCTCTCTCTGAGTTCCGAGTGCCGCCTTTTGCGATGTTGTCGGTAGGTCTGTTTGTTGTTGTTGCTTGCTTGGTAAGGGAGTGCTGTGGCTAGCCCTTCCCTTATTCCTTGAAACTGTAGGTCCCTCCATATATATAATTGGCGCTTACACCTTTTTTGAGTGTTTGGCCGACCTCCTTCTCCTATTCGTGTCGTGCGTCTTGATGTTGTTCCCCAAATCGAGGGACCTACAGTTTCAAGCCGACTTTTATCCATTTTTGTCTTTCACCGAAGTTTGAACCAACGTTCTCTCTGAATTCCGAATGGTAGTCACGCATTAACCCATTCGGCTACGGCGTATGCATGATAACGGTGTTGTGTTTGGCGAAATAATCTCTCTCAAGCAAATATGAGTGAGCAGGTGCATCATCAAAGCCATGCATTTTTTTCCAAAATTTTTTCTTATTTTTTTACCCAAACGGCGCATAACTTCAAGGAACCCCTAATGCACTACGCCATGGTAATCGAAGAAAACAGTGAGCAAAACCATCGCATTTGATCAAACTTGGCGTGCTTTTTTTGGTCTTGGCTCTCCTGGACTCTTCCATTGGGGCGATTGGGCTTTGGTTTCGATGTCATAACCATATACCCATGATTCGTCACCAGTTGCGGCCCTTTTAAGCAAATTTCTATCATCGTTGGTGTCATTCAACAATTCCTGAGCAATGCTCATTCGACGTTGTTTTTGGTCAAAATTCAGCAATTTTGGAAGGGACTTCGCTGCCACACGCTTCATGTCCTAAATTTCCGAAAATATTGCATGGCATGAGCCAACCAATATCTGTCTTCTCTTATTTATGTTCCTCACAAACAAACTAAACATGCTATATTGTTAAAACCGTGAACATACACATGTCTCTTCAAGACGAGTGTACCAATATAAAAAATAATAATAATCGAGAGTCGAATGCACGTAGCTCGCGTAATTTGAAAATTCATCTAATTTTTTTAACACACCTCGTACGAGTAAAATCGTACGTTGATCGCCTCTACAGCTCGTCGCGTTGCCCTTCCTCTTCTTTTCACCCGACCAAACGCATCAATGTACCCATTTGCCAATAATTGAGTGATTGTGGCTCTATCTTATCACTTACTCAATGATGTAACTCAAATATAAATAGTTGCGAAATGGTGCGCGAATGCTGCTACACGCAACATTTCGTACCTATATTTGAGTTACTCGGAAGAGCGTTTACGAATACTGCTTGATTTTATTATAAGCGGCACTTACTGTTCAAATTTTTTTTTTAATTTTCTTTATTTATTGAATCTTTCATCTATAAAAAACTGCACAATAAGTTTACAAATCTTATGTCCTAGTATATTGTGTTTCCTTGCCAGTGCTAAGAAACTAATTATTTGTTCAATGAGAAGTAGATTTCGGGCTAGTTTATTGGGATGGTCTTCAAGCTTTTGTAGGTATTTTTTGATCAGCTATA
Organism: Anastrepha ludens; assembly: GCF_028408465.1. Lineage (NCBI taxonomy): Eukaryota > Metazoa > Arthropoda > Insecta > Diptera > Tephritidae > Anastrepha > Anastrepha ludens. The sequence goes on from NC_071503.1 coordinate 27,678,195, forward strand.
CATCGGCTACACGAGGTATGGAAATGTCTCTGTGAATGCCATGGAGCTCCCGTTATTCACCAGAAGACTTTAGATTGCACTCTCTGAAGGTTTTCGATAATTGAAGCCGTAGAAGTTGCCAACATTTCTATACCATATGTTCATATTGGTTTTAACATTGCTTTATACAGTAGCACTTTGTACTCCAGAGGTGATGCTGATTTTGAATTAAACATCCAATATAGGTTTTTCATTTTAAGCTTGATATTAGTCACTTTCTTTTCAATATGATTCCGTCATGTGAGTCTTCTATCCAAGCGAATTCCAAGATATTTTATTTCATTTTGTTGTGGTATTTTCTGACCATTAATTGTAACTGCAGGGCAAGTTAGAGTAAAAGTAATGTGCACGAATTTGGTTGCATTAACCTTTATTCTCGCCTTTGTATGTGGTATAGACGTTGCCCCGTTTGGGTCTCTGTGAGTGCAAAGTATTGCAGTATCATCGGCAAATGTTGATGTCATTGCTTGGCTTGTTGTTGGCATGCCAGATGTATACACATACGTATAAAATAGGACATAGAATGCTGCCCTGTGGAACACCAGCGTCTATTCTATAATGCTGAGAGAAAAAATAATTTTGCTTTACAACAAATTCTTTATTAGTGATGTATTTCTGCAGCAGTAAACCAGTAATTTTCTGAACTAGGCCGCGGTGCTATACCTTATCGAGTGTTCGTGCTACGTCTAAGAACATTGCAGTGCAAATAATAATGTTTTCATAAATAGAGGGCATTATATTCTGCAAGAGCAACTTTTCAAAAAGCTTCGAGAGTACAAACAATAGACTAATTGGCCGGTATTAGGATGTTTGCCTTAGATCTTTCCCAGGCTTACCAATCATATGGATTTGACATAATTTCCAACTTTCGGGTAGTAGGCAGTGCGAGAGATAGCGTTAAATATGTGGGAGATATGAAGAAGGCAATATTGGGAAGCTCGTTCAGCATATTTGGGGTGATTTTGTTACAACCTAGTGCTTGTTTACGTTTCTTGTTCTCTTCTTAATTGGCGCGATAACCGCTTACGCGATTTTGGCCGAGTTTAACAAAGCGCACCAGTCGTTTCTTTCTCGTGCTAACCGGCACCATTTGGACACACCAAGTGAAGCCGAGGCCTTCTCCATCTGAGCTTTCAAACGAGGAATACTTTCAGAGCCGGTATATTTGTATCCATTCGGACAACATGACACAGCCAGTGTAGCCGGATCTTTATTCGCTGCGCTGTGTTCATGTCGTCGTAAAGCTCGTACAGCTCATAGCTCCATCGCCTGCGATATTCGCCGTTTCCAGCGTGCTAAAATCTTGCGCAGAACTTTTCTCTCAAACACTTCAAGCGTCGCTTCATCGGATGTTGTCACCGTCCACGCTTCTGCGCCACAAGTTAGAAAGGGCATGATGAGAGCCTTGTAGAGTGTTAGTTTTTTTCGTTGAGAGAGGACTTTGCTACTCAATTGCCTACTTAGTCGAAAGATGTACTTGTTGGCAAGAGAGATTCTACGATTTCAAGGCTGACATTGTTATCAGTGTTAATGCTGGTTCTTAAATATACGAAGTCGTTTACATCCTCGAAATCATAACTGTCAATAGTGACGTAGGTGCTGATAAGCGAGGTGCCGACTGTTTGTTTGAGGACAGGAGGTACTTCAATTTGTCCTCGTTCACCACTAGACCCTTTCGTTTTTCCTCTTTATCCAGTTTGGAAAAGGCAGAACCAACAGCGCGTTTTTTAAGGTCCATCATGGAAATATCATCGGCATACGCCAACAATTGTACGCTCTTATAAAATATTGTGCCTGAGCGATTCGGTTCTTCGGCTCCTACGATCCTTTCCAACATCTGTTGAAAGAAGTCACACGACAGCAAGTCACTCTGTCTGATACCACACGGCTCGGATAGGCCCTTCCCAATTCTGACGGCGCTTCGGGTGTGAAGCAACGTCATCTTGCATAGCCGTGTTAGTTTAGCGGGTATACATCGCGGCATACAGGAAACTCCTTTTCCTACTGTCGAATGCAGCTTTGAAGTCGACGAAGCGATGGTGTGTGTCGATTCTCTTTTCATGGGTCTTTTCCAAGATTTGACGTATTGTGAATATTTGGTCGATGGTAGACTTTCCAGATCTAAAGCCACACTGATAAGGTCCAATCAGTTGGTTGACGGTGGGCGTCACCCTGTCGCAAAATACGCTCGCTAGGCGATATTTAGAAGACTAATATCACGGTAATTGGCACTGATTTCGGGATCATCCTTCTTATGGACTGGGCAGAGCTCACTTAAATTCAAATAGGGATATGCTTTCATCCGAACATAAGAGCTGATGCATCCAACTTACTATCTTTTCGCCGCCATGCTTGAAAAGCTCAGCCGGTAGTCCATCGGCACCCGCGGCTTTGTTGTTCTTAAGCCGCGTTATCGGTATTCTCACCTTGTCATGGTCGGGTAGCGGAACGACAATTCCGTCATCAACGATTTGGGTATTGTGCAGCTGCTACTATTTAACAAGTTCGAGAAGTGTTTCCTCCACAATTTAGGCACTTTTTGGAAGTCAGTCACTAGATCACCGAGTTTGTTCCCACATGGCTCGCATTGCACCCAATCGCAGCGTGGTTCTATAGGCAGCATCTTTTCTTTCTGCGGCAGCATGACATTCCTCGTCGCACCAGCTGTTTTTTTGGGCTTGCCGGAATCCGATTTCTTCTTCGCAACGTAGAGAACGAGAAATGTTGCTCCATTGCTCGTGCATGCCGGTTTGTTGGGCAGTACTCTCTGAAAGCAGGAGTGAGAGTCGGGTGGTGAATCTTCTGGCTGTCTATTGTGATTGCAGCTTTTCGATGTTGAACATTCTTTGCGCACAGAGATGTGTGCGTAGTTTGGTTCCAACAAGGTACTGATCCCAGTCGATGTTGGGTCCTCGAATCGTACGTTCATCTAAAACACTAGAATCGTGTCTTCAATCTATCGATCTGGTTTCGCGTTTTCCGAACAGGAGACAGCCACTTTGCTTGATGTATTCTCTTATGCTGGAATCTGGTGGTGCAGACTACCATGTTTCGAGCCCCGGCGAAGTCGTTACCGGATGTGTCGTTGTGCAGGCTGAATTTTTCGACTGTGGGACCGAAAATTCCTTCCTTGCCCCCCATGGCGTTGAAGTCGCCAAGCACGATGTTTCAGTCCTGGCGGGGGCAGCTCTCATAGGAACGTTCCAGACGCTCATAGAAGGAGTATTTGGTCGCATCGTCCTTCTCTTCCATCGAGGCGTGGGCGCAAAGAAGAGAGATGTTAAAAAGCCGCGCTTTGATGCGGATTATTGCAAGACGCTCGACCACCGGAGTGAACGAAAGAACTTGGCGACGAAGTCTCTCTTCCACAAAAAATCCAACACCAAATTTACGCTCTTTTACATGACAGTTGTAGTAAACGTCGCAAGGTCTTATGGTTTTCTTGCCTTGCCCGTAGCATCTTTTGAATGGCAGTGATGTCAGCCTTTACTCTCACGAGGACATCAACCAGCCGGGCAGAGGCACCTTCATCATTAAGGGACCGGACATTCCAGGTGCATGCCTTCAAATCTTAGTCTTTAGTTCTTTTACAGAGGTCGTCATCAGTGTAGGAAGCTCTAATCCGAGGCTTTGTACATGTGTGTATATTGGGGAGGATTTTTGAGTGGCGGGTACCAACCTAGCGCACAACCAGCTATCCTGGGATGCTTCACTTTCTTACGTTGGCTCACGGGTGTTCGGAAGTTACCCAGAGGATAATTGAGCAAATCCCCGAAGTTGTGAGCTGCTTGAACCATATGTTTTTTATGTTTAAGCTGATTAATAACTGAAATTTTGTTATTTGTAGTAGTAGTTCCAAAATATTGATTGGGAGTGAAGACATTGTTGATTCGTACTGTATGGACCGATTTATATTTTTTGCCAGTCACTGATTAACATCCGTCCCGCGTAATTAGCCCCGAATCATTCTCTCGTTGACTTCCAATTAACGCAGTGACATTTCCAACTGTGCTTTTTTTCTCATTTTACTTCGCATAAGTAAGTTACTTTGTTTTTCTATTGCTTTAAATTTGAAGTTTACAAAAACCAACGTATTTCAAATGGGGAAAGCTTCTCCGATCCCCTCGGGGAATCGGTATACTATACTATCTGACAGTATGCCTAAGCCCCCTCAAAGCTAAACGCAAAAAACCCATCATCACTGAAGACTCTCTCCCGGTATTACCGAAATCAGTGAAGACAATCAACGCAAATGATCCAAAATTTATTTTAATTAAATAGATTGATACCTACAACCCTGTTGCTAAATACAGCGTGTTTGCTATAAAGAGGGCAATGTAGTATTAGTTCAGAATATTGCTCATTGAGCACATTTCGCGATGGGAGCCTACTCGTACTAACTTGCTGTATATAAATTCACAAAAAATTGTAATGGAGAAAAAATCCTAACACTCCGAATCGTTTTAAAATTCAACCTTTTCAAAGTCCCACTTGACATTGATATCGCTTGGCCCTAGTAAGAGTGGAAGAATATTTCCCAACACCAATGCGATACAGAAATTACCAACTGCTCGGACACACTATCAAAAGATGTAACATCAACCCCACTTGCGCGAATTGCAATATGCCCCACACAACTCCGAATTATGTCAACGTACCATGTGTGCAAATTGTCTCGGCTCTCATTCAGCTTCTGACAAAAACTGCCCTTTATATTTGCAACAAAATGAAATACTAAAAATAAAATCCAGATATGGCTACTAAACACACGGTAGCTCCCTAATCTCTTTCGATACGTAACTCTATTAATTCAACACCCAACATCTCTTTACTCAATAACGAACCCAACATTCACACTACATGCACTCAAAATACGCCACATCTCTTTCATCCAACCTAAATCCAACAGAAAAACTATCTCTTACAACAATCTGTTATGAGCACTTTTAATGTAAGGATGATTCTTGTAATGATGATTTTTAATATTCTTCAATGGAATATGAAGGGATATTTTAACAACTACATAGAATTGGAAACTGTGATCAAAGACCGCAGGACCCACATAATTTGCATCCTTCCAAACAATACTCAATTTATTTTCACAACTTCTTCCACTTCAATCATGCTAAGCAAGGTTGTGGACTACTAGTCACAATAACATCCCACATGAATTCTAATCCATTAGATATAAGCTGTCAGTAGTGGCAGTTGAAATTAATCCAAAAACTCCAATGACTGTTCTCTATATACGTATCACTCCAGCCCCAGCCGTTTCTCATTCAGGCTTAATTAGTTATTATCTAAACTTACCACCCCTTCTATTCTCTGTGGAGATTTGAATAGCTGGAGTCCACTATAAGACCAATGGCCAATCGCAGAGGCACTGTAGTCGAAGACTTCATACTTCATTCCAATTTAGCAATTCTAAACAACAATAGCCCAACTCACTTTTCTACACACAAAACCTTTAGGCACATAGACCAAACAATTTGTTCTCTGCAACTACTTCCGCTCGCCTAATGGTTCACCTTAGATGATCTGCAAAACACCGATCATTTCCTCATAATATGCTCCATCACGCTATCCTCCACAAACTCTTTGCTGTAACAAAACCAAAAAATATAACACATCAAAGGCTAACTGGAATAAGTAACAAGAAATGTTGCTTACGAAGCGGTTTCCGGCATTTGACATCCAAAATATTAACAAAAAAGCAGCAGCAGAACATACAGAGGGTCACCCTGTACTTTCACACTTATAACATATAACAAAATGTAGTGCCAGATTGAACAAAGAAAAACGACTTGCTAAGAGTTTTGAAGAATACACGAAAAACTTAAATCCAAATTCTTAAACCGTAAGCATTTGAAAAAGAATAAAAAGTCAATAACTTTCAATAGCCAGGTTTTTTTCGACCCTTCGGACATCTCCATAGAATTCGCTAGGTACGTTTCCGACGCATCGCTTACATCGAACTTTCCTTCACAATTCATTGGCCAATCTAAAAATACTTTGCACGCGCGCCCTGCCGACTGCATAGACAGTTTGGCCATCCACCTTGAGCATGATATTACTTTCAATGAATTATAATCACTTCTTAAAACAGTGAAAGGAACTACACCAGGACTTTGATGATATATTGAGTTCTGGCATTATTCCCCAAAGCTTTAAAACAGCTCTCGTTGTTCCAATAGCAAAGCCTAATAAAGATCCTGGCTCAATTGCTAACTACAGGCCGATTTCCCTAATTTCGTGTGTAAGTAAAAATATGGAAAAGATAATATCGACAACATAGCAATAACATACAATATCTACGCTGTCGCATTCTTTACAAACTATCATATTTTGCACCACTGAACATATTCTACATCAAGAAACAAACAAGGAAAACTTGCATGTCACTTAAGTCAGCAATATGCGAATTAATTAAGAATTAGCGGCTGAGTTAAATATGGATGCACACCCAATGAAGATCGCTCCCACCAATTTTCCACCATGGGCACTTAAAAGAACCGTGTTTGAGAATGAAATAGATTGAATACCTTTTGAAGAGCAGAATGAATACCTTTTGAAGAATACTCAACCACCATCATGCACTTTCTGCAACACATCTGATTTAAGTGTACGCCATATTTTGCTAAGTTGTATCGCTATCTCCCATCTACGCACGAAATATTTTGCAAATAAAAACCCAATTGAAATTCTCTCTCTACTTTCTAAAACATGTGAACATGGCGCATCTAATTTAGGAGATTATAATATAGGGATATGTAATATAGTATGTAAATAAGTATACCCGTAAGTATATAACATACAATAAGTAATACTAATTATTTCGCGTAATGACTTAGCCGTTAGCAATGTTGGCTAGTGCTATAAACATATTAATTTATAATTTTAATTAGGATTTAATAAATTGATAAATAATAATAATATTGCCTGCTGCCCTAACAACTACATGCATTAGTTTAGTCAATGCCAATTTGCCTATCGATTTCATTATCGTTGGCTTTTATATGAGTACTAATATATTTCCTATACTTCAGCCAGTTTATAAGATTGGGATTGATCTAATTACCAGCTGTTCTCCTGCAAGGACTGCCTTCCATGGTTATAATAGACGGAGAATGATCGGAGGGCACTTCTATGGATGAATATGCTGTTACCATCTTGGGATCAATACCCTTTATAACACCAAAATCAATCAGGTCAGCCATCTTCTGGCGGTCAGATGGCCAATATGTTGGCTGCCCACTAGATACAACATGAAGTTTTGAACTTATTATGCAACTAAAAAGTTCTCTTTCTCTAGGTGTGAGTAGTCTACAACCCCAGTAGTGGTGTTTGGTCCAAGTTTGGCAAAAAATCTTTGAACTGTTGCTCGGTTATAATTTGAGAAGGTAGCAGTACATAGCTGCGATAGTTATAGTACCAGATTAAGATTGCTGTACCACCACGAGCCATACTTCTAGGATGTTTGGTATCATAGAAAAGATATTGCGGAATTCTAAAATAATTGTTATCTGTGAAATGAGTTTCGGATATAAGCATAATATCAATGTTATTTGATAATAGAAAATTGTAGACTTCGAGCTTGTGCTTGGTGAGACTGTTAGCGTTCCAATGTCAAATTTTGATTTTGTACAATATGGTTTATTAAAAAGGGTATGCATTAAAATGGTTTGATTTGTAGCAGATCCTGTATCATGCTTTGTATTCCAACCATAAGTTGATTAAGAGTTTGCACGAGTGTTTGCAGCATACATTCTATACCGCCATTATTCATGTTACTTGTTTCCACATTTGGGTTGATTTTTAGGACGTTTGCATATGACGGAATTTGTGGTTGTGCTATTGATGGTTGGCGACTAGAAGTATTTACATTTGTTACTGTTGTAGGTGGGACAGGCCTATAAGGCAGTAATTCTTTTTGTTTTATCGAAAAATTATAATTAGCAGTATGAGTTTCACCCCAATTACTATATTTTTAACACTTCCATCTTATTTTGGTTTACAACACATGGATGTGGAATGTAAGTCCATGTTAAAATAGGAAACTAATATTGGATTAAAGAAAATGATTCGTATACCAATGTATAAACTCGCTCTCAGTGTATGGGAATATGAGTAAGAAAGTAAGGCCATGCTTCTTATCATGTCGGTCTCCTTGCCGCGAGCATGAGGCTTAAGTGGTGATTTAACCCCATGTTATGGAGATTAACTTACCACGAACTAAGAGGGCAGTTCCATATAGGAATTGGGTATCCACCCATCCGCGGAACGGCGGAGTTGGTGGCCACCCAAGTACTATGTGGAGATTACCGTACCGACAACCTGGCAGGAGGTATAAAATGCATTTATTCCTTCAACGTCTTGGGCATCGGATGTGCAGGACCGAACCCCACACCCCCCTCTGACCGGAACCAACACCCAGGGTTCCGGAGGAAGCACACTACTAGTGGTGAAACATGGCACATTGGCTATGCCAATGGAGAGCCGAGTAAGTGTGAGCAATACACCGTCGTCGAAACGATTCGAAGCAACCGAACAAGTTGTGGAGGATGTGGAGAGGGCGGACAATCTCTCAATAGACTCAGATGGATCTCTGGTGCCGAGTAAGTCTTTGATCGTTGTCAAAAACGACTGAAGTTATTAGAGATTCGAAAGCAGGTGCTGGTCTATCCGCAAGGCAGATCAAACGAAGAAAACTGAGAACGAAGAAAGCCGAAGCATTAGCTAAGGCAAGTACACAAGCTCCGTCAAGTTTGACACCTGTAATGGAAACGGAAAAAGGTGGCAGAATAGGGGGTCTATGCCAACGACCGGGAAGAGGAGAGAAGCAGGAAGAAAGTCGAGAGACGGAAGTCGGAAATGCTTGCATTCTCGACCCAATGCAAGGCAGACAAACCTTTACCTGACAAGGCAAAGGCTAAGGGACCTCAAATGTCAAATGACACTCTTCCATCCACGTTTTGCGAATCATTCGCGAGAGTGGCAGCAAAGGCAATGACGGTAGAGATACATACCGACAAACAAGACGTCCTACTGTCCAAATGGCAACAAGACTATCTTGACAGCTATCTTTGGAAAGTTATCGGTGAGGGGAAAGAAGCGACGATTTTCAAGGGTAAAAACGTGACGGACGGCGTAGTAAAGGTGCACTGTTCCAAAGATTTTCCCCGAGAATGGCTGGAAAAAGAGATAGCAAAAATTGCAGCCTGAAAAAACAGCAAGTTAATTCTTGTTGAGCGTAGCAACGAAACGCTGGTACGAGCGAGTGAAGACTTCCTCCCGGTATTACCGAAACCAGTGAAGACAATCAACGCAAATGATCCGAAATTTATTTTAATTAAATAGATTGATACCTCCAACCCTGTTGCTAAATACAGCGTGTTTGCTATAAAGAGGGCAATGGATAGTATTAGTTCAGAATATTGCTCATTGAGCACATTTCGCGATGGGAGCCTACTCGTACTAACTTGCTGTATATAAATTTACAAAAATTTGTAAGGGAGAAAAATTCCTAACAGGCCGAGTCGTTTTAAAATTCAACCTTTGCAAAGCCCCACTTGACATTGATATCGCTTGGCCCTAGTAAGAGTGGAAGAATATTTCCCAACACTAATGCGATGCAGAAATTACCAACTGCTCGGACACACTATCAAAAGATGCAACATCAACCCCACTTGCGCTAATTGCAATATGCCCCCACGCAACCCCGAATTATGTCAACGTACCATGTGTGCAAATTGTCTCGGCTCTCATTCAGCTTCTGACAAAGACTGCCCTTTATATTTGCAACAAAAGGAAATACTAAAAATAAAATCCAGAACAAATGAAATTATAAAAAAGCTGTATAAAATCCATAATCCCAGACAAGTTTACTTAAAGCAATCTTATGCATCGGTTGCGAGCTCCTTACAACTGCAAACAAGTATACTCAACTCAAACTCCATTTCTCTTTCTAACTGTTCAAACAGCTCTGACGACCCATCGATCTCATCACAAACCAATCATAACTCTTACTCTCACGGTCCCAATAAATCATTCGATTGAATAAAAAATATCAATAACAACTACAACCCAACAGATCCGCAAGCTCTTTTCTCTTCCTTCCTAAATTCACACAACTCTTTTCCTCTCACTACTCCCGACTGTAATTCAAATTCAAATCTCTCATCTCGTTCCACTCAACAAAATATGTCTACTACACACACGGTAGATCCCCAATCTCTTTCGCTACGTAACTTTATCAATTCAACACCCAACTTCTCTTTACTCAATAACGAACCCAACATTGACACTACATGCTCTTCAAAAAACGCCACATCTCTTTCATCCAACCTAAATCCAACAGAAAAACAATTTCTTACAACTATCTCTTATGAGCTCTTTTAATGTAAGGATGATTCTTGTAATGATGATTCTTAATATTCTTCAATGGAATATGAAGGGATATTTTAACAACTACATAGAATTGGAAACTTTGATCAAAGACCGTAGCCCCCACTTAATTTGCACCCTCCCAAATAATACTCAATTTATTTTCACAACTTCTTCCACTTCAGTCATGCTAAGCAAGGTTGTGGACTACTAGTCACAATAACATCCCACATGAATTCTAATCCATTAGCTCTAAGCTGTCAGTAGTGGCAGTTGAAATTAATCCAAAAACTCCAATGACTGTTCTCTATATATGTATCACTCCAGCCCAAGATGTTTCACATTCAGACTTAATTAGTTATTATCTAACATTACCACCCCTTCTATTTCCTGTGGAGATTTAAATAGCTGGAGTCCACTATGGGGCCAATGCCTAATCGCAGAGGCACTATAGTCGAAGACTTCATACTTCATACCAATTAAGCAATTCTAAACAACAATAGCCCAAGTCACTTTTCTACACACAAAACCTTTAGGCACATAGACCAAACAATTTGTTCTCTGCAACTACTTCCGCTCGCCTAATGGTTCACCTTAGATGATCTGCAAAACAGCGAACATTTCCACATAATATGCTCCATCACGCTATCCTCCACAAACTCTTCTTGCTGTAACAAAACCAACAAATATAACACATCAAAGGCTAACTGGAATAAGTGTCAAGAAATGTTGCTTACGAAGCGGTTTCGGCATTTGACATCCAAAATATTAACAAAGAAGCAGCTACGATTCAAAAATCCTTACGCGAAGCAACAAACTCTTCTATTCCATTAGCTCACTCCCCCAGAGCTTCAAGGAGAGCCCCTTGGTGGGCACCCGAGCTTAACGCTCTGCGAACCGAGAAAGTTTCGGCGTGGAGAACATACAAAAAGTCACTGTGGGAAGGGAGTTCCATCATAAAAACATGCCTATAACCTTCATTGGGTGAAAATATGAATGTATACAAATTTTTACGTCATTTGGTGTTGTCGTTTCGTAGTGATGCGCGGACAACGTACAGACATTCACCTTTATAGTATAGATAAAAAAATGTAATGCCAGATTCAACAAAGAAAAACGACTTGCTAAGAGTTTTGAAGAATACACCAAAAATTTAAACCCAAATTCTTAAACCGTAAGCATTTGGAAAAGAATAAAGACGCTTACAGGTACATGTTCACCGAAAATCGCTAAGTCAATAACTTTCAATAGCCAGGTTTTTTTTCGACCCTTCGGACATCTCCACAGAATTCGCTAGGTACGTTTCCGAGGCATCGCTTACATCGAACTTTCCTTCACAATTCATTGACCAATCTAAAAATACTTCGCACGCGCGCCCTGCCGACTGCATAGACAGTTTGGCCATCCACCTTGAGCATGATATTACCTTCAATGAATTAGAATCACTTCTTAAAATAGTGAAAGGAACTACACCAGGACTTTGATGATATATTGAGTTCTGGCATTATTCCCCAAAGCTTTAAAACAGCTCTCGTTGTTCCAATAGAAAAACCTAATAAAGATCCTAGCGCAATTGCTAACTACATGCCGATTTCCCTAATTTCGTGTGTAAGTAAAAATATGGAAAAGATTATATCGACAAGGCTAATGTGGTTTCTGAAGGAAAAACATAAAATATCTCCATTTCAAACTGGACTTAAGCCTGTTATAAGCACTCTAGAAGCCTTACACTTCCACGACCACCACATCTCGAAAAATATCTCCTCGAGAAACCACACTTATATTCTTTCCATTGATTTCACTAAAGCTTTCGACAAAATTGGTTGTCATGTTGTATTAAAAAAGTTACAAGAATGGGAGCTTGGTCCGAAGGTATTTAACTTTATTAAGTCCATCCTCAACAACAGAAAATTCCGGAGTAAAATTAACAATGCTTTACCATCAACATTTCCGTTAGAGAATGGCATCCCCCAGGGCAACGTAAAGCATTGCCTATATGCCGATGACTTATACATATTTTGCAGACACAAAAACATAACAAAAATCCAAGAAGCTTTCAATAGCGCTCTATACATATTTTGCAGTCACAAAAACACAATAAAAATCCAAGATACTTTCAATAGCGCTCTAATGCCATCGAAAATTAGACAGAATACTTCGGTGCTGGTATTTCTCTAATGAAATTCCAAATGTAACTACTCTAACCATACTCGGTGTTATATTTGAGAACAAACATAGTTTTAAGGCCCACTGTACTATTTTAAGAAATATTCTAACTACCAGGCTTAATATCATTAACTACCTAAGCACAAACAACAGCTTAGCACACACAATTACTCTTCTTAGATTAAGGCGCCTTTTAACATGGCAGTAAGGCAACGCCTTAGAGCAGTGGTAGCCGACCTTTTCAATTGAGTTGAGCTACTTTCAAGCTTTTGAAATAAACATCGAGCTACTTGCACAAGCCAACATAAATTAAATAATACACAGTTATATTCGACATACAATACATTTATTTATTTTGCTAATATACGTTCTATATATAATAAACTTATGACTTATAGTGCTTATACTTATGCATAACTACATCCATGTTCACACCTATCAATCGTAACAAAATTTGTTCCAGTCATAATGGCAAATCACAAGCGACTTAAAAAAACAAAAAAACAGTAATAGTACATTATTATATAAATAAAATATGGGCAGATAAAAAGAGCATATTTAATGAGAAGGTTGACATTCTGACTCAACGATAATTTTTTTAATATTTGCAGTATATAATTTGATACAGTCATTCCAATACAGTTATCCAAATGTATATCTGTAAGCCGATTGCGGTATTTATTTTTAATAAATTTCATATTGGAAAAAGAAGATTCACACAAATAAGTTGAACTGAATAACGCTTTCACTTTCAACGCAACACGACATAAAACTGAATACTTATCTTTACTTACTAAAGTCCATATACATTTTGTATTTGAACCTAAAGATTTTAAAGTCAAGTCACTTTGAAAAGCAATCAGTTCCATTTCTGTCACAGCAATGTCTTCGCCAAAGTTGTTCATAACACAAGTTGCAAACTGCTGTATATCCATGTCCATGAAGGGTGAAACAACAAATTGCGTCACTAAAGCAATTTTGCTGAAATCCTTGAAACGATTTTTGAAGTTTTCCTTCAAGTTAGAAACTATTTCCATATGATATTTACTGTCATAGGGCTCTAATAGATTTTTGGATATCTTTTCGGAAAGAATAGGAAAATGCTTAGTATCGTGGTTTTTTAGGTTTTGTTCCCAAAATTCAAGTTTTGTAATAAATGCATTTATATTAGAAATCATTTCCGCTAATTCTTTATCCCTGCCATGAAGCTGCAAGTTAAGCTCATTTAACTTCTCTGTAATGTCCACAAGAAAACCAAAATCTCTGAGCCAAGTCGAATTTTCCAGTTCATGAATCGGTTATCGCGTTCTTTGAAAAATTGGAGTATAGCAGGCAGGACATCATTGAAACGTTTGAGCACTCGTCCTTTGCTTAACCATCGCACTTCAGAGTGAAGAAGTAGCTCTCCGTATTGACAGTCAATTTCATCAGCCAAGGTTTTAAATAATCTTCTTTGTAACGCTTGAGCTCTAATCTTGTTCACAATTTTCACCACCAGTTCCATAACGTTGTTCAAGTTTAGAAAATTTCCACATAATGCTTGCTGATGTATAATACAGTGGTATCTAAGAAATTGTGGAAAACTTTCATCCTTATGACATAGCGCCACGAGCTCCTTATCACAACTCACCATAGCTGGAGCACCGTCAGTTGTCAGGCCTACCATTTTTGATATTGGAATTTTCTCAGAAGAGATGAGATTTTTTAAATGAGAAAACAGCTCTAGCCCAGTAGTAGGTATGTCCTTTGAGTGGAATAAACTTCAAAAGATCTTCTTTAATTGTAAAATCACTAAAAGCCATCCTGACAAATATGGCCATCTGTGAGGTGTCAACTACATCTTTTGATTCATCCAGTTGCAGTGAAAAATAAATACAGTTATCTAAGTCACTTCTTAACTGTAAAAAAATATCATTGCTCATTATTCTACTCGCCTCATCACTGTATTAGCAGAAAGTTGCAGAGACTTTATAGCAGACACTATTTCCTCTTTATTTCTAAAGTTGGCGAATAAAGAATCTGCAGCTTCCAAAAATGCTTGTTTTATGATTTCCCCGTCTTCATAAGGTTTTTTCTTTTGTGCAATTATCTGGGAAACACAATAAGATTCTTCAGTTGCAGCCTTATTTTTGTCGATTGTTTTCAAAAATATTGACTGTTGTCCAATTAACTGAATTTTTAAATGTTTCAGTTTTTCTTTTCTGGTGGCAGAATTTAACGGGAATGCCTTCTCAAAATTCGAATGTACAGTTTTATGTTTTAGTTTTTACATAACAAACAAACACTTTTGTCTTTAACTTCTGTGAAGAAGTATTGTTCTTCCCATTCCGAATGGAAATGGTATGTCTTCGCCTTCTTACTACTGCTTGCCATAATGTTTCGAACTCTAACCCAACCGCTGCACGCAGAACGTTGATAATACCGTTCAGTATTAAACTGAGCGCAATGTCGACGTGCATTGCGTATATATAAACAGTGTTCGGACTTTTTTTTTCGTTTAGTGGTAGAATTTAAAAAAAATAGTGGTAGATTTATGAAAAAAGTGGTAGATTTAGGGTAAAACTTAAATATGCTTTATTTATTTAATAACAAATATAAATATAATATTTCACATAAGATTTCGTAAAAAAAATTTGTACTTCAGTTTTTTAAAGCTCTTATAACCACATAAATAATAAAAAACTTATGCTTTTGGAACAAAATTTCCATCTATATGCTTGAAGCTATTGCGAAAACGTATTAAGTTTCTGGAAGGAATATATATTTCTTGACCATCACATATTTCTTTAGCAAATATAAGGTTATTTATTGGGTTTGTTTTCAAGCGATTTCTTTTTTCGGTTTTTATAATTTTCACGGTTGAAAACAAACGTTCGGCTGCCGCGCTACTATGTGGCAAAACTGCCAAATTGCACATGTACTTACTTAAATTGCTAAACATAAACTCACTATAAATATTTTCCTCCTTGCTTAAAGCTTTCCATCCTCGAACGATATCCTCTTCGAATATATCTTTAGCTTTTTCTTTGCTGAAAACAATGAAAGATCTCCATTCATTGTTTAATATTTCTTCCGAAAATCCGAGAAATGGAAATTCCTTAAACAAGGGTAAAATGGTTGGCATATCGCCTTTTTGAATTTTAAAAGGGTTAAAATATTCAAGTAATTTTAATCTTCCGCTTTTAAAGTCAAACCTTTTTAATAATTCGTCACATAGGCATAAATAATACTTAAGTAGATCGTTTTTTATTTCATTAACATCAATTGCGTTGGTTTGTAAAAATTTGTTACATTGGACACCGAAAAACATTTGTGAAAATGGTAAATGAAGTTTTGTATCTTTATAATTCGCATCCAAAGAAATATGCTCAAGATGTACAAAATTTTGCAGCAATTCTCTAAAAAAAGTAGTTATTCGCGAGTATAATAAATGTGTCATTGTTCCTTTTGATTGATACTCCTTGTTCAGAGTATTTATTTTTTTTAAAATGTCATTTAAAAATAAAAAGTACGCAAAATTTGTGTCATTAAGCTCATTTAAAATATCGGTCGCGCATGAATCGGTTAATTCTTCAAAAGAATACATTGAAAAGAAATACTTCGAAGGCTTCCACTGTTCTATTATACGTTCGATTGCTGCTTCCATAGACAGCAATCGTGTTTCACAAACTCTCAGAATTTGGTGAGGCATAGCTTGAAAATAATCTTGTAACTGTCGAAAGTCATGTCAGCGCTTGGAGCTGTGTGAGAAAAATGCATACACATTACGCACGAGCTTTTCCAACCTTGCAGGCAATTGCTTAGAAGCAGCAGATGAACATAAATTAAGAGAATGGCACGTACAACCTAAAAAAAATAAATGTTTGTTTGATCCTTGGAATTTTTGTTTTACACTATTATGTTTTCCCCGCATTACAGATGCATTGTCTGTTGCTAGGCCTATCATATTAGTTGTTGGCACCTTGAGGTTCTTAAAATAATTTACAATAGCGTCATATAATCCTTTTGCCGTACCATCTACAACTTCTAAAAGTCCAAAGAAGCGATCAACAACACTGTGTTTTCCAACTGGGATATAGCACAAGACACTTCTTCATACTTATATCTGTACCCTCATCAATGATGATAGAAAAGCAAGTGGACCTTAACTCGTTGGCAATGTCCTCTCTAGCGTATGGACTCACAATATCATTCACTATAGCCGTTGCTTTTTTTGAACAGCACTTTACACCTCTCTCATCAGAGATAAGAAAATTTAACAGCTTTGGCAATGTGTCCATCAACGTAAATGGCACACAGTACATAACCATCGCAAGTTCCTTAGATTGGTGTGTAGTTTCTGAATTTTTTTCAACACTTTCCGAAATGGTGATTTGCTTCAGTCGGGCCTGGTCTTTTGTGTTCACTGCGTTCATATGCTTTTTAGTATTAGCATGCCGGTCTAATAATGTTACATCATTTGCAAGAAACGTTTTGCAATATTTACATAATGCTTTAAAGTGTGCATGTTCTAGCCATTCCCGACCATCTTCCTATTCCTGCTTGTATTTTTGATTGTACTTAGATTTCTTTTTTGTCGGCTCATTATTATTTGACGACTCAGTCGTTGCAGGCACGTTTTCTGCAGTATATATTCTAAAGAAGTTTGTATTTTATATTTCTGTACACAAATCTCAATATTAAAAAAGTTTACCTTTTTAGGAATTTCTCCATCTTCAACAAATACGAAAACGCAACAATATTAAATGAGTGGCGCAAAATTATGTGTCAAACGTCACTGTTGCCAACATCATTCATTGCGCAAAGTATTTGACGATATATTAAAGTGCTGTCAGCCTGTTTCTTTTTTAGTAGAATAAAAGTTCTAATATAATATTGTAATTCATAACATATAATAATATTTTGGAAAATAGCGTGTGAAAAAGATTGACTTCTTCAAAAGTTGAAAAAAGTGGTAGATTTTTAAGCTTGCGTGGTAGAAGTGGTAGAAATTTAAATTTTCGGAAAAAACTGGTATATCTACCACCTTAGTGGTAGAGGTCCGAACACTGTATATAAAGCCAAAAAATTCTCGAACACGCTAATCGGTTCCAGCCGATCCTAGAACGGAGACGCGACTTCGCGCCGTGAAATCGCTTACCGCAGTGTTGCCGCTGTTTATCTATTTATAATGAAAATTTCTGAAATTTGCTAATACTGGTATGATTTTCAGACTTTTCGATTTTTTGCAACGTGAGCAGCGCGAGCTACCAGAATTGCCTTTGCGAGCTACCGGTAGCTCGCGGTCGACGGGTTGGCGACCACTGCCTTAGAGCGTTTAGTTCAACACCAAAAAAAAAATCTTTTAGCTGAAGGTGGCTTTCTATCAATTGAAGACAGCATACAATATATACGCTGTCGTATTCTTTACAAACTATCATATTTTGCACCAGTGAACATATTCTACACCAAAAAACAAACAAGGAATACTTGCATGTCACTTAAGTCAGCACTATGCGAATTAATTAAGAATTACCGGCTGATTTAAATATGGATGCAGACCCAATGAAGATCGCTCCCACCAAATTTCCACCATGGGCACTTAAAAGAACCGTGTTTGAGAATGAATTAGATTGAATATCTTTTGAAGAGCAGAATGAATACCTTTTGAAGAATACTCAACCACCATCATGCACTTTCTGCAGCACATCTGATTTAAGTGTACGCCATATTTTGCTAAGTTGTATCGCTATCTCCCATCTACGCACGCAATATTTTGCAAATAAAAACCCAATTGAAATTCTCTCCAATGCAACAGAAACCAACGTAAAAGTCATTTTCTACTTTCTAAAACATGTGAACATGGCGCATCTAATTTAGGAGATTATAATATATAGGCATATGCAGTATGTAAATAAGTATACGTGTAAGTATATAACATACAATAAGTAATACTAATTATTTCGCGTAATGACTTAGCCGATAGCAATGTTTGGCTAGTGCTGTAAACATATTAAATTATAATTTTAAATAGGATTTAATAAATAGATAAATAATAATAGTATTGGCTGCAGCCCTAACAGCTACATGCATTAGTTTAGTCAATGTCAATTTGCCTATCGATTTCATTATCGTTGGCTTTTATATGAGTATTAATATATTTCCTATACTTCAGCCAGTTTATAAGATTGGGATTGGAGATCTAATTACCAGCTGTTCTCCTGCAAGGACTGCCTTTCATGGTTATAATAGACGGAGAATGATCGGAGGACACTTCTATGGATGAATATGCTATGAAGTTTTGAACTTATTATGCAACTAAAACGTTCTCTTCCTCTACGTGTGAGTAGTCTACAACCCCAGTAGTGGTGTTTGGTCCAAGTTTGGCAAAAAAATCTTTGAACTGTTGCTCGGTTATAATTTGAGAAGGTAGCAGTACCTAGCTGCGATAGTTATCGTACCAGATTAAGATTGCTGTACCACCACGAGCCATACTTCTAGGATGTTTGGTATCATAGAAAAGATATTGCGGAATTCTAAAATAATTGTTATCTGTAAAATGAGTTTCGGATATAAGCATAATATCAATGTTATTTGATAATAGAAAATTGTAGACTTCGAGCTTGTGCTTGGTGAGACTGTTAGCGTTCCAATGTCAAATTTTGATTTTGTACAATATGGTTTATTAAAAAGGGTATGCATTAAAATGGTTTGATTTGTAGCAGATCCTGTATCATGCTTTGTATTCCAACCATAAGTTGATTAAGAGTTTGCACGAGTGTTTGCAGCATACATTCTATACCGCCATTATTCATGTTACTTGTTTCCACATTTGGGTTGATTTTTAGGACGTTTGCATATGACGGAATTTGTGGTTGTGCTATTGATGGTTGGCGACTAGAAGTATTTACATTTGTTACTGTTGTAGGTGGGACAGGCCTATAAGGCAGTAATTCTTTTTGTTTTATCGAAAAATTATAATTAGCAGTATGAGTTTCACCCCAATTACTATATTTTTAACACTTCCATCTTATTTTGGTTTACAACACATGGATGTGGAATGTAAGTCCATGTTAAAATAGGAAACTAATATTGGATTAAAGAAAATGATTCGTATACCAATGTATAAACTCGCTCTCAGTGTATGGGAATATGAGTAAGAAAGTAAGGCCATGCTTCTTATCATGTCGGTCTCCTTGCCGCGAGCATGAGGCTTAAGTGGTGATTTAACCCCATGTTATGGAGATTAACTTACCACGAACTAAGAGGGCAGTGCCATATAGGAATTGGGTATCCACCCATCCGCGGAACGGCGGAATTGGTGGCCACCCAAGTACTATGTGGAGATTACCGTACCGACAACCTGGCAGGAGGTATAAAATGCATTTCTTCCTTGAACACCGAACCCCACACTCCCCTATGACCGGAACCAACACCCAGGGTTCCGGAGGAAGCACACTGAATTTGAATTTGAAAAGGTCGAGCCAAGGAGCACCAGGAGATTTGGTGGCTCCTAAAACACTCAAGCTAAAGAGCCCATTGTATTTAAAGCTCTGGAAAGGGGGTAGATAGTCAAGAAGGACCGGGAGAAAAGTATCAGAGAAAGAAATAGAGAAGAATAGAGACAGAGATAGAGATAGTTAGTCCTGTGAGAATTTTCCAGATTCTTTGGCAAATCTGTAAATATCCTCCAGTTTTATAGAACGAATATTACTCATTCTCATGACATCGGAACCCAATACTCGTAGTCGTTCTGTAGCGTTCTAGACCGGACCATCGCTCTTTATGTAGATTGCCTACATAATCGCTGATCCAATTCTTGATTCCTGCGGAACTGATTCCGATTATTGGCTCTGGCCCCTGTGGGGGCACCGCTGCTCCACGGTTGGCCAATTCGTCGGCAATTTCGTTTCTTTGAACACCGGAGTGTCCCAGACCCCATATAAGTACGAGCCTGTTTTGTCTTGCGACAGAATTAAGCATCTTCTTACATTCTTGAGCAATCTTTGAGGTTTGCTTCGCGTTCTCCAGAGCGTTCAATGCAGCCTGACTGTCACTGAAGACTCCAATCTGTTTCCCGCTCCATCTCCTCTCGATTATCCATTCGGCTACTTTTACAAAAACTTCTGTTTGGAAAATAGTTGCCATTCCCCCCATAGCATAGTGATACTTATTACTATCGTTTAAGTACCATTCGGCTCCAGACCACATTTCAGTCTTGGACCCATCGGTAAAGAAAATATCCGTCAAACCTCCCTGCATGCATTCTGGATTGCTCCATTGCTCACGCAATGGAAATCTGACATCCAAATGAAACTGTGGGTATCAGGTCATCTGAAGGTGCCAAAAACAGTGGATACTGCTCCGACAGCAACTTAAAGATTTCTCTGTGTCCCGAAGTTCCATCTTCGTGCCAGAAACCATATCATCCTGTTGTATCTTAAAATTCAGGGGGAGCAAATCAAGCATAGCATTCAGGGCATCACCAGAGGTTGTACTCATGGCACCCGTGATGCATAAACATACACTTCTTTGCAGCCTGTATAGTTCCCGGATTGTGGACTTAACCATGCTCCGTCGCCACCAGACCACAGAAGCGTAAGTGATGATTGGTCTGATAAGTGCTGTGTATATCCTTAGGACGATTCACCTTGAGTGAAACGTGTGTCTCCCAAGTCAGCTCTTATCCAAGATTACTCCTAGATATTTAACTTCGTTGGAAAGACCTAGTGTCACGTTCAGTGTTGGAAGACTGAGTCCATCCAATTTCCGTTTTCTCGTAAACAAGACTATGATTGTTTTGTTCGGGTTAACGGAAAGACCTTGTCTCATGCACCAGTCATCGATTTTGTCAAGAATCCTCTGCACTTTCGTGCAAAGCCTCCTTAAGGATTTATCTGATGTTAGCGCACAGACGTCGTCCGCATATGCTTGGACGTGAAACCCGAGCTCCTGCATCTCCATTAATAGAGAGTCTACGACGAAGCACCATAGCAGCGGAGAAAGAACACCCCCTTGGGGACATCCTTGCTTGGCCCTGACTGTGATTTGCTCATCGCCGCTCTCATCAGCGAATAACAGCCTCTCAGAGAGCATGGAGTATATCCATTTTATAATGGCTTGATTAACTCCGTGTCGTTCGGCAGAAGAACATATCGGTCCGAAAGTGGCATTATCAAAAGCCCCCCTCAATGTCCACGAACACGCCCATTGTGTATTCGTCAGCTTCCAGCCCAGCTTCAATCTTGCTACCAAGATCGTGTAAGGCTGATTCACATGATTTTCCACTCTGGTAAGCGTGTTGATTTCTACTAAGTGGACTTCTCGGCAAAACCCGCACTCGAATATGTTTCTCCACCACTCGTTCCAGACTTTTCAACATGAACGATGTCAAACTGATTGGTCTACAACTTTTTGCTAGGGAATAGTCATCTTTTCCTGGTTTCGGAATAAATACTACTCTTACGCGTCGCCATTGGCATGGTATATAACCGAATGCAAGACAGGCTGTGAAGATCCTTTTCAGGGCCTCAATCAGCCTGTCTTCTCCTTTTTTAAGCATTGCCGGATATATTCCGTCAGGTCCAGGGTATTTAAAGTTATCAAAGGGAGATAAGGAAAACCTTATCGATTCCCTTGTCACTATCCGACTAGCAATATACCAGCTGTACCTAGAGGTTCCACCGTTGCTACCGTTATTGTTCATGCCACTCTCAACTTCAGAGAGAGTTCTACTACCCGGAAAATGGGTTTCGAGTAGAGCACTAAACGTTTCCGGTTTGGAAATGGTGTATGAACCATCAGGTTTTCGAATGGAATCCAGCCTTACTGAGCGGTGAAACATGGCACATTTGCTATGCCAATGGAGAGCCGAGTAAGTACGAGCAATACACCGTCGTCGAAACGATTCGAAGCAACCGAACAAGTTGTGGAGGATGTGGAGATGGCGGACAATCTCTCAATAGACTCAGGTGGATCTCTGGTGGCGAGTAAGTCTTTGACAACGATCAAACCTGGTGCGAATCAGGTAAGTACCGGTAAAACGACTGAAGTTATTAGAGATTCGAAAGCAGGTGCTGGTCTTTCCGCAAGGCAGATCAAACGAAAAAAACTGAGAACGAAGAAAGCCGAAGCAATAGCTAAGGCAAGTACACAAGCCCGGTCAAGTTCGACACCTGTAATGGAAATGGAAAAAGGTGGCAGAATAGGGGGTCTATGCCAACGACCGGGAAGAGGAGAGAAGCAAGAAGAAAGTCGAGAGACGGAAGTCGGAAATGCTTGCATCCTCGACCCAATGCAAGGCAGACAAACCTTTACCTGACAAGGCAAAGGCTAAGGGACCTCAAATGTCGAATGACACTCTTCCATCCACGTCTGGCGAATCATTCGCGAGAGCGCCAGAAAAGGCAATGACGGTAGAAATACATACCGACAAACAAGACGTCCTACTGTCCAAATGGCAACAAGACTATCTTGACAGCTATCTTTGGAATGTTATCGGTGAGGGGAAAGACGCGTCGACTTTCAAGGGTAAAAACGTGACGGACGGCGTAGTAAAGGTGCACTGTTCCAATGATTTTCCCCGAGAATGGCTGGAAAACGAGATAGCAAAAATTCCAGCCTGAGAAAACAGCAAGTTAATTCTTGTTGAGCGTAGCAAAAAAAAACGCTGGTACGAGCGAGTGTCTGGATTCCGAGATCTTCCTCTAGTTCAGCAGAAGGCATCCGTGCTCAAAAGAAAGATCTTGATACGACTCTCTGGAGAGTATACGCGTGCACTAGGCAGAAATCCGCTGCCAATTCGGATGCGAGTTCCTACCTGGCACTGGGTATCGATCTTGGGTCAGTGACATTTCCACGTGTGCTATTTTTCTCATTTTACTTCGCATAAGTAAGTTACTTTATTTTTCTATTGCCTTAAATTTGAAGTTTACAAAACCAAACGTATTTCAAATGGGGAAAGCTTATCCGATCCCCTCGAGGAATCGGTATACTATACTATCTGACAGTATGCCTAAACCCTCTCAAAACTAAACGAAAAAACCCAATCATCACTGAAGACTCTCTCCCGGTATTACCGAAACCAGTGAAGACAATCAACGCAAATGATCCGAAATTTATTTTAATTAAATAGATTGATACCTCCAACCCTGTTGCTAAATACAGCGTGTTTGCTATAAAGAGGGCAATGAATAGTATTAGTTCAGAATATTGCTCATTGAGCACATTTCGCGATGGGAGCCTACTCGTACTAACTTGCTGTATATAAATTCACAAAAAATTGTAATGGAGAAAAATTCATAACAGGCCGAATCATTTTAAAATTCAACCTTTTCAAAGTCCCACTTGACATTGATATCGCTTGGCAATAGTAAGAGTGGAAGAATATTTCCCAACACTAATGCGATGTAGAAATTACCAACTGCTCGGACACACTATCAAAACATGTAACATCAACCCCACTTGCGCGAATTGCAATATGCCCCCACGCAACCCCGAATTATGTCAACGTACCATGTGTGCAAATTGCCTCGGCTCTCATTCAGCTTCTGACAAAGACTGCCCTTTATATTTGCAACAAAAGGAAATACTAAAAATAAAATCCAGAACAAATGAAATTATAAAAAAGCTGTATAAAATCCATAATCCCAGACAAGTTTACTTAAAGCAATCTTATGCATCGGTTGCGAGCTCATTACAACCGCAAACAAGTATACATACCAATCATAACTCTTACTCTCACGGTCCCAATAAATAATTCGATTGAATAAAAAATATCAATAACAACTACAACCCAACAGATCCGCAAGCTCTTTTCTCTTCCTTCTTAAATTCACACAACTCTTTTCCTCCTCTGTAGCTCCCCAATCTCTTTCGATACGTAACTCTATCAATTCAACACCCAACTTCTCTTTGCTCATTGACGAACCCAACATTGACACTACATGCTCTTCAAAACACGCCTCATCTCTTTCATCCAACCTAAATCCAACAGAAAAACAATCTCTTACAACTATCTCTTATGAGCTCTTTTAATGTAAGGATGATTCTGGTAATGATGATTCTTAATATTCTTCAATGGAATATGAAGGGATATTTTAACAACTACATAGAATTGGAAACTTTGATCAAAGACCGTAACCCCCACTTAATTTGCATCCTCCCAAACAATACTCAATTTATTTTCACAACTTCTTCCACTTCAGTCATGCTAAGCAAGGTTGTGGACTACTAGTCACAATAACATCCCACATGAATTCTAATCCATTAGCTCTAAGCTGTCAGTAGTGGCGGTTGAAATTAATCCAAAAACTCCAATGACTGTTCTCTATATATGTATCACTCCAGCCCAAGCTGTTTCACATTTAGGCTTAATTAGTTATTATCTAACATTAACACCCCTTCTATTTTCTGTGGAGATTTAAATAGCTGGAGTCCACTATGGGGTCAATGGCCAATCGCAAAGGCACTATAGTCGAAGACTTCATACTTCATTCCAATTAAGCAATTCTAAACAACAATAGCCCAACTCACTTTTCTACACACAAAACCTTTAGGCACATAGACCAAACAATTTGTTCTCTGCAACTACTTCCGCTCGCCTAATGGTTCACCTTAGATGATCTGCAAAACAGCGAACATTTCCTCATAATATGCTCCATCACGGTATTTCTCCACAAACTCTTCTTGCTGTAACAAAACCAAAAAATATAACACATCAAAGGCTAACTGGAATAAGTATCAAGAAATGTTGCTTACGAAGCGGTTTCCAGCATTTGACATCCAAAATATTAACAAAGAAGCAGCTACGATTCAAAAATCCTTACGCGAAGCAACAAACTCTTCTATTCCATTGGCTCACTCCCGCAGAGCTTCAAGGAGAGCCCCTTGGTGGACACCCGAGCTTAACGCTCTGCGAACCGAAAAAGTTTCGGGCTGGAGAACATACAAAAAGTCACCCTGTACTTTCACACTTATAACATACTAGCTTTAACCCGCGGCCCCGCTTGCGTAGGAGTAGTTTTGTAAAAGAATTACATACATGTGGGAATGGTGTAATCCCTACTCCGCCTCTCGTGTTTCTGGCAACCCTGGTTGACAACAACGGCGAACGAGGGAGTCGTGTTTTAACTGGCGTAGAAGGTGGTCGATTTCGGGCGAAAAACCAAATATACAATTTATCAATTCTTTAATAAAAACTCACATTGTTAATACTTACTTACATTTAAATAAAAAGTACGAACCTATATTTTGGGGGCTCAACCGGGATAAAGAATGGCATGCCTCAAAGATTTAATTAAAAGTAGCCTGCGCAGTGGCAGTAAGGCCAAAATAACGACGCTGCATAAGTATATTTTTGAAAGCGAAGGCGACAGAGGTAACCGCCAACAACTCAGAGAGTTCTGTGGCTTCGCCTACAACGAAAGCAGCGCAGAATTCGAAGTTAAAACTCAATACGTGGATGCAAATTTCAACGAACGTGACCTAGTCACCATTTGCAACGTTTTAGGAATCGACTACAATGTGGCTGATGTGAAATTACACATATTTCACAATTTGCAGAAGGGACGCTTACTCGTAGCAAGCGATGCAGAAAATCACGACGATGGCGACGACGGCGTTAGCAGCGAAGACGACGTGCTTGTTCTACATTGCGGAATAGGAGAAACGACGATTGTTTTTTTTCTATCGACGGCAACGAAGGTAGGAAAGAAGCTCACAAAACTGCTGAACGACGGGAAATAAGGCGTATTTGTGACGAACGAGAAGCAAGTATAAGCGCAAGTGAAGCTAACGAAAATGAAATGCCAATGCAAATGTCGCGGTTTGCAATAAATTTTCGTGATTTTGAAGACTCAGTAAGGCCGTTTGATGGTACTGACAAATTGCTAATAGATGTGTGGGTAAATGAATTCGAAGAAACTGCTACCCTCATGCGTTGGGATGAATTTCAAAAATTTGTGTTCGCAAAGAAGTCGCTGAAAGGTTTAGCAAGAATGTTCATTTTAAGTGAAAGGGGAATCACATCGTGGTGTAAACTGAAAAAAGCATTAATAGATGAATTTCAGGCTGTGGTAAATAGCGCTCATTTGCACAAGCAGTTAACAGAAAGAAAGATGAAAAGAGAGGAGAACGTGCTGGAATATTTTTTTTGTATGAAAGAGTTAGCAGCAAGGGGAAACATTGAAGAAAATGCTTTGATTCAATACGTAATTGATGGTATACGCGATATGAGTGTGAGTAAGACAGTTCTATATGGCGCAAAAAATATTCGTGAATTTAAGGAAAAGATTTGATGTTATGAGGGAATACGCGAAAAAGTGAAAACAGACGATACTAAAGAAATTGGAAAAAAGGGGATGGTAAACAAAACCGAAAGAAATGAGCTTAAATGCTACAATTGCGGGGCGAAAGGCCACAAAAGCGTTAATTGTGAGAGTAGAGAAAAGGGGAAAAAGTGTTTTCAGTGCAATGAGTATGGCCATATTGCTAAAAATTGCCCAAACAATAAAAGTTTAAACAAAGACGCTCAGCGAAACACACGACTTATTACAGGAAAACGCAGCATAATGAACAAAGATGTAATAATGAATGATAAAAAATTAATAGCATTATTTGATACGGGGAGTAAGTTTAGCCTCATTACTGAGAGTGTGTATAATGTGTTGAATAAACTTTATTTAAAGGAATGTAATATTTCACTATATGGCTTCGGTGAGTGTGTCACTAAAAATGCAGTAAAGCCAATGGATGCGTTGAAATATAAAATTGAGATAGACGGCGAAATATATGAATTAGAATTTTTGGTTGTACCTTCAAAATTCCTGGATTGTGAAGTGATAATCGGAGAGAACTTTTGTGTTTACGCTGAAGTAAAGATAGATCGTGAAGGGTTGCATATCAAAAAAGTAGAAAATGACAGTGATGATAATTCAAAGTTTTTTATGATGAAAATTGACATAGCTGCGGACGAAAAAGAAATTGATATCGGTGAAATGGCCCAAATAGGATCAAAACAAAAGGTGCGCGACATGGTAAAAACTTATCAACCAAATAAACAAAAATTTACAAATGTTCAAATGAAAATTATTTTAAAAGATGAGTCGCCAATATTTTCGAGGCCGCGACGTTTACCTATAGCTGAAAAACACATTGTAGACAGTCAGGTGGAACAGTGGTCAAGTGATGGCATAATAGAAGCCTCTGAATTTTGTGGTCCGGTTGTGTTGGTAAAGAAGCGTGATGTTACGCCAAGACTGTGTATCGACTTTCGAAGACTAAATAAAGTGATGATAAAAGATCATTTTCCTTTACCTTTAATTGAAGATCAACTTGACCAATTACAAAATGCTAAAATTTTTTCTACAATTGACTTACGAAACGGGTTTTTCCATGTGCCCATAGCTGAGTCTAGTCGCAAATACACAGCTTTCGTAACACACAACGGTCAGTATCAATTTTTGAAAGTGCCTTTCGGGTTGTCGAATTCTCCGAGTGTTTTCCAGAGGCATATAAATGCAATTTTTAGAGACTTGGTGCGTAGAGGTCCCGCGTTACTTTATATGGACGATGTGATTATCCCTGCTCAAAACGAAGATAGTGCTTTAAAAAATTTAGAAGAGGTAATGCAAGTTTGCAAGGACTATGGACTCGATATAAATTTTAAGAAGTGTCAATTTAAAAAAAAAAAGTAGAATTTTTAGGGCATGTTGTAGAAAATCAAAAGCTATCGCCATCGCCAGAGAAAATTGAAGCTGTAACAAAATACAAAATACCACAAAATTTGAAACAGTTACAAGGGTTTTTGGGCCTTGCGGGATATTTTCGAATATTTGTTAGAAATTTCTCGGTGATAGCAAAACCGCTCAGTGACCTAAGGAAGCAAAATGTAAAATTCGAAATGAAAGACAGAGAAATCGAATCGTTTCAAACACTAAAAAAATGTCTAAGCGAAAAACCGGTTTTAAGCATTTTTAATCAAAAGTTTCAAACTGAAGTTCATACTGATGCCTCTATCGACGGTTATGGAGCTGTGTTACTACAAAAATTGCCTAAAGATGGGCATCTGCATCCTATTTACTATATGAGTAAGAAGACAACCGAGGCTGAAAGAAGGTACACGAGCTATGAGTTGGAAGTTTTGGCAGTTATAGAGGCTCTAAAAAAGTTTCGCGTTTATCTACTAGGTCTGCATTTCAAGTTAGTAACCGACTGCAATGCCTTCACTAAGACGTTAGACAAAAAAGACCTATGCACCAGAGTCGCTATATGGATATGTTCCTCCAAGAATACGACTATGAAGTAGAGCATCGAGCTAGCACCCAGATGAGACACGTTGATGCCCTTAGCCGTTACGCAGTTTTTTCTATAAACGATGATTCTTTGGTTAGATTGCGCCGCGAGCAAATTCAAGATGATGAACTCAAAATTATTTTAGATGTTCTTCGCGAAAAAACCATTTTCAACGACTATTTTACGAAAGGTGGCATTTTGTACAAGCTTGTAGGTGACGACGAACTAATTGTTGTGCCCACCAACATGCAAAGGGAAATTATCAGAAAAGCAGATGATAATGGTCATTTTGCAGTGAAGAAAACTATAGAGTTGATAACCAAAGATTACTATATACCAAAAGTTGAAGAAAAGATACAACGTCACATTGCCAACTGCATACCTTGCATTATTTCAAACAGAAAACTAGGTACACAGGAAGGTGAGCTACATATATTACAGAAAGGTGAAATACCACTCAAAACGTACCACGTCGACTTCCTTGGCCCATTGGAATCGACAAGCAAGCTTTACAAACATATATTTGCAGTGATTGATGGATTCACAAAATTTTGTTGGCTGTATCCAACTAAAACGACATCAGCGAAAGAGGTAATTAAAAGGTTACACATCCAGAACGCGATATTTGGTAACCCAGCCCATATAATCTCTGATCGGGGCGCAGCTTTAACATCTGATGACTTTCAAAACTACTGCGAAGCTGAAGGTATAAAACATCACACAATAACCACAGGGTTACCTCGTACGAATGGACAGATCGAACGGTTAAATGCAGTAATTAGCTCCGTATTGGCAAAATTGACTGCAGACGACCCATCCAAATGGTACAAGCAAGTCGAAAAAGTACAACAAGCTATAAACTCAACATACACAAGGAGTACAAAAACGACGCCTTTTGAATTGATGATAGGGGTAAAAATTCGAAAGAAAGAAGACATACAATTAAAGCAACTCATCGAAGATGAAATGATTTTCCATTTTCAAGACGAGAGAAACGAGCTAAGACAGAATGCGAAAAGGGAGATCCTGAAACTGCAAGCAGAAAACAGAAAATCGTATAACCGTAAACGAAAATCAGCATCGTTATATAACCGCGGGGACCTGGTGGCCATAAAAAGAACTCATTTCGGGGTAGGTCTTAAGCTGAAACCAAAATATCTCGGACCATATGAAGTAAGAAGCATCAAATCAAATGGCACGTACGATGTATTAAAAGTCGACTTGGGTGACGGGCCAAAAACGACAACTACATGCGCTTAATATATGAAGCCATGGTCAATATCTTCAGATGATGATAGCATCGCATTCAGGCCGAACGCGCAGCAGGATGGCCGAGTTGTGGGAATGGTGTAATCTCTACTCCGCCTCTCGTGTTTCTGGCAACCCTGGTTGACAACAACGGCGAACGAGGGAGTCGTGTTTTAACTGGCGTAGAAGGTGGTCGATTTCGGGCGAAAAACCAAATATACAATTTATCAATTCTTTAATAAAAACTCACATTGTTAATACTTACTTACATTTAAATAAAAAGTACGAACCTATATTTTGGGGGCTCAACCGGGATAAAGAATGGCATGCCTCAAAGATTTAATTAAAAGTAGCCTGCGCAGTGGCAGTAAGGCCAAAATAACGACGCTGCATAAGTATATTTTTGAAAGCGAAGGCGACAGAGGTAACCGCCAACAACTCAGAGAGTTCTGTGGCTTCGCCTACAACGAAAGCAGCGCAGAATTCGAAGTTAAAACTCAATACGTGGATGCAAATTTCAACGAACGTGACCTAGTCACCATTTGCAACGTTTTAGGAATCGACTACAATGTGGCTGATGTGAAATTACACATATTTCACAATTTGCAGAAGGGACGCTTACTCGTAGCAAGCGATGCAGAAAATCACGACGATGGCGACGACGGCGTTAGCAGCGAAGACGACGTGCTTGTTCTACATTGCGGAATAGGAGAAACGACGATTGTTTTTTTTCTATCGACGGCAACGAAGGTAGGAAAGAAGCTCACAAAACTGCTGAACGACGGGAAATAAGGCGTATTTGTGACGAACGAGAAGCAAGTATAAGCGCAAGTGAAGCTAACGAAAATGAAATGCCAATGCAAATGTCGCGGTTTGCAATAAATTTTCGTGATTTTGAAGACTCAGTAAGGCCGTTTGATGGTACTGACAAATTGCTAATAGATGTGTGGGTAAATGAATTCGAAGAAACTGCTACCCTCATGCGTTGGGATGAATTTCAAAAATTTGTGTTCGCAAAGAAGTCGCTGAAAGGTTTAGCAAGAATGTTCATTTTAAGTGAAAGGGGAATCACATCGTGGTGTAAACTGAAAAAAGCATTAATAGATGAATTTCAGGCTGTGGTAAATAGCGCTCATTTGCACAAGCAGTTAACAGAAAGAAAGATGAAAAGAGAGGAGAACGTGCTGGAATATTTTTTTTGTATGAAAGAGTTAGCAGCAAGGGGAAACATTGAAGAAAATGCTTTGATTCAATACGTAATTGATGGTATACGCGATATGAGTGTGAGTAAGACAGTTCTATATGGCGCAAAAAATATTCGTGAATTTAAGGAAAAGATTTGATGTTATGAGGGAATACGCGAAAAAGTGAAAACAGACGATACTAAAGAAATTGGAAAAAAGGGGATGGTAAACAAAACCGAAAGAAATGAGCTTAAATGCTACAATTGCGGGGCGAAAGGCCACAAAAGCGTTAATTGTGAGAGTAGAGGAAAGGGGAAAAAGTGTTTTCAGTGCAATGAGTATGGCCATATTGCTAAAAATTGCCCAAACAATAAAAGTTTAAACAAAGACGCTCAGCGAAACACACGACTTATTACAGGAAAACGCAGCATAATGAACAAAGATGTAATAATGAATGATAAAAAATTAATAGCATTATTTGATACGGGGAGTAAGTTTAGCCTCATTACTGAGAGTGTGTATAATGTGTTGAATAAACTTTATTTAAAGGAATGTAATATTTCACTATATGGCTTCGGTGAGTGTGTCACTAAAAATGCAGTAAAGCCAATGGATGCGTTGAAATATAAAATTGAGATAGACGGCGAAATATATGAATTAGAATTTTTGGTTGTACCTTCAAAATTCCTGGATTGTGAAGTGATAATCGGAGAGAACTTTTGTGTTTACGCTGAAGTAAAGATAGATCGTGAAGGGTTGCATATCAAAAAAGTAGAAAATGACAGTGATGATAATTCAAAGTTTTTTATGATGAAAATTGACATAGCTGCGGACGAAAAAGAAATTGATATCGGTGAAATGGCCCAAATAGGATCAAAACAAAAGGTGCGCGACATGGTAAAAACTTATCAACCAAATAAACAAAAATTTACAAATGTTCAAATGAAAATTATTTTAAAAGATGAGTCGCCAATATTTTCGAGGCCGCGACGTTTACCTATAGCTGAAAAACACATTGTAGACAGTCAGGTGGAACAGTGGTCAAGTGATGGCATAATAGAAGCCTCTGAATTTTGTGGTCCGGTTGTGTTGGTAAAGAAGCGTGATGTTACGCCAAGACTGTGTATCGACTTTCGAAGACTAAATAAAGTGATGATAAAAGATCATTTTCCTTTACCTTTAATTGAAGATCAACTTGACCAATTACAAAATGCTAAAATTTTTTCTACAATTGACTTACGAAACGGGTTTTTCCATGTGCCCATAGCTGAGTCTAGTCGCAAATACACAGCTTTCGTAACACACAACGGTCAGTATCAATTTTTGAAAGTGCCTTTCGGGTTGTCGAATTCTCCGAGTGTTTTCCAGAGGCATATAAATGCAATTTTTAGAGACTTGGTGCGTAGAGGTCCCGCGTTACTTTATATGGACGATGTGATTATCCCTGCTCAAAACGAAGATAGTGCTTTAAAAAATTTAGAAGAGGTAATGCAAGTTTGCAAGGACTATGGACTCGATATAAATTTTAAGAAGTGTCAATTTAAAAAAAAAAAGTAGAATTTTTAGGGCATGTTGTAGAAAATCAAAAGCTATCGCCATCGCCAGAGAAAATTGAAGCTGTAACAAAATACAAAATACCACAAAATTTGAAACAGTTACAAGGGTTTTTGGGCCTTGCGGGATATTTTCGAATATTTGTTAGAAATTTCTCGGTGATAGCAAAACCGCTCAGTGACCTAAGGAAGCAAAATGTAAAATTCGAAATGAAAGACAGAGAAATCGAATCGTTTCAAACACTAAAAAAATGTCTAAGCGAAAAACCGGTTTTAAGCATTTTTAATCAAAAGTTTCAAACTGAAGTTCATACTGATGCCTCTATCGACGGTTATGGAGCTGTGTTACTACAAAAATTGCCTAAAGATGGGCATCTGCATCCTATTTACTATATGAGTAAGAAGACAACCGAGGCTGAAAGAAGGTACACGAGCTATGAGTTGGAAGTTTTGGCAGTTATAGAGGCTCTAAAAAAGTTTCGCGTTTATCTACTAGGTCTGCATTTCAAGTTAGTAACCGACTGCAATGCCTTCACTAAGACGTTAGACAAAAAAGACCTATGCACCAGAGTCGCTATATGGATATGTTCCTCCAAGAATACGACTATGAAGTAGAGCATCGAGCCAGCACCCAGATGAGACACGTTGATGCCCTTAGCCGTTACGCAGTTTTTTCTATAAACGATGATTCTTTGGTTAGATTGCGCCGCGAGCAAATTCAAGATGATGAACTCAAAATTATTTTAGATGTTCTTCGCGAAAAAACCATTTTCAACGACTATTTTACGAAAGGTGGCATTTTGTACAAGCTTGTAGGTGACGACGAACTAATTGTTGTGCCCACCAACATGCAAAGGGAAATTATCAGAAAAGCAGATGATAATGGTCATTTTGCAGTGAAGAAAACTATAGAGTTGATAACCAAAGATTACTATATACCAAAAGTTGAAGAAAAGATACAACGTCACATTGCCAACTGCATACCTTGCATTATTTCAAACAGAAAACTTGGTACACAGGAAGGTGAGCTACATATATTACAGAAAGGTGAAATACCACTCAAAACGTACCACGTCGACTTCCTTGGCCCATTGGAATCGACAAGCAAGCTTTACAAACATATATTTGCAGTGATTGATGGATTCACAAAATTTTGTTGGCTGTATCCAACTAAAACGACATCAGCGAAAGAGGTAATTAAAAGGTTACACATCCAGAACGCGATATTTGGTAACCCAGTCCATATAATCTCTGATCGGGGCGCAGCTTTAACATCTGATGACTTTCAAAACTACTGCGAAGCTGAAGGTATAAAACATCACACAATAACCACAGGGTTACCTCGTACGAATGGACAGATCGAACGGTTAAATGCAGTAATTAGCTCCGTATTGGCAAAATTGACTGCAGACGACCCATCCAAATGGTACAAGCAAGTCGAAAAAGTACAACAAGCTATAAACTCAACATACACAAGGAGTACAAAAACGACGCCTTTTGAATTGATGATAGGGGTAAAAATTCGAAAGAAAGAAGACATACAATTAAAGCAACTCATCGAAGATGAAATGATTTTCCATTTTCAAGACGAGAGAAACGAGCTAAGACAGAATGCGAAAAGAGAGATCCTGAAACTGCAAGCAGAAAACAGAAAATCGTATAACCGTAAACGAAAATCAGCATCGTTATATAACCGCGGGGACCTGGTGGCCATAAAAAGGACTCATTTCGGGGTAGGTCTTAAGCTGAAACCAAAATATCTCGGACCATATGAAGTAAGAAGCATCAAATCAAATGGCACGTACGATGTATTAAAAGTCGGCTTGGGTGACGGGCCAAAAACGACAACTACATGCGCTTAATATATGAAGCCATGGTCAATATCTTCAGATGATGATAGCATCGCATTCAGGCCGAACGCGCAGCAGGATGGCCGAGTTGTGGGAATGGTGTAATCTCTACTCCGCCTCTCGTGTTTCTGGCAACCCTGGTTGACAACAACGGCGAACGAGGGAGTCGTGTTTTAACTGGCGTAGAAGGTGGTCGATTTCGGGCGAAAAACCAAATATACAATTTATAAATTCTTTAATAAAAACTCACATTGTTAATACTTACATTTAAATAAAAAGTACAAACCTATATACAATAATATCATGGAAAATAATTTTTTATTAATAACCATAATATTACAATACCCGGCATCCGTTGCTATGCCTCGTTGAATAAAATCAAAACAACCAATCAGAAAAATATCAAGCAAAATTAGTTTTATTAATTTTCTATCTCAAACCGTTTGAACTTGGCATTTGGGTCATAGTTGAACAGCTTATGCGGATTATGAAGTCTAGAGTGTGCTATAAATAGTGGAAAATAGGAAAAACTATAATTTTTTAGATTAAATTTAAGCAAATATTCGATTATAAGTGACGAATGAGAGTGGTGGCGCGGCCTGGGGGCTGTGGGAAGGGAGTTCCATCATAAAAACATGCCTATAACCTTCATTGGGTGAAAATATGAATGTATACAAATTTTTACGTCATTTGGTGTTGTCGTTTCGTAGTGATGCGCGGACAACGTACAGACATTCACCTTTATAGTATAGATAAAAAAATGTAATGCCAGATTCAACAAAGAAAAACGACTTGCTAAGAGTTTTGAAGAATACACCAAAAACTTAAACCCAAATTCTTAAACCGTAAGCATTTGGAAAAGAATAAAGACGCTTACAGGTACATATTCACCGAAAATCGCTAAGTCAATAACTTTCAATAGCTAGGTTTTTTTCGACCCTTCGGACATCTCCACAGAATTCGCTAGGTACGTTTCCGAGGCATTGCTTTCATCGAACTTTCCTTCACAATTCATTGACCAATCTAAAAATACTTCGCACGCGCGCCCTGCCGACTGCATTGACAGTTTGGCCATCCACTTTGAGCATGATATTACCTTCAATGAATTAGAATCACTTCTTAAAACAGTGAAAGGAACTACACCAGGACTTTGATGATATATTGAGTTCTGGCATTATTCCCCAAAGCTTTAAAACAGCTCTCGTTGTTCCAATAGAAAAACCTAATAAAGATCCTGGCGCAATTGCTAACTACATGCCGATTTCCCTAATTTCGTCTGTAAGTAAAAATATGGAAAAGATAATATCGACAAGGCTAATGTGGTTTCTGAAGGAAAAACATAAAATATCTCCATTTCAAACTGGACTTAAGCCTGTTATAAGTACTCTAGAAGCCCTACACTTCCACGACCACCACATCTCGAAAAATATCTCCTCGAGAAACCACACTTATATTCTTTCCATTGATTTCACTAAAGCTTTCGACAAAATTGGTTGTCATGTTGCATTAAAAAAGTTACAAGAACGGAAGCTTGGTCCGAAGGTATTTAACTTTATTATGTCCATCCTCAACAACAGAAAATTCCGGTGTAAAATTAACAATGCTTTGCCATCAACATTTCCGTTAGAGAATGGCATCCCCAGGGTCCACCTGTCTCAGTTACACTATTTCTGATAGCATTCGATGATGTAAGTGGATTGCTTAGCCAACAACATAACGTAAAGCATTGCCTATATTTGCCTATATGCCGATGACTTATACATATTTTGCAGACACAAAAACATAACAAAAATCCAAGAAGCTTTCAATAGCGCTCTATACGTATTTTGCAGTCACAAAAACACAATAAAAATCCAAGATACTTTCAATAGCGCTCTAATGCCATCGAAAATTGGACAGAATAATCCGGTGCTGGCATTTCTCTAATGAAATTCCAAATGTAACTACTCTAACCATACTCGGTGTTATATTTGAGAACAAACATAGGTTTAAGGCCCACTGTACCATTTTAAGAAATATTCTAACTACCAGGCCTAATATCATTAACTACCTAAGCACAAACAAAAGCTTTTCACACACAATTACTCTTCTTAGATTAAGGCGCCTTTTAACATGGCAGTAAGGCAAATCCTTACAGCGTTTAGTTCAACACCAAAAAAAAATCTTTTAGCTGAAGGTGTCTTTCTATCAATTGAAGACCGCATACAATATCTACGCAGTCGCATTCTTTACAAACTATCATATTTTGCACCAGTGAACATATTCTACATCAAGAAACAAACAAGGAAAACTTGCATGTCACTTAAGTCAGCACTATGCGAATTAATTAAGAATTACCGGCTGATTTAAATATGGATGCACACCCAATGAAGATCGCTCCCACAAAATTTCCACCATGGGCACTTAAAAGAACCGTGTTTGTGAATGAGTTAGATTGAATACCTTTTGAAGAGCAGAATGAATACCTTTTGAAGAATACTCAACCACCATCATTCACTTTCTGCAACACATCTGATCTAAGTGTACGCCATATTTTGCTAAGTTGTATCGCTATCTCCCATCTACGCACGCAATATTTTGCAAATAAAAACCCAATTGAAATTCTCTCCAATACAACAGAAACCAACGTAAAAGTCATTTTCTACTTTCTAAAACATGTGAACATGGCGCAACTAATTTAGGAGATTATAATATAGGGATATGTAGTATGTAAATAAGTATACCTGTAAGTATATAACATACAATAAGTAATACTAATTATTTCGCGTAATGACTTAGCCGATAGCAGTGTTGGCTGGTGCTGTAAACATATTAATTTATAATTTTAATTAGGATTTAATAAATAGATAAATAATAATAATATTGCCTGCTGCCCTAACAACTACATGCATTAGTTTAGTCAATGCCATTTTTGCCTATCGATTTCATTATCGTTGGCTTTTATAAAAGTACTAATATATTTCCTATACTTCAGCCAGTTTATAAGATTGGGATTGGGGATCTAATTACCAGCTGTTCTCCTGCAAGGACTGCCTTCTATGGTCATAATAGACGGAGAATGATCGGAGGACACTTCTATGGATGAATATGCTGTTACAATCTTGGGATCAATGGGGTGTAGGGCAGATCGCCTCCGCGTGGTGCACCCTGGGTAGCGCTAAATGATCTGCGGCCTCAACGGCCTCCTGAACGATGACGACCCCCCTCGCCTTTTCGGATTTGGACAAATTCTTTTCACACTACTTTTTTCGACTTTTTCTGACCCCTGTGCTGGTAGTCGCGGCATTCTGTCACCTGAGTATGCTGAGGTGAAACTCAGCAGAAATAGCTGATGGGCTAATGACGTGACTGCCCCCGTCCCGTTAAAACCCTGGCAGGCCTCGGAGTACGTCCCAAATCCGTAGCCATTGGGTTGGCGGTGTAGGTGCGGTTGAGACGACTCCCGTCTTTGTGTCCGGTCTGGCTCTGAACGCATGCCCTATAAGGACATGCGTCAACCCTCGCATGGCCTCCCTGCTACGGCACAGACAGCCATGGGACCATTTAAGGACGACTACACACTACGGGTTTGGATAGCGGCTTCGAGTGGGCACCCAACAACAACAACAACAATGAATAATAACCAAAACAGAAACACAACAACAACAAACAACAACACAACAAACTAAACATTAACCCTGCAGAAAGCTTCAGGGGGTAGCGGGAGTTCGGAACCGAACCCCAAAACCACCTCTCTCAGGACTGGAAGAGAGAAATCATCTCCCAAAAAACCTACGCCCCGGGGGGTAGTCTCTACTGGGGGTAAGGCGTCGGAATCGACGTGTAGGGCAGTGACCAAGGGGGACACCGGGGGAAAGTCGGAACCGACGTTCTCCATAAATCCGGGGGTTAAAGGTGGGAACCCACCACCCCAGATGCTCGAGTGGGCCAGGAAGGTGATCAGAGGAGCAGAGGAGGGCAGCGGAAAGAGAGTGGAAGCGAGTGCGCCATACCTGGGCTCGGGAGTAAAAAGGCAACGCTCCCAGGAGGAAGATGTCTCCCAAGAGAAGAGACCCAAGAAATCGTTTAGCGAAGTCGCTAAACAGGCGGGCTCCATCATTCTCGGGGTGATGGACAGCGGTAGAGAGGACGGCGCTATCTCTAGGGAGGAGTGGAAGGTGGTAGCGTCCGCCATCTCCGCCGTATTCATGAAGGTAGTGAAGGAAAACCCTGGACCACCTCCAAGCTGTGAAAGTGCCGGCTGGCACTACGGTTCCTACAAGAGAATCGTCTGCGCTGACGAACGGTCAGCCTCAATGTACAGGGCGGCAGTAGCCTTGGTGGGAGAGGTATGGGAGGGAGCCAAGCTGAAGGTAGTGGACAGAAGGGATCTACCTGTGCGTCCGCGAGCACGTGTCTGGCTCCCCTCCGAACCCTCTGCTTCGAAGGAGATGGAGGATATCCTCCGCTACAGTAACCCCAAACTTCCCACGCACAACTGGAGGGTGGTTAAGGTGGAGAAGATTAAGGGATCCTAACGGTAAGCGCTGATTCTGCTGAATGCAGAGTCTCTCAGTCCTCTCGCTGAAGCAAAGGGGGTCATCAACTATGGCTTCGGGAAGGTAGTCCTTAAGGTCTACCAAACCGATGCCAGAGGAGATGCCCCTGCACATCCGGAAGTGCTGGGAGAAGCAAGGCCCACAGTAGAGAAAGCTCGTGTGGACATGGAAGTGGAATCTGTCACGTCGGAGGGTGACAATGCTGATGACGCAAGGTGTTTACCGGGGTCCGTCATAAGCATCGGGTCGTTCTTCGACAGGGCGGAGGAGGAGAGGCTTCTGGCCTCGGAGAGCGAGGACGCTGTTCTTGGGGTGATGGAGAGCATCCTGGAGGATGAATATTCTTCAGATAAATCTTCAGCACTCTAAGGCGGCGTCCGTCAACTTACTTATCCACCTTGAGCAAGGTGGAGCTGATATAGTCCTGATCCAGGAGCCGTGGCTGAGCAGCAACGGTATTTTCGGGCTCAGGACGAAAAGCTACAAACTGGTGACGTATAGCAGGACAGGTAAACCAAGATCCTGTATACTCATCAGGAGGGTACTTAACGCATTTATTTTGCCTAATTTCAGCAATGAAGACATTGTGACGGTGAGCCTGGAGGGCCCGGCTGGAAAGCTATGGCTGATGTCCGTCTATATGGCACATGATGACGAGGTGGAACCACCTCCGGCGATGCTAAGGGAAACCCTGGCTGAAGCAAAACGCAGGAAAATCGGCGTTATCATAGGCACTGACGCGAACTCCCATCACACCTGCTGGGGAAGTTTAAACATCAATGCACGAGGTGAGTCACTTTTTGATTATATTTTAAACGAGGACTTGTTTATATGTAACAGGGGTAAGGACCCCACTTTTATTACCGCAGCCAGAGAAGAGGTGCTTGACCTTACTCTGGCTTCTTCTTCAGTGATAAACCGAGTCTTCGATTGGAGGGACTAAACACTCATTCCTTCTCGGACCATAGGTATATTCAGTTCTCTCTCACTCAAACTCGTCCAATAAGATCCCCCTACAGGAACCTGAGGAGGACGGACTGGGATGCATATTATAGAAATTTGCTGAGCTTACTCCCCAAAGCACCGGGAGGAAATCTAGATCTATCGGAAGAAGCGATCGACGAACTGGTGGAAACTTTCACCTCAGCTTGCAACAAGGCCTTGGAAACCTCTTGTCCAATAACAGCTTTTTCCAGGAAGGAAAAACCGCCCAGGTGGACAACGGAGCTATCTGAGTTTAGGGCCTCATGCATACGCCTTTTTAACAGGGCTAAAAGAATTAGGTCTTCCTCGGGATGGGAACTGTATAAAGCAGGGCTAGGAATATACAAGTCCGAAATTATAAAGGTTAAGAAGGACTCTTGGAGGAACTTCTGCGAGAACGTAGAGGGCTGCCATGAGTCCTCCAGGTTTAGACGAGTACTCACGAAGAGTTCCGCTCCCTTGGGGTACTTAAGAGACGAATCGGGGCGTTGGGCGATGAGCGGTGAGGAGTCACTGAAGGTACTTCTCGACGCCCATTTTCCGATGAGCCCAGCAACTAGCAGCACCGGCCTGGATAGCATTTCAACTTGCATTCCGGACCGGGGCTGGTTGCTGGATAAGCGTCGCCTGGCTTGGGCAATTGACTCCTTTAGACCCTTCAAGTCTCCTGGTCCTGACGGCATCATTCCTGCCCAACTGCAGAAATCTGTGGAGGTATCATGCCGTAGGTTGAGCCCCATCTATGCGAGCTGCATAGCCAGGGGCTATATACCAAGATCATGGAGGGCCGTGAGGGTTGTCTTTATACCCAAGGCAGGCAAGAGCTCGCAAGTCTCCCCTAAGGACTTCAGGCCAATTAGTCTCTCATCTTTCTTACTGAAAACCCTTGAGAGACTGATTGACCTGCACAACAGAAGCGAAATTCCTCGGGGTCGGCTGTCGCATACTCAACATGCTTATTGCAAGGGTAGATCGGTGGAATCTGCTCTACATACAATCGTGGAAGAAATTGAAGAGTCTCTTCTTCAGAAGGAGTTTGCGGTAGCCGCCTTCCTCGACATTGAGGGGGCTTTTAACAACGTCCTCCCGGAGGCAATTACCAGGTCTATAGGTAAACTAGGGGTCGGAACCGACCTTATAAGATTTATCCACAAAATGCTTAGCGACAGAACTGTCACGGCAGAGTGGGGCGGTATCTCCATCCACCGGCAGGTGAGTAGAGGCCCTCCGCAAGGTGGAGTTCTCTCACCATTCCTCTGGGTTGTTGTTCTAAATGATCTGTTGGAGGAGCTGGTGAAGGGGGGCTGCAGGGTAATTGCCTACGCGGATGATGTGGCACTAATTGTTAGAGGAAAATTTTTTGGATACTCTGTACAACTTGATGCAGGGATATCTGAATGCAGTTGTTAGATGGGCAACGGATTGTGGCCTGTCGGTGAATCCTCTTAAGACGGAGCTCGTCCTATTTAAGAGGAAATATAAAATACCCAGAGCTCAAGTTCCCTCACTAGGGGGCGCTCCTCTGATGCTTTCTGACAAGGTGAGGTACCTAGGTATTATCCTTGACAGCAAGCTTACATGGAAGCACAATATTGAGGAAGGGGTGAGGAAGGCAACAATCGCCTTGTATGGGTGCAAGGGCGCAATTGGCAAAAGATGGGGCCTCTCGCCTCGAGTTGTTTTCTGGCCATATAACACTATTGTAAAGCCTGTCTTGTTATATGGAGTCATAGCCTGGTGGAACTTACTAGAGAAGACGACATTGATGAAGAAGCTGGAGAGAGTTCAGAGGTCGGCACTCATTGGAATCAGTGGGGCGCTTCGAACGACTCCTACTCTGGCGCTCAACGCAATGTTAAATGTGGTACCCGTAGATATCGCATGCAGAATTTCCGCTACACGTACCGCACTCAAACTGAGGGGCTGGAGCTATAAGCTCAACCTCACTTATGGGCACTCATGCATACTTAGAAACTTTAAGTTCTTCCTTCTGTGTTCAAAGTATATTCTTCAAATTTAATTTTATTTAATTTATTTTATTATACTGTAGAGTATATAATTTTGTATGTTGTCAGTATCGCTGCAGCGGCACATGCGTTCACGCAAAAGTCAAAGAAAAAAGAGAGCGAAAAAGAGGGTGCGCAAAATATGGGAAGAAGCAAATGTCAATAGTAACGGGGTTGCCATATTAGCATTTTTTGACCAGCTTTGCATTCAGTCGTAACATTCCGCCCACCTCGTCCAGGTCCTGCGACGAAATAAGGGACCAGCCGCCCACCGTAAAGACATCAGGTGTCCTCTATAGGCAGCAGTACTAACTTTGATATGGCTCGCTTGATAATGGAAGTTGGCGTACGAATGGTTGCCACTCTGACAACGTCGTCAGTTCCTGGATGCACGTCTATTATACGACCCAACGTCCACTGAGTGGGAGGAGCGCGCTCGTCGCGTATTAAGACCAAGTCTCCGGGTGATAGATTGGTGCTAGTTTGATGCCATTTGCGTCTTACTTGGAGTTCTCGCAAGTACTCACAACTCCATCGGGCCCAGAAATGTTGCTGCATTTGTTGAAGCTGTTTCCACCTTTTGAGCCGATTTGGATTAACATCAAGTAAACTTGGTTCGGGAGTAGCGACTAACGGACCGCCCACCAAAAAATGGCCAGGGGTCAACGCAGCTAAGTCCGTTGCGTCTTCTGTTAGTGCCGAGATCGGCCTCGAGTTAAGCACTGCTTCCACTTGCTTTAAAAGAGTATAAAATTCTTCAAATGTTAGCTTCGCGCTGCCAATTATGCGCTTTAAATGATGTTTCATGCTTTTTATACCCGCCTCCCAGATGCCTCCGAAATTTGGAGATCCAGGTGGTATGAAATGCCATGTTACTCCCCAAGTTGGCACGTACCGTGCTGCCGCCTCAAGCTGTTGTCGAAAGCTGGCCAGATCTGCTTTTAGTTCCGCATCGGCTCCTACGAACGTTGTAGCACAGTCGCTGTATATGTCCGAACTGTATCCACGGTGTGCAAAGAGTCTTCGAAGAGCTGCAAGAAACGCTGCAGTGCTCAAGTCGCTAACCAGCTCCAGATGAATTGCTCGGGTGCTGAAGCATACGAATAGGGCAACATAGCCCTTGTAGCTGTGATGGCCTCTGCCTTTCGCGCTGCGAATTTGGTACGGTCCACCGTAATCGAGACCACAATGACTAAAAGGTTTTGCTGCGTTGCAGCGATGCGTGGGAAGACTTCCCATGATTTGGGTCGAGGGAACACCTCGGTGACGAAAACATTTTATAGAACGATGAATAAATCGTCTGATTGACGAACGAGCGTCAATAATCCAGTATCTTCTTCTTATAAAGTTGAGAGTCGATTGAACGCCGCCATGCAACGTATAGTCATGCGCTTGACTGATCAGTAACGTGCACAGAGGATCCTGTTTCGGTAACAAGCATGGAAACTGTTCATAGAAAGGCATGTTTGCGTTCTTCAACCGTCCGTTTAAACGCAAAATACCATCGTCATCCAAAACTGGGTTCAATTTGAGGAGCTTGCTCTTCTGGCAAATCGGTTTGCTAGAACGAAGACAGGAGATCTCATTAGCGAAATGAATCTGCTGAACATACCTTATCCAGAATTGCAAGGACGCGATTCTTTCGGTCACAGTGCACCATAGAGTTGTTTCATGGGGTCGCTTCATCAGTGCGGCAAGGAAACGCTGACACCAAGATGTGACTGCCAATAGCTTGTTGAGATTCGAGCATTTTTGAAGGAATGTCGTGAGCATGGTTGGTTTGGACTTTTCCGGAATCGTCCCTAGGGAGAGAACTAATTCTTCGTCTGGATCTGTCGAACCGTTGTGTTGTTCAGGCCAGGTGCTTGAGTGGCGATTTAGCCACGGAGGTCCCCGCCACCACAGCGACAACCCTGCGATCTGAGACAGGAAAATACCCCGGGATGCAATGTCGGCTGGGTTCGTTGTAGTAGGTACATACTTCCAAGCGTTGATTGGTGTTAACTCTTGGATTTGAGTTACACGATTGCTGATGTATTGCTTGTGTTTACCAGGATTTGATCGAATCCAGCTGAGCGTGGTTTTGGAATCCGACCAACAGTAAAGTCGAATCGCTGGGAGTTGCAGTGTTGACAGCACTTTAGCGGCTACTTTCGCTGCGAGTACATCATTACCTGAAGTTTCCACACGAAGGTACGCGACAGCAGCATATGCCACAATAGAGGCATCAGAAAATACATGCAGTTGGTAACTGGATACACTGGGCTCAGCTCCAACCCACCTGGGCACTTTGAGTTCTCTGATTTGAGGCATTTCGTCTCTAAAGCGTCGCCATTCTTGTTGAAGTGGATCAGGAATGGGATCGTCCCAGTCGACACCCGATA
Organism: Anastrepha ludens; assembly: GCF_028408465.1. Taxonomy (NCBI): domain Eukaryota; kingdom Metazoa; phylum Arthropoda; class Insecta; order Diptera; family Tephritidae; genus Anastrepha; species Anastrepha ludens. The sequence continues at coordinate 27,722,802 of NC_071503.1, forward strand.
ACCACAGCTGCTGGCAAATAGCTTTACCTTTAACTACGACAGGTGCTAGTAGACCCGGCGGGTCATAGATTTTGGCCACATCGGACAATTGCTGCCTCTTTGTGATGTCTCCAATGATAGTTGTTACGTTTGTCTTGTAACCGATGCTGTCAGTGTCGCACAGCCAATAAATTCCTAGAGCGTTTGTTTCGCTATCAAGATTTAAGTTGCGGGACAGCCCAAGGTTTTCGTCTTCAGTGTACAGATGGCGCATAAATTCAGTAGAGTTAGACATCCACTTCCGAAGGTTGAATCCGCCGCGCTGCAAAAGCTGTTGTAGCTGACGTTGAATATTCAGAGCGTCTTCCACGGTTGCGGCACCATTCAGGCAATCATCCATGTAAAACGACTCCGTTAATATTTTTGATGCTGCCGGAAAATCGTGTTCTTCATCCGTAGCAAGCGTGTGCAGAACCTTAATGGTGAGATAGGGCGAGCAATTTAAGCCGTAAGTTACAGTGAGCAACCGGTAAATGGCTGGCTTGCCCTGCTCGTCACGCCAGACAATCCGCTGCATATCAGCATCAGGTCTGCTGACTAAAATCTGGCGATAACATTTTTCAATGTCCGCTATGAACGCAACTCGATGCATTCGCCATTTTAAAATGATGGAGCTTAAGTCGCTCTGCAGCTTGGGTCCAACATGAAAACAGTCGTTTAGAGAAACGCCACCTTTGTATTTCCTTGAAGCATTAAATACAGTGCGAAGCTTCGTCGTAGTGCTACCTTTTTTGTACACACCATGATGAGGAATGTAACATACTGGATGCGCAAAATCGTCAGATGGGACTGGCTCCATATGACCAAGATTTCTGTACTCAGCCATAAACGCTGTATACATTTCATTCAGTGTGGCATTGTTTTGAAGGCGCGCTTGTTGGTATGCGAATAGTCGAAGGGCATCTGATTTAGAATCGCATAGAGCGGCAAGGTCACAGGACTCCTTGAAGGGATATTGAACGTGATAGCGCCCGGAAAGATCGCGACACACTGTACGCTCAAATAGCTTCTCGCAGTAAATTTCGTCTTGTGTCATTGAGGATGAGCCTTCCACGTCCTCACATTCATTGAACTTCCACAGTTGCTGAACCAAATTGTTGAGTTCAGTAGTGGCTGTAGCGCAAAACGTGGTGGCCCGGAGTAGTGTAGATGTGTGGGGCAGACGCCCGTAGATTACCCATCCTAAGTGAGTATTCTGTGCGGTAACTTTGTTGATGGCAGAGCGTTTGATGTCGTTGCGCAAAAGGAGACCGTAGAGGTCTGCGCCGATGATGACATCAATAGACCCTGGTTCGAAGAAGTTTGGATCGGCTAATGGCAGATCGAGAAATTCCGAATATGGTTTTGGATCGACACGTTTTAACGGCATGAGATGTCCCAAGCGGGGCAGGACCAGAGCCGAACAATCGATGTTGAACTCGGGTTCTGTAAGTGAATGTAATGAGAAATGAACTACGCCATTAGACTCACCTACACGGCAGCCGCCTATACCGGTGATGGGTACTTGAAGACGGGCTCTGCGAAGGTGTAGTTGTTGAACTGCAAACTCGCTGATGAAAGATGCCTGTGATCCATTGTCCAGAAGCGCCCGCAGTTGGAGTTCATGCCCTGTGGGAGAGCGTATTCCAATAACCGCAGTTGCACGCAGAACAGATGTGAGATCATTTGTGTTTGGTGTCTGTATTAAATAATCGGAACGCGTATGCTGAGTAGCAACCTTGTTGGGTTGCGTAGAAAGACTGTCATGCAACAGTGTATGATGTTTTTGCATGCACCTTTGGCATGTATAAGTAGATGAGCACTCGTCAAGAGTGTGGCCTGGTTTTAGACAATTTTTGCAAAATTTTGCCTTATGAACCAGATCAAATTTTGCTGAAGATGTTTTCTTGCGGAAATCCGGGCAGTACATGAGCGTATTCTTACCCGAACAGCATGAGCATCGGCCAAAGCTCGTTTGATGACTTCGCACAGCTTGATTGTGTGGTGATTTTTGTGAAAAATCTTTCGATTTATTCTTGGCAGCTGCCCCCACTGCTTCCAATCCAAGAATGCGTTTTTCTAGAAACGAGACTAAATCGCTGTAAGCAGGCAGCTCACTTGGACTACCAAGACTCATCTCCCATTCTTTAACTGTGGCAGAATCGAGCTTTTCGGTGATTAGAAAAATTAGCCAATCATCCCACTGAGCTGTTGGACGGCCAAGCTGTTGTAACGCACGCATTGACTCAGTCACGGTGTCCAACAGTTTTCGCAGACTCGTTTCGGATTCTGTGGGCATTGCCGCCAACTTGACAATGTTTCGCAAGTATGACTTCACAAGTCGTCGTGTGTTGTCATACCTTTGTTGGAGTAGGTCCCACGCGATTATAAAATAAGCGTCTATAACCGAAAAACTCCGGAGCATAACCTCCGGCTCGCCCTGTACGCTGCTTTTCAGATAGTGCATCCGTTGCACGTTGGAGAGTGTCGTATCTTTGATCACGCACGTGGTGAACATGTCCTTAAAGCTTAGCCACTTTTAAAAAGACCCATCGAACTTCGGCAACTCGATTTTTGGAAGAATTGTGAGTGGTGCACTTGCTGTAACTGAGCGAAACGTGACAGATTGATTAAAACTGTCATTGCCGATATCTGAAAGCTCGTCGATACCATCGTTGAGTTCACCGATTGCTTCGCAATATGCTCCTTCAATAGCTGCAAAATGCTCATCGGACAGCGCGTCACGCACCGCTGCTACATTAGCATCAGTGACCGCTAGCGCACCAAGATCGTCGCGAATAGCGTGGTAGCGCGACCAATACTCCGACAGCAGACTGCGCCTGGCTCCGAGATAGCCCTTTGTTTTTTTGGACTTTGCCATTTTACGCGTGTTTGCACCAAAGTTTAAGATGAGCTTGGACAAAGACTTTTCCTTTCCAAGCACCATGTCTGATTGTGCGACGAACACGCGGGTCTTCCGTATTTGAGGTTAAGTTCCTTCGAAGCGTAGAACGTTGCTGGACTGCTGCTGCCTTACTTTTTATTATTTCCAATGTGCAGGGAAAGGTTCCCCGCAAGGGTTGCCAAAATGTTCAAAGTATATTCTTCAAATTTTATTTTATTTAATTAATTTATTTTATTTTACTGTAGAGTATATAATTTTGTATGTTGTCAGTATCGCTGCAGCGGCACATCCGTTCACGCAAAAGTCAAAGAAAAAAAAGAGCGAAAAAGCGGGTGCGCAAAATATGGGAAGAAGCAAATGTCAAAAGTAACGGGGTTGCCATATTAGCATTTTATTGACCAGCTTTGCATTCAGTCGTAACATTCTGTCAACAGACCAGTGTATACCCTCGTTTAGTCCAACCGGAACATTCTCCACTCGCATCCCGGCAAGGGAAGAGGGGACGGAGGAACTTGTTCACGGATGGATCGAAGTTGGAAGGAAAGGTTGGCGGAGGAGTCTTTTGCGAAGGGCTCCCCATCAGACTAAAATTCAGGTTACCGGACTACTGCAGTGTGTTCCAGGCAGAGGTAGCCGCAATCAAGGAGGCATCTGATTGGCTGCTCAAATGCGTACTAACAGTCAAGAAAGTAAATATTTACTCCGACAGCCAAGCGGCAATAAGGGCCTTCGGGTCTATGACGGTGCATTCGGAATTGGTCAAGGAATGCTTGACCTCACTTTCGACTGCGTCCGAATTCTTTGACATCAGTCTCATCTGGGTTCCCTGGGCAAATACATAAACGTGTAAAGTCGCGGAATCCTCCTGGCCACGTGTGGACCGAAGGCGCTCGGGCGAGCTTCTGAGGCTGACAAAATATCAGCTCTCCAATCTAGTGGGTTCTCTCACAGGACACAATGCGCGAGGAATGCATGTTGTGAGACTTGGAATCACCTCGAGTCCTTTTTGTGCTGGATGTATGGAGGATGAGGTGGAATCATCTCAGCACCTTCTCCTTAGCTGCCCTGCTCTAGCGGAGCTAAGATTCAGGCATCTTGGCTCTTACTTCTTTGCCACGGCTGCTGATATAGCTGGCGCTGATATTAAAAATCTGATGAGTTTCATCAGCAGCACAAAGCGGTTGACGCAAACGTAGTCATCGTTCATAATCCGCACGCTCCTAACCACTCCATCACCACCTCTCCCCTCCCTCTCCCTGCACCTCATCGGTCCTTCCCTTCACCTCACTTCCTTGACAATGGTATCACAAAGGACGAATCCTTCTTCGTCCAAGTGTGCTCTCTCCCTGGGCAACCATACCAACCTAACCTAACCTAACCTAAACCTTCGGATCAATACCCCTTATAACACCAAAATCAATCAGCTCAGCCATCTTCTGGCGGTGAGATGGCCAATATGTTGGCTGCCCACTAGATTCAACATGAAGTTTTGAACTTATTATGCAACTAAAAAGTTCTCTTTCTCTAGGTGTGACTAGTCGACAACCCCAGTAGTGGTGTTTGGTCCAAGTTTGGCAAAAAATCTTTGAACTGTTGCTTGGTTATAATTTGAGAAGGTAGCAGTACATAGCTGCGATAGTTATCGTACCAGATTAAGATTGCAGTACCACCACGAGCCATACTTCGAGGATGTTTGGTATCATAGAAAAGATATTGCGGAATTCTAAAATAATTGTTATCTGTAAAATGAGTTTCGGATATAAGCATAATATCAATGTTATTTGATAATAGAAAATTATAGACTTCGAGCTGGTGCTTGGTGAGACTGTTAGCGTTCCAATGTCAAATTTTGATTTTGTACAATATGGTTTATTAAAAAGGGTATGCATTAAAATGGTTTGATTTGTAGCAGATCCTGTATCATGCTTTGTATTCCAACCATAAGTTGATTAAGAGTTTGCACGAGTGTTTGCAGCATACATTCTAAAACGACTGAAGTTATTAGAGATTCGAAAGCAGGTGCTGGTCTATCCGCAAGGCAGATCAAACGAAGAAAACTGAGAACGAAGAAAGCCGAAGCATTACTGACACCTGTAATGGAAACGGAAAAAGGTGGCAGAATAGGGGGTCTATGCCAACGACCGGGAAGAGGAGAGAAGCAAGAAGAAAGTCGAGAGACGGAAGTCGGAAATGCTTGCATCCTCGACCCAATGCAAGGCAGACAAACCTTTACCTGACAAGGCAAAGGCTAAGGGACCTCAAATGTCGAATGACACTCTTCCATCCACGTCTGGCGAATCATTCGCGAGAGTGGCAGCAAAGGCAATGACGGTAGAGATACATACCGACAAAGGGCAACAATACTGTCCAAAGGGCAACAATACTATCTTGACACCTATCTTTGGAAAGTTATCGGTGAGGGGAAAGAAGCGTCGACTTTCAAGGGTAAAAGCGTGACGGACGGCTTAGTAAAGGTGCACTATTCCAATGATTTTCCCCGAGAATGGCTGGAAAAAGAGATAGCAAAAATTGAAGCCTGAGAAAACAGCAATTTAATTCTTGTTGAGCGTAGCAAAGAAACGCTAGTACGAGCGAGTGTTTGGATTCCGGGATCTTCCTCTAGTTCAGCAGAAGGCATCCGTGCTCAAAAGAAAGATCTTGATACGACTCTCTGGAGAGTATACGCGTGCACTAGGCAGAAATCCGCTGCCAATTCGGATGCGTGGGTCAGTGACATTTCCATGTGTGCTATTTTTCTCATTTTACTTCGCATAAGTAAGTTACTCTATTTTTTTATTGCTTTAAATTTGAAGTTTACAAAAACAAACGTATTTCAAATGGGGAAATCTTATCCGATCCCCTCGAGGAATCGGTATACTATACTATCTGACAGTATGCCTAAACCCTCTCAAAGCTAAGCGCAAAAAACCTATCATCACTGAAGACTCTCTCCCGGTATTACCGAAACCAGTGAAGACAATCAACGCAAATGATCCGAAATTTATTTTAATTAAATAGATTGATACCTCCAACCCTGTTGCTAAATACAGCGTGTTTGCTATAAAGAGGGCAATGGATAGTATTAGTTCAGAATATTGCTCATTGAGCACATTTCGCGATGGGAGCCTACTCGTACTAACTTGCTGCATATAAATTTACAAAACCATGTATTCAAGAAGTTTTCGCGTCTTTGACGAATCCTAATGACATCTTTGAAGAAGCAAAAATTGATACAGTTCAAGAGTTTACGTGCCTTATGTATGGACTTCCAAAGTGCCAAAGTGTGAATGCCGCAAGATTTTAATTATTTAACAAAATGTACGCTTCAAAACAAAATAATGAAAAATTTATGAAAAGAATTAAAGGTTTCGACTCAACTCATATTCCACCATGCTCGAAATCCTTGAAACAAAAATTATTGCGGACGATCTTTGTTAATTTGATGTGGCTAAATGCTACTGAGCCAAATTGTATCAAGTTCAGTGCGGAAAATAATGGTTGGCTGGTATCAAATGGTTTCTTAAAACCTACATGGTTCTTGGGAGACTCAACTCCAACGCAAGTGGAGAGTGTGCTGTGTGATTCTGCAAACAAATCCTCCAATAATGACGGCAATTCTGATATTTGCAGCGATGAAAGTGATAGCAGCGATGATAGTATAAATGAAAGCTCCGATGATTCAGATTTTTAAAAATAAGTCACGGAATTACAAGATATATTTTTTTAATTTTCCATATACTAGAATGTTTAATCTATATGTACCAAATAATTGATTTCTTGAATAAAATCAAAAATTATTTCATACAGTACTTGCACAATAGAATTTTTAACTTCCCGTTAAAAAAATTAAAAATGTGGATGTGTGGATGTGTGTGTGGGTCAACCTCTTTTCTAATTTTTTTTTTACATAGTAACCTTGGCTTTACTTTTGATCAATATTAATTTTTTGTTGTATTTATAAAATTTGTAGTTTTGAAAGAATGATTATTCTTTTGGAGTATTTATTTCTTTGGTCGATCTTGCTATTGTTTGAACTGGTGATTGAGAACACCAGCATCTGACGCATGCGCAATAGCCTTAAAATGTCGTACAGCTGGCAATCGCTATCCTTGTTAGACTAGTGATGTTACGCGCTAGCTTCCTCTCACTCAACCTTCAATTTTTCCCATCTTTAACTGCTAGCAACCCTAACTTGCGGCCAGATTTAATTAGGTTACCGTATATCATAATAATGAGAAAAAAATTAGCTATATTTTGATCTATAACAGATCAATATACGTTATGGATGTATAAATATATCAAAATCATACCTGTTTATACCTGGCTGCGGAGAGGTGCGGCCAAGCGCGCAACGGCAACTACGGTTTTTTTAAGTCTTTACACCTATTGCAGTAAACCGAACGATATTTTATCTCAAAACTTGGTTAATTAAATTTTTCCCGCAAAATCAATTAACAATAATTTAATTAAAAATACTTTCGGCCACATTTCTACTGGCACCGTGGTGAATTTTTATTCTCCTAATCATAAATGTGGGTAAAAATGTGGATTTCAGCATGTACTCGATGACTACACCAAATCTGCAGCCGGATCCCGTACTATAAATACAGCGTGTTTGCTATAAAGAGGGCAATGGATAGTATTAGTTCAGAATATTGCTCATTGAGCACATTTCGCGATGGGAGCCTACTCGTACTAACTTGCTGCATATAAATTTACAAAAATTTGTAATGGAGAAAAATTCCTAACAGGCCGAGTCGTTTTAAAATTCAACCTTTGCAAAGCCCCACTTGACATTGATATCGCTTGGCCCTAGTAAGAGTGGAAGAATATTTGCCAACACTAATGCGATGCAGAAATTACCAACTGCTCGGACACACTATCAAAAGATGCAACATCAACCCCACTTGCGCTAATTGCAATATGCCCCCACGCAACCCCGAATTATGTCAACGTACCATGTGTGCAAATTGTCTCGGCTCTCATTCAGCTTCTGACAAAGACTGCCCTTTATATTTGCAACAAAAGGAAATACTAAAAATAAAATCCAGAACAAATGAAATTATAAAAAAGCTGTATAAAATCCATAATCCCAGACAAGTTTACTTAAAGCAATCTTATGCATCGGTTGCGAACTCCTTACAACCGCAAACAAGTATACTCAACTCAAACTCCATTTCTCTTTCTAACTGTTCAAACAGCTCTGACGGCCCATCGATCCCATTACAAACCAATCATAACTCTTACTCTCACGGTCCCAATAAATCATTCGATTGAATAAAAAATATCAATAACAACTACAACCCAACAGATCCGCAAGCTCTTTTCTCTTCCTTCTTAAATGCACACAACTCTTTTCCTCTCACTACTCCCGACTGTAATTCAAATTCAAATCTCTCATCTCGTTCCACTCAACAAAATATGTCTACTACACACACGCAAGAATGATAGAAACAAGATTGCGCCCATCAGAGCGTACGTGTCGTCACGTTTGCTGAGTTGTGCAGTATTGCCAACCATTTGCTCTTCGCAATAAATTTAGTGCTTTTTTATACCGAAAATGCGAAAATTTTGAAGTTTCGTGTTTGTTTCTTTTTGCGTTTAATTTAAAGCTACCGAATGCTTCAATGCTATCACTAGTAAAATGCTTCATACATATAAAGCTCGTTTTTCGATTGAAGGCATTTCCTCGCCGGCAGAAATGCATCCACTGTTTGCAGAGCGCCTCATCCTTTGGAAATATAATATAAAAAAGCTTATATCACACGCTTTATTGAGGTTCTTACTAGCACACTTTTTCACTGCACATTTCATGTTTTCTTATTTTTCACTTATACGAGTACACTTTCACGAATTATCTTATTTTTGCGTAAATATTCACTAAAACGTTTGTTACCGTTTGTTCTTATTAACGCACATTTCAAAGAAGAAACGAATATTCATAAACATCAACAATAACCGCAATCATGGGCAATGTGACCAGATCTCTGAGAAGATTTTAGTGCTAATGAAAATTTTTTTACTCTTATAAAATTTGATAATTTGAAAGTGCAAATTTAATTTTTGGCTCCATTTAAGGTTATGCAAAAATATTATTTGCCCCGCTCCCAACTCTTCTTAAGATTGAAAACCTTTTTACACATTTTAAAAAGCCTTTGAATTTATTGAATGCGAATTAAAACCATAGAGGTGTAATTGTTTCTTCCGGTCATAAATCTTTAGTGAGACATAGGACATTAAGAGTTGTATTCATTCTAAAAATAAGCCACAAAATACAAGAAAATACTAAAGAAACCATACTGACATTTTTACAAAAAGAGTACCTTATCTAGTTACATAACTTCAAATATAGCAAAAAAGCCGTTCCCTTAACAAAAGAGTCTCGTTTATGAAAAACCTCATAAATTAAATTGTACATAAGCATGACATATTTATTTAAAAAAACGCACATTTTAAAGACAATTTGTCACGTATACAAAGTTCTTTAAGTGATTCAATAAAAATTTGTTGGGTTATTTTCTTTGAATGGGCATTTTAGTGCGTTTTTATATCCAAAGCTAGGCAACACTGCAGTAGCGAGAGAGAGATTTGACTGCCGAAAGCAGAAGAACACCAACAACACCTGCACTCGCGGGCAATGACACCAGATGTTAAAAAAAAGTAAAGCTAAATAAAACTGAGTGAATTATTTAAATAATTATTAAAAAATGTATATATTACAAAATTATAAACATGACATTTTAATTAGAACAACTAGAAAAATGTCACGAAGAAAGAACTAAAACTCCGAGACTCAAAATAATAAAAATAACAAAAAAAAATGATAAATCAAGTTACGAAAATGGTAATCTGGCCATACTGGAGCTAAAATCACGTAACTAGTTGTCAAATTCGCTGAGCGCAAAGTAACGGGACCACGATGGGCGCCATCTCATTATTCTTTGCATCATGACACACACGGTAGCTCCCCAATCTCTTTCGATACGTAACTTTATCAATTCAACATCCAACTTCTCTTTACTCAATAACGGACCCAACATTGACACTACATGCTCTTCAAAAAACGCCACATCTCTTTCATCCAACCTAAATCCAACAGAAAAACAATCTCTTATGAGCTCTTTTAATGTAAGGATGATTCTTGTAATGATGGTTCTTAATATTCTTCAATGGAATATGAAGGGATATTTTAACAACTACATAGAATTGGAAACTGTGATTAAAGACCGTAGCCCCCACTTAATTTGCATTCTCCCAAACAATACTCAATTTATTTTCACAACTTCTTCCACTTCAGTCATGCTAAGCAAAGTTGTGGACTACTAGTCACAATAACATCCCACATGAATTCTAATCCATTAGCTCTAAGCTGTCAGTAGTGGCAGTTGAAATTAATCCAAAAACTCCAATGACTGTTCTCTATATACGTATCACTCCAGCCCAAGCTGTTTCACTTTCAGGCTTAATTAGTTATTTTCTAACATTAACACCCCTTCTATTTTCTGTGGAGATTTAAATAGCTGGAGTCCACTATGGGGCCAATGGCCAATCGCAAAGGCACTATAGTCGAAGACTTCGTACTTCATTCCAATTAAACAATTCTAAACAACAATAGCCCAACTCACTTTTCTACACACAAAACCGTTAGGCACATAGACCAAACAATTTGTTCTCTGCAACTACTTCCGCTCGCCTAATGGTTCACCTTAGATGATCTGCAAAACAGCGAACATTTCCTCATAATATGCTCCATCACGCTATCCTCCACAAACTCTTTGCTGTAACAAAACAAAAAAATATAACACATCAAAGGCTAACTGGAATAAGTATCAAGAAATGTTACTTACAAAGCGGTTTCCAGCATTTGACATCCAAAATATTAACAAAGAAGCAGCTACGATTCAAAAATCCTTACGCGAAGCAACAAACTCTTCTATTCCATTAGCTCACTCCCGCAGAGCTTCAAGGAAAGCCCCTTGGTGGACACCCGAGCTTAACGCTCCAAATGTCACCCTGTACTTTCACACTTATAACATACAGCTTTAAACCGCGGCCCCGCTCGCGTAGAAGTAGTTTTGAGGGATTTAGGATATGTATATACAAATTACAAACAATAATATCATAGAAAATACTTTTTTATTAATAACCATAATATTACAATACCCGGCATCCGTTGCTATGCCTCGTTGATTAAAATCAAAACAACCAATCAGAAAAATATCAAGCAAAATTATTTTTATTAATTTTCTATCTCAAACAGTTTTTGAACTTTGCATTTGGGTCATAGTTGAACAGCTTATGCGGATTATGAAGTCTAGAGTGTGCTATAAATAGTGGGAAATAGGAAAAACTAAGATTTTTTAGATTAAATTTAAGCAAATATTCGATTATAAGTGACGAATGAGAGTGGTGGCGCGGCCTGGGGGCTGTGCGAAGGGAGTTCCATCATAAAAACATGCCTATAACCTTCATTGGGTGAAAATATGAATGTACACAAATTTTTACGTCATTTGGTGTTGTCGTTTCGTAGTGATGCGCGGACAACGTACAGACATTCACCTTTATAGTATAGATAAAAAAATTTAATGCCAGATTCAACAAAGAAAAACGACTTGCTAAGAGTTTTGAAGAATACACCAAAAACTTAAACGCAAATTCTTAAACCGTAAGCATTTGGAAAAGAATAAAGACGCTTACAGGTACATATTCACCGAAAATCGCTAAGTCAATAACTTTCAATAGCCAGGTTTTTTTCGACCCTTCGGACATCTCCATAGAATTCGCTAGGTACGTTTCCGAGGCATCGCTTTCATCGAACTTTCCTTCACAATTCATTGACCAATCTAAAAATACTTCGCACGCGCGCCCTGCCGACTGCATAGACAGTTTGGCCATCCACTTTGAGCATGATATTACCTTCAATGAATTAGAATCACTTCTTAAAATAGTGAAAGGAACTACACCAGGACTTTGATGATATATTGAGTTCTGGCATTATTCCCCAAAGCTTTAAAACAGCTCTCGTTGTTCCAATAGAAAAACCTAATAAAGATCCTGGCTCAATTGCTAACTACAGGCCGATTTCCCTAATTTCGTGTGTAAGTAAAAATATGGAAAAGATAATATCGACAAGGCTAATGTGGTTTCTGAAGGAAAAACATAAAATATCTCCATTTCAAACTGGACTTAAGCCTGTTATAACTACTCTAAAAGCCCTACACTTCCACGACCACCACATCTCGAAAAATATCTCCTCGAGAAACCACACTTATATTCTTTCCATTGATTTCACTAAAGCTTTCGACAAAATTGGTTGTCATGTTGTATTAAAAAAGTTACAAGAATGGGAGCTTGGTCCGAAGGTATTTAACTTTATTAAGTCCATCCTCAACAACAGAAAATTCCGGTGTAAAATTAACAATGCTTTACCATCAACATTTCCGTTAGAGAATGGCATCCCCCAGGGTCCACCTCTCTCAGTTACACTATTTCTGATAGCATTCGATGATGTAAGTGGATTGCTTAGCCAACAACATAACGTAAAGCATTGCCTATATTTGCCTATATGCCGATGACTTATACATATTTTGCAGACACAAAAACATAACAAAAATCCAAGAAGCTTTCAATAGCGCTCTATACATATTTTGCAGTCACAAAAACACAATAAAAATCCAAGATACTTTCAATAGCGCTCTAATGCCATCGAAAATTGGACAGAATACTCCGGTGCTGGTATTTCTCTAATGAAATTCCAAATGTAACTACTCTAACCATACTCGGTGTTATATTTGAGAACAAACATAGTTTTAAGGCCCACTGTACCATTTTAAGAAATATTCTAACTACCAGGCCTAATATCATTAACTACCTAAGCACAAGCAAAAGCTTTGCACACACAATTACTCTTCTTAGATTAAGACGCCTTTAACATGGCAGTAAGGCAAAGCCTTAGAGCGTTTAGTTCAACACCAAAAAAAATCTTTTAGCTGAAGGTGGCTTTCTATCAATTGAAGACCGCATACAATATCTACGATGTCGCATTCTTTACAAACTATCATATTTTGCACCAGTGAACATATTCTACATCAAGAATCCAACAAGGAAAACTTGCATGTCACTTAAGTCAGCACTATGCGAATTAATTAAGAATTACCGGCTGATTTAAATATGGATGCACACCCAATGAAGATCGCTCCCACAAAATTTCCACCATGGGCACTTAAAAGAACCGTGTTTGTGAATGAGTTAGATTGAATACCTTTTGAAGAGCAGAATGAATACCTTTTGAAGAATACTCAACCACCATCATTCACTTTCTGCAACACATCTGATCTAAGTGTACGCCATATTTTGCTAAGTTGTATCGCTATCTCCCATCTACGCACGAAATATTTTGCAAATAAAAACCCAATTGAAATTCTTTCCAATACAACAGAAACCAATGTAAAAGTCATTTTCTACTTTCTAAAACATGTGAACATGGCGCATCTAATTTAGGAGATTATAATATATAGGCATATGTAGTATGTAAATAAGTATACCTGTAAGTATATAACATATGAAAATTCTTCACTGTTTTGTGAAGATATTGTAGGTGTATTAAATTATAAAAAACACTTTACTTAGGGAAGCGCGAAATAAAACGAATATTGCCTGTGATGCGTAATTAAAAAATTAAACCGCACTCGTCCGATTACAATTCAAAAAATGACTTTATTTTCCATGTACTGTCCTTATATTAGGCCTAAAACTAAGATTCAAGAAATAGCGGAAATGGAAGAACAGTATGTGGAGAGTTAGAGAGAGTATGCAGTTAAGTAAATAGAAATAGGAAGAACGGAAAGTAGGTATAGCTGTAGAAATAGAGTCAATGCTCGGAAGTAAATAGAAACAGGTAAAGAAATAGCGACAGCGAGAAACAGTAAAGTATACTATATACTTATAAATAAAAATATAAAGTAACTTAATATTAAGCTTGAATACATTTTCGTTATTTAAATTCAATATTATATTAATTTATTCTATTCTATTATTATTACAAATTATTCTATTAGAATAGTTTGCTAGAATCTGGCTTAACACCGGCCACCTTGAAGGAATCCGACAGCCTTCAATTCTTGTTTTCCACCGGCAGCACGGCGAGTTTGTGGATAGGGCGTCGTACTTCACCCGACCTAGTGGTGATGTCTGCGACTCGAATTTTGCCGTCCGCTCCGGGAATGGTTGCGGTTACTCGACCGAGCACCCAATGTGTCTTCGTGGACGACGACGAGTTGGCCTGGTTGGACGTTGGGCTGCGGGTGCACCCATTTGTTGCGCTGCTGAAGCTCCAGAAGGTAGCTCTTCGACCATGCGCGCCAAAATTGTTGCTTGAGAGAGCAAAGAAGCTGCCATCTCTCTAAGCAGCGGCTGAGGTTGACGGGTACCTTCTCCGGTGGCAAAGCTCGCAAAGGGCAACCGATTAGTAGATGCGCCGGTGTTAGCGTCTCGCCGTCGTTGGGGTCGTTGCTGAGTGGTGCGAGCGGTCGGGAGTTCAGTACCCTCGGAGGTATGAAGGCGAAGATGAATCCTTCGTCGGCGGCGTATTGGAGAATCTCCTCTTTCTGTGCCAGAAAGACTTCCCGGAGCTCCCTCAGCTTCCTCTCTGCTCCCACAAAGTTCGTCGCGTTGTCGCAGTATATTTTGGCTGGCATCCCTCGGCGCCCAATGAACCTTTTGAGACCGAAAATAAATTTATCAGCAGTTAAATCAGTAACAAGTTCTAGATGAACTGCCTTTGAAGCGAAACACACGAAAATGGCAATATAAATTTTCACGGGAGGGCGACCGCGAATTTTTAAGGTTATGTGAATGGGTCCGCAGTAATCTACCCCACATATTGTGAAGGGCCGTTGGGCGCGTAATCGATCGGCGGGTAGATTGCCCATGATCTGACCTGGTAATTTTGGCTTATAACGAAAACAGTGAATGCATTCTCTTACAGTTCGACTACAGGCTTCTCGAGCATTTATCAGCCATATTTTTTCTCGCAGAAGCGCTACCAATGCCTTTGGACCGGCATGGTGACTACGAAAATGTAGGAACCGGATGTACGCTTTCACAAAGTGCGAGTCTTTGCGTAATAGCAAAGGGAATCAATTTAAACGATAATGATGATTCCGAGTGTTTATGCAGAAATGGAGTTAATTTCTGCAAACTTGAGGGAAGTACGTTATTTTTCGATAATTTATTTATTTCATCGCTAAATTCAAAATGTTGAATTATTTCGACAATTTTAAGGAAACTCAATTGTAATTCCTTTGCCGTGGGTATTGTTTCAGATTCTGCTTTTCGCTCTCGTATTTTTCGAAGCCATCTGAGTATATAAGCGAAAATCCGAAGCACTTTTCTGTGAGATGAGAACCTGTGAATTATTTCGAGAAGTGGATTTGTTGTGGCATTGATTGCGGTTAACGTAATTGCGTTCTTCTTCTTCTCGAGTGCTTCTTGTTCTGGAGAGAGACTGATGTTGACATTTTTTGGCCATGTAGCAGGGTCTTCTAGGAGGAACTGTGGACCACTAAACCATATTGAATTACCCAATTCGTCCACGTTACAACCCCGAGACACTTGATCCGCTGGATTTTGTTTTGTGGGCACATGACGCCACGACATATTCTGGGTCCACTCTTGGATCTCGGACACTCTATTTGCGACGAAAGTTTGCAACGATGATGGATGTGTTTTAATCCAGTGCAGAACTATTTCGGAGTCTGTCCAGAAAATTGTTTGTTCTATTGGTCGACTCAACATTGGTGAAATTCTTGACCATAATTTGGCAAGAAGTTGGGCTGCCGAGAGCTCTAAACGCGGAAGAGATTTAGTCTTCAGCGGAGCTACTCTAGACTTTGAAGTAAGCAGCGTGCATTTCGTACCACTAGCGGATTGGCTACGTATATATACGCAGCAGCCATACGCTCTTATTGAGGCGTCGGAAAAGCCATGAATTTGTCAGCTGGCACTCGACTCTGTATTTACATACCGGGGAATGCTAATTGATGGAAGCTGCAACAAATTGGCTTTAAAGTTTTGCCAGCTAGTGTCAAGCCGCAATGGAATCGACTCATCACAGTCTAGCTTTTGAATGCAAAACTCTTGTAATAAGATTTTAGCTTTGGTAACTAGCGGGGCTAATAAACAAAGAGGGTCAAAGAGGCGAGCGGAAACTGATAAAATATTACGTTTAGTTGCTCGCAGCTCGCTAAAATTATCTTTCAGAATGAAGCGAAAAATGTCGTCTTTCGGCTGCCAGTGGATTCCCAGCGTTTTGGTGGAGTCGGTATCGCTGAGCTGCAATAATTTTTGGAGACTCTCACTATCCGATGAGCTTGTATGATTGGAAAACCACTTTGCTAATTTCAGGCCTGCCGATTCTAAAATTGTATTTACTTCCTGTTGTATCTGGGTGAGGCTTTCTATACTGTCGGATCCTGTTAATAGGTCGTCGACGTAAAAGTCATTCCGAATGACTTTGGAACCGAGTGGATATTTGGCTTTATTTTTGTCGCTTAGCATTTGCAGACACCGTGTGGTGAGAAATGGTGCAGGCGCTGTGCCGTATGTTACAGTGTTTAATCGAAAAATTTGCAAATGCTCCGATGGATCCTGTCTCCACACTATGAGCTGGAAGTTCCTGTCGTCTTCGTGCACCAAGATGTATCTTCGTGATGTCGGCAGTCATGGCATATTTGTGCAATCGGAAGCGAAGGAGGGTCGAAAAAAGCTCCTCTTGAACGATCGGTCCGACCATCAAGGTTTCATTCAACGCAACTTGTGTTGATGTGCGACTCGAAGCATCAAAAACTACGCGCAACTTGGTAGTTGTGCTCTGCGGTCTTAACACACACTGATGCGGAATGAAATAGTGCGGCTTACTCGAGGGTCGATTATTTGGTGGACTCATATGCCCCAATTCGAGATACTCTTGCATGAAGTCCAGGTACATTTTACGAAGTACTGGATCTTTCAGCGTCCTTCTCTCCAGCGCCTGAAACCGCCGAGCTGCGGTTTCATACGAATGACCGAGTAATTTACGGTCGGTTTTGAAAGGCAGTCTGACTTGAAGCCTTCCACATGGTAAAACCTGTGTGGTTTTCGAAAAAAATGCCTCACATTTTGCCTGCTCTGGAGTCAGTCGTGTGGAATTTACTTGTGCAGGTATTTCTTCCAATTCCCAGAATTTTCGGATTGTAGTATCAATGCTAGCAACGCTTTCTTCAAATTGACATAATGTGCTACTTACTTGGGCACTGGAGCTATTATTTGTGGCATACTTGCCTGAAATTATCCAGCCTAACACAGTTTTTTGCAGAGTTGGCTGCCTTGGGCTGGTTCTGATCTGACCCACCGATAACAGATCAAAGAATATTTCAGCTCCTAAAAGTATGTCTATTTTCTGACACTTGTAGAAACTTGGGTCAGCTAGTTCAATATTTTGTGGGATTTTCCAGCCATTTGTGTTTACAGTCCGATCTGGATGATTGACTGATATCGAACGCATTACCCAAAAGTCCGCCGTAAACTCAAAATTGTTGATCCTCGATTTTATATAAGTTTTTAGCTTGCCTTGGACCCTTTTATTTGAATTGCCAATTCCAACTATATTTAGAGCGAATTTTTCTTTTCGGATTCACAATTTCTGCATAAGCTCTTCGGTCATAAAGTGGACTTGAGAACCGGAGTCAAGTAGAGCTCGCGCTTGCACGTAAACACCGGAGCTGGCCTTTACATTAACTACGGCTGTAGCTAACATGACTCGGTCAGGCAGGCTGCTAATATGCATGGCCTGTGACGTCGAAGGTTGCGGCGCGGTCTCAAAGGAGATCGGATATTGATGCAACATGGTGTGATGCGAACGGTTGCATACACCACAGCGATTTGCTTTGCACTTTGAGACCGTATGTCCCTTGCGCAAGCAATTTATGCACAGGGAAATAGATTTTGCAAATTCAAATCTTTTAAGTGCAGTAAGCGCTCGGAATTTTGGACAAGCTGTCAAATAATGATCATTAGAACCACAGTGAAGGCAAGTCGGCAGTTTGGAATTCGTCGCGATAAATGTTGTCTTTGAGTTTCGCAGTTGTTGATTTTTTGTTTTCTGCCGCGCATCTTCATTGTTTGGCCTTTGTTGAGATGAAGAAGCTTCTTCAGCTGATAAATGCTGGTATCTCTTGTTTAGCATAGCTTCACACTCAGCCCAAAGCGGCAGCTTATCATAGTCAAGTTGCTCCTCCCACTTTGACCGAGTAGTGGGATCAACCTTCGACATGACTATGTGAATCAACATCGCATTTGAAATAAGCTTATCGTCACCCAGCGATAAAAGGGAGTCATATACTGCAGACACTGTATCAGTCATTGATCGCAAAGACGACGCAGAAGGCCTTTGGATTTTTGACAATTCAAAAAGCTTAGACATTGTATTAAAGAATATCAGGCATTTATTGTCATACACCTTTGTCAAACTTGCCAACGCCTTTGGATAATTTTCTTCCGACATTTGGAAGGACTTCACTGTGCCTAAGGCTTCACCGGATAGACATGATACTAAATGATTAAATTTTTCAATATCCGGGATTGTGGGATCATTGTGCACGAAACTCTCAAACAGACTCATAAAGTTTTTAAACTCGGAATATTCTCCTTTGAACGTAGGTAACGACATTTTTGGTAGTCGCGAGCTGTGAGGTGCAGGAAAAGATGTTTCGGCAATTGACGATTTATTTCTCGCTAGAATGGACTTTGTTTCTACAATTTAGTCCTCTAACTCTCCACAGGCAATGTCTTCTTCGTCGATTTCCTCAATTTTCGACAGACATTTCATGAGTTTTTCGCTGTGGGAGTTCAATATGTCGAGTCGGCACTCCAATTCGATTGGATCTAGCGACATGGTATTTTCAAGGAGACCCGTTTTTATGCGCACTATGCTGGTTTTTGCAACAGTTCTCTGGCGCTTTTAAGACTTTAAGTCCATAATCTCCTTACTTGGAGAGAGACTTGAAATAGCCGACTTTGGTTTACTCATGTTTTGAGATTAAAGTTCGCTGCTTTAGCCTGTGGCTTTTGTAAAATGAAAACGGTTCTGGAAGTTTTTCAGCACGAAAACGAAAACGAAAGCGATAAATACTGAAATATATAATAGCTGAAACTTGACCAGAACCAACGAAAACGAGACGAAAATAGCAGCGAACAATTGAGTCTTTGCTCAAACAAAATTTGTATTGTCGAAAAAAATTTTGTTTTTTTTTGAAAATATTGCGGCTGATTAAGAAACCGCAATTTCATTTGGTTTTTTGAAAAAAATCCCGAAAATAAACCGAAAAATAGTACTCGCAAATTATTTCGCGACAAACAAGTTCCTCTACCTCGGGTCCCACTGTATCCTTCACTTCATAGGCAGTATATGTACACTGAAGAGCAAAACTGTAACAAAATGTAATACTTTCTATTTCAACACTTTTTTTTTAGACATTTTTTAACAAATCAAATATTTTTTTTGCATAACTTTATTGGCATGTATGTACTCTCTCTCTCAAACCGGTTTGGTGTCAATGCAACAACAACACTAGTAGCAAGCAATAATGCAAATAAAGACAAATGTTACAGTTTTGCTCTTCAGTGTATATGTATATAGATATGTATATATATATAAGTATATAAGTTTATTTGCATATAAGAAGTGGATACACGAGATGCCAATTGAAGCCCTTGTACTGTGAGACGATTATTAGCAACTGTAATAATCTCGGTCAATCACAAAGCCAATTTCTAGCTTCAATTTTTCGCACTCAATACCTGTTTATCGTGGACTGGTTTATTTCCAGCTTCAACTTCCCTTTGGCAGGCCACGCAGTTGCAGGACATTCCTCCCTCGATGTCCTATGTAACGGTGGATATTGGTGGTGAACAGTTGGTGAACCGGTGAATATGACGTATAGCTCCACAGTTTCACTCCCCTTCGTAACGATGTTCTATATGTGTGTTTTTTGTTGTTGTTTTTTACCTTTTTTGAATATGAATATTTTATTTTATTTATATTTAATGTGTATAATTATTTTATTGCACTTTCAAACAATTTTTCCTTTTTTTTTTGTTTTGTTTTGTTTTTTGGGGGCTCACTGTCACTGCACTTTTTCAGTTACTGCACTTTCCAAGTCACTGCACTAGTTTTTGTATATGCATATACATATGTATGAACATATATTAGTTTAGCTGTCTGTTTTTTTTTTTTTTATTTTTTGTTTTTTGTTTTGCGAGACGACTTTTGTTTTGCTTGTAAACGGACCGCGCAGGCAATATACGTTTAGTTATTTGGTTGGTTATTTAATTTAATTATTAGTTATTAAATATTTTGCGTGCACAAATTGCCAACTTGTGGTCTTTTGTCACTATCACTTTGTTTTTTCGCACTACTGTCCCTGCTCGGGCGCCATGAAAATTCTTCACTGTTTTGTGAAGATATTGTAGGTATATTAAATTATAAGAAAAAACACTTTACTAAGGGAAGCGCGAAATCAAACGAATATTGCCTGTGGAAGCGTAATTAAAAAATTAAACCGCACTCGTCCGATTACAATTCAAAAAGTGACTTTATTTTCCATGTACTGTCCTTATATTATATTAGGCCTAAAACTAAGATACAAGAAATAGCGGAAATGGAAGAACAGTATGTGGAGAGTTAGAGAGAGTTTGCAGTTAAGTAAATAGAAATAGGAAGAACGGAAAGTAGGTATAGCTGTGGAAATAGAGTCAATGCTCGGAAGTAAATAGAAACAGGTAAAGAAATAGCGACAGCGAGAAACAGTAAAGTATATTACAATATATACCTACTTATAAATAAAAAATATAAAATAACTTAATATTAAGCTTGAGTACAACTTCATTATTTTAATTCAATATTATATTAATTTATTCTATTCTAATTTACATTACATTATTCTATTAGAATAGTTTGCCAGAATCTGGCTTAACACAAGGACCGTTGTCGTTTTGGAGCAGGTTGTACAGGTTTAAAGTCGGGGTTGAAATCAGGAATGATCGTTTTCCCTCTTCCAATCGCTTCTTTCAACTTCTGTGACAGTTCGCTATCCTTTGGGTGGGTTTCGTACAGCCTCCTTATTACGGAGGGCGCCAGTTATCCGTAAGCTCCGTTCGAGACTTGGTTATTTATTAGAAGAGCCCCAAGCCTGACAGATTATCGGCACGGGTTGCATCACACCTTAATCCATCCCTTCACCCCCAACCACGTTAAATGTACTTTGAATAGTGCTGTACTATTGAGGAGAATCGAACCCTACCCATAGTACCCTTAACTTAGCTAAGTACCTCCTGAAAATAGGAAAACTGTGGTCCTTATAACCAGCCGGCACCCTCGGGGAGGGTTTAGTGGAGGATTTTCGCCAGCTCTTTCCTCTCTAATCGATACTTTAATTTGACGCCAACTAAGTCTTGAAAGCAGAATTATCTTAACAAATTGCAATAATCCACTGCCGGCATAATAATACACGTACGCGGATGGACCTTTCCCTCTTTGTAAAGAATATACCCCCACTTTATATCTCTTAAGCCCTACCCTTAAGACACCCACGGTTCTTGAGTTAACATTATGTGAGGATTTGTGTACAGTTTCGCTTGAATGCGGCATAAAAGAGCCGTAGCCGTATGCTGCAAGTTAATTTGAGTAAATGAAATATTTGATGTTATATCGACAGCCATAATTCCAACCTTACACTTTTCTTATATCTGAGTCGAGGACGCTAACTATTTAGTATCCGTCCGAGATTCAAATATAGGCGTATTCCATACCTCGACCGTATCAGCTTCAACGATTTTGGATCCACACCAAGAACCAGGTGGGAACAGTTTCCATATTTAGGATCCGTCCCCGCTTTGGTATAGTGGTATGATCTCCAGTGCTTCGTATGAAGTCCGTCGTTCAGGGCATGAAGCCTAGAGATGATCGCATGCGGAGGTCCAGGGACCGGCATGCTCACCCTCACCAGTTTTTGAATTTTGTTAGTTTGCTGAATGACAAACTTACATCCTTCAAACGCTGGCATCGCAGCCACAGTTTTGGTCAGCCATTCGAGCAATTGAGTGTTTGAGCATTGCACCTTCAAGATACCTTGCTCAACTCTCATTCGCTTGAATCTAAGTACATCTTTCGATTTCCCTATCGCCTTCAGACTTGACTGTCGCCAAAATCCAATTGTTTTAATTTGCATCCAAATTAACCACATTACTTCCGTCCGCAGACGAAAGCGGTAGTGGACTGAGACGTAAATGAGCTAGCGCAGCCTCCCCAGGATCAGCTAAAGGGTTTATAGGGGTCGCCTGCATCTCCATTGCTTTCGCTGGTTAAACTGAGCCAAGCTCATTTTCGCCCAGTAACAGGCTCTCTATAGAGCTACGTATAGAGCCTGACGAGGATGCACCGTCCAATAGGTGTCCATCCTCAACCAGTAGCTTGCTTCCTCCAGTGCCCTGATTTTCAGCCCTGGTCGTCTTAGTGGTGAATGAGTTTTGGGCCTGCACATCCGATGCCCAGGCCGCCGGAGAACAAGCGGGAGGATTGCCACAAGTGTGGGTACCCCGTGCAGAGTAGTCCTAGTTTGAACTCATTTCTCTTTGGTGGCCCTATTAATACTCTTCAAGGGAGCCACTGTTGAAGAGGAATCCGTTATCCAGAGTTGAAGTCTAGATCCTTAGTGTTCTGTTTTAACTCAGTAATCACTCTATTTGTCAGGCGACAGCAAGGGATCTTACTGAGTTAAGTAGCAGGGTTACCTCGCTCAGGATGTGATTCTTCATCACGCACTAACGGTCTTGGCTTAGTAGAGGCTATGGGGTTGGAGCAACCCTCTGTATTGCGCATATCTACGCCCTGTGCCGTCCTCATAGTAGTCATAGTCAGACCTAAGAGAGACTCATACAGTGAGAACAAACACTTAACCAGAGACTGTTAATCCAATGAGAAGGTGCAAATGTTACTGTGAGCTTTTTTCAGTGCAATTGAGATTTGAAAGATTTGTAATAAGGAAATTTAGCACACCGAGTTTATAGACACACAGTTTATTCCCCACACAAAAATTAGAAACACCACACATCTTTCACTTCAACACACAACACATTTCTCACCTCGACATTAAACCAATTAAATTTTTACTATTTTCGTATTTTTGAAATAATAAGCGAATACGTAAAATTTATTACATAATTGTTTTTTCAATTACATTATAAAAAAAAAACGAATTAAAAAAAAAAAATTAATAAAAAAAAGTTTGCGCCGGGAATTGAAATCGAGTCTAACATGTGGCGAGGAAAAATAGGCGGTGCGTTTATTTCTTACTTTTGAAAAGATAAGCGGATACATAAAATGTATTACAAATTTTTTTACGATTACATTAAAAAAAAAATTTAAAAACGAAAAAAAAAAATTTGCGCCAGAATTGATGGCGAGTCACGTGGGGAGGATAAATACGTAGAGCGTTTATTGCTGCGCCTGCGTTGTGAACAAAAGGTTTGCGATGTCTACGTAGATATATATGCGCGCGACGCGAATAAGTTTTAATAAATTCTGAAAGTAATTCATGAAGTTTTTCATTACATGCATTCATAAATGAACATATACTCTATATGTACATAAATGATGGTATATGACAATATACATAATATGTAAGTATGTACATGTCAATAGGAGGTATTTGCATTCAGTTTATGTATTCGACAGCATTTACTTACATATGTATGTATGTACATTTGTATATGAAAAACAATAATGCACAAGCATAAGAACGTCATCTTCCTTTCATACATATGTACATGTATGCCCAATAACCTTGACTTATGTATGTGCACATGTCACAGCACATCACATTCTTACAAGAAATCAAATACACATACGCACTAGTGAACGAGTTTCTTCCTAACAACTGCAAAAACAATTCTGCTCTATGTATGTATGTATATACATATATCCACTTTATGTCCTAGCATATATACATACATATATACCTACTTGCCTTCTAAACTTCCTACAAAATAATTGTATTCATATGTTACTACATCCATGCACATTCATACATTCATGCATATGTGCGCGAGCACAGCGCTGACTTCTTGCTTCCGTGTACTTTTGTCTTTCACCAGTCGATATTCCTAATATTGCACTTACAAAAACACAATACTTTGATAGACGCAAAAGCAGCAGCAAGCGCAACGCGATGGCCGCTTTGCCACCACACATTCTAAAATGTTCTAGAACACAACAAAAACACATAACTCACATGCGCATGTCGCCCGAAGCTAAAATCTAAGCCAAGCGACTACAAAAACAAAATACATTCGTAGACGCAGTCGCAGCGGCCATGATCAGTGACGGCGCTGAACAATTTAGAACAAAAACAAAAAGTTCGTTCATAAGTTCGAGCTCATATTTCAATTTCATTCATAAAACGAGACGCCCATATGCCAATTTTCGCGACCATTCGAAAATAGTCAATATTGGAATATTTCGCGTGGAATTATTTGCTAATATTTGATAAATCTTGAATTTTTGTCATGTCGAGTGGCCGCGGCTCCGTATGTATGTATGCACGCTTCTATGTATGGAAATCTGTCTTCTAACTGTTCGACAGTCGCGAGTTAATGCGACTTAGATTCCTTGAACAATTCCAGCGAATCACACATTTCTGTCCGCAAAGCCGCATATACCTATGTATCCTATGATCAAAAAGTACCAGGAATGTTTAAATAAAACATAGCAGAGTTAAATTTCAGGCAAATTTATATTATCTCCTTCAAAATATGACCCGTCTGAGGCAACACACATGTGCCAACGTTTAACCCAGTCCTCCAAACAACCCCGGTAGGCCTACATGGCCTTCAGCTCCTTCGTCGTATTCTCTTTGATCTCTCTGATCGGTGCGATGGCGCGTTATCATCACGCAAAATCCAGGAATTGTTTGCTCACATTTCCGGCCGTTTGCGACATACAGCAACGGATAAAATAACGGATAAATAATATTATTTATTGACAGTCTGGCCCGATGGAAGATACTCATGGAAGACTACGCCTTGGCAATCGAAGAAAACAGTCAACATCACCTTCCCGGTTCTTTTTGCTCACAGGGTATACATATCCCATCTTTTCACTGACGGACAAGAAGACGGTCGCAGTTGTTGTTTTTTGTTTGCATACATTTTGCGTTCGTTGAAGGTTTGTATATATTTATATATATTTATATACATATGCGTGTATGCGCGTTTGGCTTTCTGGATTCATGCATGTATATTAGAATATTTTCTCATCAATATGTGTATGTAAGTAGTTCAGATTTGACTAAAGAGATTGAATATAGGAATCCATATTCATATGATTGCCTTTATGGCTGTTTTACATATAAATTCAAAAAGAGTATGAATAATTTTATATAGAAAATAAATTTCTAAATAACAGGTATTAGAAAAACCTGAATACACTATTTTAAATCAATTCTAATTAAACCAAATATAAAAAATTAAATAAAAATATCGAACAAAGAAAAGTGTGTACAGGACTTGAACCTGAGTCAAACATGAGATTATATACCGCATACACAACACGTCTTTCACGATTGCGCTAAACTATAATTACTAATAAAATTTTCTCAATCACTCATTTATTCGATTCGCAGTTTTATATGCACATATTCTGCGTTAGTTGAAAGTTTGTATGCGTAATTATATGCATATGTATGTGTGTATGCGCGTTTGGCTTTCTGGACGGATATTAGAATGATATTTTCTCATCAATATAATTTGGATTTGATGAAATAGATTATAGACATATGTACATATTATCTGTTTTGATTGATTTATATAAAAATCAGGTCATATCCAGTATGAACTATTTTATACCGAAAAGAAATTTCCATTTATGAAATACAATAAAAACAGTATTTTAAAGAAATTTTAATTAAAATAAACTCAAAAATTTTACCAAACTTTCCTGGTTTGAATTGTAAAAAAAACATGTGCAAGAAAAGAATATGACTTCAGGACTTGAACCTGAATTAAATACGTGCCCAAAAACAAAACGAATAATTCCGCCGATTTTAGCTTCTGCACCACAAATTAACTGGCGCGCGGCCTTCTTAATCGCAAATTTATTCGCTTCGCTGTGGGCATGAAATAAGTCGATTTCCTTAGTAGTGTGCCGAAAAATCTTATGAAATTCCTCAGTAGTTTGGTAAACGCAGAAAAAATCTGAATTCCTGTCCTAGCGTGGTAAGTAAATATAGAAACCCTCCACTCGCGTGGTAAATATCTGCAATTCCCCACTAGTGAGCACAGTTGAATTTGAAATTACCTTAGTATGAATCTACAAATTAGAACTCGAAAAAAGCTCATTTAACATTTTCTCCTTCTCATTGCATTAACATTCTCTGACGTAACCCCTAACCCCAATGAACTTGAGTAACCAAAATGCAATTCATGGGAAGCGCAGCGTCAGCAATATACAAAAAGAAAGTGAAGAGAAAGAAGTTCATATTCTTAAAGTGTTCTAGAATTATCACTAAAATTGAGCAAAACATGTGCGTTAGATATTGAAAAAAGCCAGCAAAAGTTCAAATTAGTGCAGCAATCGGTTTTTTGATATTTGGCAACTCTGTCGAATAAAGACTGTTTCTTTCTGTGCAGTGTGAATCAAATATATTTAAATATTCGAAGTTTTCTGTCGAAACAAAACTTATAAGCAAGGAAATTCAAAACACCTATTGGAAGGGAAAGCTGGAAGCTGAAGTGCAGTAAGTTGGTCAGTGAAATACAACCAAAAGAGCTGAAATACAAACCTTCCTACGTGGGACTCCTACTCAACTGTCAACGACGATTGGACTTTGACCCGAGCAGATGTTGCTGTATTTGTAGAAATTTATATTTTAGTACTAAAAAGCTCCTTGTGGTTCTAAACCATAATAAATAGCAGTTGTATCAGAGAATGTTAATGCAATGAGAAGGTGCAAATGTTACTGTGAGCTTTTTTTAGTACAATTGAGATTTGAAAGATTTGTAATTTATAGACACCTCACTGACTTTTCCCCACACAAAAACACCACACATCTTTCACCTCAACACACAACACATTTCTCACCTCGACATTAAACCAATTAAATTTTTACTATTTTCGTATTTTCGAAATAATGAGCGAATACGTAAAATTTATTGCATAATTTTTTTTTCAATTACATTATAAAAAAAAAAAAACGAATTTAAAAACAAAAATTTATAAAAAAAGTTTGCGCCGGGAATTGAAATCGAGTCTAGCATGTGGCGAGGAAAAATAGGCGGTGCGTTTATTTCTTCGACTGCTTATTTTTTTAATATACCATTTTGTTACTTTTGAAATGATAAGCGGATACATAAAATTTATTACAAATTTTTTTACGATTACATTAAAAAAAAAAAAACTTTAAAACGAAAAAAAAAAAATTTGCGCCGAGAATTGATGGCGAGTCACGTGGGGAGGATAAATACGCAGAGCGTTTATTTCTGCGCCTGCGTTGTGAACCAAAGGTTTGTGATGTCTACACAGATACATATGAATGCGCGCGACGCGAATAAGTTTTAATAAATTCTGAAAAAAATTCATGAAGTTTTTCATTACATACATTCATAAATGAACATATACTCTATATGTACATAAATGATGGTATATGACAATAAGCAAATAAATAATTGATTGCCGCGTACACTTCTGTTAGGTGTTTGGCCGAGCTCCTCCTCCTATTTGTGGTGTGCGTCTTGACGTTGTTCCACAAATGGAGGGACCTACAGTTTCAAGCCGACTCCGAACGGCAGATATTTTTATGAGGAGCTTTTTCATGGCAGAAATACACTCGAAGGTTTGCCATTGCCTGCCGAGGGGCGACCGCTATTAGAAAAACGTTTTTATTAATTTTGCTTTCACCGAGATTCGAACCAAAGACCTCTCTGTGAATTCCGAATGGTAATCACGCACCAACCCATTCGGCTACGGCGGGTGTATATGACAATATACATACATAATATGTGATGTGCATGTCAATAGGAGGTATTTGCATTCAGAAAATAAAACGGTTTAAGATAAATCAACACTTATTTTATATTGTATGTCAATTTATAGTTTATGTATTTGACAGCATTTACATACATATATATGTATGTACATTTGTATATGAAAAACAATAATGCACAAGCATAAGAACATCATCTTCCTTTCATACATATGTACATATGCATGTATGCCCAATAACCTTGACTTATGTACATATGTACACATGTCACATCACATCACATTCTTACAAGAAATCAAATACACATACTCACTAGTGAACGAATTTCTTCCTAACAAGTGCAAAAACAATTCTGCTCTATGTATGTATGTATATACATATATCCACTTTATGTCCTAGCATATATACATACATATATACCTACTTGCCTTCTAAACTTCCTACAAAATAATTGTATTCATATGTTACTACATCCATGCACGTTCATACATTCATGCATATATGCGCGAGAACAGCGCTCCCTTCTTGCTTCCGTGTACTTTTGTCTTTCACCAGTCGATATTCCTAATATTGTACTTACAAAAACACAATACTTTGATAGACGCAAATGCAACAGCAAGCGCAACGCGATGGCCGCTTTGCCACCACACATTCTAAAATGTTCTAGAACACAACAAAAACACATACCTCACATGCGCATGTCGCCCGAAGCTAAAATCTAAGCCTAGCGACTACAAAACCAAATTCATTCGTAGACGCAGTCGCAGCGGCCATGATTCTATCAGCGACGGCGCTGAACAATTTAGAACAAAAACTAAAGGTTCATTCAAGTTCGAGCTCATATTTCAATTTCATTCATAAAACGAGCCGCCCACATGCCAATTTTCGCGACCATTCGAAAATAGTCAATATTGGAATATTTCGCGTCGAATTGAAAATTTTTGCGAATATTTTGTAAGTCTTGAATTTTTGTGATGTCCAGTGGCGGCAGCTCCGTATGTATGTATGCACGCTTCTATGTATGGAAATCTGTCTTCTAACTGTTCGACAGTCGCGAGTTAATGCGACTTAGATTCCTTGAACAATTCCAGCGAATCACACATTTCTGTTCGCAAAGCCGCATATATGTACCCTATGATCAAAAAGTACCGGGAATGTTTAAATAAAACATAACAGAGTTAAATTTCAGGCAAATTTATATTATCTCCTTCAAAATATGACCCGTCTGAAGCAACACACATGTGCCAACGTTTAACCCAGTCCTCCAAACAACCCCGGTAGGCCTACATGGCTTTCAGCTCCTCCGTCGTATTCTCTTTGATCTCTTTGATCGGTGCGATGGCGCGTTATCATCACGCAAAATCCAAGAATTGTTTGCTCACATTTCCGGCCGTTTAAAACATACAGCAACGGATAAAATAACGGATAAATAATATTATTTATTGACAGTCTGGCCCGATGGAAGGTACTCATGGTGTACTATGCCTTGGCAATCGAAGAAAACAGTCAACATCACCTTCCCGATTCTTTTTGCTCATAGGGTATACATATCCCATCTTTTCACTGACGGACAAGAAGACGGTCGCAGTTGTTGCTTTTTGCATGCATACATTTTGCGTTCGTTGAAGGTTTGTTTATATTTATATACATATGCGTGCATGCGCGTTTGGCTTTCTGGATGCATCCATGGATATTAGAATATTTTCTCATCAATATGTGTATGTAAGTAGTTCAGGTTTGACTGAAGAGATTAAATATAGGAATGCATATTCATATGATTGCCTTTATGGCTGTTTTACATATAAATTCAAAAAGAGTATGAATAATTTTATATAGAAAATAAATTTCTAAATTACAGGTATTAGAAAAACCTGAATACACTATTTTAAATCAATTCTAATTAAACCAAATACAAAAAATTAAATAAAAATATCGAACAAAGAAAAGTGTGTACAGGACTTGAACCTGAGTCAAACAAGAGACTATGTACCGCATACAAAACACGTCTTTCACTATTGCGCTAAACTATAATTACTAATAAAATTTTCTAAATCACTCATTTATTCGATTCGCAGTTTTATATGCACATATTCTGCGTTAGTTGAAAGTTTGTATGCGTAATTATATGCATATGTATGTGTGTATGCGCGTTTGGCTTTCTGGACGGATATTAGAATGATATTTTCTCATCAATATAATTTGGATTTGATGAAAGAGATTCAAGACATACATATGCACATATTTTCTGTTTTGATTGATTTATATAAAAATCAGGTCATATCCAGTATGAACTATTTTATACCGAAAGGAAATTTCCATTTATGAAATACAAAAAAAACAGTATTTTAAAGAAATGTTAATTAAAATAAACTCAAAAATTTTACCAAACTTTCCTGGTTTGAATTGTAAAGAAAACATGTGCAAGAAAAAAAAATATGACTTCAGGACTTGAACCTGAATTAAATACGTGCCAAAAAACAAAACGAATAATTCCGCCGATTTTAGCTTCTGCACCACAAATTAACTGGCGCGCGGCCTTCTTAATCGCAAATTTATTCGCTTCGCTGTGGGCATGAAATAAGTCGATTTCCTTAGTAGTGTGCCGAAAAATCTTATGAAATTCCTCAGTAGTTTGGTAAACGCAGAAAAAATCTGAATTCCTGTCCTAGCGTGGTAAGTAAATATAGAAACCCTCCACTCGCGTCACTCGCGTGGTAAATATCTGCAATTCCCCACTAGTGAGCACAGTTGAATTTGAAATTACCTTAGTATGAATCTACAAATTAGAACTCGAAAAAAGCTCATTTAACATTTGCTCCTTCTCATTGCATTAACATTCTCTGGTGAAACCACTCTACGGTGTTTGAATTCACCGATTTTTCGTTGCTGCAGTAGATATTTTTTGGGTTTAGGAAAGATATTTAAAATTTGTATAAGTTGGGGTTTTATGTTCACAATTTTTCTCGACGCTATGGTCTGAACGATTGCGAATTTCGAGTACTTGTCCACACTTGTTAGATATATCATACTTTGAGTCGGCAGAAAAAATATCAATATGAAGCGCTTCTCGCGATATAATGGAATGGGAGTGACTGCTATTTTATATCTTTGATAACGCCTGTTGTACTTCGACTTTGAGCAAATCTTGCAGTTTATCAAAATCTCTTTGTTTTTTTTTTCTATCTTTTGGAAAAAGTAGTCTTTCTTGCTGTATTTATTTGCCTTACATTTTCTGATTCCGCGATTGTGCTCCGTAGTTGTTATTTCAAGCTGGTTATTCGAGTCAAAGATGTCAGTTACATATTTTATGTATCCAAGAGAGTACTTTTATCGTAAAACTGTGTAATATGTCTTGTTCTATTTCCGAAAACGGTACAAGTTCGTCTGGAAGGAATTTCACCTTCCTCAACAATTATTTGATTTCTAAAACTGCCTCTTATACAATAGAGTTAAGGTCCTCTCACTGTGAATAGTTTCTGAATCTGAATTTGAGTTTTTCCCATCACATAAACCTGTTGACGCGAAAGAGCATCAACGACATAGTTTTCTTTTCCGGGCTTATAATATACATAGTTTCGCATTGTGTTCCTCGATAAATGGTTTCCAACGTTTAATCTTTGTGTTTCGATTTCTGTCAGAAACCGCAAGCGTTAGTGGTTGATGATCGGTAAAAATATTTAAATGTCATACGTCATAAAGACAGTTGCGAAGGTTTTTCAGTGACCACACAATAGCCAAGAGTTCCCTTTTATTAGCAGCAAAATGAAGTAATTTGCCTTCCAAGGTTCTGGAGACCATAATTATGGGCCATCTTGAGTAAAACCGAACCCTGGCCCAAATTGGACTTATCAGTAGTTAAATCAAAATTTTTTTCAAAACAAGTGTAAGCGAACATTACGTTCTCTGATACTAAAATGTGTTTTAACGTGTCAAACACTTTGTGTTGTTTAAAATGTCAATCAGTCAAGGGTTTGGCTATAATGGCAAAGTTCTTGGCATATATGATAACTTGTTAATCCTAGAAAGGATCAAAGCCCGTACAATGTTTCGGGAGGTGGGAGGTTTAGCGTCGCGTTTACTTTGTCGGGGCAAGTTTTAACAATAAATTGATACTATAAATCGGAAATATTCGATTTCGTTTTAAACAAATTTCTCATGTAAGCATCAAGTAAACTATTCACTACCCAGTCCATATCTTTAATACGTTGTTCTTTTGTCTGTGAATATATTATAACGTCTTTCACGTAAACGTAACAGATTCTTCCTATTTGTTCCCTAAGGATATCGTCTACAGCTCTTTGAAAAATGCTGGGAGCGTTTTTTAGTCCGAATGGTAGTCTACAAAACTCATTCTTTCCGTTGTTAATGGAAAAGCAGTTCTCTCTCTATTTCGTTCTGCGAGCTCAATCTGATAAAAAATCGACTTCAAACCGAGGGTTTCAAAGTATTGTGCATATAAATTTGTCATAGCATTTGGTATCGGATATTTCTCGTCAATGGTATTTTCGTTCAGTTTACGAAAATCGACTACCAGCTGTTTCTTTTTATTACTTAATTCAGAGGCGACCGCCGTAGCCGAATTGGTTGGTGTGTGATTACCATTCGGAATTCAAGACGCACACCACAAATAGGAGGAGGAGCTCGGGCAAACACCCAAAAAGGGTATACAGGCCAATTATATATATAATTCATTAACACCCTCTATGTCCACGACCCAAATGGGATTATTGTAGGGAGACTTAGTCTAAGAACGCTATTTCGTAAAAGTTCTTTAATTTCATTATTAACAAAATCTACTACCCCTATTGGATACGAATATATATTAGAATAAATCGGTTCTTCATGTTTTCTACCAATCGTAACTGCCACATTTATATTATATGGCAGGGATTCAGTGGGATCGGCGAAAGCTTCTGATCCTTTTTCTGTCATATCAAAAAATTCTGCTTTTACTGCAAGGGGAACGTTTTCTTGTTGAATTTTTAAGGCTTATACTTTTAAGATATAATAACTTTTCAGTTCCGGAATCATGTACAATTTCTCTGTTTCCGGAGCTCCCAACTACATACCTCTATTCTTACTCCCCTGCAAACATAAAGTTTTAAAAAAAATTATTTCAACTCGGTTACTGTGGTATGCTAAAAGAAAAGGTTTGAAATTGGACAATCAATAGGTGTTTCAAGGGGTCTTGGTGTGATAAACCCCCTTCAATGTTTTCAGCACTTTGCCTCTACCACTCTATCCTCTCGAAAACACGTTTAAGTTCTCAACGACTTCAAAAATACTTTCGACCGGATAGGTCCTCACCTTGCTCTGCGGCAATTAAAACGCTGGAAAGTCAGCAACAAATTACACCGTACCATTAAGTCCTTTTTACTGAACCGCAAACTCTTTGTTAGTATCAATAACCACAATTCTAATATTTTAAATGTACCAGACGCATACCATAAGTTGTCCCCCTTTCATTAATATTGTTCATCACAGCTTTCAATAAAATGACTTCCCTAATTTCCCCATCCCCATCTATTAGTCATTTTGTTTATGCTGACGATATGGCCATATAGCGTTTGCTGTTTGAACCACCTATTTTTTTGAGAATGGTAACACAAATGACATGTCAAATGTGTTCATAATTTACTTGAAGGCTTGACATTTACGAAATGGGTTGCTATACGCTTGAACAAAATTGGGAAATATTGAAAACCTATTTCCAAAGTGGTGAGTCTTCTTCTTCTTCCGCGGTTACAGTAAATGCCGAGCGCTACCGTGACATCCTCAACGAGATTTTGTTTCCGAAAAATTGAAGGGGATGACATGGGCGACATTTTGTTTCAACAGGACGGTGCAACTTGTCACACTGCCAAAGTTACACTCGAACTTTTGGCTACCGTTTTTGAATTCCGATATCAATAGGCCGCTTCGGAGCTGTTGCCCGTTGGACTATTTTTTGCGGGGAGCCATTAAGGACAAATGTTATGCGAACCATCCAGAGACGTTTGATGCTTTAAAACACGAAATCGAAATTGCCATTCATGAAATTGGAGCCCAAAAAATCGAAAATGTGCTTAAAAATTGGGTTTATTGAATGGCCTACTGTAAAGCCAGTTATGGCAGTCATTTGAACGATATTATTTTTCATTCATAAATGACAATGTTCAGTCTTCAAAATAAACAAAAAGTTTGAAAAAATATTGATTAGCTTTTTTTATAGCCGGTTCAAAAAGCAAATTTTACATGGCCCCTTTCCCAGGTAAAAATACGTTTTTCAAATATCTCAAGCTAGATCTAAGAGTGGTATAAGTTCTCAGGAACTAGCATTGCTTTGAACAAGAGCGCAACATTTCACATCTGCCGAAAGCACAAATGTGTATTCCCTTCCCTTTCCATTTTTAACACCGTAATCCCCCACACTAACGCTCGTAAGATATTAAGCGTGATACACACGAGTTTTGGTATCTCATTTGCTTGGTATTGTTGCCAGTCAGTACGCGAAATTTCTCAAATTAATCGATCCAAATGGAGCCAATCTCTCCAGGTTAACTACTTTGACTTTTCCCTCTCCATTACAGCAGCGGTTCCTCTTCCGAACGCTAAATCACCCGTAAACCTTAAATCGCTTCCAAATATGTTCCTTGTAGGCGAGTAGTTTCATGTACAGCTAGGCAATAGGCCAACAGATTTATTTGGATTCCAGCTACATTTTGCGGTTGACCATTCCACCTGATTGCGGGTGCAACAAGCAACACATCTCTTCAAATACTGCAGACAGTCCATAACTACAAGCACATATTTGTTATCGGAGTGGCAACCCTTGAACTAAAAGAAAGGGAACAGATCAACCGTGAATTAATTATTATCGAATATACAGTGATTATTGTGAAACACAAATCAGTGTTAATTCGATAGAAGAAAGTTTTCCCTATCGGAAGTGTATAAAAACAAGCCAATTTTACGGCTAATAAAGCAAATATTGCTTTAATAAAACATCGGCGCTCAAACTCTGAGCAGTGAATAGTGCTAATCAAACAAAACAAAGAAGAAAAAAAAAAAAAAGAGCAAAGTCATTTAACTGAGCTCAACTCAGCCAGCTGAAAATAAGCTCGGCCTAACACTATGTTAACTTTTTATGCTCCAGTAGCCAATCGTTATAGAGTTGCCATCGCGTAAAATATTTGCAAATAAATAAATGGATTCTAGCCGCTTTCCTCCTCCGGGCGGTGGAACGACCCCTAATTTTCTTATAAATAAGGACCCTGAAATATCAGAACTAAAAAAAAGATTAAGTGAACTAGAAACTTTTTGCCGTCAACTCAAAGAAGAAAATGAAAAACTCAAACTCGAAAATAAAAGTGTTGCTAATTAAAAAGCCTCTAAAAATAATGAAAATGAAATCGAAAAAATACACTATGAGACAGATGAAGAAGAACTAGCATTAGAAACCAATTGGATTCTAAAAAAAAAAATAATAAACGACCATGCAAAAAACGAAAAGCTGACGGTTCACCTGAGCCGGTTATAGTTGAACTGCGCGCTAAAAAATCGCTCAATCAAGAAAAATCAGCATCAGATAATAATACCCAGAAATATGAGCCTCGTCCTCCGCCAATTATGATATCGAATGCTAAAAATTATCAAAAGCTAAGCGGCGTAATCAAAGAGCTGGCAAAAAATCAATATACTATTAAATTATTAAATAATGACATTTACAAAATTAACGTAATTCAAGGTGATGACTATAGGTCAATAACAAAAATGCTAACCGAATCCGGAACACCTTGGTATTCTTATGAAAACAAACAAACACGACCAATCAAAGTAATGGTAAAGAACTTACACTATTCGTGTGACCCCAAGTCAATCATCGCTGATTTAAAAAATCAAGGTCTTGACGCCATAAACGCCTGTAACAAATTGAAATGGAAAACTAAGGAGCCATTGAATATGTTTCTGGTTACATTTGATCCAAAAGAAGACGTCAAAAAAATATACAACATTAAGCATATCCTCCATTCAAATGTTAAGGTTGAGCCAGTCAAACTGTCAAACCTAATCCCACAGTGTAAAATTTGACAAGCATTTGGGCATACGAAAAACTATTGCGGTAAAGAGCCAAGATGTGTAAAATGTAGTGGAAAGCATAGTGCAATAGACTGCAAGAAACTGTCAGACCAAAAACCAAAATGTTGCAATTGCGGTCAAGACCACCCTGCAAATTATCGGGGCTGTGCTGTTGCTAAAGAACTGCAAAAAATTCGCGATAAGAAGAACTTTAAACCAACAATACGAAATAACCGTGCTGAAAGTATTGGCACTTCAAATGGTGTTACCCAAAGCAATGGAGCCAATACTTTGAAGGCAAAGAAACTATCTTTCGCTGAAGTAACAAAAGAAACTATAAAAAGCAAAAAACCAAATGTCAAAGCAAGTAATGATGAATTTCTAGCTCAGATACTTAGTAAATTAAATAAGCAGGAAGAATTCAACAAAAACCTTCAAAAACGGCTGAGTGAACTTGAACAACAAATCAAATCTCAGTATTAAATAATGGTTGACATGTTAAGAATTATGGCATGGAATGCGAACGGTTTAAAAAAACACCAAAATGAGCTACAAGTACTATTAGAGTTAGAAAAAATTGACATTTGTCTAATATCTGAGACACACTTTACTAGACAATCCCATATAGAATTTAAACACTACAACGTTTATCATACCGTCCACCCGAGTAATTGTGCAAGAGGGGGTAGTGCCATAAGTGTAAAGAAAAACATTGATCAATACGAAGAACCCAATATAAGTGCTGATATTTTTCAAACTACCACTATCACAATTAAAACAAAAAACCAGCCTCTCTCAATCACGGCCATATACTGCCCACCGAGATACTCTATCTCCTCAGGCAAATTTAAAGAACTTATAAATATGCATAAATATAAGTTTATAATGGGTGGAGACTTCAACGCGAAAAATACCATCTGGGGGTCGCGCTTAACTACGACAAAAGGACGGGAACTATATAAAGCAGCACAAGAAACGGTTTCTATCAACAGCTAAATCAACTTACTGGCCGACAGATGTCAACAAAACCCCAGACTTGATAGACTTTTTCATAGTAAAAAAAATATCACACAACTATGTTCAAATCAGTGAGGGAATTGATCTTAACTCAGATCATTCCCCAATATATCGAACAATCAGCGAAGCAATTGTCGAAAAAGACCAACCACCAACTCTATACAATAAACAAACAAATTGGAAAGTCTTTAAAAAAGTCATCCAAGGCAATATATGCAATAATTCCTCGATCACAACAGAGGAACAAGTAGAAGTAGAAGTTTTCAAGTTTACACAAGATATCCAACAAGCAGCGGGGAGTAGCACACCTTTTTTAAAAAAGAAAGTAATCGGATCTAACTATCCCAAAGAAATAAAGCAACTTATAGCAAGGAAAAGACAACTCCGGCGAAAATGGCAACACACACGATTCCCTGGAGATAAGGCCACTCTTAACAAAGCTTCTCAGGAACTAAGACAAGAAATAAATAATTTAAAAAATGAGTCGATATTTATCTGAGTTGACAGCTGAAAAAGAAATGACTACTCTCTTTGGAAATGCACAAAATATTTAAAAAGACCAAACTGTCACGTTCCGCCAGTAAAAAATGCAAATGACACCAGGACGAGAAGTGATAAAGATTAAGCTATAACATTTGCAAATCATCTATCCAACACCTTTCAACCGAACGAGAGCCAATCCGATGACTTATATCCCTCCTTAGATCAAGAAACAACTCTAATCCCACATATAACTGTGAGCGAACTGAAAAGAGAAATCAAGCAACTAAAAGACAAAAAGGCACCTGGATTTGATTAAATCACAGCGGAAGTATTAAAGCAACTACCCAACAAAAGTCTAGTAAAATTAGTCAATCTATTCAATTCGTCGATCCGACTCCAGTATATTCCAAGCCTGTGGAAAGTTGCAGAGATGATTATGATTGCCAAACCAGGAAAGGATCCACATATTGTTTCTTCATACCGCCCAATCTCCTTGTTGCCACAAATTTCAAAACGCTTACAACCAATAATTGAATTTCGCAATCTGATACCTTCACACCAGTTTGGATTCCGCTGTAAACACTCCACCATAGATCAGATGCACACAATTACAGCTGAAATACAAAAATCGTTCGAAGAGAAAAACGTATGCTCAGCAGTCTTCCTGGACGTCGCGCAAGTATTCGACAAGGTTTGGCATGAAGGCCTTATCAACAAATTGAACTCATTGAACTGCCACTTCAATACAGTGCATTTATGAAATCGTATATAACTGAAAGGTATTTTCGCGTAAAACAAGGGAATGAGTATTCCAAATTGCAGAAAATAAACGCTGGCGTGCTGCAAGGAAGTATCCTTAGACTCCTTCTTTACCTTATATATACCAATACCTCCATCGTGACCTCTGCATTCCTACGGTCGCTGAAGTTATTAAAATACAAGCAGAAGCCCACTCTATGAGGCTCCAGAGGCACATTAACGAGGAAGCCAGCAAACTTCTCAACACCGCAGGCCTAACCCGACGACTCCAGCGAAAAAAACCATATGATCTTATCGGTAGTTAATGTAAAGAAGAGATTTTAAAATTCTCTTCATAAAAACCCCACAAAACTGTTAAAATCATACTGCTTGTTAGTTTCCCTTAAACTAGTTGTAGTGTCAACAAACATTGTATACCTACATATGGGTATTTCCAAACTGGCGTGACGTGACATTTGTATGACTAAATGTCAAAAAAAAAATGCTTTACTTAACATTTCGAAAAATTTTATATGCATAGTTGCATTGTAATAAAGGGGACTTTACTTTAGTAAACAAGTTACCGAAATTTATTAACAACACTAAATAATATAAGTTAATATATAGGCTGGCGTGACGTTACAAAACACGGAAGTCCCCCTTATCTTGAATTTTGAAAAAGCATAATTCTTCGAATTTTGTAGAACTATTCAAGTGAAACGTTTTGTCAGGATATTTAAATATTTAAGGTTCACATTTCAATTTCCTATGTTAAAAAATTGGTTTCGGTTTTTTTTACCACACAAAGTCTCTGGCGTGACGTTACCTGACATTATGTTACTGAAATTTATATAAATTACAATATTTTTTTTTTGATATACCAATTTTTACATTTTTTGTAGAAATTTCAAATAGAAGGGGTGTATGTAGATATTCAATTCGGGTTAGCGCTGTGATTTTGATGTTTTGAGAAAATAAACCAAATAAATAGGCACATAACTTTTGACGTTTAAAAATAAAACATGAATTTTATTTCAAAAATACGATTTTGTTTATTTAAATATTCCAAGTTAATTTTATTATTATACAACACTTTTATGTGAAAACACAGTCTCGGCTGCTTTTATTTGCCTGTATTCGCTGCTTGATAAATGATGAATTTTATATATTCCAGAAACTTTCGGCAACTCATTCCACTTTTCTATTATATTAGCAAAACAGAAAACTCTTCTATTTGCTGTGTGGGAATATAAACTACGCTAACTCCAAATATATGATTTCGAGCACATTGGTAAAAAGAAACTGCAGTATCCAAAATTATATTTTTCGTTTTTGTTACCTGCCAAACTTTTCGTTTTATCGTTGCTCCTACCCCATCGACCGCACCTTTACCATGAGAAGTTGCAAAATAATTCCACTCTTAAACTTTGCAACCAAATTCAAAAACAAAATCTGGCAGGCTTCGCGCAATATACTTATTTTTAAACTGAGAGCTACTTCCATCCGAAAAAATATAAGTATTTTGAAATTGCCCATGTTCTTTTTTGATTACATCTACAAGTTTTGTTAAAAAACAGCACACTTCGAATTTATTGTGAGGGACTAGCCAAGCAACGCAAGTGAAAATGGTAACTTGACGGTAGCTAAAATGTGCGCTTTGCACCTCATTTTGACAAGTTAACCTATAATTCTCTGCGAAGTCAATTTGAAGAATTAGATCGTCGGAGCTAATGCCATTTTTTTGCTTTCGAAATAGTTTTGTTGGGAACGTTTAATAAAAAAGTGGCGTTTAAACAAAGGTAACGGGGCATCTAGTTCGTACAAAAAATCAGACAAAGATCCTTCGGTGTATGTCAAAGCAATGCGGTGTTCAACTTTGCGCCAATGTTTCCATTTAACAGATTCATCCATCAATGGCTAATATTTTAAGGGCATTAATTCATTTCTTACATCCTGAACACAAGGTTTGCACTTGTTCATCATACATTTTTCGTTTTTAATGTTGCAACAAGCAGATTCGAGAAATTTTTCAAAGTTGGATGAAAAAGATTTTATAAAATCCGCACTGCTTTCCAAAACAAATGCAAAATTGGCGTGATGCTTACAAACACACATATTATGTTGTATCTTGCATGATAGTTGCACATGTTTTGGTCGCAATTCGTAAAATGCAGAAACGAAGTTAGCAGTTTTCTCCAATTTGTAGAGTTCGTACGACTCAGCAACAGATAGCACCATAAAACGCTTGGCCACTACTTCCCCATCGACAATCAATGTGTCCTTTCTACCTGCGGCTTGGACACTAATATCATCTCTTGAGTAAAAGTCTACGACAAACTGTTTTTTTTCTTGTAGTGCCGATTTAGATTCGTTCTTCAATGATAATGTACCATATTTTTTGTATAACAAATCAACAATATACCTTCTTTTCTGTGGGTCGGCCGGCAAAGCAGTTTTGGTTTTTTTTAATGCCTTTCCTATTGTTTGCCTGCATTTATAGGGCTGATTGGCCTCTGGGCTATATTCTTTGGCACATTCATTTTTCTTTCTCAGGCGAAATGCTTGTTGTCTTTTACAATTTTGTTTTCTTATTGCATCACTTTCATGCTTGCTGGATTCTAACCTTTTTCTGTACTTTGATGCCCTCTCTTTTGCTTTTAAACGGCTTCTCTCCCGCCTCAGTGGGTCAGTTTTTAGTTTTTCCCTATAGCACTTTGAGTATTTTTTACAGTTACTCGAAGAATCCATCTACATAAGACATGACTGAATTATAATTCAGAAAAAGCCATCACCTATCGAAAAAATTACTTACAATATGGCGTGACGTTACGAAACTTTGTAGCTCAACACGACAGAAATTCCTTGCTTAAATGGCGTAATTTTTAATTTAATTTGTAAACTTTATCAACTTTTATTAAAATACCAAATTATTTGCATCTACAATCGCCAGCGTAGTTATAATAAGACTAAATAGCATCTGTATAGCGTGACGTTATTGATGAATATCTTTTAAGAGTAAATGCAAAATTTACCGTTAATTGAAACGTCACTGCTCTTTTACCTTGGTTTTACGCCTAGTTGTTGTTATTGCCAAATTGTAGCTATTAGAGTTGAATTGCAGAGTTACTCTTAGAAATTTAAAC
Organism: Anastrepha ludens; assembly: GCF_028408465.1. Lineage (NCBI taxonomy): Eukaryota > Metazoa > Arthropoda > Insecta > Diptera > Tephritidae > Anastrepha > Anastrepha ludens. The sequence continues at coordinate 27,764,237 of NC_071503.1, forward strand.
AGCAAAGAGAAAACGCTCTTGTAAATAAAAAAACTGATCACCAAGTGAACATGAAATTTGTGTTCCGATAACTCAAGAACGCAATTAAGGAAAGTTTTGAAAATATTACTTTTGTGATATTTAAATAGTTTTCTTTAATAAATCAAGCAATTTTTTTTGTTTAATCATAGTCTAGGTTTTCGGTTAAGGTAGACTTTTCTGTGGAAGTTCCCATATAGTTAAATGTTTGTAATAAAAAAAAATTTGTTATCGGAGCCACTTGTTGGAAGCGGACCCGCAACATCCATGGCCACTCGCTCAAATGAGGAGCCCATGTTGCACTGCTGCATTCTTTCATGACTTCTTTCTTTTGGACCTTTCGCTGCCATACTCTCCGCGCAATTCCGAATCCATTCGGCAACTGATTCTCTGCAATCCCCTACTTGGTTGATTTTCTCTAACACTGATGTAATTCTGGAATAAGAAATTATAATCAGATCACGGCAATGATTTCCATCTTCCATCAATAATCTTAAGACTATTCCACTGCCCTCAATATGCTTTTGCCACAGCACTTTCTATCGCCATTTCATTTTTAGATAATCTCTGTCCAACGTCTTTCGCTTCCATGTTCTTTTCCAGGTCAAAATCATTAAATTGACTTCTTATCGCACTTGGTTCCCACTCATCATCAGGTTGCAACTGCATTAGTCTGATGTAAATTATCTTTTCAGATGTCTCGACTTTGGAGCAATGCTTATACTCTATGGCACAAGCTCGCCGAAATAGTGCATCAGCACTTCCATGTTCTTCTCCTTTCTGAAGATTGATCTCGAAGTCGTAATTCCTCAGCCTTCCAATCCACCTTGCAATTTGTCCTTCCCGATGCTTGAACTGGAGTAACCATCTCAATGCTGCGTGGTCTGTTCTTAACTGAAATCATATTTCTTGGTCGTGTCCACTCTTTAATGCCTTTATTTTTTCTTCTCTGCCTTGATATCTTCGGTTGTCACTTGCCCAACCCTTCATACCCAAGATACGTGACTTCTATTTACATCAAGGCGCACTTTTTCGGATTCAATCGTAATCCCGGAGGCAATGCGCTGAAGGACTTCTTCCAAGTTTTTCAGATGGTCGCTAAAATGTTTATCTTATCTATGATGATGTCATCCAGATGGAGCAAACCCGTTTTCCAGGAGCTTATGCTCGATCATGCGCTCAAAAGTTGCTGGTGTGTTGCATAATCCGAAAGGCATCACAGACAGCTGCCAGCCCAACCAGTAGGCTCCATGTGCTTATTAATGGCTCAACTACACCAATTTCCTCAATATCTTGGATTATTGATGCTTTTTTGCACTTTGCTAGTGGAAATCGACGTGGAACTGCAAAATTGGCTTCCCATCTCCAGTATCTATTGGATGTTTCACGTTGGCAGTGCTTCCAGAATTTCCACAACCACCATTGAACAGGTAGCCGTGTTTCTCTCGCAGTCTCTCAGCTTTTGTCCTCTCTAGCACTTACTTAATGCAACCAAGTCATTATGAAATCAAGAGATTTCCTTCCTGCTTCCAGGAATTCTTCACTTTCCTGTTGTGGTCTGTCGGAGTTTACTACGGCTTCTTCTGACACCAATTGTTAGGAAATTATTACAAATTGTTATTTTTATCCAAATAAAACGTCTCACAATATTTTCTCTGAGTTCGATCACTGGATTGCTAAATAAAAGTCACAATTTAATGGCAATACCGATTGCTTTAGTAAGTCAGTTTATTGTTTTGCTTTTCGGTTACTCATGCTCACGTTTAACCTACGACTGAATACCATATACGCATGCACCTCTGCTTGTATACTAAGTCCTGCCAAAAGTTCTGTTAATAATGAGTTAGTAATGACGATCATTTTGAACCCAGAATCATTAAAATCGGTTCATTTTTGACTAAGTTATGGGCATTTAAAAAACAATTTCTTATATAATTAAAAAAATCGATTTTGAGCCGGAAAACAAAATTGCCGATAAATCTTGAAAAAATTTTTTTCGGGCGAACAAAAAAATACGTGTCTCATTATTTTGACCAGAGAGCAACATATTTGAGTTACATCGAAATCGAAGAACAAGTCCCGAATAGCCCGGTTGAATTGAAATAGAAAGCATCTGCTGCCACTGTAGTTTTTTTATTTAAACGTTGCTGCTGCTTAGCTTTCCTCTTTCTCCTTTTATAAGGAAACTTTTTCTGAAAGTGTTTTTAATTTTTCTCCTCTCATGGGGATACTTTTTTTAATTTTTTCTCCGGCACTTGTTACACGTAACGCCAGGGTTGTGTTGGTTTTATTTTCTTCTCTTTACGAGGATACTTAAAAAAACGAGGACGTGTAAGCCCGGGTACCACGATGTCGGGCGCCATTTAGTTCTTTTTGAATCCGGTAAACGTTTTTAATAGTCCGTTGGACACTATGACCCCTATGTAATTACTTGCATTTGTATGGGAATATGTGGCGAATTCGCTACATTTATAATTCATTTAAATATCGCAAATATATATTTTTAATTACTCGCCTTTTTCTTGCTTTTGGCTTACATTGAGCTACCTACTAATATTCGCTGAAAATATTTTTGTTTGTGAAAAAAAGAATTTTTTTATTTTGTTCCTTATTTTGACCCATTTCGAAGAAGGTTGAAGAAAAAAAAGTTGATTACAATGAAATTTAAGGTAAAATATGAAATGACATTTATTTATGAATTCGATGAAAGGCAAAAAATTACTTTTTATTTGGCACTAATGTGTTAAGTATTGCACGTTTACTTGTTGACTGACTGAGAAATAGAAAAGATGCAGAATATATGTAGTTATATAAGTTAACACCACACCTTACAAAACCTCGAATTGGACAATAACCCCATGGGTTAGTGGCACCGATAATACATCCGGTGAGTTCGTTATAACCGCTGACGCTGCATCAGCATTCCACGAACATTTACATGAAATTAGTAAATGTATCGATCAGCAACAATAATGAGTCAACAACAGTCAGAAAATTGATGGTCAAAATAGGTGTAATGTAGAAGTAAGAAACATAATTTAATTAATCTTAAGTTTGATTCAGTTTAATAAAGTCAAGAGCGGACACAAGTCCGCTAGTTTTTTTAAAAACAAAATTAATTTCATGAATTAATAACTGGCGCCCGAGCAGGGACCGGTTAAAGTTCGCGTATCGGTAGTGAGTGGAAAATAATAACGCCTGTAAGAAAAAAAAAAAACAGCCGAAGTATCAACGCGCGAAATTCTTAAAATTAATAAGTGACGATAAAACGCCTGCGAAAAAAAAAATAAAATAAAAAAACAGCCGAAAATCAACTCGCGGACACTCACAAAAGGATATCACATCAGAAACCGCACGTGAACAAAAGAGCCGGTCCAGAAGACAGCAGCGTTAAATTCCTGTAGGACAGAAACGCACTCCTCTTCAAAGTGTGTTTGGTGGGGAAAATTATACCGCAACACCAGGAGGACTTAAGTAAGTTATATTAAGTATATAAATTAAGAAAATATTTAACAAATGGTGAAAAAGTGTAAAAAATTTATTTGAACAAACTAATAAAGTTATTAAGCTCACCAAAATAGTGAACAAATTGTAATATCTGGCTTGTACAGCCAATTATATAATATAATTTAAAGCTGCGATTCACCACCTAACGGGGGACCCTCCAGCTTATAATAACAAACATTCTCTGCGATTCACCACCCAAGGGACCCTCCAGAGAACTGTTAAATAAAAACAAAAATTTTAAAAATAAAAAAATAAATAAGAAATAAAAATTCAATAATGTCTAACCCTAACAATCTTGTCCGACCCCCTACGCTAAACGTACCCTCACCACCTCAGCCAACTGCCTCTTCTTCAAATTCATTCCACATGGACCAACTTACTTCTATAGTTACAGGACTGGTTAACAATATCATGAGTCAGGAAGGAATAAATATGGTTCAGGCAGCATTAAACCCAAATGCAAGTTTTAGCAACATAACTGATGTGACTATAGACACAAGGCACTTGAACAACATAACTGACCTTGACAAGATACCAGACGTGGTTAGGTGTCTGCGTGATTTTTCAGGAAATCCAGGAGAATATAACTATTGGAAAAAAAGTGTAGATCGCATTCTTCAGATCTACGAGCCCCTCAGAGGAACGCCGAAATACTACGGTATCCTTAATGTCATAAGGAACAAAGTCGTGGGCAACGCCGGCATTGCCTTCGAATCATACAACACGCCATTAGAGTGGAAGGCTATTTCCAGATGCCTTACTCTCCATTACGCTGATAAGCGTGATCTAGGTACCCTCGAGTACCAAATGACTTCTCTAGTGCAGGGCAACCTCACTATCCAGGAATTTTACCAACGAGTATATTCCCATCTCTCCCTTATACTAAACAAGCTTGGATGTATGGAAGTCGGTGCAGAATCTATGCATCTACTTACCCGCGCATACCGGGACAAAGCCCTCGACACTTTCATACGAGGACTGAAAGGTGACTTACCAAGACTCCTTGGTATGAGAGAGCCAGCAGACCTTCCTCAAGCTCTTCACCTATGCCTGAAATCGGAGAACCAAAATTTCCGTTCTCATTACGCAATGAATAGCAATATCCAAAATAGGAAGCCTCACGACTTCCGACCACCTCTCCCACCCAAGAAATTGACTAGTGAATTTTATCCCCAATTGGCATATATGCCAAGACCCCAAATGAACCAACAAAACTTCGCAAACCAATACCGCCCTCAAGCTCCTATGAATAATTATCATCAGGCCCCCATCAATAACTACCGCAATAACCAACAATATAGACCATTAGGTCAACCAACGCCTTTTAAGCCTCAACTCCTACGCCCAGAACCAATGGACGTCGACAAATCCCTACGTTCAAGAGCGGTGAATTATATGAATAGACCACAACGGTGTTAAAAGACCTCCAAACTTCTCACAACAAGTGCCTCTAAAACAACAGAGGAATTTTCATATAGAAGCAGGTGAGCAAAATTACCAACAGGACTACCAACAAGATCCACAATACAACATTGACCAATACTATGAACAAAACTGGACTCCTACTACACAGGAGTACGAAGCCGCATTAGCAGCGGAAGAAAACGGGCAATCAGCTCAAGAATATGATGAAGAAATCTCACAACCTGAAATGCAGGACCATATCGATATTCATTTTTTAGAATGAACAGTTCTTCGTTACCTTACGTCGAATGCAGAACGAAGAACGGAAAAATTCTTAAAATGTTAATCGATACAGGATCGAGTAAAAACTATATCCAACCCTGCCATGTCCCAAAGAAAATACCCAACGACGAACCATTCTTTGCAAATTCAATTGCCGGACAGATTGAAATTACTCATCATACAATAATTAACACATTTGGCAAAAATGACACATCTCTGAAATTTTTTTTACTTCCTACATTAAAATCTTTCGACGGAATAATAGGAAATGACAGCCTTAAGGACCTTTGAGCACAAATTAACATACATAACGACACCCTGACATTAGGTAATGGCATTAAAATTAAAATTAAACAAAAACTTTCCCCAATCGTTAATAAAATTGACATTAGAACCGACCACATGACAGCAACACAAAAACAATGCGTACATCATTTGACTAGAAATTACCCACATCTTTTTACAGACCCCGATGAAAAACTAACATATACCACTACTGTGGTAGGAGAAATCAGGACTTCCTCAGACACCCCAGTTTATACTAAATACTACCCATACCCTCTTGCTATGAGAGATTTCGTAACAAAAGAAATAGAAAATTTATTAAAAGATGGAATCATTAGACCATCCCGTTCACCGTATAACTCCCCCGTTTGGGTTGTACCCAAAAAATTAGATGCATCAGGACAAAAGAAATATAGATTAGTAATAGATTGCAGGAAACTGAATACACTAACAATAGCCGACAGATACCCAATCCCAGAGATTAATGAGGTTATCTCACAACTGGGAAATAACAAATACTTCTCCGTACTTGACTTGAAGAGCGGCTTCCATCAGATTCCGTTAAAGGAGTCCGACATTGAGAAGACAGCATTCTCAATTAATAACGCGAAGTACGAATTCACCAGACTTCCATTCGGATTGAAAAACGCACCCGCTATTTTCCAGCGAGCACTCGACGACATACTGAAGGAGCACATAGGGAAAATATGTTATGTCTACATAGATGACATAATAGTGTTTGGCAAAGATGAACAAAGCAATCTTCAAAATGTTGAAAACAATTTTTACACGCTTGAAAAAGCCAACATGAAAGTCCAATTGGACAAGTGCGAATTTTTTCGTAAAAAAGTTGAATTTTTAGGATTCATCATACCCCCAACAGGTATAAAAACCAATCCCTCTAAAGTAAATGCCATCCAAGAATTCCCATATCCACGAACATTGAAAGACTTAAGGTCTTTCCTTGGCCTCTCAGGCTATTATCGACGCTTCATCAGGGATTATGCTAAACTAGCAAAACCTCTGACATCGCTTTTAGGAGGGGAAGATGGACATGTGTCCAAAAACTCTTCCAGCAAAAAGCCAGTTGTGCTCGATAGCGACGCCTTGAATGCCTTCAATAAAATAAAATCAGCATTAACATCAAAAGAAGTCATACTTTCGTCCCCTTATTTCAAAGAAGAATTCTACCTTACCACAGATGCGTGAAACTACGCTCTAGGCGCTGTCCTAGAGCAGTCCGGAAAACCAATAACATTCATCTCTTGATCATTAAATAAAACTGAGGAGAATTACGCTGCAAACGAGAAAGAAATGCTAGCAATAATTTGGGCCCTCACATCCTTACGAAACTACTTATATGGATCTGCCAAGATTGTAATTTTCACAGATCACCAGCCACTCACTTTCGCATTGAAAAATAAAAACCACAATGAGAGAATGAAAAGATGGAAGTGTATCCTCGAAGAATACAACTATGAAATGAAATATAAGCCCGAAAAAACAAACGTAGTTGAAGACGCACTATCCAGACCCCCACAAACTGACATAATTACTCTTACAGTTACAGACCATAGCGACGAAAGCTCCTCACACCTCCTCATTCCGGCCACTGAAGCCCCCATAAACGCTTTTAAAAACCAACTCTTCTTAATGATTGGCAACGAAGATAGCTACTCATTCCAGTTACCATTTCCAAGTTTCCACAGACACACTGTTACAAAGCAATATTATTCTAATCAGGATATCATAGACATATTTAAACGCTACCTCGACCCTTCACTCGTCAACGGACTATACATCACAGAAACACTGATGGGTAAAATTCAAGAAATATTCCCTCTCCACTTTAGCAATGTAAAAATCCGCTACACACAAACTCTACTTCAAGACATCATATCAGAGACAGAACAAGAACAAATTATCATCGAAGAACCTCAACGAGCTCACAGAAACAGCCGCGAAAACAAAACCCAAATTTTACGAAAATTCTACTTTCCAAGAATGCATGGGAAAATTGAACAGTTTGTAAAAAAATGTTCAACTTGTCGTGAACAAAAATATGATAGACATCCAGCAAAACCACAAATCCAGCCTACTCCCATTTCTCACTCCCCAGGTGAAATAGTCCATGTTGACATATATTCCACTGAAAAAAAATTAATCCTTACAGCCATTGATAAATTTTCCAAATATGCTCAGGTAAAGATAATACCTTCTAGAGCGATAGAGCATATTAAAGACCCAATTAGAGAACTAATGATCGCATTTGGAATACCGAAACTTATAATAGTTGATAACGAAAAATCTCTTAACTCTGCCTCAATATCATCCTTACTTAGGGATGAAATGTCTATTAACGTTTACACCACACCACCTTACAGTAGCGCAAGTAACGGACAAGTCGAAAGATTCCATATCACACTCTCCGAGATCATGAGATGCCTCAAAAGCAATCAAACGACAATAACATTCGAAGAACTTCTATTTAAATCAGTACAGGAATACAATTCATCGATTCACTCAACGACAAAAGATAAACTCCTAGACATATTTTTTGGAAATAGAGTTTACAGTGACCCACAACAATTAGAAAAGCAAAGACGAGAAAACATTACCTTACTTAAGAAAAAACAAGAGCAAGACCTCTCATATCACAATAAAAATATACCAGAAAACAAGGATTTCTCACCAGGAGAAATAATCTATATCAAGATAAACAAGAGACTAGGTTCTAAACTAACTCCAAGGTATAAAAAGGAGAAAGTTTTGGAAAACCACAGGACAACGATTAAAACAGTAACAGGAAGAACAATTCATAAATCCCTAATAAAAACTTAATTAAATTTGCAGGTAAAATGGACCATTACAAACTTTTCATTCTTCTCATCACGATCACTACTTCTTCATCAGACGTTAAAATTTTAGACTATAGTCAATCTCAACTTGTGACAATAGACGACGGACAAGCGAAAATACAAGACGGAACATTTAGACTTATTCACCTCATCGACTTAGGAAAATACGAACAATTTTTTACAGAAACATACGAAGAGATAAATCACCAAATCCCTAACGACCACTTCCTATATCCTCTCCTCACACACGAAACCATTCGAACCTTTGAAATCCTAAATGCACTAAAACCTTCTAACACAAATTACAAAACGAAGAGATCAATTGATATACTGGGAACGGCATGGAAATACATAGCTGGATCTCCAGACCACGAGGATTTGAAAATAATTACAAATAATCTAAATAACTTAAATGAAAATAATAATGACCAAGTAGTAATTACACAGGTCGACACTGAAAATGATTCAAGCATCGGACCCGGCCTATCTTATAGATTTTTCATCGCTGAATACGAATCTGACCTTAAAAAGTTTCCATCACGTCAAGATTTTGAAAAAAATTAGTTCAAAAAGTCAAAAAAACGTGTTTTTGACCATTTTTGACCAAATGTAGTGGATGAACCTGAGGTGATGGAAGCTTCTACCTAGCCTTAAACTGAAGCCTGAACCTTCAGTTATAAGATCCAAATCGAAAATACCCTGAATCAATTGTAAATTTTGATGTAGCACAATTTTTTTAACTGCTCGCGCACGATTTTCATAGGTGCAGCCATGCAGGCTAGTTAGCCTTATCATAGTGGTGCGCTGACTTGGTTCTCGGCTAAAAGAATGGAACATGCTTGAACCCGGAACTTTTATAACTCACGTTAGAAAGCGATAGAGAAATTTGGAATCGTATTTCTCTATGAGTGGTGAACTTGTCTACTGTAATGATGTTGACGGCCTTATGATGGAATTAGGAAGAGAACATAAGCCATGTGAATGGCGTTTATTCATAGACGCATCCAAAGACAGTTTAAAGGCAGTTCTTCTGTTTAATGGAAATTTATATCCATCTGTCGCTGTTGCTCACGCTGCTAAAATGAAAGAGACATATGAAAATATGAAAGTGCTTCTAGATTGTATTAACTATTCAAACTACAAATGGCAAATTTGTGCAGACTTAAAAGTTGTAGCAATTGTACTTGGCTTGCAAAGTGGATATACGAAGTTCTGCTGTTTTCTTTGCGAATGGGACAGTAGAGCAAGAGATAAGCATTACAAAGTTAAAGCGTGGCCTAAGAGAAAGGAATTTATTCCAGGAGCCAAAAATGCCTCAAGTAAACCTCTTGTTGATTCAAATGACATCATTTTACCACCACTTCATATCAAACTTGGCCTGATGAAAAATTTTGTAAAAGCCATGGATAAAACTGGTAAAGGATTTCTACATTTAAAAGAAAAATTTAAACATCTGAGTGATGCTAAGTTGAAAGAGGGCATTTTTGTTGGTCCAGAAATTCGCCAAGTGTTAAAAGATGAAGAATTTCAAAAAAAGCTCACTGCTAAGGAAAAAGCTGCCTGGATATCATTCAAGGAAGTATGCGCGAATTTTCTGGGTAGCAGACGATCTGACAAGTACAAAACGTTAGTTGCAAATATGTTGAAAAACTATGAACGCTTGGGCTGCAACATGTCCTTGAAGATACATTTTCTTGACTCGCATTTGGATTTTTTCCCACAAAATTGTGGAGACGTTAGCGATGAGCATGGTGAGAGATTTCATCAAGATATAAAAACTATGGAGAAAAGATATCAAGGAAAATGGAATCCTAGCATGCTTGCTGATTACTGCTGGGGCTTATTAAAAGATGATGATTGCAATTACTCTAGAAAGTCACAAAGATTAACCTTCCCAAGTCTGCCGAATAAAAATCAAATTTTAGAAAATGAAAGTACTCAAAACTAAATTCTTTATCCTTTGTGTGTTTCTTCTTATTCCTTAAAACCTTGAGAAAACTTACAAAGATTAGAAGCATCCGTGAAACTTGTATTTGAAGAACAAATTGTGGATTCAAAAAATTCAAACCAAGAAGGAAGAAATTCCTTTCTAAGGAATAACAAAAAATTACCACAAATGCGAGAATATTAAAAACAAAAAAAAAAAACAAAAAGGAAAAAAAAAACAAACAAAAAAAATTTTTAAAAATGAAAAAGAACAAAAAAAAACAAAAGTGGAGTGTAAAATACTGACAGCCTCCTCGTGGCACATTCTGGGGTCGTGAATTTAATAAATTTATTATGCACTAAAATATTGGTTCACCAGCTAATGTCAGATTATAAAACTTTATTACTACTGTCAAAAATTAGTCTAATATAACTATATAAATTCATCTTTTAATAGTTGTTCGTGAAGTAAAAAGTAATTTAGATCACCATATTGGTTTTGCCTTTTTAAATTATGATGTCATATTTGTCTTCAGCGCATCATAAAACCAAACATTGAAAGAAATTTTTAGCTGACCCAGCTAACCGTATAGCTGAATTGCGATTAGCTTGAAATTAAGGTGTAACAGTTAGAAATATGTGTCTTTGGTAGAAATATAGCTAATAGCTAGAAATATTTCTAACTGTAACAACTAAATTTCTAGACAAACGAAATTCTACATACAATTTTTGCCTTTCCTTTAATTCTAAGACAAGCTGCAAAATCAAATTTTTATTTGATTTTATTAAATTTTTATTTTCGCCATCTTGAATCCGACACTTTCAATTTTGAAATTACAACTTCCGAACCGTGCTAAGCAAACCCAATAACTAAAAACATGATAGGTAAAAGGTACAAGTCAGCGCACCACTATGATAAGGCTAACTAGCCTGCATGGCTGCACCTATGAAAATCGTGCGCGAGCAGTTAAAAAAATTGTGCTACATCAAAATTTACAATTGATTCAGGGTATTTTCGATTTGGATCTTATAACTGAAGGTTCAGGCTTCAGTTTAAGGCTAGGTAGAAGCTTCCATCACCTCAGGTTCATCCACTACATTTGGTCAAAAATGTTCAAAAACACGTTTTTTTGACTTTTTGAACTAATTTTTTTCAAAATCTTGACGTGATGGAAACTTTTTAAGGTCAGATTCGTATTCAGCGATGAAAAATCTATAAGATAGGCCGGGTCCGATGCTTGAATCAGAAAAATAATCATTTTTTGTCGACCAGTGTTATTAAACCATTTGAAAAACGAATAAATAATATAACCAATATAGTTGATAGAATGGTAAATACCATTAGAAAGGAAGTCAATGTAATAACAGAAATTATAATCAATTTGCAGAATAGGATTAGGTTAATTAAGGAAGAATTAATAAATATAAAATATGCCATCCAATGGGCGAAAGAAAATATATTGAATTCAGTAATATTAAGTAAAAAAGAAATAGAATTGTCAATTAATAAAATGAAAAAGGAAAAAATACCATTCAAAAGTTCCGAAGAAGCATTAGAAATATCGAAAGTAAACGTATTAAGTAAGGATATGGAAATTTTATATATGGTAAAAATACCTCTAACATTAAAAGAAATTTTTAAAAGAATTATAATACGACCAGTAAAAAAGGCAAACAATACTATAATCAAAACTGAGTATAAAGAAATACTTAAAGGAAAAGATTCACTGTTCGGAATAAAAAATGAATGCGAAAGATATAATGATCTAACGATTTGTAAAGAAACTAATTTAATAGATTTAAGTAAAGATTTATGTAAAACTAGGATTATTTATAGCTTGAATTCGACTTGTTCGACAACAAATGGCCATCACGTCCCTACATTAGAAGAAATAAAACAAGGAGTTATATTGCTAAATCAATTTGACGGCGAACTAGTAGCAGACGAAATACCCCAAAAAATCAATGGTACTCATGTCATCATATTTTACAATTCAACAATAAAAATAAACAGTCAATTATTCGAAAATTTTGAAACAAGACCGATCGAAGCCATACCCACAAAACTACAGCCAACTCCATTAGAAAAAGAGCACGTAGCACGGAGCACTACTTTCCTTAGAAGCTTTGAAAGACCTGCATATAAAAAATACGCATCAAATTAACTCTATCAAAAAGGCGACATTCTCTGTCGGTGGTTTAACAACGGCAGCATTCCTAATAATTATAATACTCATTTTCTTCTTAAGAAAACGGTCCGTGAAAATACAATATGTGGAAAAAGAAATAATGAAGCCAGTACAACCCATAACGAGCCAAGAAGTTAACCTGCCAAGCGGAAAAAATCACATACCAACATATGTGAGTTTTAACAATTTGCCATTCTATTAATGATCGAGGACGATCACATTTAAAGGGGGAAGAGTTAACACCACACCTTACAAAACCTCGAATTGGACAATAACCCCATGGGTTAGTGGCACCGATAAAACATCCGGTGAGTTCGTTATAACCGCTGACGCTGCATCAGCATTCCACGAACATTTACATGAAATTAGTAAATGTATCGATCAGCAACAATAATGAGTCAACAACAGTCAGCATATTGATGGTCAAAATAGGTGTAATGTAGAAGTAAGAAACGTAATGTAATTAATCTTAAGTTTGATTCAGTTTAATAAAGTCAAGAGCGGACACAAGTCCGCTAGCTTTTTTTAAAAACAAAATTAATTTCATGAATTAATAACTTATATAGCCAGTATACAAAAAAAGGCAAAGAAACGACACAAAAACCGGTTTATATATTTATATGAGCAAGTTAGCTGAAAAAAAAAACGTTTGTGGAAAGGAAAAAAAAACGTTTGTCTTATGACAAGGCTGAAACCGAATTAGTGAGTATTTGTGACTCTATCCCATTACTTAATAAGTACTTATGTACTGGTATCGCGAAAATACCCAACCCTGCTTAATTCGATCTTCGAATTTCCCTTAATACAGTTATAGAAATATCTACATACATATGCATGTAAATTTGTTTCACTTTCCTGATAAATAAAGCAAAATTAGTTAGCTGTAGATCCTGGTAAATAACAAAGAATGCATACTAGAGCATCTATAAATGTACATAAGTCTGTGTTCACCTTACACAAATTTTTAAGTTGATTAAAACCACAATATAAATTTATAGCTCAAGACATATGTTATTTACTTATTTCTTCATTACATTGTTAAGTTGCAAAAGCAAAAAAATAAGAGTTGCAGCAACATGTAAATGTTATAAATGTAGCAACCAAAAAGTCTGCGTTCACTTTTAAAACTCATGGAACAAAAAAAAAAAATAGAAAAACTAAAGTGAATAAGTTCTTGGCTAGTCACGACCTTTTATTTAACATTGAGTTTACTAATTTAATGTCGAATTATTTTTTCTAACAGATCTGTGGGACTCAATAGAGTTGATAAGCGGCTATCGTTAGGTGTTTTTAGCTGCTTTGACGCGTTGTACTAGAATAGAGGTCGGCAAAATTGGCTTTGGGAGTCTGTTGGTGACCACACAGTAATCGCACTGCACACTGGAGTAAAGAGTAAAATTTAAAGACCAAATGTTGCAACAATGAAAAATTAATGCTGTTTCTCTCCACTATGATATTCAAATTATAATTTATATATTTATTTGTATATTTTGTACTAGCTTTAACCAGGGATCCCACTCGCGTAGGAGTAGTTTTGAGGGATTTGGGACATGTATATAAAATAATTACAAACAATAATTTCATAGAAAATAATTTTTTTATTAATAACCATAGTATTACCATACCCGGCATCCGTTGCTATGCCACGTTGAATAAAATCAAAACAACCAATCAGAAAAATATCAAGCAAAATTATTTTTATTAATTTTCTATCTCAAACCGTTTTTGAACTTTGCATTTGGGTTATATATTAGTTGAACAGCTTATACGGATTATGAAGTCTAGAGTGTGCTATAAATAGTGGGAAATAGGAAAAACTAAGATTTTTTAGATTAAATTTAAGCAAATATTCGATTATTAGTGACGAATGAGAGTGGTGGCGCGGCCTGGGGGCTGTGGGAAGGGAGTTCCATCATAAAAAAATGCCTATAACCTTAATTGGGTGAAAATATGAATGCATAAAAAAGTTTACGTCATTTGGTGTTGTCGTTTCTTAGTAATATGCGGACAACGTACAGACGTTCACCTGTATACGAGTAGTATAGATATGAAACAATAATTTCCTACAGACTAATTAACAATTATACTTAAATTAGGTCATCGTATTCAGAATAGCATTAAACATTGTTTTGGGCAAAGATTTTAATCAAGATCGATATATGCTTAAATTTGGTTAAATTTGCAAGACGCCCTTCCAATAGGTGCATTACATGCATAATTAGATCTAGCATAATCGGCATAGAAAGGCAAATAAGTACAAAGATACCTCCGTGGAACACTAATATGTATACTTTCAAAAAGTGACTGACAGTTATAAACTCCTTGTATAATGCAAAAAATACAAGTTATCCATTGCGCAATAAAATAAAAAACGTCGACTCCGTAACAAACTTCAATAAAAAAATATGCAGGTGCTTTCCACTTCAATTCAACCGGGCTATTCGGGTCAGGTTCTTCGATTTCGATGTAACTCAAATATGTTGCTCTCTGGTCAAAATAATGAGACACGTATTTTTTTGTTCGCCCGAAAAATTTTTTTTTCAAGATTTATCGGCAATTTTGTTTTTCAGCTCAAAATCGATTTTTTTTAATTATATAAGAAATTTTTTTTTTAATGCTCATAACTTAGTCAAAAATGGACCGATTTCAATAATTCTGAGTTCCGAATGATCGTCATTACTTACACAAGCGACTTCATGTAGAAACAATTGCAAAAACGTTGTTGAAAATTTTTTATTTAGCAAAACCAAAAAAGATTCGAAACTTTTTCGAAATTCAATATTTCAAAAAGTTTATTTTTTTTTAACTTTTTCCAAATCAAGAGAACACATCAAACTTCAATTGAGCTGAATGCCCAGTAGCTAAAATGAGTTGTTTTTGAGTAATGAATTTTTGAGTAGAAAACCTGTTTCGCACTTTTTGTTTTTTGCAAAATAAAAAATCTTCAACTTCAAAAAAATACGTGTCTCATTATTTTGACCAGAGAGCAACATATTTGAGTTACATCGAAATCGAAGAACATGACTCGAATAGCCCGGTTGAATTGAAATGGAAAGCATCTGCAATTAAATTACTTCATACCATATATTTTGCACTTAATGCTATACTCTAAAAGAAATTAAATTGACGACAAAAAAACCATATACTTTAAAAAATAGTTTACGTTATATTAATATTTATACTTTTGAGACAGTTTCTGTTTAGAAGTATATTTTGTTAGGGGCATGTATTTCATTTATTTATTTGCTTGGAGCAAATGCCCAAGTATGTATGTACACTGTGGCATAAGAAAATTACCAGCATAGCCGCTGCTTATGTTCACCTTTAGAGCATGGGTCGATTGTGGTTTATTTGCATAGACCAGAGGCTTCAAGAAACCCCACAGGAAAAAGTCTAGCGGCGTCAAATCGCATGACCTTGGTGGCCAATTCACATCACCCCTGCGAGAGATAACCTTACCCTCAAATAGTTCATTCAGAAAGTCAATCGTGGCGTTTGCTGTGTGGCACGTAGCGCCGTCCTGCTGGAACCACATGTCGTCTAGGTCAATATGATTCAATATGGGCCATAAGAAATTGGTTATCATCGTTGTGTAGCGCTCGCTGTTGACGGTGACCGCCTCACCAACGTCATTTTCAAAAAAGTACGGACCAATGATGCCACCGGCCCAAAATCCACACCAAACGGTAACTTTTTGAGAATGCATTATCACCTGGTGAACCTCGTGTGGATTGGTGTCGTCCCATATACGGCAATTTTGTTTGTTCACACAGCCATTAATCCAAAAATGCGCCTCGTCACCAAAGATGATTTTTCGCCCAAAACTGGGGTTCTCTTCCAAACGATTCGAAGCCCAGTCAGCGAACAAACGGCGTTGTCTATAGTCATCAACTTTAAGCTCCTGGTTCAGTTGGATCTTGTACGGGTGTAGGCCCAAGTCCAGACGCAAAATTCGCCAAGTTGAAGTCTGCGAAAGGCCAAGTTCTTGTGCACGGCGAGGAATAGACTACCTCGGGTTCTGCTGTACACTTTCACGTACCGCGGCAATGTTCTCGGCTGACCTTGCGTTCCTTGAACGTACGGGTGTTGACTGATTGTTTACTGACCCGGTCGTCTCAAACTTGGCCACCAAACGTTGAAGAGTCGACTTTGGAGGGCCACCACGTCTACCGAAAAATGGGCGCAATGCGCACAACGTTTGCGTTAATTAACACTCATTTTGATAATAAAGTTTTATCATTTGAACGTGCTGTTCAATCGTGTAACTTGTCATGATGATTTGGCATAAACAACTGAATAATAAACAAAATATTTGACAGATGTCACCAAAACAAAATGGCTGCCACAGGGCGCCAAAATTGACCCGCGCCAATTGAAATATTAGAAATATTAATATTATGAAAAAATTATAATAATGCTGCGCACACTCCCCGACGTAAGCGCAGTCCCCTGTCAGCTGTTACGATGAAACTAATGAGAGCCACATGTAAATGAAAAATTTCTTCCTTTCCGTATATTTTCCATAGAATCCATAAATAAATTCCAAAGAATCGGGTCAGCTGATTGCTTTCTCACCATACCGTGTTGCCAAACAATACATTTCGAAATCATTTACAAAATAAACTTCGAAAAATTATAATTTTTATTAACCCTTAGCCACCTAACGTGTATTCCAGTAACACATCCACCTAACGTCGGTCATGGTGACCGCTTGGGTTTTAGTACTATTAACAAGGTTAAAAAGTCATAAATTGGCAAAAAATTAAACCACATTAAGTTCTTTAGTTGTTTTTATTTCAAATTGTTTTAATAAATTCTTAAAATTAACATTTTTTTCTTTTTATTATTATTAATCAAAGTTCACTTACAAATATTTCAACAAATTATAGGTTCTTTATTAAACTGAGAGCTAAGCAATAACAATCAATGAGATCAATATTTTTTTAATTATTTTAGTAACTTAAGTATATAACCTCTTATATAAAACTATCATTGGCACAATCAAATCACAATCATTACAAAATTACAGCCCCATAACATTTACAATTTGTCGCGGCAGCTTATACACATTTTTTGAGAACATTCAACGCAAATTGGATTTTTGCACTGAAAACACAAATGGAATGTTTTACGTTTTTTTTTTGGGTCACACGTTGAGCAAGTTTTGCGTGTTTCTAATTTATCAGAGCTGCCTGCCGAAAATGATCTTGGTTCTTCATCTATTTTGAGAACCCGGCGAATAGCATTCTGAAGATCCCTCTGCAATCCAAACTGGTTCACTCGACGTCTCAAATGAGGTTCGATAAGAATTTTTAATCCATATTTGTTGGGTTTTTTCGGCATGTACATTTTGAAGCCGCATCTCCCACGGAAAGCCACCAACATCTCGTCAATACAAGCGTAACTGCCAATTGAAAAACTTCTTTGCAGTTTTGTATCAGCTTACCAAACAGCTGAGATATAGGTGCAGCTTTGTCAGTGCTACGGCGTTCATCTCTGGTGCTCGCATCATCAAATCGAAGGCAATTCAGCAGTATTTCAAACCTGTTCTTGCTCATTATACAACGATAAATCTCTCTTCCTGTGCCATCTGTGCTGTACCAACATGTGTAATGTGTGTGGTTTTCTTTGAAAATTGCGGTATAGTACAACATACCGATCAAAGCTTTTAGCTCCATTACGTCGAGGTCATGAACACATCTCTGATTTTGATAGTTTGGTCTTATCTTGATAATTTTTTCGTTTGTATACTTAACAATTTCTTCTAACATATCATCAATGAAAAATAACTGCCAAATATCGGATGGTTTTGTATTTCTGTTCAAAACATCTCTGAAGTTCCTTTTCAATCCTGTAGGTTGATGAATGATGTTGTGTTGCAAAGTCCTCGATCGCGAAACTGGAGGTTGGCTCGACCAACGGAATCGATTTTTTCCGAAATAGTTCCGGTATCTTGCCAATGGAACATCGTCATCTGAAGATTGATCATCAACTGGCACATCACCATCATCATTATTTTCACATAACTCGTCAACATCAATTTCAGAGTCTGATTGACACTCACTTTCAATCACGTGGTCTAAAGGTACATCTTCTACGTCACTGCAGTCTTCATTTGGCAATTCCGGCTCGTCCCTTTGATCCTCAGCATCTGAGTCACTCTCTTCTAACCATCTACAGATATTTCGATCACGTTGAGACATGCTGAACCTAAAAAACGATAAGAAAATGTTAACACTAAAAGAAACGTAACAACCTAACGTCGGTCACCAGGACCGCATACGATATATATTTACCTGATTCTTTTCACTGCGCGCACGTGTTGCTTGGCCGAGCGCAGAGCGCAAACTGAAGAGGGAGGAGAAAAGGTACACAGAGTCACAGGCGTGGGGCCCGCGTAGTAACGGAAATATTTGAAAAAATAGATCGCTCAGAGTCACCGTGACCGACGCTAGGTGGTTAAGGGTTAATATAAGTTAAAAAACTAAAAATGCTTCTCGACGCTCATTTTCCGACGAATCCGGTATCTATCAGCATCAGCCTGGGAGGTACACTAATCTGTCCTCAGTACTGGGACTGGCTGCTGAATGAGCACCGCTTGGCTTGGGCCATTGGCTCCTTCGGGCCCTTCAAGTCGCCTGGTCCTGATGGCATCATACCTGCGCAACTGTAGAAATCTGCGGAGGTGTCATGCCGCTGGCTGGGCCCTATCTATGCGAGCTGCATGACCAGGGGCTATATACCGGGACCTTTGAGGGCGGTGAGGGCTGTATTCATACCCAAGGCTGGCAAGAGCTGACATGTCTCGCCCAAGGATTTTAGGCCAATCAGTCTCTCATCTTCCTTGCTGAAAACCCTTGAGAGGCTGATGGACCTACACATAAGAAGCGGAATTCCTCGGGGGCGTTTGTCGCATACCCAACACGCTTACTGCAAGGGCAGATCAGTGGAATCTGCCCTGCACACAATTGTTAAAGACATTGAGGAATCTCTATATCAGAAAAACTATTAAACAACGTTCTCCCGGAGGCAATCATAAAATCTCTGGGTAGGCTGGGGATTGGAACCGACCTTTCCACGTTTATTTACAGAATGCTTAGCGACAAAACGGTCGTGGCAGAGTGGGGCGGCGTCTCTCTCCGCCGGCAGGTGAGCAGGGGCACGCCGCAAGCCGGAGTTCTCTCACCATTTCTCTGGATCATTGTTATCAATGACTTGCTGGAGGAGCTGGAGAGGACGGGATGTAGGGTGATTGCCTACGCGGACGATGTGGCATTAATTTTTAGAGGAAAGTTTATAGATACCCTGTACGATTTAATGCAGGGGTATCTGAACGTAGTTGTTCGATGGGCAGCGGACTGCGGCTTATAGGCGAATCTTCTTAAGACGGAGCTCGTTCTTTTCCCGAGGAAATATGAAATACCCAGAGCTCATCTCCCTTCGATGGGGGGCGCTCCGCTGGTGCTTTCTGACAAGGTGAAGTACCAAGGTCTAATCCTTGACAGTAAGCTAACGTGGAAGCCCAACATTGAGGAAAAAGTAAGGAATGCAAAAACCGCTTTGTATGGATGCAAAGGCGCAATTGGCAAAAGATGGGGACTCTCGCCTAGAGTTGTATTTTGGCTCTATAATACAATAATAAAGCCAATATTGTTATATGGAGTCTTTGTCTGGTGGAATTCACTAGAGAGGACGACATCAGTTAAAAAGCTAGAGAGAGTTCAAAGGTCTGCACTCATTCGAATCAGTGGGGCGCTTCGGACTACTCGCCCTCCGAGGACTCGAGTCCTTTTTGCGTCAGCTGTATGGAGGATGAGGTGGAATCATCTCAGCACCTGCTCCCTAGCTGCCCAGCTCTCGCGGGACTAAGATTCAAGCATCTTGGTTCTCACTTCTTTTTTTGCGCCTGCTGATATAGCGGGTCTTGATAACAAAAAACTGATGAACTTCATAGCAGCATAGAGAGGTTAACACAACCGCAGAGCAGTCACCGTTCATAGCCCACAAGCACTCAACCCTCCCCAACCCTTTCCCTTTCGTCCTATCGTCCTTTTCCTTCACCTCTTCTTCCCCTCTTGCATCACTACCTAACCTAACCTAACCTAAGTTAAAAAACAATGTTGAATTATGTTATATATATATGTAATTGGCGCGTACACCCTTTTTTGGGTGTTTGGCCGAGCTCTTCCTCCTATATGTGGCGTACGTCTTGATTTTGTTCCACAAATGGAGGGACCAACAGTTTCAAGCCGACTCCGAACGGGCAGATATTTTTATGAGGAGCTTTTTGATGGCAGAAATACACTCGGAATTGGGTGTTTCACCGAGGTTCGAACCTAAGTTCTCTCTGTGAATTCTGAATGATAGTCACGCACGAACCTATTCGGATAAGGCGAATAATGTTAACGTGTTGATGTTGAATGTGAACCACACCTAAACGTCAACGACACCGTTGGACTTCCTTCTTTGGAGTTATTTAAAAGAAAAGGTGTACCTCGATAAGCCAGCAGCAATTCAAGAGCTAAAGGATGAGATAATTCGGCACATTAACGGCATAGAGCTACAATTATGCCTCAGCGTCATCGAAAATTTGGACCATCGGCTGGAGGTGTGCCGCCGAGACCGGCCACCGCGGCCAATGTTTTGTTCCACACGTAATTGAACCATACCAATATTATCATAAAAAAGATAAATGACAATAATTTTCTAAAAAAAATTTATTTTATTCAAAATCAACACCGGCCCTTAAAACTTAACCACCTTTTAGATAAATGAACTATTTGCATTTGGTGGTTTTTGGCTTTGGTTTATTAAATAATGAAAAATTGTAATTGATAACGCGGATGTATATGCACAAATATTAATGGCAGCATTGTGTCGATATAACCAAACACAAAAACACACAAACCGATGTATTGTGTAAATATGTAACTAAAAGAACGCAATTGTTCTCTATGGGATAAATTTTGCTCATTTTGGTGTTCTCTAGTGGCTGCGGTAAGGGAGTCGGTCAGTATGCGCAATATAAGCAAGAATGATAAAAACAAAACTGCCAAATTAAGGAAAACAGTTTTCTAATAGCAAACCTCCGAGTGTATTTCTGCCATGAAAAAGCTCCTCATATAAATATATAAATATCCGCCGTTCGGAGTCGGCTTGCAACTGTAGGTCCCTCCATTTGTGGAACAACATCAAGACGCACACCACAAATAGAAGGAGGAGCCCGGCCAAACACCCAAAAAGGGTGTACGCGCCAATTATATATATATATGTATGTATAAAGGTTTTCAATGTTAAGAAGAGTTGAGAGAAGAAGATTGAATATTCTTGTATTAACTTAAAAGGAGCAAAAAATTAAATTTGCACTTTCAAAATATCAAACTTTATAAGAATCAATAAATTTGCATTAGCACTAACATCTTCTCAGAGTGACCTTTCTTAACATTCTTTTGTTTAATAATACAGTTCTTTTTTAAAAGAAGCAATAAATTTATTGTGAAGAGCAAATGGTTGGCAACACTGCACAACTTGGCAAACGTGACGCCACGCACTCTCTGATGGACGCAATCTTCTTTCTATCTTTCTTGCTTATTAACTATGGTCAGAACCATAGATGACTAGATGCGAAATTATTTCTTTCGTGAGAGCGCTTTAAAAATATGCATTTTGTATAACATTTGTCAGTAATGCCACACCAGAAGAACCATCGAATGGGTATATTTTAAACACAAACTAGGAATTTTTTGTTTCCGTACAACCATTGAGGTTATAGTCTAAGAGCTCATGACCAAAAAACCCAACATATTTTATACTTCTTGAAATTTTGTGTGAGATAAGTTTTTTAATACTAGAATCGATATCCGGCGGGCTGGCTGCTCAATACCGGTCTTAATTATGCGTTTTTATTTTTTAAAATTGTTAATAAAAAACATTTACTCAACATATTTTATACCACTTGAAATTTTAACAGCATTTCACTTACGGTCTGTATAAAATGAAACGATGGTTGCCAGCCCATTCTCATGGTCCCAAAGTACTGCCAGCCCATGTTGAAAGTGCGTTGATGGAAGCACAAGTCAACATATTTTATACCGGCTGTCTTTTTTACACGACATTGGCAATACAATAAATTGACGAAATGTGTAGAGCCAATCCATTCTGATGGTCCCATCACATGGAAAATTTGGAAAATTTCATTCCTGTTAGTGCGAGCGAGACCGACTTACGTGAATGTGGGTGCGCGAGAGAGAGCGTATATTGTTCATATTCTGTCTCTCCGTACAGTCTTGCAAAAATGGGAAGGATGAAAGGTTTGTTCATCAAAAAATTAAAAAATGGGATTTTTTTTTTCTTTTTCTTAAAAAAGTTTTTATTTCTAATTTATTATTCCTTTATTTATTTATTTAATTTATTAAATGGATAGAAAAAAAAAAAACAAAATTAAATTTTTAATTTTCTATGTCAGAAATAGATTCCGAGTCTGAACTGAAATAGTCATTTTCTATTTCTTCAGCTTCAGCATCTAAAAGAAAATCATACCGTCAATCAAAATACCTGATAGTTGCAATATTTCGGACTATGAATGAAGGCGTAAAATACTATACCTGATTCAATGTTGTCATTCGTTGAAGGAGTTTCTATGACAGCTCCAAGGACTGATTGAGGGAATTGGTCGCCATCAAACCAATTAAAAGAAAGAAATTCTCCATTTCTCACCCAGCCATTCGATTCTGGGAGATAACAATTTGGAAATTTCAAATAAGCGTTTCGCCATGTATTTCCAATATACCTATTGAGCTCGGAGAAGTTGCTGATGTAACTCGGTTTTACATGGCGGTAAAGACGATGCGTCGATATTTTTCAGCTGTTTCTGGAATGCTTCGTTTACATTTGACGCTTTCTATGTCTCCCAGAATTTAGAAAAGCGACCGCTGTTCACGTCATTTATGTTTCTTAAATTGTACATTTCGCATACAAATTTTTCCAGCATTTTAAATATATGATTTTTTGTTGCGATGGAGTTTATATTCCCCAGTTCAATAAAAGCATTTTGATATTCCGGTGATTTTTTTAATATCTGGAAAGGTCTTTTCTTGCGTTTTCTGTAAAAGGCCGGACTGTAATCACAGCCGGTCAGGGCATGGAATTCTGGTAAACTCTGGCATAGGTATGGGCTGAGTTGTTCACTGAGATTATTGATATCAATGCAAAGTTTGTCATTGCCAGTTCCTAATTCCATAAATATGTGCAATTCGTCATGCGAAAGATGGTCCTGTTACCCAGCATGATGATCAGTATGTCAGTATCGGAACATTTTATTAAAATATTCTCGCAGACCGCTTTACATACATGATACACAATTTTTGTATCTGCTTCCTCCTGAAGTTCCCATGACATTTCCTCATCGACGATTTTCGATACAGAGGCGCCGTCACTTGTAAATGTATAGCACACATCGTAATTCAATTTTATGGTTGAATTGCCAATAAATGGCGCCATTTCCACTGTTCCCCAATGTTCTATGAGAAATCTGACCAGTGCGTCCTTGAATTTGCTATTTCTTAATTCTTTATTGAAATCTTTAGGTCGAGTTTGTTCGGGTCCTGTGATGTTATAATCGATACTGCTGACATTTCCTCTTTGTATTTGTTCATAATCTTTAAGGGATGGAGTAAAATATTGGTCGAATATGATGTCGAATCGTTTGGCCGGTGTCTTCTGCATGAATGAGATAATTTTTTTTGATAAATTTCCAAAAGTGTTTGGAATTTCTTTCATTAAGTGGAGCAGGAAAAATCCATCGATTATGACTATGTCGAATATTTGCGGTATGTTAGCAGTTGTATTTATTTGTAAAACCTGAGTGATTGCAGATTTTTCAGTCTTACAAATTGTTCCATCAGAATGACATAGAGATAACGGAATTGGTGTTATTGGATAAGACAATATTTTTTCGACTTCGATATTGTAATCCATCGATAATGCCACAATTCGTGCAAATAGATCCCGTTGTAAGCGTATTTCGTAGACCTGGTTAGCAAATTTTGCTTTATTATTTACTGCATTGGCTGAAAAATTACAAATTTTAACCCTTGTGATGACTTTCGCTGTGGGTCTATGGAGCACTGAGTAATGAATTCTTCCCTAAACTGGCTCCCTGATTGTTCAAATGTCAATAAACAATTTTCAACCTGCAATGATGCAGCCTTTCCCGTAGCGATGTTGAAGAGAAAATTCCTGTCAATGCTGTCATCGAAGGGGTTCATAAATTTATCAAAAGTTTTTATGAAATTTCGGAGTTGATTAGAATCTCTTTTGATGATATGCGGTTCCAGTTGCGTTGAGATATCGGGACGTTTCTTCAAACCAGCAGTTTCATATACATGGAAAATGATGGCAGCACGAATAGCATGAATTTTTGCCCAACTTTTTCGGGCAGAAATGGAATTTGTGAAATGGATTATTCCCGTTTTTTATTTTGCTGCATCGGCATTAATTGTTTGTTCTAAGGTTATATCAATCGGTTGTCTTGAAAAAACTTTGTCGGTTCGTTTTATGCCAAAGAAGCCTTCTTTTATGGCAACATCTAACGATGGGTGCGTTTCCTCAATCTTGTTCAAATTGTCGATATATCTGACAAGCCAACGTGCATAATTCGGCTGGTTGGATACAAAGAAAATGCTTCCTATTTTCGGTAATATGTATTTGAAAAGTATAAAGTGTCCAGTCCTAATACTTCGACTGAAGCTGAAGAAATAGAAAATGACTATTTCAGTTCAGACTCGGAATCTATTTCTGACATAGAAAATTAAAAATTTAATTTTGTTTTTTATTTTTCTATTCATTTAATAAATTAAATAAAGGAATAATAAATTAGAAATAAAAACTTTTTTAAGAAAAAGAAAAAAAAAATCCCATTTTCTAATTTTTTGATGAACAAACCTTTCATCCTTCCCATTTTTGCAAGACTGTACGGAGAGACAGAATATGAACAATATACGCTCTCTCTCGCGCACCCACATTCACGTAAGTCGGTCTCGCTCGCACTCACAGGAATGAAATTTTCCAAAGTTTCCATGTGATGGGACCATCAGAATGGGCTGGCTCTACACATTTCGTCAATTTATTGTATTGCCAATGTCGTGTAAAAAAGACAGCCGGTATAAAATATGTTGACTTGTGCTTCCATCAACGCACTTTCAACATGGGCTGGCAGTACTTTGGGACCATGAGAATGGGCTGGCAACCATCGTTTCATTTTATACAGACCGTAAGTGAAATGCTGTTAAAATTTCAAGTGGTATAAAATATGTTGAGTAAATGTTTTTTATTAACAATTTTAAAAAATAAAAACGCATAATTAAGACCGGTATTGAGCAGCCAGCCCGCCGGATATCGATTCTAGTATTAAAAAACTAATCTCACGCAAAATTTCAAGAAGTATAAAATATGTTGGGTTTTTTGGTCATGAGCTCTCCGTCTATTAGTATTTAGTGCGCGGTTGCCCAGTATCCTTATATCACTTGTATACATATAATAAGAATAAGCACAATCCGTATGAAATATATACATAAATAAGCACAAAATTCAAAAATTGATATGTAAATCAAATTATTCAAAATTAAAAAACAAAAGTAATAGAATAATAATAAATTAGTGAACACGAAAAACATAAGTTAGAAATAAATACATGAAATATTGCAATTTTTTAATATTACACAAAAAGTGGGTTACAAAAAATAGAATCTTGAAACAACGAACAAAAGAAGTTAAAGCAGATTACCTTCAATCGTTGTAAAATATCTCAAACTCAAATTCAATTCCCTTATAGACTAAGAGCTGGCGGCCGCGGAGGTACTACGATAACACCTCCGGCTAGAATTTTGAGAAGTGGTTGGGAGAACCATGAAGCAGTGCCATTTGCAAGGATTTTGCTCAAAACCCCTGCAAAAAAGACGTCAGACAACTTAAAGTTGCAAAAAAAAGTTGCTAAAAAAATTTTCGTACCTCCGGCTGAAAATTTGTAGGCTTACTGTTTGAAGGTCACAAATGCTGTATATAAATCGTCAGACGTCTAGATCGCTGCAAAAGTAGTGTCAGACGACCCCAAATTTGTAAATTTTTTTCGAAAAATTTTTTTTTTTTACCTCCGTCTGACGTTCTCACATATTATAGTGGGAACTATTTTAAGTGTATATTTAAATCGTCAGACGTCTAGATCGCTGCAAAAGTAGTGTCAGACGACCCCAAATTTGTAAATTTTTTTCGAAAATTTTTTTTTTTACCTCCGTCTGACGTTCTCACATATTATAGTGGGCACTATTTTAAGTGTATATTTAAATCGTCAGACGTCTAGATCGCTGCAAAAGTAGTGTCAGACGACCCCAAATTTGTAAATTTTTTTCGAAAATTTTTTTTTTTTTACCTCCGTCTGACGTTCTCACATATTATAGTGGGCACTATTTTAAGTGTATATTTAAATCGTCAGACGGAAATATCGCTGCTAAGTCATCCTGCAATATCCGTGAAGTTCCGGTCTGCCTGAATTTTTTTTTTTTTTTCGGAATTTATTTTTGTTACCTCCGTCTGACATTTTTACATACTATTGCAAAAAGCATTTCAAGTACACATTTAAATTGTCAGACGAAAATACCGTTGCAAAATACTTATCTCAAGCTAGTATATACTTGATATAGAATGCCGGAAAAAAAAAGGAAAATAGGTTTGGGCACGCTTAGTGTAGAAATGTCGGGAAAAGAGAACGTTTGTGTGAAAATGGCGTCTAATAAAAAGTGTGTGATTTGTCAACTTAGTGACGAAAGTGATTCAATACCGTTACTAAATTCGAATAAACTGCAGAAGTGTCTAGAAGTGCGTCAAGTTCGTGAAAAATTGAAATTGAAGTATAGTGAGGTTTTTTTGCCTGCGGAAATAAATGAAACACATGGCTGCCACTTTCAATGGTATAAGAATTTCACGGCTGTACCAAAAAAATATATTACTAAATATATGGAATTGATGGGATCTCGTACACTCACAGACATACCGTCCACATCATCCACATCAACTTCAACGGATTCTGTTGCAGTGGAAACCAGTGGTGGGGAAGAACAAGCCAATGCATCAACATCCACGCAACAAGAGGTAACGAATGATAATATCGAAAATACTGATAACGTTGAAAAACAACCTGTAGAAGAGAGTAATAACGAAAGTGTAGAGAAAATCCACTCAGGCTGCATTTATTGTGAAAAAATAAGGAAGACAGTCAAGGGTCGTTGCGTAACATTACGTACCTATGGTCGAGAGACAATTGAAAATGTTATTATACCTAGAGCACATACCTTAAACGATGTAAGGCTGCTACAAATTCTAAATGATAAAAGTAACAATAGCAATCAATTTCAGTACCACAGAGACTGTCATCGAGATTATGACTTACAAGTCCAATCAATATTAAATCCACGTCCTCCTTCCGCTTGGCAGGACATACGCGACAGTCATCGAGAAGCCTTTCAGGAAGTTTGCTATTTTATTGAAGATCACGTGATCAAAAACAAACAATGTGTGTTTTTCTCATTCGTCATACGATTGTACAACGAAACATTGGGACGATTATGTAAAGAAAAGAGGAAGGAGTTCTGGAATCCAGCAACTGTATATACTGTTGAAAAAAAAATAATTGAAAAATATAACGAGGAAATACAAATTACAACAGCATTTAAGAAAAAAATGATAACACCAGTACGCGATTTCGTATTAACAGAAGAAGATATAGAATTTTTGAGAGAGGAAGATATTTGCAGTTATCTTAAGAAGTAAAGTATTGAACATCGAAAAAAGAACATTACCAACGGAATTGAATGTGAAGCATATAATCTCTGGCGAATGTTCTATCCCCCCAGATTTGAATAATTTTTTTTTGACAATGATTGGAGGAACTCGTTCACGTCGGCGACAAAATGAAGATTGTCAACGAAAAATCCAATCTATCAGTTATGATGTCATCAATGCTATCACTAAAGGGAGAATCAAGACTTCGAAGCATTTAGCCCTTGGCATGGCAATGAAAAGTTTAACAAGTTGCAGAAAAGTTGTTGATATTTTAAATAAATATGGTCACTGCTGCAGTTATAACGTTATAGAATAAATGGAGACTGAACTGACGTACTCGTCGACAAATCGTGATAGTTTGTGCCCTGTTGATGTTGTGAAAAGTGGGAACTTATCCACAGGCATCGCATTCGACAATTATGATAGATTTGTCGACACTCACACGGGAAAAGATACCCTCCATGATACCGTCGGTATAATTTATCAGAGTATCCCGTCTCCAACAACCGATCAGCAAATGCCTGATATAGAGCCCAGCCCCAGTACATCTACAGCAAGTGAAACGGTTACTGCTCTTCAATCTGCAGTTATATCAATGGAATCAGCTAGGAAAAGGAGAAGAACGTTTGTCAATGTAACTCATGATTTAGAGCCGTATTATAAGAAGCCGAAAGTAGTCGAAACATTACTATCACTTGAGGATGAGCGCCGTGACTCTATTCCAAAGAACCTGAACATCATACGATCTCTTGACACAATTTGGATGCTGTCTCATTGCGTCGAGATTCCAAAAACGCCAATGTGTTATTCAACGACAACAGCTCCACACAAAAAATTTCATACTTAACGCCAATAAATCTATCGCCAACTAAATGGGAAGTGGTGCATGAGACATTAGTACAATGTCAGAAGATAGCAGAGGAATTAGAACAGCCATACATGGAAGTTACATATGATTTAGCGATTGCTAAGATGGCAATGCGAATTCAAGCAACAGAAGGAAATAAATTTAATAACATTTTCATCCATCTCAGAAGTTTCCACATTATGATGGCGTATTTTCATACTGTTGGGAAATTTATTGATGAATGTGGCCTCACTGATGTGATGATTGAGAGCCAAATCTTAGCAAGTGGATCGGTGGGTGCATTTATCACGGGGAAACACTTCAACCGTTGCAAAAGATTGCACCCGTTGATGGCATTAGGACTGCGGATATTACTTTTCAAATCTTTCCTTCGTCATTATGAACGCACCTGTGATGAGGCCATTGTAGAAGAATTGCATAGTATTCAAGAGCATCACTTTATGGAATCTACGCCCATCAGTTTTGACCTTCAACATTTAATTGGAAAATTTCAAGAGTATGAAGAAGATACTCGAAATGGAGCATTCGGCAAGACAGCACAATTTTATGCCACCTACATACACCTGATAGATCATTACCTAGACTTGACTCGAAGCATAAGGACTGCAGACTACGAGTTATTTAAATATTCTCTACCAAATATCGCAAATCTCTTCTTCACTTTTAATCAGCAAAATTATTCACGCTGGCTGGTTAAATATCATGACAATTTGTTGAGGGTCAACGAAACTCACCCAGGACTGGAGGCATCACTTCGAGAAGGAAGTTTTGGTGTCAAACGCACCAACAAACCATTTTCACGGCAACCAATCGATCTAACACTGGAGCAAACGATCAACGCAGATGCTGCGAGACGTTTGACCGGTGTTTCTCACTTCACCAATTCAATCACGGCTCGTCAGCGCTGGTCAAAGAGTCATAGAATTCGTTCAACTCTCATTTCACACGTATATCAACTGGCCGGATTACGAGCTGTTCAGGATATATCAGGAGAATTAGAAACTAGCAAAATGAAAATAAGTCAATCACAACTCCGAGCTTTCATGGAAACAATAGAAAATAAAATGAACCCATTTGATGCAAACATTGACAGAAAACAACTCTATAACATACACACAGGAAAAGCAGCCTCGTCAGACATAACGGAATTTTTAATCGATGTTGAACGTCAAGGTGAATCATTACGTAAAGCTTTCATAACGAAATGTTGTTCAGATTCCACGCAATTCGAGAAGCCGATCAAAAAAAAATGTATTACACAATTTTGCATCAGGTGGAAAAAAAAAGAAATTCGCTTTGGGTGTTAAAGTTCAGGAAGTGAGAATGCAGCGCGATTTGTTTGGACGTCTTTTGACCATTTCCATGGAGAAAAAAATTGATTTGGCAAAAATTTTAACCTATCCTTTGACACCAATACCTATGTCGTTGTGTCATATTGATGGCACTATATGTATCGACGCTGATGAAAACGTTGATGAAGGAAATAGATGATAATTCCGAACCACCACACATGGATGTCGTCATTTTCGATGGATTTTTTATGCTGCACTTAATGAAAGACCTCCCCGCTAGTTATGGAAAAATCGCGCTAAAAGTATTACGAACATTGACAAGCAATGATGCCCAAAGAGTGGACGTCGTATTTGATAGATATTTTCATCCGTCAATCAAGGACTGCGAACGTGATTTACGTGGAGGTAGTTCCTCTGGTTATAAAATTGCAGGGCCACAGCAAGTAAGGTCACCAGATTTTTCCAAAGATCTGAGGTGTAGTAATTTTAAAGAAGCATTGGTCGAATTTCTAATTAATTATTGGACGGACGATTCGTTTATCCCTTTAATCAGAAACAAAACTTTGAATATAAACTTCGATCAATGCTATTCTTTCGAAGTTGTTAATAACAAAGTTGTACGATCCATCAACACGGATTTGTCTTGTCCTTTGCATGAAGAGGCAGATACTAAAATCACTTATCACGTATCAAAAATTCAAATGACGTGTAATATTGAAATTCGTAGCGCTGATACGGATGTATTGATTATATTATTAGGTAATATGTATAAATTGGATAAATCACTGAAAATATGGATGCATGTCGGCGTTGGTGCCTCTCAACATTACATCAATGTTACTCAGTTACATGCCAACTTAGGAGAACAACTTTGTAAAGCTCTACCTGGATTACATGCGTTCACTGGGTGTGATTATAATCCCGCCTTTTATGGCAAAGGCAAGATCAGACCGTGGAAGATTTTAAAGAAGTATCCGAATATCCAGAAAGCCTTCGCAGATCTGGGAGAGAATAATGTTGATCCTGCAACATACTAAATAATAGAGGAGTTCGTCTGCACCATATACAATATAAAAGGAGTGCAGAAAGTGAATGAGGCTCGTCTGGTAATGTTCGAAGCCAACTACAAACACCATGACCAATCCGAGTTATTCAAGAAAAAAATTAGCACCACTGACGCGTCGAATTTTCCACTGTGTGCCGATGAATTAAATCAACACTTGCTACGGACAAGTTACATTGCGCAATTATGGTTAAATGCGGACCAAAATAATCCATCAACTAAACATCCCGAGGAACATGGATGGTTTATTAACGAGGATGGAAAATATGATTTTACATGGTTTAAAGGTGATCAGTTGCCGTCAGCAATTGATGATATTATTCTCGATGACACACAGCAACAGCCAACAAATTTAGGTATGTTAATATTATTAGTCATTATCATCGATATCACATGAATTCTAATGATAATCTAATTATTTAATTTTTTCGATCATGTTGCAGAGGCAGAAAGACAATACGCATCCGATGAGGATGAAGAACAGGATATAATCATCGAAGACGACGAGTTCGATGATGAATGCAACGACTCCGATACCAGCAACATTCACAGTGATAATGACGAGAACTGAAAAAAAATTACTATTTAAAAATTCTTTTTAAATATAATTAAAATGAAATTACATTTTTCAAAATAAAATTGAAATGAAATTATCTTTTTTTACAAACAAAATAGAAATAAAATTACTTTTGTTAAAATAAAACTACTACTCTTCCAAATAAGATTGAATTGAAATTATTTTTTTTTACAAATAAAATAGAAAAAAAATTACTTTTCTTCAAATAAGATTGGGATGAAACTATTTTTTTTTGTGTCATGTACTTAGTCATAATATTTTTTTTTCTTAAACAAACTTACTAAGCGCACAAACTATTCAATAATAATTCTCTACAATACACCGAAATCAACATTTTTATTTTATTCAGACGAAGAATCTTTTACTTTTTATATGTACGACACATGCGTAAAATTTTCCCTTCAATTGATATTCTTTTATTGCGTATAGTAACTCAACAAAGTATTTCAATAAGTTAAATAAATGATGAAACTGTATTCAGCAATCTTTGGGGTGGAAGTTCGCGATATCGCAGAGATATTTTGCAACGGTATTTTCGTCTGACAATTTAAATGTGTACTTGAAATGCTTTTTGCAATAGTATGTAAAAATGTCAGACGGAGGTAACAAAAATAAATTCCGAAAAAAAAAAAAAAAAAATTCAGGCAGACCGGAACTTCACGGATATTGTAGGATGACTTAGCAGCGGTATTTCCGTCTGACGATTTAAATATACACTTAAAATAGTGCCCACTATAATATGTGAGAACGTCAGACGGAGGTAAAAACAAAAAAATTTTCGAAAAAAATTTACAAATTTGGGGTAGTCTGACACTACTTTTGCAGCGATCTAGACGTCTGACGATTTATATACAGCATTTGTGACCTTCAAACAGTAAGCCTACAAATTTTCAGCCGGAGGTACGAAAATTTTTTTAGCAACTTTTTTTTGCAACTTTAAGTTGTCTGACGTCTTTTTTGCAGGGGTTTTGAGCAAAATCCTTGCAAATGGCACTGCTTCATGGTTCTCCCAACCACTTCTCAAAATTCTAGCCGGAGGTGTTATCGTAGTACCTCCGCGGCCGCCAGCTCTCCGTCTAATATGACGATATCGTCAGCATATAATAGCAAACGGATATTTAACTCATCTATAAAGAGTCCCCCCTCCAAGCAGTCGTGCAGGTCATTCAAGTAAAGAGCAAAGAGCAAAGGTGAAAGCAGGCACCCTTGTTTTACTCCTGACGATATTTTGAATTTTTCACTCATTTCATCTCCTACTTTTACTATCGAACATGTATTTCTGTAATAACTTTCAATAAAGTTTGCCATTTTGGTGGAGATTCCTATTTCATGAAGCTTGTATAGCAATAGTTGTCTACGGACAGTATCAAAAGCGGCTTTAAAGTCCACAAAAAACGCGTACACTTTTTTCTTCTCCCTGAACTTAATATGGACTATTGCTGCTAGGTTATATATGTTATCTACAGTTGAATGTCGCTTTCTGAAACCTGCTTGAAATTCTGTTAT
Source organism: Anastrepha ludens (assembly GCF_028408465.1). Classification (NCBI taxonomy): domain Eukaryota; kingdom Metazoa; phylum Arthropoda; class Insecta; order Diptera; family Tephritidae; genus Anastrepha; species Anastrepha ludens. The sequence goes on from NC_071503.1 coordinate 27,797,846, forward strand.
AATATTTTTATTTTCTACCCAGCTTGTGAGTCGCTCATTTAAAATGCCCATCATTATCTTTGCCACACAATTCATGAATGAGATACCTCTATAATTGGAGGGAGATTTCCTATCGCCTTTTTTAAAGAGCGGATATATCAGACTTGTTTCGAAACATTCAGATACTTGGCCCATATTATATAGCCTATTAAAAACATTTGCCAACTTAACAAGAAACCGGTCATCGGCATTTTTAAAAAACTCATATGGAACCTTGACTGAGCCCGGAGCTTTTCCACATTTCGTTTTATGTAACATCAATCTGATTTCATCTATTGAGATTGGTCTGTCTAGACAATCATCCCTTACTAAATTTGCCACATATTGTATAACTTTTCTAATTTTTGCCGTTCTTTATTAAACTCCAATCTCAACTTTCGACCGTTCTTTATTAAACTCCAATCTCAACTTTCGACCGTTCTTTATTAAACTCCAATCTCAACTAAAAACTATATTCTTACAATCTACCCTAAATCCCTACTTGCGGTGTAGCTATTGAGTTTGTGTTGGTGTAGTTGCGCCGGCAGCTTTGTTTGTATGTTGGTACGAATGCATTCTCAGCTGCATTCCTCAAGCTGCCAAAAGTCACGTACGTAAATTGATGATCAGCTTGACCGCTGTAAGATTTGTTTATTTGCAAAATCCAAAAGACGGGCAGGCGTAGGAGTAAGCTGTGCGATCTAATTACGAACAGCCAGTAGCGTGGGAGTGATTCAAGGGAATCATCAAATCTCTGTTTTAGCTTTGCAAGTGTGCAATGCGCTAACTTCTCCCCCTCTTAAGACGAGCCGTCCTCGACTCGTGCCAAAATTTCCTCTACTGCCCTCTGAGTTTTTACTTTATTACTTGCTAATTTGTTTCTGCGGTGGATGAAAAAAATTGCTATTGCGATCAATAATAATGGAGGAAAAGAAAAAATCGTCCAGAACAAATTACGATGAACAGATATACCCTCCTTCAATTCGTGAATGCGAGAGATGTTGTCGATATAAATTTGGTGCAAATATGGTAGGGACAAACTCGCATGGTGTTCCAAGTAATTAATGGATACGGTTTTTGGAGGATGTGGTTGGATATAAGTCGGTTCTCTTTTTACCACGTAAGTTGTATCATTTATGGTGATAGAGTCACGAAAAAGAAGCAGATACGTTCCCCTTATTTCCAATTTTCGTTGATCAAATATTGTCGTTGGTTGCACGTTGTTAAGAATAATGATGCCCTCTTCTATTTTTTGAACTGATGGTATGTGATATGCCGATTCTGATGAACAATTAGCTGTGTTATTATTTAGCATCTGACCCAAGCAATCTGAGTGAGCCGGTTTGCACACTTTAGCTACCAGAGTGTCATTGCAGTTCTCGAGTGGTTGAAACGTATCGCTACATTTTGCCGCAAGCGTGGTCTCTAGCTTTACGATACTATTATTATGGACTACAGGATAGATTTTTAGGAATTGACAGAAATTTGTAACCTTAGGAACCTTAAGAATATAGTAAATAACATCAGAACTTTGCAAAATTTTTACCTTAGATACTAAAAGTAAATTACTTAAACTAAAGGGTAATTGTTCGGAATTGAACGCTTGATCCATCTCTTCGTCATCCAAAATAAGTGGATTTATGATATTACTTTTTGCCAACACAATGGAGAGTGCTAGTCTGTTTAGTTGGCTGATTATATGGTTATTTCTTCTTACCAAATTTTCACAGAGCAATGTTTCCTCGTCTTTTAATATCCAATCCGTTTGATTTCCGCGAAGTGTATTGATTAGGTTGGTAATTTCGTTAATTCTATTTTGTAAATCGGAGTTAATTCTAATCTGCCTATTGTTGTTTTCTATTAGTATGCTTTCCTTTGTCAAGAGCAGTTCAAAATCTTCGTGGTCCGGGGTACCGGCTATAAATTTCAGGGCGGACCCCAGAAAATCTATTGACCTTGCAATTCTCTTAGGTATTTCCAAAGTGCGAATTATGTGTAGTATTTCCTCACCTTGCTGTTTCAAAATATTTTCGTTCACTACCTGATTTTTTGATTTTGATGTGAACCATCGGCTTTCGTAAGCTATCTGGCGATAATCTGTTAGGTTGGTGGCGTGCACGAGGTAAATGAATTCATTATAAATAGCCACATTTCCCCGAGGGATGGTGATAACTTGTGAGGAGGTGTAGTCAATTAAATTGGCTCTAGTGACGAAGACTAGGGCAAGCGGCAATCTGAAATTGATTTTATCGTAAATTACTTTTATGAATTTTCCTGCCTTCTATCTGTACTGTTGTACCTAAATCTCTTTCTACTATTTTTTCCACGAACACCTTCTCAAATTTATTTCCCAATCGCTTATTTCGTCGAAGAAACACCCTTTCACCAGGCTGATATGTTTTGGTTATTCTTTTCTCATTCAATCTATTCAATACTAAATTCTGGGCTCTTATTAATTTATCTCTAATTTCCCCAAATTTCTCCGCTGGGCAGTTCTGCAAAATTTCGATTGGTTTCGAATCTACAACCGAGTGAATTGTTCTGTTGTACTTGTAAGCAGCAAGCAAAATCAGATCTTTAACCTCGCTTATCTGCTGCTGTGCCTTCACGCATCTGGCTATTTCCAAAAGGGTTGAATGAAACTTTTCGACCTGTCCGTTGCTTTCGCTATGTAAGGTGGGTACGAAAAACTGTTCTATGGAGAAATGATCGCGTAGCATGTTTCTAATTAAATTTGAAGTAAACGCTCTTTCGTTATCTGTGACAATTGTTTTAGTGTTTTGGAACATACCTAATACCTCTAATAAAGCTTCTTTTATATCAATGGTACATCTTGAAATAACAGGTTTAACAATTGCAAACTTTGAAAACCTATCAACAGCAGTTAAGAATAGCTGCTTTCCAGTAATTAAAATGTCTAAGTGGAGAATTTCTCCTGGGTGCTCTGGGATTGGAGTTTTCCCAATTTCCGGATTTGGTGGTTTTCTTTGGTATTTATTTTCCAGACAGATCTTGCAATTTGATACAGCTGACCTGAGCATTTTCCTCATGTCGGGAAAGTAGTATTCTGATAGAATTTGCTTAAAATTCTCGGACAGAGATCGATGGGCACGGGCATGCTCCGTTGCTATTGCTTCCTGTTGATCGTTCGGATTCGTTAGATCGATTACAAATTTTTCTGTATGAATAAATTTAACCCCCGGGAATGCTTCGACAAGAGGTCCCTGGATCTCTGATAGTGTCGGAAGATCGCAACAAAGAGCGTTTGTAACGCTAGGGTTTACGAGTTTCTTAAGATTATGCAACAAATTTACTATTGTGTCGTAATTTATAGTATAACGAATTTTTTTCTGAAAAATAATTTTTGTACTTTGGTGATAATGATCCCCCTTCGTCAAAATGAATTGTCTTTTGAATTGGTTTACTGGATACTGGATAGTTTTAATTGTGTTTGAGAGCGATGACTCGCTATGTGCTGTAGCATCTGTATCAGTCATATTATTCAAAAACTGACGGGACAGAGCGTCTGCTACGACGTTGTCTCTGCCGGGTTTATAAACAAATTTAGGCGAAAATTCTTCTATGAACGCACGCCATCGCTTCATTTTTGTATTAGGATTTTTGTTCGAAATAGCGAAAGTTAAAGGCTGATGGTCTGTGAATATTACGATGTCTTTAATACCGTATAAGTAATGTCGAAGGTTTTTAAGGGCCCACACTATAGCCAAGAGCTCACGCTCGTTGGTTGCATAATTCTCCTCTGTTTTTGATAATGTTCTTGAAATCATTGTAATGGGCCGACCATTCTGGGAGAGGACCGCGCCTAAAGCGCTAGAGGAAGCGTCTGTTGTTAGTTCGAATGTTTTGTCATAATCCGGATAAAACAGCAAAACATCTTCCGATGCCAAAATGCTTTTTACCCTTTTAAATGCTTGAATGGCCTCGTCATCAAGGACTATTTTAGTGTGTTTGGACTTGTGGGATGACACATGGCCATTCTCCCCCCGAAGATACTTTGTTAATGGTTTGACGATAGACGCATAATCCCTTATAAACCTTCTATAATAACCTGACAGACCCAAGAAAGAGCGTAATGCTCGAAGTGTTTCCGGCTTCCTATAGTCGATTATGTCCTTGACCTTATTTGGACATGTTTTTATCCCCCTTCGAGAGACAATAAAGCCAAGAAACTCAACCTTATCTTTAAAGAATTTAGTCTTTTCTGCTGAAACTCGCATACCGGCCCTTTCCAACTTCCCCAGTACCTTATCGACATGTTGAATATGAGACTTTTCGTCCCTTGAAAAGATGATTATATCATCCATATAAACTTGGCAACTTTGGCCAATGTCGTCTCTCAAGACGTCATCAATAGCCCGTTGAAAGATACTGGGCGCATTTTTTAACCCGAATGGCAATCTATTAAATTCGTATTTGCCATTGTTAATGCTGAAGGCTGTTTTTTCGCGGTCCTTCTCCTCAAGGATTATCTGGTGGAATCCAGACTTTAGATCTAAAGTAGTAAAAAATCTGGAACTGCCCAGGTTTGCCAATATGGTAGAAATATCTGGTATAGGATATTTATCCGCAATCGTTTTTTCGTTTAATTTTCGAAAGTCGATTACCATGCGGAGCTTTTGTTTACCATATTCATCCAGGCCTTTTTTATTCACTACATGGACCGGAGAGTTATACGCCGAGTTAGATTTTCGGATAATTCCTTCTTTCAACAGTATTTCTATTTCCTTATTAATGAATCCTGCCGCCGAAACCGGGTATGGATAAGATCGGGTGTAAATTGGTTCCGAGGAAGTGGTACGAATTTTAGCTTTGACCTTAGTATTAAATGGCAAAGCGCGGTTAGGTTCGGCAAAGGCCTTAAAATTCTTTTTAATCATAGAGTCAAACTCGTTTTTCACAAGAGCTGGGACCGAGTCCTTGTCCAAATATATGGAGTTAACTTGCCCACATTTGACGTTATTTAATTTTTCCTTACCACCCTCGTAATATAAGTATCCGGATGTCGTATCAATTTTAGATTCTATCTCCTTAAGGAAATCGTATCCCACTATACCATCGAAGCCCTTTATATTAGGAAGAATGAAGAAAGTTGAGACTTTCCCCAAAACGAAAACCTTACATTTTTTTTCTATGAGATTACATCCGTTTATAGTTTTGACCGTAAACTGTCTCTCCACAGGGATAATTCCCTTTAGGAAGCTCAAATTTTTGATATAGTTTTTTGAAGTTCCTGTATCAATCAGTAACCTAAGCTCCTGCCCCTCCGACGCCTTCTTGGTAATGTAAGGTAGGAGCGACCTTATACTAAAAAATTAACCTCGTCTTCCATCGCGAAATTGGAAGCGATCTCGACATCCGAATCACTGTCACGGTCCACAGTAATTTTCTTTTGTGGATCCACCTCTGGGGTTGTCTCCAAATGGTTGGTCCGTTGCACTTTCGGCTTCCGTGAATTTACTGAATCTCCCCTTCTGTGCTCCCGTTTATTCACGTATTGATTAGCATCCCTTTTGGGGTGCCCTCCCACGGCATTTCCCTTTCTATAACTCTGGTTGGACTGTTTTGTACGTCGGAATGCGGAGGATCCGCGGTCTACATCCATTGGAGTAGGGGTGTCCTTGAGCATTTGGGGATTGCCAGGATAGTTATTGTGGTATTTTGGGCTAGTGGTAGTTGCTACGTTGTTAACCGCAAATGTTCTGGCGAAATCATAACGCATGCGGTTGTTCGCTAACTCCTGGGCAGTAGCCAGTGCAGAAGGCAAATCTTTAGGATTGGCAGAAAATAGAATGTCGCATAACGGCCGCTTTAGGCCAGAAATAAAAACTCTTAATGAGTTTTCTCTAGCTCTATCATTGAGCGCGGCGGCAAGCTGCGTATTGTTTGAATGAGTCATTATATTTTTATTTGTTATGAGTGTTAATTGCTTGTCTACCGTATCATAATATTGGCAGATTGACAAACTGCCCTGCCTCAGAACGCTGAGCTCTGTTTCCAAAACATGTAGCGGTCTTTTGTCCGCGTATGCTTTGTCCAATCTAGCTATTATAGCTTTAAAATTTAAAACAGTTGAGAAGGAAGCGAGCGTTGCATTTGCGGGGCCTACTATCTTGTTTCTAAATATCCCCATGGCAACATAATATTGCTCTGAACCCTCTTTGTAGTAGCCAATGGCGAATTCTGCTGCGGAACGCCAGGCCGGATAAGAAGCAGTATCCCCCTTAAATTCTTGTATAGATTTTATTAAATCCATATTTGTGTTGCCCCCGACCACAGTTGGATTTATTTCCACGGGAATGTAACTCTCCGCGGATGGCGGCTCTAAGCGCCGAAGAGTTTGCATCACTTCATCCAACTGGGCTTTTAATTCTTTTTTATTTTGCTCATTTTGTTGTCTTAAAATTTCTATTACCTGTTCCCTAGTTACACTCATGTTAATTTTGTTTTGCTTTTTTTTTTTTTTTTTTTAAAAAAGGTAAGAAAGAGCCGAAGGTATTTCGCTTTACAAAAACTTTATATAACTTTTCTTTAATTGCACTGGATCAAAACCGAACAATTACTTACAGTATTATTATTTCACGTATTGCAATCATTTCTGCCGTGCAGGTTTCCTTCGTTTCCACAAATAGTTGATTGTATCCTTCGTTGTTAGATTCAGTTGTTCTGCCAGTTGGGTTCAGTTGTCCTGCTAGTTGGGCTCGGTTATTCTGCCAGTTGGGTTCAGTTGTCCTGCTAGTTGGGCTCGGTTGTTCTGCTAGTTGGGTTCAGTTATTCTGCTAGTTGGGTTCAGTTGTCCTGCTAGTTGGGCGCCACTTTTCTAATTTTTGCCGTTCTTTATTAAACTCCAATCTCAACTTTCGACCGTTCTTTATTAAACTCCAATCTCAACTAAAAACTATATTCTTACAATCTACCCTAAATCCCTACTTGCGGTGTAGCTATTGAGTTTGTGTTGGTGTAGTTGCGCCGGCAGCTTTGTTTGTATGTTGGTACGAATGCATTCTCAGCTGCATTCCTCAAGCTGCCAAAAGTCACGTACGTAAATTGATGATCAGCTTGACCGCTGTAAGATTTGTTTATTTGCAAAATCCAAAAGACGGGCAGGCGTAGGAGTAAGCTGTGCGATCTAATTACGAACAGCCAGTAGCGTGGGAGTGATTCAAGGGAATCATCAAATCTCTGTTTTAGCTTTGCAAGTGTGCAATGCGCTAACTTATACATGGTGCACAGCGAGTTGGATTTAATTATGTTTGAAAATAGTGCATGAATATTGCTGGCGATACCTCTAGACAAGATTCTGTAACTGAACACCGAAGGACGTTGACCATCTTCCACCAATCCTTACTGTTATTAACCTGATTTATTCTGAGTTCAAGATTGTCATAGTAATTCTTTTTGCTCTCTTCACACAGTTTCTTGTATTTTCTATTTGCCTGAATATATTTCTTTTTATCACTTCCACTTAAAGTTTTATTATAAATTCTCAGTTGTTTCAATGACATCTTTCTAGCTGACTGACATTTCCAGGTAAACCATTCCGATTTTTTTCTTACTCTTTCTTTATTTCGCCTCTGTGAAGTTGATATTCTAATTATTTCAGTTAAATCTTCAAGATCTAGCTCTTTTTTTACATATTTCTTTTTCTGTAGGTTGCTAATAAGTTTCTTGTTATACAATTCTGCTCGTAATTCATCCCAAACAATTTTTGGTAACAAGTTCGTCTTGCATATTGAAGCTGATTTTCTTGCAGGCAATTGCATTTTTAAAATAATAGGCATGTGATCAGACCATGTTTTATTGTCCACTATAAAATCAGACGCATGTTTCAATATGTCCCGAGATATTGCACATATATCATTTACAGATTCACCTATATTACTAACATAAGTAAATTTTCCCTCAACATCGCTACTTAACATGCCATTCAACACTATTAGACCATTATTTATACAGAACTCTATGAACTGCCTTCCACCTCTATTGATTTTTTTGTCTCTTGAATTCTTATCTGCTTTTCCTCCTACAATATCATTTAGTAAGATTTCGTCCATATTTACTTGTAAGTCTCCAATTCGTACATTAAGGTCACCGATTACAACACCATTTACAAAATCATTTTGAACAAAACTTTCTTTTACAATTTCAAAATCATGTATCCAGTTATTACCCTTCAAATATAATGGAATCAAGTTTACAGTTTTTTCAGCCACACAAAATTCGATCACGTCTAAACAGTCTAAACACTTAAACGAATATCTGACATCAACATTTTCTAGGTCATTTTTAATGCCATAAAGGAGTCCACCACTTGCCCGTCCATAATGACTACGTCGTACTGCTGATCTCCAAAACAGAGTAAACCCCTTGAAGAATTTAAAATATTTTTCAAAATTTTCCGTTTCAACATGCGTTTCTAACAAGATGAAAACATCAAACGAACAAATGTAATCAAAAAAATCTTTATATAACGTTTTGTTTGCTAAGCCGTTAATGTTATACGACACAATTTTAATATTAGTTAATTGATTACGATTTTCTAAAAGTTCATCACTGCTGGTTATTACATAAAATTTTGCGGTTACTTTAGTACAATTCTTTAGTTTTTTGAATTTATTTTCTCTAACAAAGAGTGATAGGTAATATCAATTTTTGACACGTTTGTACCAAAGTAGTGAATAAGAATTTTCTCTGCCGGCTGTCCCTCACACATAAGTAATTTGTTATTATTGTATGACATCCATTTGCCGTCAATATTCATGCTATCATTCCTTACGAATATCTTATGTGTTCTACTTAAGGTCAAGAGCTTTTGTTTTAACTGCAATAGCACTTTTCTATTTTGTTGCCTTTCAGAGCTAAGGTCCTTTTCAATATATATATCCGAACCTCCCAACATTCTAGCGTTTTTAAGGATATCTCCTGCCATTTCCACAGTTTCAAACTCTGCTATTATATTGCACTTATTATCTTTGTCGTATAATGAACGTGCCTCTCTTATTTTAATGTGATGCAGACTAAGCTTATCTTCGCATAATTTTTGAACAGCTTGTGTTGGTTTTCCATCTTTTGTAACGCCTTTAAAAAATAACCTATTTCGCTTACTTTGGTCAACAAGGCGTAGTATTTCTTTTTGTTCCAATTCCCTGTCTTTTTTTAATTTTTGTACTTCTAGTTTAAGGGATTCGTTTTCAGCCTTTAGCTTTTCAATTTCCAATCCCATTGACCCGATTTACACGAGGAGACATCTGGAAGGGAGACACTGGAAATTCTCTTTTGAAGTTTCATTCGCGTTCACACGGGCAAAAATGTTTTCGGCGACATTTTGACATTTAATACTTTAGCATCGTCTGGTTCGGATGTATTCTAGCACGCGCTTACATGTAAAGCAGAGAGCGTTCGACAACAGTTTCTTAAATATATGAATGAAAAATGCAAACTGGTTAAATAATAAATAATTTGTTGTTTTTTTTTTATTGAAATATATTTATAAATTCTTATACTTGAATAAAAAAAATTAAATTAAAAATACTTCATATGTAAAAAATTAACTTAAAATTAACTTGAGTAACTAGAAATGCGAGGAAAATTAGAATTCAACATAAACATGCCCCATAATATATTTTAAATTATACCTACTTTACTAGCAAAAATAATCGTGCATTTCCCAAGCAGTGTTCGGATGTTTGTCATCTTTGTTATCTTCCGTTTGCTTGAAAACCAACACATAACTCAGAACCTTCTCCCACAAAAGAAAAAAACGAATGAAGCAACTGTCAAAAATTGGAAAGATTGGAAATACGAATAAGAAGAGCAAAGCGTGTCGCCGAGTACGGGAGACAAAATCCCTTCTCTCTTCCCCGACCGTCCTTCGCCACCGAACAAAATGTTTCCCTTCCAGATGTCTCCTCGTGTAAATCGGGTCATTGACTCTTTTAAATCTCTTATGTCTTGTTTAGAAACTAATCGCTCTAATTGCTTATTTAGGTTGCTTTCAATTCCACGTATGGCTGTCATTACATCTTGCAGTGAAAGATCCGGAGATAATTCGGTAACTCTTCTCTTAGCCGCATTACTTGAAGTAGGAGTTCGATGCATTTTGTCAACTTGCAAGTATTAACAATTATAAAAAATTTAATATTTAGTAACTACTACTAGGTGGCAATGCCTTTGATACGTTATACCTTTAACCTCTGTAACTACTCGTATACAAATTCGTTCTGCTACCCGCCAGTAGGTGGCGCTATGCTAGTACCTAAATTCTATTTGTTGTTATGTTATGTATAGAGCTAGTAATTTGTTGTTATGTTGATTGAACGCGCCAAAATGTAAATCGCAGACAATTTCACCTTCGCTGTTCCGCTCAATAAAAGACAGGAAATACACCGATCTTGATGAAGTTCCCAAGTCTCACTGAACAATCAAAGGCTCGTAAACTTACGTCAGTAACGCATTTATTCAACTCGCAGAGTTTCGTAGCAACTTGTTATTGCGACAAATGTATTGTCCTCCCTCAATAGAATGGATGTTACGGTCTGTAGGATGATAATTCACCTCACTTAGCTTATACACCAACCTATTATCACAGTACTCCTTCCTGCCGCTAGATGTCGCCATGATTTCAGTTTTCAGTTAATTTCTCCGCGCGAATAATGATCAAAAAGGACACTCAGAAAGGCCACCACCAGGCGAATCTTTAAATTTAATAATTTTCGCCAACTCCCTCGCAGTTTTGCCACACCACAACAGCAATCACCAACACTTCAGCATCCGCTTCCAATGTTGAAACTTTTTATCTCTTCCAATATCCTTGGTAAAATTAAGAATTTTATAGGAGCGCTCTAATTACACGACTAATCACAAAGACCTTCTTCTTCTTTTCCATCCATATGTATGATTTGGTTTTTATCTGAAGGAGTTTCTGTGTAATGAAATTTATTTTTAATCGGATGTCGTTCATACTTTACTTGTTGGCAAATGTCACATTGATTAATTACCACTTGGATGAGTTCCATGAGTTTTGGAAAATATATTATATTTTTGATTTTATTATAAGTTTCTTGTATGCCAGAGTGCATACTCTCTCTTACATGATACAGTGATATTTGTTTTACTGCTTCCACTTCAGTTTCAATGTCCTGTGCTCTCATGGTGCACTTAGTAAAATTAATCTGGCTATCGTTTGAATACATATCTATAAGCTTCTCTTGTACTATATTATAGTTGTGTTCGGATAGTTCCGAAAATATCCCTATTTTCCCTTTTGAAATGTATCTTCTAAAAATGTCTCCCACTAGGTTAAAGTCACTTTCTGCAATAAAAATAATTCTTTTCCCATGTACTTCCTTAAATTCTTCCGTTTTATTATTTGTTAATATTATTTGGGTTTTGTACTTATTCACAATTTCTTCTTTTATAAAAAAATTATCACCCAATTCTTCCTCGGCTGAATGTACTGTTGCCATTGTAACATCATCTTCTATATTGTTAACTGAAAAAAAATTTAAAATATTGGTATTTTCTACCATGGTATTTTCACTCCCCGCTTTTTCTGAAATAGTGTCCTCACTATTTTCTAGTCTACTTAAAAAATCTGCCACTTTATTTTCTTTTCCTTTTAGGTATTCTATCTCAAATTGGTATTCACCTAATTTTAATAGCCATCGCTGGTGCCTGGGTGACATGTCTTTTCCTTTGTATTTGGAATGGAGATATTTAATTGGCTGGTGATCAGTAAGGATTTTAAATTTTTTACCATATATGTAAGGCCTAAAATAATTTACACTCCACATTAATGCTAGGAATTCTTTATCCGTTGCAGAATAGTTTTTCTCATGGTTATTTAATGTTCTTGAAGCGTAGCACACTGGGTGACCTTCTTGCGATAGTACTGCACCAATCGCATAGTTGGATGCATCCGTTGTCAATGTGAATTGTTTATTGAAATCGGGATAACGTAAAATAGGATGTGTACTTATTAATGTTTTTAACTTTTCGAAAGCCTCAATGTATGTTGGGTCTTTTACATTAATTTTTGCGCCTTTCTTTAGGTATTTTGTTATCGGTTGGGCTACTTTCGCATAATCTTTTATGAATTTGCGATAATAACCTGTTATTCCCAAAAAACTTTTTATCTGTTTTTCGGTTTTGGGTAATTCTAAATTTTGGATAATTGTAATTTTATTTGGGTTTGGTTTCATGCCATCCTTTGTTAAAATGTGCCCTAAAAATTCTGTTTCTTTTTTAAGAAAATTGCATTTGTCAACTTGTATCTTCAAAGTTTTACTTTCGAGAATTTCGAAAATGTTTCTTATTGCTTTAATATGCTCAGTTAAAGAAGTACTAAAGATTAGTATATCATCTAAGTATACTACACAGGTTTTGTTAATATGATCTCTCAAGATTTCATTCATCAGCCGTTGGAATGTGGCTGGCGCATTTTTAAGACCAAATGGCATTCTCATAAATTCATATAGACCATGAGGCAGTTTTTTCTCTGTCTTCCTCCTTTACTAAAATCTGATGATAGCCTTTCGCTAAGTCTAATGTCGTAAAATATTGCGCTCTACCTAATTTGTCTAGAATTGAGTCTATATTGGGTAAAGGATATTTGTCGTCTAAGGTTATTTCATTAAGTTTTCTATAGTCGACAACTATTCTATATTTTTTTTCGCCTGAATTATCCGTTTTTTTGGGTACGACTATAAGTGGGCTTGCATATCTTGAATGGCTTTTTCTAATTATACCTTGTTCCTCCATTTCTCTGATCTGTTTCCTTACTTCTGCTTCGTGTTGAGGTGGGTATCTATATTGCTTTGAATAGATTTGCTGTTGGGTAATGGTTTTGATCTCATGCTGAATTTCTGTTGTATTAGTTAATAAATCGCCTTCTCTAAACAATAATTTGTTATATCCGTTTAGTAATTTTATAATTTCACTACGTTCTTCATTATTTAAATGATTTAATTGAAGCCTTTCGAATTTAGGATCACCAGTTTCAAGCATGTAAATTTGATTAAATTTGTATGGGTTATTAATAAAATAAGATATTTTTCCATTTAGTGTTATTTGTCCTTTTTCTATATTTATTTGGGCATTTAAAAAGTTTAATATATCGATACCGATAACGAAATCATAAGTTCTCCCTTTTAATGGGGTGATCTTCCAACGAATCCTGGCATTGTTAGGTAAATTAAATTGCTCCGGGCTTTTTGTGTGTACTTCATAATTTATTGTATCTTTATTTGTTAATGTACTAAATGTTATGGGATATTTTAATTTATGTATATCAAAATCATTTATTTCCTTAAATTATTAATTAAACTAAGACTGGCACCTGTATCTATTAGTGCTACGTATTCTTTATTTACGATCTTTAATGTTATCTTTGGCAGGCATTCAGTGGCTGCCTCGTAAAAAAAATGGTATTATTAATTTCAGGTCCTTCTGGGCTTTGCCTACCTAAATTTAAGCGATCTTGGTCAAACTTATGATTAGGGTGTCCTGCCACTCGAGGATTGTTATAACACCTTTCAATATTGTCCACTTCCATGGGTTCCATGCGGTTTTGCCTAGGCGGTTGCCAGCGAACTTGGTTGGAATACGGCCTAGCGTGTCCCATTTGTGGCACACGTTGGAACTGTCTTGGGGTGTTATTATTTCTTGCGTCATTTTGGAATCTGTATCGTCCCGAATTATTTAAAGGATTATTAAAAGCGTTTTGCTCTTCGCGCCTATAAAAATTATTAGTCCACTTATTTCTTTCTTGAAATTGTCGGTTATTTCTTTCATCCCTATTTTGATTATTATATGTCCTGTTCTGATTATTATACGATGATTTATTATGAAATTGTCCTTTATGTTTTTCTTCTCTTCCGAATCTTTTGTATTCGGGTCTTATGCACGTGTCTTCAAACCTTCTTTGATTCATTATAAGCAAAATATCTTTTAATTGTCTTTATTCGCAAATTTTGTCGAGTAATGTCCCTTGGGTCATCTCTTTTATAGTATTCACTAACAAGCTGTCTATGTTTGTCAAGTCTATGCCAAGTTCACCATTATAATATACTATTAACTCGTCAGTTTTGTACTTAATATTCTGAATTACAGTAATTAACTCACTTACCGTATTGACTCGTAAATTGGCAACTTGCTTGTAGATTTCATGAGGCTCTGTGTCTGGTTTATACCTCAATTTCAGTGTGTCTTTAATTAGTTTCCAATTGTCCGCTTCCGGGATGTTGATGATTGCGTTTTTAGCTTCTCCTTGGATTGTTTTGTAGTATATGGTTCTTACTGCTTCTTTTTTCTGTCCTTCATCTTCGAGCGTTGATATTAAATATTCTACGCTACTGAAGAATGAGTTTATTGTTATGTCTCCGTGTCCTGTGAATGCTGGAAGGTGGTTGATGTTCTTCAATATTCTGTCCAGTCTGTTGATCTTGTTGCTGTCTTTGTTGTAGATCTAGGTAAGCCAATCTTAGTTGCTCGAGTTGCTGCTCCCTTCGTGCGAGCTGCTCTACTAGATCTACCGGGGCCATTTCTTGCTGGGCCTGCTCCATCCTTCTCTTATCAAATTCCTTCTGCCTGGCTTGCCGAATTTTAGTACTTTTCTTGTGGCTTTTCACTTGATTATCGTTTAGTGGTTGGTACACGGATTTTCCTTTCCTGTGTACTCACTGCACTATTGAATAACCCTATATTTTGTGGTGTCCACTGTTCTTTGTAATGAAGAATTGTTCACTGCACTTTATCTTTAGTGGTGTTCTATTTTCTTTTTATTGAATCAATGTTCTCTGCACTTTATCTTTAGTGGTGTTCACTTTTTTTTTTTTTTTATTAAATAAATGTTCACTGCACTTTTCTATTAAGTTATACGTATGTTAAGTTATACCCTGGAGGGTCCGGTCAACTCCTGAGTTGGCTACGGATTCGCAGGATTAGTTTTGGGGTGTTATAAAAATTTTTTAGTTTATTCACTGCCCGTATTTCGTTTCACTGGATCCTTTTACTTCTTAAAGGATCCTACCGACTGCGCCAATTTTATATTTTACTCAAGCAGGGGAATTTTTAAAAAAGAAAGAACAGAGATTACATTTGCCTTGAAGGGCTTCTCAACAACTAATTTATTATTTGTTCAATTATTACATTCAGACTTAAACTAATGTACATATGTATTTGCTTATTTAGCATACTCAAACTAATGTACATATGTATTTGCTTATTTAGCATTTAATATTTTATTTTACAAAATTATTGTCAATATCTTATTCAGCATTTCCTTTCCCACACTTTTTCAAGTAAGTCAGACTGTTGCAAAACAGGAAATGCGTTTCCAATTACTTTTACTTATTGTTTATTATTTTAGTTAAAAATTCGTCAATTTCGTCTGTTTTAAAATGTGAATTTGTCTTTGGAATTGAATATGTAACTCCAGCGTTGTGGAAATCACCCCAAGCGTGAGGAAAAAATTGCACTAGCCGAGTCAATAATACGTCTTTTTCCTGCTTATAAGGTTACCAATAGCAAGTTTGGAGGAATTGTAAGTATGCGTAACATTGTGCTAATACGTAAAAATACCATCTGATTTTAATGAAACTCCAAAATCATTTTAGGATTTGTTCTTTAATCCAGAGAACAATTCAGGTTATTTAGTTGCAAAACTAAAAAACAACAACACTAAACTTACAAAACTCGGTGGCTGTAGTTCCAAAAACCGTAAACTGTCCGAGGTCAACAAGGAAAGCGATAATAGCGAGGTAATTTCTGAAGAAGATCTTCGTTTTTTTCAAAACTGCATAGTTAAAGACGAACTGAATCTGGTGCAGCAGAAATTGCGAGAAACGTTAAAATCGAGACAAAAATTTATCGCAACTGCGTGCAATGTTTTGGAAAATTTACTAATATTTGTATATGAATCCTCACTGGTAATGCATAAAAAATTATATCACCTAATAGTAATAATAATTTGTTCTAGATTGATTTTGATTTTAATCTTCGGTATGGGGAGGCGATTTCAAATAGGTTTTTAGAGAACTGTGGGAGATATGAAAGCAGTGTGGAACAAATTTTTATTGCTGCGAGTGGCGGTTCTAATTTGGGAAACTGTACAGAATGGGCGTCTGCTGGCTTTCGGAGTAAACTGACCGAAGATTTCAAACAATATTCCACAAAATTTAAAATGAAAAAAGGATGTAAAAATTCAGATTTTTTCGCTTCGCCAATCGCGAAGGCATTAGGAGGTCATTGGGTTATAAAAAAAAAGAAAAGCTTGGCATCCAACTAAGCACTTCGTTCAATCCACATTTCAATATGTCCCTATCCTTGAGACCCTAAATACTTTATTTCAAAACAAATCTTTCAAAGACCTTTATTTTGAAAGGCATCATATTTGTAATAGGGAAACACTGGCAAGCTTTTGCTGTGCTGAAAGCTTTTCTGGGTTGGATCTTTTTCGAAAGGAACCTAATGCCTTACAAATACAAATGTTTTATGATGACTTCGAAGATACCAATCCTTTAGGAAGCAAAACTGGAATCTATAAGGTTGGTGCTCTCTACTTTACAATAAGAAATCTTCCTTTTCAATTCAATTCAAAGTGTGCTAACATTCATTTAATTGCGTTATTCTTATGTAAAGATCTCAAAAATAAAAACGTCGATTTTAATACAATATTATATCCGATTATCAGCGATATTCGAGTACTTGAAAACACCGGGGTGAAGGTGGACAATATTTTTATAAAAGGTACATTGGTGTCTGTTGCACATGACAACTTAGCGGCCAATCTTTGTTTTGGATTTGTATGTTCTTTCAGGGCGGATTATTATTGCAGATTTTGCACTATTGATCGAGACGAGGCTAAACACTCAGTAGTTGAAAACAACAATCTTTTAAGAAAACATACAGAATGCAATGAAATACTATCTTCTGTTCCAGGAGTAACTTTTTTAGATACAAAAACTACTAAAGGCATAAAAAATTTTTGTGAGATTAACAACTTATCACATTACAAAATTTTCGAAAGCCATAATGTTGATGTAATTCACGACATTTTGGAGGGCGCTGTTCCTTTCGTTTTAAAACTATTTTTTAAAAAGCTTACAGAATTCAAATACCTTTCTATAACAGATATTAACGATAAAATTAAAAATTTTAATTTCGGCTATTTACAAAACACCTGCATCCCACCGAAAATCACTCTTGATAAAAAATGCCGAACTTCCATTGGGTTGTCAGCCTCTCAAAATTTATGTCTTATATTTCACTTGCCTTTCATCTTTTTTAACTTCTATGACATTCTACCCCGCTTTTGGATTGGGGTTACTTCGCTTATTCGAATAATAAAAGTTGCATTATGCAAAGATGATATAGAGTTGCATTTGAAATGTATAATTGAAGTTTATGTGGAAACCCTGCTTCCAAAACATCACTTTTTAACCCACTACCGTTCAGTTGTAAAAAAATGGGTCATCTGATTCATACATGGGCAATGAGATACGAAGCCAAGCATCGCGAATTTATAGGGGATGCTTCAGTAATCAATAACTACAAGAACATATGCAAATCTCTCGCTAATAGATATCAAACAAAAATGAATTTTACATGGAAAAGCATGACATTTCAAAATGAATTTCTTTTTGATAAATTACGTAGTTTAGATTTAAGTGTCCAGCATTATTTGTCTAAGACATTTACTAGTAATAAAATGCCTCACGTGTTTAAAATAAAAAAATTCGAATGTACATATGGATATTGTTATAAGTCAGAATTTACGTTATATTTAAGAAAAGAAAATGGACTTCTTACACTTGGAAAAATAAAAAATATATATGTTGTCGATAACGAAATTTACTTAAGTTTAGGAAGTTAAGGAGTTTAATTCCATTTTGCAGTGTTATGAAATTATTTCAACAGATCTTTCAGAACTAATTAAACTTAATAGCCTTAAAAATGTAAGACCATTTGAAGTGTACTTTATAGATTCAAAAATGTTTTTATTAATGCCATGTGAAATTATAGAATAAAATTTAAATATGTATTATTATTGCACTTATGTATATAAATTTATGTCATTTTAAATAAAACGTAAATTTTTATTTAAAAAATTTATTTTGTTTTTTGTTTTGAGGATTCGTCAACAATGTACTAAATCTACTACAATTTTGGTTTGGATTCAATTCCTTTTTGGAATTAAAATATCATTCAAGGGCTTACTTTCAATTCCAAGAAAGTTCTACATTCAATTCAATTTTGGATTAACTTTAATTCTAATTATTATTAAATTTATTTCAATTCTCGGATAAAGTCAAAACCATATTAGCTTTATTTTGAAACCCTTAAAAGTATATAATTTAGTCTCATTCTTTGTTTTTTAAAAAGAATATTTTAATTAGCTTCTCTCTCTCTTTTCTGAAACCGGAATGGTTTTAATCTTATACTTTCTGGAATTGTTATATATAAACACCAAATTGGTATTAACATTAAACTAAAATTTTTACTGTGCAATTAACTACAAATGTCGCGATTGTATAATACCTTCATCAAACAATAATTTATGAGAACTTTTTATAAATCGTCGCATGCAACGTAACATATGTTATAATGCATTCTGGGTTCGCTTATTATTCGTACTAAAACTTTCAAAAAAATTTCGAATTCCTTCTGACGGCTATATCAGCGCTGCGTTGAAATTAATTAACTATTGTAAACTTACTTAAAAACTTCACAGAGTTATGCGGCGCTTCCTTCTCTCTTACTCGTTTCCTCTTATTATTAGTAGCAAATATCCTAGAACTTTTGCTGCTACTACTTGGGCTTGCAATCGGGGAGTTTATCTCATATTTGTAAATGTTAACATGAGCACTGCTCAACTCAAAGCCCTGATTGAAGCACTAGTAGTTAGTAATTTGTCGTAATTTTGTTGAAATCGTATTATTACTTAATACCTTTGAAATGTTAAATGTAGTGAAAAAATTGCTTTATCACTAAACTTTTACTACATTTTTTTTCCACTATCACTAAATTTTCAGTAAATCATGATTTTTACCTAAATACGTTTGAATTTGTATTTTATGCCCGATAGCAGTTATCAACTAGTTTGTTGATATAAATGCTTCTTAGTGAAGACGGTGTAATTAAACAATGCCATTAAGCCAATCTGGCGAAATAAAACACGACTTCTTGGTGTTAACAAGCTGACTCATTTATTTAGTACTCTCGAGATTCTTGAAACAAAAACAGGTTAGCTCAACTATTCTACAAGCTGGAAATTTCCGCTTTTAATGAGGAAGATTGAATTGTAAAAATATGCAAGAATTATAGCGACTTCCTTCAAGGAGAACAAAATACAGTGAAACCTCCCACAAACGGACACTCACGGTTCCACAATTTTCGTCCGCTTATGGGGGTTGAAAAAAAACTCTAAGTTAAAATTACTATCCCACCTCTTTAAACAATTTTTTTATGTTTTTTTATGGTACGTTCAGTTTTTTTCATATTTATTGAAAAATATATAATATATGTATGTGTGTAAATTTTTATAGAATATATTTACACATTTGAATATACATATTTGATTGAACATATTTATATTTGAGGCTTCAAAAATTCATATACCGTAGTCTGTCGTAGATTTTCCTGTTTATGTTTCAGAAAAAGGTTTTCAAGATGACATTCTAAAGTCTTGGCGTATTGGAATCCAGTAATATCGTCTCTTAGAAATTGATTAATGCGACGCAGTTGTTCTAATGCTTCAGGATATGACTTGATCTGACATTCATCCTGGACACATATATGATTTGAGTCTTCGCTTTCTCCGTCAGATAATTCCTCAGTATTAATTTCGTCAATGACAACGTCAATATTATAGTCTTCTGTATTAACAACTTCGTCGATTAACAAAAACTCTTCTGTATACTGACCTAGCTGATTTTCATTTAAAATCTTTATCAAAGCCGCTAGTGTCGATATGGGAATATCATCCTCTGCCTCGAAGTCAGAACATTCAAGCGGAGCTTTTTGAAACCCATCTTTCGAAAAACAATTCTTAATTGTTTCTGCCGTTACGTTGTCCCATGAAGATTTAATAAAAAAAACAGCCTCCAAAATGTCAAAAGTCTTTGAAAGTCTGTCCATTGGAATGTCTCCTAATTTTGTCAAAGTATGTTTGATTATATGGCATCTGTAGTGACACTTAAAATTTGTTTATTATACCCTGATCGAGGGGCTGACATGTTGCACTAGCAGGTAAAAAGATCAACTTTATGTTATCTAGTTTAATATCTCGAGGGTGAGTTGTAGCATTGTCCAAAAATAATAAAATTTTTCTCTTCTGGCAGCCCATTTTTTTATCAAGCATTTCTAGCCACTCACACATAATTGCACGAGACATCCAAGCTTTCCGGTTTGACTTCCATTCCACTGGCAAACTTCCTATATTCCCTATTTTAAAGGCGCGTGGGCATGCTGCTTTTCCGATAACCAATGGCTTTTCTTTATCTCCAACCATATTGGCAGACAATAGCACAGTTAATCTTTCTTTTGATAACTTACCGCCCACGCATTTTTCATTCTTCAGAGCAAGAGTTTTATTGGGCAAAGCACTGAAAAATAGTCCAGTTTCATCCGCGTTGTAAATATCTTTTGGGCTGTAGCCTAATAAAATATTTGGTAGTTTTTGTTTAAATTGCTGCACATCCTCGAAATTGACCTCGGAAGATTCCCCACATATTCTTTTGAAAGTCACATTATAACGCCTACGCCATTTCTCCAACCATCCATTTGACGCAGAAAAATTTTGAATACCTAAGCGGCCAGCGATTTCTTTTGCTTTTTCCTTTATAATAATACCCGATATTGGTGTATTTTGGCTTCTGGCCTTAACGAACCATTCGAAACTCAAATGGTCAATTTTTGAGCCATCCGCGTTTAAGAACTTTTTGTTGACGTTATCACCGCCCATCCATATTCTGTTAATATCTTTTATTTCAACTACTGTCTATCTACTATCTTTATTGTCCGTGGATTAGAGTATCGCGTCCGCTTATGAGAGGTTTTTATTGTTTTCTTTACACATTTGTTCAGTGATATATTTTGCTTGTCCGTTACCGAGAGGTCCGCGTCCGCTTTCGAGAGGTGATTAGAACAAAAAAAAATGAGAAAAAGTGTCCGCGTCCGGTTATTAGAGTAGAATTCGTTCTAAAAACACAACATAAAGCTTGGTTCCTCAGTTTTTGTCCGGTTATGGGGAGTGTCCACTTATTGGAGGTGTCCGCAAGGGGAGGTTTCACTGTATATTCTTTGGTAATTTCATCCCCGCTTTAGTCTCCATCAAAATAAAAGATGCGACGTTTAAGTTCCCAAAACTTAAAATTTCTTTCGGAATTTTGCTGGGTCATACACTCTAGATGATGTTCTAGATAAAGTTAAAGAATATGAACTGAACTTTAGAAGACAACCAGTAGGAGAAGAAGGCAATTGCAGCAGCCTTCCATAAGTGCAAATACATAATTTCTCGAATTCGATGATGAGTCCACAGGTATTCGATTAAAAGAAACTATCCTGAGTAATTTTTGTTAACAACTTCCGTTTTTTGGATGAAAATTATAAATAAGTAATATATAGCATATAATATTGTACTTGAATGGCGATCATAGAGCATTGATGGTTTGCACCGCTTTCCTATTATAGAACAAAATATTTTGGAAATATAACAGACCTCTGCGCTAGTGGAATAACCTTTTTTCTTTGCCGGAATCGTTAATCGATCGACAAAGTCAAATCTCACTAACGGTAATTTTGAAAAATGGGTTTTGGAAAAGAGCAAATAAGAATTAATTATATTTTCTTATTTTTGGAGAGGTATAATTAGAAGCTTCTACTCAAAATTATGGCTTATTTTGAAAACATTTCCTTATACTGCTTTAGCTCATTAATCATACTTTTATTCTTCAAGAAACACTGTCACTAAATAATTAGTGGTACCGCGAATTTGTTTCCACTATCGCTAAAGGTTTAGTGGTAAAGCAGTTACTTTTCACTTTCTCTAAAAGTTCAATGAAAGTTAATTGTTTTCTTCACTATTACTAAATATTGGGTGATAGTGAAATTCGTGTTTTAACTACCATTAAAGAAGTAGTGGTAGTGAAACCGTTTTTGCATTTATTTTTAGTGCATTGTGCCTAACACTGCACAGTGGTCCGGCGGCCGGACAAAATTCAATTTTTCAACATATTTGAAATTAAAAATTGATGTTTTCTTAAATATTCAAGGTAGATTTCCTGAAAATATTACTTAATTTAAAAAATTTTTCATTGTAGTTTTTTGACTTTAAACATGGAATTGTATGCAAATCGTACTTCATATAAGAGTTTCATTTTCATGTCTGCAAATAAATATTATCATTTGATTGTTAACCAAATATTGAAAAAAAAAACATAATTGAATATATTAACGGAAACAGTAATAATTCTCTTAAGTTGTGGTACAAAATCCAATTTTTTTTTTTGAAATTTCAAAATTTTTCGAAAATTTTCTTTTTAAAGATCATTTTTTCGAGTGGTCCACACCGGTCCACTTGAAATCAACATGAGTGATGTAGCCACATATTTCAGCTATGATCTCAAACTGAAACCTTTTGCGCAAAGTTGCGCAAATTGAAAATAATGTAGCTTTTGTGCATTTACCCACAGGCAAAACGTTACATATGGCTTATGCAATTTTGTGTAAAAGACAGAAAAAGACATCACAGACCCCACAGCATTAAGAGACAACTAAAAAAAAAAAAATTTTATTAAACCAAAAAAAAAATTTTTTTTTAATATTATTACAATATTAATATGATATATGTATATATAACACTATATACAATAAAATTATGTATAATAATATAACATTTTTATCTGTCACTGGTCACTGGAGGAACGGGCATAAGTCGATTAGAATATTAACGAACATCTGAGAATCGCTTGTAATAATAAAATCAAAATGACGTATAGTTTTAAAAAAAAGGAGTTATTTATTTTTTTGCATTCTTCAGAAAAAAAAGTTTTGAGTCAAAGAAGTTAGAATTACAAGATTACGTTCTTGAGAAGCTTCAATACCATGATGATAGTGTGAAAGAATTGAAAGATCAGGTTTTGAAGATTGTTAGTATTTTTTGTAAAGATATTAATAGAAAATTAGAACGATGTAACAGACATTGGGGTCGCGTATTAAATGAGAATGCATCTTGGTTAGCTGAATAAATTGATTTTCCCTTAAACGACAACTTTAAATCCTCTTCATCTGGCTCTGGTAGCTGTACTAATGTTGGCCGCCCCGTAAAAACATTCAATGATGTTTGCGAACGTTCCAAGAGGCGTAAAGTAGAGAATTTACGTAAATCAAGCGGGCCTAAATTGGTGTATGCTGCATCAGTAAATTTGCGTTCAGAAGGTAACGTTCAGGGTGCAATTTTAGTGAGACATGTAGCACATACTTCTAAAATGGTTGAAGACATTCCTAAGCCCATTAAAACTTTTACCTCTTATACCAGCGATGAAGCTTTAGCTTTCTTGGTGGCTAATAGACTGACAAAGCATCAGTATCTTTCTATAAGATCTGGTGCAATAGAAAGAGGAATTGATCTATATCCTTCTTACCATAAAATTCTCAAAGCTAAGAAAAGGTGTTACCCTGACCAGATTACAGTAAGCGAACATAGTGCAGAAATTCAGTTGCAATCATTTGTCAAAACGTTTAGTTGAAATTGCAGAGTCTGTTTTGATCACCCTTCCTTCCGAATGTACCCCAAATTTGATTTTAATTGTTAAGTGGGGCTTTGACGGTATTGAAATTTTTGATGACCAAAACCTCTTCATAACTTCACTAGTACCTATAGAATTGTACACAATTGGTCTTGATATTAATATTGAAGCATTTAAAAAATATGCCCTTGATTCTGCTAAACTATTTGTCCAACTATATGATTGGTATTACATGCCGGCTTCCGTGCACAAAATATTAAT
This sequence comes from Anastrepha ludens, assembly GCF_028408465.1. NCBI lineage: Eukaryota > Metazoa > Arthropoda > Insecta > Diptera > Tephritidae > Anastrepha > Anastrepha ludens. The sequence goes on from NC_071503.1 coordinate 27,821,890, forward strand.
TCATGGGAGTTTAATTAATAGGACTATGAATAAGTTCGTGCGGTTTTTTTTCGAAATTTGAAACTTTATTGACGTAAAATGGTTACAAATTTAATATTCAAAATATTGTCCATCGCTTACTACTACTTTTTCCCATCTTTCTGGCAATTCACGGATTCCCTTTGTGAAAAATTCGGTCGGTTTTGCCGCAATCCACGAATCGATCCATTTTTTGACTTCATCGTAATTACGGAAGTGCTGGTCAGCCAGGCCATGTTGCATCGATCGGAAGAGATAGTAATCGGATGGCGCAAGGTCTGGACTATACGGCGGGTGGGGTAGGACATCCCATTTGAGCGTTTCTAAGTATGTTTTGACCACTTGTGCAACATGTGGCCGAGCATTGTCATGTTGCAAAATAACTTTGTCGTGTCTATCGGCGTATTGCGGCCGTTTTTCTCGCAGTGCTCGGCTCAAACGCATCAATTGTCGTCGGTAGACATCCCCCGTAATCGTTTCATTCGGTTTCAGTAGCTCATAATACACAACACCCAGCTGGTCCCACCAGATACACAGCATAACCTTCAGGCCATGAATATTCTGCGCCGACGTCGATGTTGAAGCATGGCCAGGGTATCCATACGTTGCCCGACGTTTTGGATTGTCGTAATGGACCCACTTTTCATCGCCAGTCACAATTCGATGCAAAAAACCCTTTCTTTTGTGCCGTTGAAGCAGTTGTTCGCATGCCATAAAACGGCGTTCAACGTCTCTTGGCTTCAATTCATACGGCACCCAATGGCCTACCTTTCGGATCATTCACATGGCTTTTAAACGTTTGGAAATGGTTGATTGATCAACTCCCAAAGTTTTTGCAACCTCTTCTTGCGTTTGAGCCGGATCTTGATCGAGCAATTCCTCCAATTCGGTATCCATGAACTTTGGCGGCGCACCCTCGCGTTCTTCGTCTTCCAAGCCAAAATCACCACTTTTAAAGCGTGCAAACCACTTCTGGCACGTTCGCTCAGATAGAGCATGCTCACCATAAACTTCCACCAAGATACGATGACTTTCGGCTGCTTTTTTCTTCATATTAAAATAATGAAGAAGAATTCCCCGCAAAAACACATTATTTGGCACGAAATTCGACATTTTCAAGTGTGGTAAAAATATTGTTGTTTACGCTTCAAATAAAAAACTTATACTGACGTTTGTGCCTTACGACAGTAGCTCTCCAATGAATGTTTGGAAATGTGGATCGATGGAATAATAATCAAGTTACGCCATCTGTTGTAAAACCGAAACGAACTTATTCATAGTCCTATTATTAAACATGCTTTGCTGCCTATTGGCCAACTCTTCGAAGAGGCTCAGGAAGCACGCAATAAGGATTTGAAAAATTTTAGACAAAACAATACACGAAACATGTTGAGAACAGACACAATGACAGATTTATTAAATGCTTTGCTTTGTTCATCAGATGTAGTTATAATATCAAAAACTAAGGTTCCGAAAAACAAACCATTTTCAAAAAAGGTTCTTGCGCTTTTAAATTTGAAAAATGATCCAGCCTCAGAAAACAGCTCATCAGAAACCGAGGATTCTGAATCATAAAAAAAATTAAAAATTAATAAAAACAAAAAACAACTAAATATCCAAATTTAAAAACTAAAACAAAAGAAAAATTTTAAAATTAAAAATAAAAAAAAAATTGAAAATAAAAAAAAATTTAAAAATTAAAATAAAAATATTAAAAAAAAAATAAAAAATAAAAAAAATCTAAAAACCAAAAAAAATGAGGAGAGAATAACCTTACCGTAAACCTCCACGTGGTACTCTCTGAGGTCGTGAAAAATGTAAAAATTAATAAAAAAAAAATTAATTAAAAATTAACTCACCAGCTAATTACGGAAGTAAAAATCTATTTATAGTATTCAATGAATTTAAAATTTTCTAAAACTAAGGTCAGATTCGTCATCACTGATCCTTAAAACCCCTAAATATATATTTTCAGCTTAATTAAATGAGTTTTTGAATTTTGTCCGCCAACGCCTTCTGGTCGGACCACTGTGCACTGTAGTGGACAACCGCTACAACCTAATTTAACTTAACATGGGGAGTGGCTGCGTTGATTTTTTCGTATATCACCAACACAATCTTACTTCTCGCCGACCTCTGTAGTAAACAAACCGCTGTCATATCCCTTATTGAATCATCAAACTAAATTCTCCGAGAACCGATTAACGGTTTGATACTGGCCACTCCTTTGCATTTTGTGTACCTATCTCTTAAGATCCCTTAATCGGGAAACCGTATGTTTGTAATCGAATTTGACCAAAAATTGGTGGCATAGTGCTTTTGACATTGTTTGTTTTGTTTTGTTTCGCGATTAAAAGCCACTTTTTATCATGAAAATTATATTTTAGCACTTTTTCTTAGTTTTCAAAAAGGTTTGATTATTTTCTGCACTTACGACACTTAATTGCCCAATTTGTCAAAAATAAAATACCGGTTTTCGGAAGGCATGTGATCGTGATGTTACCAATAACGGGTCACACTAGCAGCGGGGGGAATTCTTATTGCAGCTCGGTGTTTATATTTTCCAAGTTTCGCTAAGGAATGATTATTCAGTTTTCGACTAAATATAAAGAAAATTAAGAAAAAGTTTTTTCTAATAGTGGTCGCCCCTCGCCAGGCATTGGCAAGCTTCCGAGTGTATTTCTACCATGAAAAAGCGCTCCATAAAATATATCTGTCGAAGTGGGCTTAAAATTGTGCGACAACAGCAAGACACACTCCTTAAATAGGAGGAGAAGCTCGGCCAAACACCTAAAAATGGTGTAAACGCTAACTATATATGTGTGGTATAAACGCCAATTATATATCTATATACTCGTATATACATAATTTGGATATGTCTGTACATTTTACTTATAATCTTTAATGAAAACTATTGTAGTTATAATGTATTGACAATTCATTTAAAAAAGTTATGTCGCATTGCAATTACCTCCACAGAGTAGACTCCGAGATATATTCCACTTTTTCTCATAAAAATCATATTGAAAGTGTGTTGTTACGATTTTGTCACGTTTTTATCCAAATAAAATGTCTTACAATGATTCCTCCGAGTTGGAGATGCTGGGAGTTACATGGGGTCTATCTCCTGCTATAATGTATTGGTGCTACTCAGCTATAGTAAAGCCAATATTACTATACGGTGCTTTGGTGTGGTGAACTGCGTTAAGAAAACCGACATATAAAAAGCCTATGGAAAGTATTCAACGTCTAGGCGCACTCTGCACAACAGGTGCATTGAGAACTACTCCAACGACAGCGCTTGAAAGAATACTCAACTTGTCACCGATTGATATTGCGGCGGAATGCCTAGGAGTTAAATCCACCGTAAGACTCAGCACGACAGACGAATTTACCTGTAAAACATTCAGACATAGCTCAATAGGCATTAGGTATAGGGTCCAAACGGACTATATGACTCCGAAATGCAATTGGGTGAAGAAAATCCGAACAACAATAGAATAAGAGGGATGGAAAAAAGAAATGAAACCTAACCCAAATACTCTTAATATATTTACTGATGGCTCGAAAATGTTAGACGGAGTAGGGCAGGAATCTACTGCGCAGAGCTAGGCATCAGGCAGCTTTGTGGTCACTGCAGTATCTTTCAAGCAGAAGTCTTTGCTGTAGGTAAGGCTGCGAAAATAGCATTCGCAAAGACATCAAGCAACGTCAAAATAAATATATACGTTGACAGCCAAGCGGCGATAAAAGGGATAAACTCATATGAAAATTAATCTAAAAATGTTCTAAAAAGCAGGGAAGCCATAGAAAGATTAGCCGCATACAGACGGTTGCATATCTATTGGGTATCCGGACATAAACGCATTGCAGGAAACGAAATTGTAGATGAGATCGCCAAAAGCGCTGTCTACAGACAATTCGAACAGGAAAACGACACACTGAAGCCTTTAAATACGGTATAAAATGGCATCGCTGCGGACATGAAAATAAGGATAGACAGGAGGTAGAATAATCTATCCACTTGCAAAGCCGTGAAAATCATGTGTACACAGAATGCAGATAAATGCGCCCGAAAGCAGAACTATTGTAGGTATGCTGACAGGCCACAATTTGCTAGCGGCGCACGCATACAAGATAGGAGTTACAAACAACGATAACTGCAGATTTTGCAATGAACTGGAAGAGAGGGAAACGCTAGAACACCTTCTATGTTCTTGCCCTGCGTTAGCTAGAACTAGATGAAAATGCTTAGGAGCTTAATCATATGAGAAGTTGGAATGCCTCTCGGGGATAGAGCTCCAGAGTTTACTTAGGTTCGCAAAAGACGCAGAAGTATTACAAGATGTATACTACAAAGAAACGTAAAGGTCTAGCTCCATCTGGTAACACTAAGGATCAATAGGTCTATTTGATGGCTTTCAGCCAACCAGGTCAACCTAACCTAACCTCCGAGTTCGATCACTGGAATGCTAAATAAAATTCTCAAATTACTGGCAAAACAGCTTGCTTGATTTAGAGAATCACTTCCTTTCTTTTCATTTTCACTCTCTCACACGTTTAACTTTCGACTCCGCGATGGTAGGCACCTTGTGGTGGTGCGAGGGCTTCGTCGAATCATTAATTAAAACTTTATCAAAGGAGTGTGTCCGTTACATACATTCCAGTATTGAGGGAGTGCAGTTCATTCCTATGGTTCGGGCTGCCTTTTTTTAACGATTGCCAGCACTTGCCAATCAGAGGAGCAAACCTCTTGAAAAGGCTCTAGGTTGGAACAAGGTGTAATACCGAGGTTCAGTCTGGCTGGGGATCCAGATTTAAAAATAGCCCACTCGCGAACGCAGTGCTCCGGTTACTTGGCTGCCTCCGGTTCTATCGAGCCCTACCTGTGTACACGGAACTCTGCGGAGGTGTTTCTAAAAAAGAACAAAATGAAGGTCCGTTCTCCTATGACGGAGGTGGCTCCGATCACTGCTTCAGCCTCAGGCGCGGCAGCGGTCAGCCCGCCAGTGGCAGGAGGAAGAGGGGGCTTTAGCGATAGGGCTGGTCCCAGTACGTATGCTACAAGAAGCAGTGGAGGGAGAGGAGGACTGGGAAAACCGGCCTCCAATCGTTTTACGGCAGGTGTTGTGGGGTAAACTCTGCCTAGGGCAAGCAAACCCCATTCCATCCCAAGAGTAGTGAGAGGGCGGGGGAGACCAGGCAGCTCAAAGTAAGTTGCAAATATAGGCAAAGAGGGACCTCCTAAGCACATCCATTCCTCTAAGAAGGCCTATTACAAAAAGAAGGCGGTCATCAGAATCTATTCTAAGTTAAAAGATCTGCCAGAGGATCAATTGACAGAAGAACAGGGCCAAGAGGGTGGTATCCAGTTTGGGAAAATTGGATATGGTTCCAAAAGTACAAAGAGCGGTTGAGCACACAAGGGAAGGGGTTGCCAAACAACCAAACACAGGTGGCCATAAGTACCCGTTGTTTAGCGAAGTAGTGAAGGGTGGCGGTGGGGTACTGGCCATCGTTGACAGAGCGGAGGAGGAAGGGACTACCCCCAAGGAGAAATGGAGGTGGAAACCCGCTTGGCCTGGGCCAAACTCGAAGCAGCCAGCAAGAAAGATATTCTAAGCAGACCCAGAGCTCGAGAATGGATCCCGGCCAAGCTGGCAGAGCCGAAAAAAATAGAGCAGATCTTTAGATCATGCAACGATGACCTGCCAACACATAATTGGAAGATAGGGAAGGTTGAGGAGCCAGTAGAAGGTAGGCGAGAAACACTCGCCCCACTGGCGAAAAAAGGTTGGAAGGTCCGATATGGGTTCATTGGCGCATTGACGGATGTAGTGACGACCAGCTCTAGAACTTTGCGAAGAGGGCGTTCGAGCTGACTCTAACAGCGGTGACAAAGAACGGTTGTCCAGCAGCCAGTACTCGAGCGATTCAGAGGAGCTTACCGGTTTGAGGCCGTTTTTAACGAAGATGATCTCCTCACTGATGACAAGTCACCATGGGGATGGCGAAACGGACAGATTCAAATGAAACTGATCCAAATAAATCTCCATCGTTCTAGGCTCGCGTCTGCGAACCTTTCTATACGCTTGGCTGCCGGTGGACATGATGTAGCCTTCACCCAAGAGCCGTGGATTAATTACAACAAAAACTGGGGTTTGGGAGTGAAGAGCTTGAAATTGATTGCTCGTCAACACAAGGGTAAGATTCGTACTTGTATACTAGCAAAAGATAATCTAAACATCTTCTTGCTTCCATAGCTTAGCAACGGAGAATTGGTGGCGCCAAGCATGGAGCTGGGCACAAACAGCCTTCGGGTAGCCTCCGCTTACTTGGACGGGAAAACGACGCCCCGCCAGACGAGGTAAGACCGCATGTTAAGGAGGCAGCTAATTTGAAAAAGCACCAGGTTGTCTCCTACGACGCAAATGCCCACAATAAATTGGGGGGGGAGGGGGTACCGACAATAGTATAAGAGATGAGTCATTATTCGACCTCATTTTAGGAAATAAACTTAGTAGCTTGAATTTAGGCTCAGAGCCGACCTTTGAAACATAAACGAGGTCAGAAATATTGAATTTCACCCTGGTCTCTGACCTTCTTTCTACTCACTTTAAAAGATGGCGAGTTTTGAGAGAAAAAATTTACTGACCATCGATACATAGAATTTTTCATTGACTATAAGTTTCCCTAAGTTTACGAATTTAGGAACATCGGAAGAACCGACAACAAGTTAAGGGCTTTACAGCCAAAGATACACACCCAAGATTTTACCATATACGTAAAACTGGACGTATTGGTTAATCATTTAACGAAAGCCATGAGCCCGGTTGTACGCCATAGAGGAAAGACAAGACCACCTTGGTGGGCAAAAGAAATAACATCATTACGAAAATCCAATAGCACTCTACTCAACTTGGCCAAGGCCACAAGAAGGTCGGAAGACTGGTTAGCCCACAAAACTGACTTAAAAACTTGAAAAAAAAACAGTTAGAACTGTGCAACGCGAATCCCGGCAAAACTACTGTAAGGGAATTTAGGAAACTATAGAAGTGGCCAGATTAAGAAGAATACTTGTAAAGACACTATGTAGCCTAAGCTATCTCAAGGGTCCGGGAAATACATGGGCCACGTCAAAAAAGGAATCTTTATGACTCTGCTAAGTGTGGGCGCCAATCAAATCTAAGATGTTCTCAAATGAGAAAATTTAATGGGCTATTAGCACTTTTGGTCCATATAAATCACCGGGACTAGATGATATTTATACAGGAAAGGATTGTTGATGAGTATCTCTGGGGTGTCATACCAATCAGCAGGTTCTCCCCGGCACAACACGCCTACATAAGGAGCAAATCTACAGAAACTGCTTTACATTCGATTGCCGGGTTAGTGGAAAGGAGCCTGGCAGAAAAAGAGTTTGCTTTGGTAGCTTTTGTAGACATTAAAGGAGCCGTTAACAACATTAATACAAGCGTCATAATGAGTGCTCTAGAATATTTTGGAGTCGAATCTAATGTTGCTACTCTGGTCGGGCCCATTCTTGTCAGAAGCAAAGTAACTGCAAGATTACGCAACACAATAATAAGCAGACAGGTCTGCAGAGATACTCTTCAGGGAGGGGTCCTCTCATCCGGGTTTTGGCAGTGAACTCCTTGCTACTTACTCTAAAGAGAGAGAGATTGCCACGTCACAGCCTACGTTGATGATTTGGCAATCGCGGTTAAAGACAAGTACCCTAGCACGCTCGTGGGTATTCTGCGGTCTAACATGGCCACGCTTAGTAACTGGACAGATAATAGGGGACTCGGAATAAACCCCGATATAACTGAACTAGTTCTCTTCACAAGAAAACATAGACTGCCCATAATCTTTTTTGTTTGTTTTTTTTTTGTGGAGGAGGGGAAGCATCAAAAGCCTTTGGCCGATGCCGTGGTGTGGGACTTTAACCCAACTAAACTCCCCCTCGTGTCCTACGGTATGTCCTCCTGGAACTTCACCGTTAAGTAGTACGTCAGGAGGTCGTTGTGAGTATATTATTACTCAATCGTCTGTTATTGTCATTCTGTTCTGTACATTGTGTTACGGAGCGTGGGGGGTCATTTTTCCCAAAATCACTTTCCCAAAAAAATTTTTCCCAAATTTTTTTTTTCCCAAAAAATAATTTTCCCAATATTTTTTTTCCCAAAAATATTTTTTCCCGCTTTATTGTTTTTTCCCGAATGCATGTTTTCCCAAAATAACTTTTTTCCAATAGATAGCTTTCCCGAACAAATACTACTGAAATTAATTTTTATTATTCTACTATTTGACATTTTTCGACGATTCCGACAATATGAGTGTATATAATAATCAAAAATCTTATACTTAAGTAATCGAAAAAGATTCGAAAAAGTTTTTCAATATACATTTTTCAATTCGGATAAAAAGACAAGGTAACGAATGTATCCAACTTCACTCATATAAACAAGTTTTTTCACGTCATTCTTTTCGTGTCAAAATTTCATGAGCTAAAATTTGCTGCCTAAAGTCAAAATTTCTAATTATGGCGGAATTAATTGAGTGCAAAAAATCATTTCTTTTGCACATTAACGGATATTTGTACTACAAACACTCAGGTAGAATAGGAGAAACTGCGTATTGGAATTGCCGAAGAAAACCTGAGTGTAATGCTAGAGTGACAACATACGGAGGACCACACAATATCAGAGTTCTGAAGGGACTTGATGAATCGAAACACATCCTTCATGCACCAAACCCCGAAGAAGTCGAAGCGTTAAGAGTCATGAATAGGATCAAACGTAAAGCTACAGAAAATTCTGAAGCTCCTCCAGCTCAAATATTACGAACTGAATTGCGAAACGTTTCACCAGGTAAAAACAAAAAAACGAAATTGCATTCGATTCATAATTACAAAATATGATAACTCTCTCTTTTAGCGGTATTAGCGGAAATGCCAAACAGAATTAATTCCCGAAAAAGTCTTAGTCGTGAAAGATTAAAAGATTTTCCCTCGAACCCGCGAACGCTGAGAGAATTGTAGGATATTCCAGGCTTTTATCAAAATTCATTGAATGGAGATAAATTTCTAATTTACGACTCCTATGAAAATGACGAAGACTCAGAATTTGGGAGAATACTCGTGTTCGCGACGCCTGAAAATTTAAGGCAATTATTCAGGAGCATATTGTGGTTTGCCGACGGAACATTTAAAACTGCGCCAAGTATATTTTTCCAAGTTTTCGCAATTCTCGGAGCAGTTACACAACCGGATTCAAGAGGAAAACCACAAACTATTGGTTTACCTTTTGTCTACGCATTATTAGAAAACAAAGAGCAGAAAGTATACGAAAAAGTATTCTCGGTTGTTTTGCAAGAGGCAGAACGTCTAGGTATCGATATTTCTCTTCCGATTAAAGTGATGACAGATTTTGAGTTGGCTATCATCAATGCTGTAAAAATCGTAATGGGCGAAGACAAGGCACGCTGCTGTTTTTTCCACCTCTGTCAAAACATGTACCGCCATATCCAAAGTGAAGGACTTCAGAAAATGTATTGCGATCCTGAAGATCGATCGGTCAAAGTAGCCACTCATATGATATGTGCCCTTGCTTTCGTCCCACATCAAAACATCGCCCGAGAATTCGAAACCTTAAAAAATGAAATACCGGAGGAAATGCGACCAATTTCAAAATACTTTGACGCTACGTACGTCCGAGGAAAACCTGCAAAAGGCCGACGTAAACAGGTGCATCCTCGCTATGCTCCAGATTTGTGGTGTCAATATGATGCAGTCATTCAACAAACTGCGAGAACGAATAATATATCCGAAGGATGGCACAACAGGCTTCAAGTTGTTATAGGGAAAGATCACCCCAGCTTCTACATTTTTCTTTCCGAGTTGCAGAAAGAGCAATCGGACACAGAAATAATGATGCGACAATTGCAATCAGGACAGCAAGTTAAGAAAAATAAATATTCCAAGAGGTTGAAACATGAACAGAGAATATTTAACATTGTTTCGAAATATCACGAATATGTTGATAACAATGATATTGTCACATACTTGAAAACTCTAGGATACTATATTCGCATGTGATTGTATACATACAAATTCATAAATAAACTGAAATCTTGTTTCAAATAATAAAAAATGTACTCGCCCATTCATTGCAAATGTATATGCGATATTTTACAGACGAACGATATTTTGGGAAAAATATTTTATGGGAAAATTTATTGGGAAATTTTTAGTTTGGGAAAAATGGCATTGGGAAAATTATTTTTTGGGAAAAAAAAATTTGGGAAAAAATATTTTATGGGAAAATTTATTGGGAAATTTTTATTTTGGGAAAAATGGCATTGGGAAAATTATTTTTTGGGAAAAAAAAATTTGGGAAAAAATTTTTTTGGGAAAGTGATTTTGGGGAAATTGTACCCCAACCGTTACGGAGCTCTTCCTAGAGACCTACGCGCATATTCCGCGTATTGAAGGTTCTTCATGATATTATATTTGCGGCCACTACACATGTAATTTTCCAGATTTCTTCGTTTTAGCACATATGTGGGATAAGATTTGTCTCACTAATGGTTTCAACAAACGCTTCCCGTTATCATATGGATTGCGTCATCTGAGATAGTGCGATAGGCACTGGCTACTCGCAGGGCGCCAAGGCTGTATGTGGCTTGTATGTGTTGGAGGTACGATGGCTTCGTGTTTGCCCAGATTGGTGCTGCGTACAGAATCACTGAGCTTGTGACTGTTAACAGGAATCTCCGTATACTTGCGCGAGGGCTGCCAATATTACGCATTAGTCTAGTCAACGCATTATTTATTCTTACGGCTTTTTCACTGACTGACTGTAAATGATGCTTAAAGGTCATTTTCGAGTCACTCCCAGATATTTGATATACGGCTGCGACCTTATGTCATGGTCAGCTACCGTAATCACTAACTCTTCACGTACCCGTCGTGTTGTCAGTAATAGGACTTCTGTTTTTTGAGCTGCAAGTTCTAACTTCACATTTTTAAGCCAATTTCTAATTCTTACAATTGCATCGCTGCATAACGCTTGCAACACGTCCAGATGCTTTCCCACTACCACCAACGCTATGTCGTTTGCATATCCAATGAGGGTATCATCTTCAGGAAGCTCAAGCTTGAGGATACTGTCATACATAGCATTCAAAAGTGTTGGGCCAAGCACCGAGCCTTGTGGGACACCGCCAGTTACTTTATAAGTGCCTATTGCGTTATCAATATCATAAAGCAAGACCTTGTTTTCACAGTAGCTTGATATGATTTTTTGCAGGTATTTCGGCACCGCGAATTCTCTCAGTGCACTCATAATCGGGGGCCAGCTTGCGGAGTTGAACGCATTTTTTATGTCTAAGGTAACAATAGCGCAGTATTTCTTCGTGCCACCTTTCCATTTCTTGCCACTAGTGGCTTGACGAAAAATACTCATTACAGCTTGTATTGTGTCCCCGGTTGAACGACGTTTTCTGAAGCCGCATTGGTTTGGGGACAACCCTGTTGGTTTCTCTAGAAACTCTTGCATTCTGTTCTATATGATGCATTCTACTATATTGCCGAGTGTATCTAGCATACAGAGTGGACGATATGACGATGGATGGTCCGGCGGCTTTCCTGGTTTGAGTAGCAGTACCAACCTCTGTTTCTTCCACACTTTTGGAAAAACGCCTTCGTTGAGACATATGTTGTACAATTTAGCAAAAACCTTGGGTGTTGATTTAATTGCTGCTTTCACAGCTACATTTGGCAAGCCATCTAAGCCCGGAGCTTTGTTATCAGCAATGCTCTGTACTGTGGAAATCACTTCTTGTCTGGTGACTTCTGGGATGTCAACCGCCATCACCCGTTGTGTCTGTCGTGGATTTTACTCCACCTGATATGGAAATAATGTGGAAACCACTACTCGCAATAGGGCTGGGCACGTTGGCTGTAGTCCTCTTGGATTTTTATTATGTATTTAGTTCTCAGTACAACGTTATATCCCATTCCCCAGGGGTCGCAAAGCTCTTTAAAACAGCGATTTTTGCTAGCCTGTATAGCGTTTTTAATCGCAGCTTTACAGGTTTTATGTGTACCACGAGCTTGATTCAGCTTTCTGCGCACCCAATTACAGTCTCCTCTTATTTTTGCGATGTGACTATTCCACCAATATACTGCTTTTCTGTGTGGCCTTCCCGATAACCTAGGCATGGTCGCGTCGCAAGCCTTGCTGAGACAGTTGCTTATGACCGCCGTCATGCCTTCTGTTTTCATTTCCTCAACGCTATCTAGAGTTAGGTAAGCGTTCCAACTTCGCGATCAAAAAATTGTCACTTCCACCCTGTTTGCTGTGCTCTTTGGGGGCGAAAATCACTATTTTCTACACCCATTGGTATATCGATGGTTATTGCCTTATGATCGCTGTACGTATAGATGGAGCTTAACGTCCATGTTGCGTTGCACGCTATAGTACTATGGGCGATGGCAAGATTCACTATTGAGCATCCTCTTTCGGTTTGGAAAGTGAATTTACCAGGCACATTGAGCAATTCGAAGTCAAATGGTGCCAAGCTTTCCAACAGCACTCTGTCCCGTCTGTTAGTACGCGTACTTCCCCAGATAGTAGACCAGACATTGAAATCGGCAGCTATAGGTACTGGATGCTTGCCACGTGCCTCAAATGCCAAGGCTGTCAGCATTCGTTCATATTCTTCTGCGGTGAAGCTCGGTGGAGCATAACAACTGAAGAAATAGAAGCCTTTCGTCTTAACCCATGTAAAGCCGTGCTTAGCAGTCATCATTTTGCTCTGCGGCTTAATATGTCCCATTGTCCACATCGCCGACTTGTTTGAACCATCCAACGTCCAGGAATAACCATCAATGTTTTTGTATTGCTCGGATATAAGTACAATATCTATTTTGAGCTCTTGCATGGTCTGCTCGAAGAGCTCTTGGGCAGTTTGACAGTGGTTGAGATTAAGCTGTATAACCCTCATTGTATGGCTTCTCTTCGCACCTTTTTAGCTAACGAACATTTGTAGCTCCCAGCTGCATGGTTCCCCTTGCACAGTGCACATTGTTCAAGATTTTTGCACGTAAGTGCCTTATGGCCTTCCTGGCCTCATTTTCGACAGAGTCCCGATCTGTCTATTTGCTCCTTGCACTTTTGAGCGACATGATCGTAACCCCAGCACTTGAAGCAACGGTTAGGAGAATCGACCTTTCGTACCCGGCATGATACCCATCCAATTCGCACACGTTGAACCTCTAACACCTTTTTCGCATCTCCGGCTACGAGGACAATGAAGGCCGTCTGTGTACCGTTGTACACCGTTCTTAGACTTCTTACTACCGCTGTATCTGGACGTTTAATATTGCATTGGGCATGAAGCGCGTCACACAATTCTTCTGCAGTGGTGACTTCATCAAGATCTCTGCACTGTACTGTTACAGTGTGGATTTTAGCCGTCACTTATGCTGCGGTTTTCAGAACATCTTCAATCGCTGTTTGATATTCTGATGTTTTTCCGTACGGTGCCCCTTTAAGCTCTATGATCAATTTCTGTTTAGCTGTTCTGCGGATTGCTTTTATATCTTCTTCGAGAGTCTTGAGAGTGTGCGATGCTTTTACCTTACGCAGAATGTCAGCATACGTAGCATTTTCAGACTTGGATATGATTATAGCATCAGGCGTTGTCCGCACTGATTTAGGCGGCTTCTTTTCTTTTCTTGGTTTGACAACCGTCCAGCCGGCATTTTGGTTTTTAATTGGTACCTGTGCTGGTTTTGTCTGATGAATCCCTGCCGTTGCACACCTTTTTTTTGCCGCAGGCGATAGTGCGTTCACGACTGGGTAGCCAGTTCCTTGCGTGCTAGGACTGTTTCTTGTTCTCGTCCTTTTAACCGATTGTGTAATGGTACCGGAACATTATTTGCTAATATTGTTAACGTTTGAGGTTTTCGGCGTATTCTTTTTTGGAGTTGTCTGCTGTTTCTCTTACTCTTCCATCGCCATAATAGCTTCGGTGTGCCTCTTTTTTATAAGTGAACCGATCTTTTTTATTTCGTGATGCACATTGTGGCGGCCTTTGTAGTACGCCAGGAGAGAGTCAATAGCTTCTTCTAGACTCATCATTTTTACTTGTAGTTCCTTCTTCTTTTCAGTTGCACTTTTTCCTTTTCCAGCGGGTTTTCCGATGGGGCGTCCGTTTCCTTTCCTCAGCAGTAGCTATTAGAGGATTGCTACGCACCGATTGTGCCTCCTCCGGGGATCTCCAAATAACCGAGCTCCTCCTAAAGGATTCGATGTTACCTGCTGTTATTATTTCTTCGTTTTGGTTTGTAGGCTTGAAATGTTTTCCCATGCTGTAAGGGTCCCAACTCACGACCGCTATCTCCGCTAGAATACGTAGCTTCCGTAAGTTCCATGGTTATCTATGAGTTCAGGGAGGCCATGCAAGGGTTGACACTGCCCTTTATGGGGTACAGTGTTCAGAGCCAGACTTCAGACCGGAACAAATGGGGAGTCATCTCAACCCAACCTACGTGGCCACCAAAGGTGGCAACAGGCATTGAACGTATCGTCAGACTTGCCAAGTTTAAGTAGGACGGAGACGCAGCGAACCCTTCTGTGAGCCGTTTCAGTTGGATTCCACTCCACTTACTAAGATAACAGATATTCAATATCCCAGCCCAATCGCAATCTGCTTCAATTCCAGTATGCCGTAATCAGGATCTTACTGGCGTCAATCCTGATGGCTCGCAAGCCACTCCACATCATTAAAAAGACAGCCGCTACTAACATGGAGAACAGACGCTGACCAGGTAGCCGCCCACTATGGGTCAGTCGCTCCTGTTCACCATGCGGTGATGGGGACACTTTTTCTTTTTTTTTTCCCCTCTTTTCTTTTTTATTGAGGGCGGTGTCGAATCGCCTTTAGCACAGGGACCTCAAGGAGATAGCACTTTATACGCGCGTTCTCTTATGCCGCGCTCTCTGTTTTTGACGCTTAGTGTAGGAGCAGACTCTGAGGGGTTCTGTTCCTCGTGGTACTGAGATTAAGTCTTGGTCAGACCTTGCACCCGAGGACACCACCAGTTGAGCTCCCCTACTCAGGGACTGGTCACCCTGGATTTTAGTCGCCTTTTACGACAGGCATACCTTACCTCGGGCAAATTCTAACCCCTGACCCGCTGGGGCTCCCCGCTAATTGCCAAGGGGGTGGAGATTCCTTTGAAAGACAATGTTAAATACCTAGGACTCATATTACACAGGGAACTTAGGTGGAAATCTAATATTGAGAATAGGGCTCAAATTCCTTTGAAAGACAATGTTAAATACCTAGGACTCATATTACACAGGGAACTTAGGTGGAAATCTAATATTGACAATAGGGCTCAAAAGGCCAACATAGCATTGCACACGTGCAAAAAACGGAGTACTCGTGTGGTGACCATCAATTCAAGTAGTCGCGCCAATGAAGGTTTTTTCTCGGAAGTCCTCAAGAACAGCTCCGATTTTGATGATTTTTTTTCGAAATTTTTTTTTTTTAATTTAAAATCAGAAATCTATAAAGAGGGGGAAATAATTATTTATATTGTTTAAACAATATGTATCCTTTTCGTGTGGAAAATGTTTTTTCCTGTACAGCAAAAGGCGAAAACTATTGTGTACTGCAATTACATTAAGTATTAAAAATATTTATTACGTGAATTTTAATGTTGATACTAATATAACAATAATAATAATTAATTAATTATTTTATATTACATACCTTAATTTTTTTATACTTGACATCTTATTATATGTTAAATATGGAAATTATATTATATTATAAATATGGAAATGTATTGTTTTCTTAACAAGTACTTCGAAGGAAATTATGTGCCATTATTATCGAAAGATTCTAAACTTTCATCTTCTTCAAGCGGTTGGTGATTATTGCAGTCACTTCCACTGCATACAGCGCAGGCGTGTGAGCAATAAAGGCCACTTTTTCTGCAACCGCAAGCTGCTCCACAGCCTGTTTTGCAAAAGCAAAATATAATTTTCAAAACATTGCTGGGTGCTGCAGGTTGCGTCATTTTTATTGGTTTCAAATAACTGTCTTTTTGCTAACCCCATTCCTCAGGAGATATTAACGAATTATGCTTCCATTGCTGAACTTGTAGATAGACTCTTTTTATGTGGAGTTTTGCTGCATTCTCTGTTGGACGCAGTGAGCTGAGTTGGACTCTCTTGTCCATTGCAGCTAATATTATGAAACGTGTGTACCTCAGCTCATTCAAGTTTTTGCCAGTTTTGGCACCAAAGGTGAGAACGCAATTAATACCTTCATTAAAAAGTACATCTTCATTTTGTTCTTCCATCATGAAAGTTTCAGCAGCTACACGTAATTTATTATTGTATCATTATTAAAAGTTTTAATAAAAATTTTGTTCCCTTAATTATAAAAAGCAGATATATTTAGTATCAGTTTTCTTTAACTTCAGTTGACGTACTTGGATCATCTTTATTTTCATTCTGTTGACAAGTGTAACACACACTTTCTGTGAAATTTGCATCACATTGTTCCTGCTTCTATAACATATAAGAATTAAAGCAATTATTAACTGAAATACATATTTGTTAAGGAAAAAAGTACTCTCTCTGCCAATGTATAAATTTAATGGTGTACGAAAGTAAAAATATCTTTTTTTATAATATAAAAATAATGCACTCATATCTCCTTTTGCATTATGTCACTGTGCACTGTTCGTTGCACTAACAAATAAATGTTTTTAAAACTAACATATACAAACAAATATCGTGCAATCGCAAACAAAACTGAGAAATTATGGGAAATGTTCGTTCACTTCGAAAACTAAATGGATACTGAGTGATCTATAGTACTAAAAGCATGAAACGTGTCGAGCATCTGGCGTTAGACCTTGAATTCTTTTATAACTAAATAATTTCTTACCCGTTTCACATTCCATACCATTTATATTACAAAAAAACCTAAATGAATGAAATTTGCGGAGAATAACTGAATTTTTTGTTGTTTTCATCAGTTATGCAAAGATTTTTTGACACTTTTTAAATAGAGTAAACATCTTTTTGTTGTTCTTTTTGTAATGTGTGTTTATTTAATAACTGCCTAATAGCCGTGGACAAGTACAGTAATGGCATGTGTGTATACATTTTTTGTTTGCTTTTTTATTGGTTGTTGGAGTTCCCGATCAAAGCTAAAATTTTAAATTTTTCTTAACTATGCAAAGATATTCTTGACAAACTGTATATACATAGGTATGCGTTAACAAGCATAAATATATGTATTTAAAGTATGCACTTAGTGCACATATATTTCTTGGCCCGTATGAAGTATTTTTAGGTTTTAAATATTATATTATTACTGAATATTTTATTTTGACAACTATTTTTTATATTACAACTAAAGTATGAACAATTTTTGTGAGCAAAAGTAATGATTAACTAAATATATTTTTTATATTAATTGTAAAAAAAATATTTAAATAATATAAGTAATTATTTCTAGGATGGAAGGATGGTTCCATATGTAGAAGTCCACGCAAGTGGGGAAAGTTACTGATCGCCATTCACTTGGGAGTGGCCAGGACGATTCTTCTACTTATGGTTCAAGCAGCTCACAACTCCCGGGATTAGCCCAAGTATCCTCTGGGTAGCTTCTGAACACCTGTTCGGGAGTGAGCGAAAGTGAGAGGGTGAAACATTCCAGGATAGTTGGTTGTGCCCTGGGTTTGGGAACCGCCACGAAACATGGTAGTCTGCAGCACCAGATTTCAGCATAAGAAAATACACCAAGCAACGTGGCTGTCTCCTGATCGGAAAACGCAGCGAAAAGCGTACATTTAACTACACAAAGAATGTTCGACATCGAAAAGCTGCAATCACAACAGACAGCCAGACGATCCGCCAAATCGACTCTCACTCCTGCTCTCAGAGAATACTGCCCCACAAACCGGCATGCACGAAGAATGAAGCAACATTTCTCATTCTTTCCGCACCGCCGCCGAAAAAGATATCGGATTCCGGCGAGCCCGAAAAAATAGTTGGTTCGACGAGGAATGTCATGCTGCCGCAGAAATAAAAGATGCTGCCTATAGAGCCACGCTGCGATCGGGTGCAACCATGTGGGATCGCTACAGCGAGCTAAGAAAGGAAAGGAGACGTATTATACGACAGAAGAAACGAGAGGCCGAAATACGTGAGTGGGAGCAGCTGGAGATGCTTGCCAACCGGAACAACGCCCGAAAATTCTACCAGAAAGTTCGGCGGCTTACAGAAGGTTTCAAGACCGGGGCGTTTTCCTGTAAGAACAAAGACGGCGATCTAGTGACTGACACATAAAGCAATCTTAAATTATGGAAGGAACACTTCTCCAACCTGTTAAATAGTGACAGCTGCGCATGTCACAGAGAATGTGAAGATCACCATACCCCAATCGCTGACGACGGAATTGCGGCGCCGACGGATTACCGGCTGAGCTATTCAAACATGGCGGCGAGGAGCAGGTAAGGTGCATGCATCAGCTTCTAAGCAAAATATTTTCGTGAAAGCATGCCTGCCCATTGGATCCTGCAATCTGTGCCAATTACCGCGTGATTAGTCTTCCAAATATCGCCTATAAGGTTCTAGCGAGCGTATTGTGTGAAAGGCTAAAGCCCACCGTCAACCAACTGATTGGACCTTATCAGTGTGGCTTTAGACATGGAAAGTCTACCATCGACCAAACATTCACAATACACCAAATCTTGGATAAGACCCATGAAAAGAGAATCGACACACACCATCTTTTCGTCGACTTCAAAGCTGCATTCGACAGTACGGAAAGGAGTTACTTAGATGCCGCGATGTCTGAATTTGGTATCCCCACAAAACTAATACGGCTATGCAAGATGACGTTGCTCAACACCAGCAGCGCCATCAGAATTGGGAAGGACCTCTCCGAGCCGTTTGATACCAAACGAGGTTTCAGACAGAGTGACTCGCTGTCGTGTGACTTCTTTAACCTGACGTTGGAGAGGATCGTACGAGCCGCAGAACTTAATCGCTCAAGTGTGGACGATGACAAAATCCCTCTTCATAGGTTTATGATTTTAAATTAAAAAAAAAAATTGCAAAAAAAAGTCATCAAAATCGGAGCTGTTCTTGAGGACTTCCGACAAAAGCCTCTTTTATGTATTCATTGACGCGACTAAAAAGGCAAGTTATACAAAACTGCTGAGCAAGGGCCAAAGAACTGCGTTTTTATGCATCATCGGCGTATTAGGGACCACCCCTTATAAAGCGCTTGAAGTGTTGGTCAACTTACCTGCGCTAAATCTGGGAGGAAAACACGTGGCCGCCGTTTCAGCGCTTTGACTTAACAGTATGGCGCTATGGAAGACCCGGAAGTTTGGCCACTCTTCAACATATGCTACATACTATAAATAGTAATAACCAAAAAATCGACTACTCTTTCCCGAGACCCACCTTCAACAGGCTCTTTAAGACTAACATCTCGTCAAGAAGAGCCACCTCAAGACCATGGAGAAGAGGAGAAGTAAATTTCTACACGGAAGGATCCAAGCTAGAAATATAGAGTTTTTTTCAAAACAATTAGAATTAGAATTATCGTTCCAACTTCCGGACTATTGTAGCGTATATCAGGCAGAAGTCTTAGCCATCAAATCAATGGAGGCAGTTATACTAAGATCAATGGTTGCTCAGGAATGCTAGGCAGTTCTAAATGATATTAGCACCGGTCATTGGCTGTTAGGTAAGCACTCTTCTAGGGTAGGAATATTTTCGCATGAATATTGCAGAAGTTGTAGAGACGAGGAAGAGGAAGAAACAGTAGAACGATTCCTTTGTAATTGTCCAGCCTAAGCTAGGAGTGGAGCAAGGTATCCGGTGTTGGGATAAATTCTATTCTACGCTTCATAAGAGCGTCTAATTGGCTTCATGAACACTAAGAGTAAAGTTCCCGTGTTACACAGTGGTATATTAACACAACAGACCTTAATGATCTAAGTGATCTTTTGCTCGGTATTGTTGCTAGTTCAGTCGGTTCGGGAAGATTTTCGTTCCGTTAGAGTATAATTGAAGTTTCGCTTTTTTACGAATGGCATCACTGCTTCGTTTTCCATTTAAAATACCTCTTATAATATTCTATTCGCTGCTTCTCTGCTCGCTACCTATCTGCTCGACTAACTTGACGAAAAATTTGATTGTGAAAGCAATAACAATGTTATTGGGTAAGATTCGCCGCTATCGAATAAGTTTATACCTCACTAAACTGGCATAACTCAAAATCCTTCAAACATATGTAATTTTAGGCACCTGTATTTCAGCGTTGCCAAGAAATGTTCATTTAAACAGGGTGGGCCAAATAAGACCTACTACTACTACTCAGCAGGTCCATAGTTTGCCTAGCAGTATACGCAGTTGCTCCATCTAGTTGAAACCACAAATTAGGATACTGCTCCGCCATTGACCGCAAAAAGTTTTCAATCAATGTTCTGTAAGAAGCTCCTGAAATCGGTTCCGGCGTTTCATCCTCATTTTCGAAGAAATATGGGCCGATAACCCTAGTGGCCATAACACCGCACCAAACAGTACATTTAGATGGGTGCAACTGATGTTGGTGTGTTGCCCTTGGATTTTCAGAGTTTTGTTTGTTGGCATAACCATTTAAATGGAAATGCTCTTCATCCGACATATGCCGATATTTGCGCTGCGTTAAAACAATTGATCGTTGACAAGAATAGAAAAACTCGATAATATTAACGCGTTGTGTTGTACTGTAGGGTTCCATAATAAATTTCCAACAGTTCAATTATATCCTGCAAAAAGAGAAAAATAAATATGTCAAAAAATAAAGTTATTTGTGCTTAACATTAGTAGGTCGTATTTGGCCCACCCTGTACTAGGTGCTTCAGATTTTCGCCACTTGCTAACGCTTTGGGAAAAGAAGAAGCCTATTAAGTGGCCTTACTGGTTGCACAGATGCGGTTATTTGCATAAAACACTATTTTGCGTGGCTTCTAATAGGTATTTTAACTAATTAAGTGATAAATATTGAAAATAATGTAAATAGCAAACTAGGTAGTTCATTTAATAATCGTAGGTAGTACATTTTTTAAACGGTAGATACGTTTCTTGGAAAAGAGTGCAAAAAAAAATCGTGGAAAAATAAGAAAATACATGCAACCTATGGTAAGTTTTGGGATATTTTCTACAACTTGTGTAAGATGATGATGAGCTGTATGAACTTTACGACGACATAAACATAATATAGTGAATAAAGATCTAGAGGCTACGTTGGCTGGATCATGTCGTCCGAATGGATACAAACACTCCGGCTCTGAAAGTATTCGTTGCGGTACTAGCTGGTGGAAGCAGAGGAAGACCTACCTACGTTGGAAAGATCAGGTGGAGAAGGACTTGGCTTCACTTGGTGTTTCCAACTGGCGGCGGTTAGCACGAGAAAGATCGCTCGCTTTATTAAACTCGGCCAAAGTCGCATATACGGCGCCAATCAAGAAGAAGAAGACGAAAAACTGTAAATATTTTCCCAAAAAACCGATGTAATAATGAAATACATATTACGCAAGTATTTATAAAACATAGACAAAAAAATGTATCCTCCTCCGGCACACTGGGTCTTTTAGGGCCGGCCGAAAATTTCAATGACACAGATTTTCGAAATGGAGGGGGGAAATGACTGGTTGCCCCATCTAAACAAACTTGCATTAGCGAGGGTATGTTACCCCAAGTTTGGTATTTTTCCGTTATTTCAGTATTGTGTATGCAGTTGACGCCGTATTTATTGAAAATTCAATTATTCATGCCTTTTCTTCCATGTTACTATCTCGAATTTTACCGTATTTCAGGTATCGAAATAATTATATTTTTTGATGAATGCAAAATTTCTTTGCCACTTTCCAAAAAGCCATTTAGCGTCACAAGAATTAAATGTATCCATCAATTTATTATAAAAGACTACACTTATAAAAAAATTTTAATTTTTTCACGAAATGACTCGAACCATTATTTAATCAAAAGAGCTCAACCGCGATTGTATTTAACTGTTGAGGCATCAATAAGAGTAATACAATTTTTCCAAAATTTTTAGTAACCACATATTAATAAAAAAAAATGAGTCGGGCTTTAAAGACCCAGTGTACCGACCGTGCCGGAAAAAATAGTGTGCCGGCGAAGGGTTAAAATTAGTGTACAATACAAAACATACAAAAATTCAAATAAAATGAAAAAATTAGAAAAAAAGTAGAAAGTAAGTAGTAATTGCTACTTGATAATATCCGTGCACGTTTATTGCGGACTGGAACAAATCTGCTATCATCAATGGATATGTCAGATATGTAAAGCCCATCTGCCGGGTTTTATTTAAATTATTAACGGCTTCTGTCGGTGTTTTCATTGAAGCGAGGTCTGTTATTAACGACTGTTTTTTTCTTCCTCGAGTTGTTTATGGTGGCAAATCAACCACCCTATCGCAAAATTTATATATTTGGAAAATAGCGTCCTACGTCAGTCATACCGAGCAAAATATCTAATCAAGTTCCTCTGTTGAAACAAGCCAATTTAATTTAAAAAACTTATATTTACCGTATGAACGTGGTTAATGAAAAAAAATTACGACTGTTTTTGATTTTTGATTCTAATTGCAATCGATTACTTATTCGTGGCTTGTAAAAACGAATTGATCCAATAATTTATCGAATAAAGTCAGATTACTAATCGTGATCTAAATACGACAGCTCTAATGTAAACAGCCATTGATGTCCCGCATAATTGTTTCGAACAAGTTTCAGGCTTTTAAATTTACATAACGCTGCACACGATGTATAAAATTATTGAGAGTTATTATTACAAAAGATAATATTACAAAAGATTATTTGAATAATAGTAATAATAATAATAATAATAATAATAATAATAATAATAATAATAATAATAATAAGCCCGCAAGGGCATCTCCTATTAGGGGATGACGGGCTTGACAATCCCGCGGTTTCCCTAGTCAAAAACCGGATAGGGATCCTCCGATAGGGGATCATGGATGTGACGAATCCACGGTACCTAAGTCTAGACGACGAAAAGAACAATCCCGTCAAAAAGCCTAGCATACTGGCTGGTTGAATGCATGCCTGAAGGAAAACTGTGAACCCAGAAGAAAAACTGTAAACAAAAACCGCAAAGGAATGCCCCTTTGGCATTACGGAAATGACGAATCCGCGGACCCCAGTCAACCACTAGAATAGACTAACCATCTACTAGTGTGAAAAAAC
Organism: Anastrepha ludens; assembly: GCF_028408465.1. Classification (NCBI taxonomy): domain Eukaryota; kingdom Metazoa; phylum Arthropoda; class Insecta; order Diptera; family Tephritidae; genus Anastrepha; species Anastrepha ludens. Next base: position 27,845,240 of record NC_071503.1, read on the forward strand.
GGTTCCACGAAATATGAGAGCCTCGGACGAGCGTCGTAACGGTCGGGAACGACGCGGGAATCAAGAGCCCGATCATGATGACAATAGCCAACAACCTGCTCCAAATGTTTTGCCTGAACAACAGACAACCACAAAAGCAGGAAAACCAAGGCAGCGCATAGCATGGACTACAAAAATGAATGAAGATATTATGCACTGTTACTACACTGCAACGAAATTGGACACACTGAAAACAGGATACAGAACAGATTTCCATAGACTATTTATACAATTATATCCACAATACGAACACAAAGTAACTGCACAAAGAGTATCAGACCAAAAGCGAGCAATAATGACAAATAAGCTTTTAACCGACGTTAACATTAAAAATATTAAACAAGAAGTAGCCAATAAAATAGCTAGCATACATAACAACAATATAGAGCAGAACATTACACAAAATCCTAATAATAATAACCAAATAAACGATTTAATAGACCAAAATAATAATGAAGAACAAAGTCCCAATAGAAACACAAACAGAGCTGAAATCACAAATAACCCGAACAACGATATGATCGCAAAAACTCTAAATGAAATAAACACTAATCTAATAAAGTGGGAAGGTGTAAACCCAGTTAGTCGCCCTCGAATTCCAAAATTAATATTTAAAAAAGACACCATTAAATATATCGAAACTATAAACAACACTATACTACCAACAATGCTCAATTATAACTCCACAATAGAAAACATTCACACATATATATACGTAGCTGCAATAACTACAACAATACTTAACAACCAACATCCTATAACACAAAACAACAAAATATTTAACTCGGGAAAACATAAGTGGCAAATACGAATTGAAAATAAAATAAATGAATTCCGGAGGAACTTAGGACGTCTAACACAATACAAGAACGGTAATAGATCAAAAAATATAATCAAACACATAAACGTTTTACAACAAAAAAATAACAAACCATTAGACGAAATAATAGACACCCATAAACAAAAACTTAAGGTGTACGCGGCCAGACTAACACGTTATAAAGAATCCAATCAAAGGAGGACTGATAACAAGCTATTCACAAATAACCAAAAGACTTTTTACAAAAAATTAGCATCCAAAGAAGACTTTCAAATTATCCCACCAACAAAAGAACAAATAACGAATTACTGGAAAAACATATGGTCAATACCTACTCAGCACAACGAATCAGCTACATGGATTCGCCAAGAAGAACACCGACAAAAAGATCTACAACCACAACACAATATCGCACTATCAACAGAGGAACTAACCAACATAATCAATAAAACTCACAATTGGAAATGTCCAGGAATAGATAACGTCCAAAATTTCTGGTACAAAAAGTTCACCTCAACACACCATCACCTAGCACTAGCAATTAATAAAATAATAGACCAACCACAAACCCTACCAGAATTTCTTACAATAGGCAAAACATACATCAAACCAAAAAATAATGAAACTACCAACCCGTCCAACTATAGACCAATAACATGCCTACCTACACTATATAAAATAATCACCTCCACAATTTCCTCGAAAATAGAAACTCATCTAACACAACAAAACGTCATAACTGATGAACAAAAAGGATGCAAAAAAAACAGTCAGGGCTGCAAGGAGCAACTTATAATTGACACAACAATTATGAAACAAGCCACATCAAAACAACGGAACCTACATTCATGCTACATAGACTACCAGAAAGCTTTCGACTCCGTGCCACATAGCTGGTTAATCAAAGTGCTTCAAATATACAAAATACACCCAAAACTAATAAACTTTCTACAAAACACAATGAATAAATGGAAAACACAAATAAATCTAATAACATCTTCAGAAACAATAACAACAGAACAAATAGACATAAAAAAAGGAATCTTCCAAGGTGACTCTCTAAGTGCTCTTTGGTTTTGTCTCTGTCTGAACCCTCTTTCCAACACCCTCAACAACACAAGATATGGATACAATATAATACACGAAAAGACTACAAAACACACGATAAACCACCTTCTATACATGGACGACATCAAACTATACGCCTCCACACAAACACACCTAAAAGCACTTTTAAAAATAACAGAACAAATAACAAACGATATAAAAATGAGTTTTGGCATCAGTAAATGTAAAGCACAACACATAGAGAAAGGAAAATGGACTGACACACTGACTGAAACGTTAAACGATCAAATCCTTGAAAACATGGAAGAACATGAAACGTACAAGTATCTTGGATTCCAACAAAGTACAAAAATAGACCACACCTCTATTAAAAACCACCTTTCACTGCAATACAAAAAACGCCTTAACCAGATACTAAAAACACAACTAAATTCCAAAAACCTCTGTAAAGCAATCAACACCTATGCCATACCAATACTCACTTACTCCTTTGGAATAATAAACTGGACCAAAACTGATATTGACAACCTGGAAAGAACAACGAGAAGACAACTTACCAAACATAGAAAACTTCACCCCAACTCATGCACACAAAGACTTACAATACCAAGACTACAAGGAGGAAGAGGATTTATTGATATCCAAAACCTCCACAATAGCCAAATCTCAACATTAAGACAATTTTTCCACACCCACACATCTGATCTACACAAAGCAATAGTCCTTGCAGATAAGCACTACACCCCACTAAACCTACAAAACACTGAAATAACAATCACCCAAACAACTGTTGACGAAAAGAAAACTATTTGGGCACAGAAACAGTTACACGGAAAACACTTACATCTTATGGAAGACCCAAATATTGACAAAATGAATAGCTACACTTGGCTTCAGAGAGGAGAGCTTCATCCTGAAACGGAAGGGTTTATAATTGCCGTTCAAGACCAAGTAATTCTCACCAAAAACTATCAAAAATACATAATCAAAGACCCAAGTATAACTAACGACAAATGTCGAAGATGCCAAATACACCCAGAAACAATAGACCACATAACCGCAGGATGTCAAATTTTAGCAGGCACAGAATATACACTTAGACACAACATAGTTGCAAAAATAATACATCAAGAAATAGCCAATAAACAACATTTACAAGAAAACAAAGACCCATATTACAAATATATCCCTTCAAACATCTTAGACAATGAAGAACATACCCTATACTGGGACACTACAATACATACCGATAAAACTGTAATAAGCAATAGACCGGATATTACTTTAATAAATAAAATAAACAAAATAACATACTTCATAGAAATCAGCACCCCAAATGATACCAACATACACAGAAAATATGTAGAAAAAATTGAAAAATATAGTGAACTAACGCAAGAAATAAAACGAATATGGAAACAAAAAACTGTAAAAACAATTCCATTTGTGATTTCAGCAACTGGAATACTCCACAAAACATTTATTAAAAACTTAAAAGAACTCAACATCAACCCAATTATACATCATAAGATACAAAAAGCAGTCATTTTAAAAACATGCAACATTATTAGAAAAACATTGACATAAATAAATAAACACTGACATAAATATTAATAAAATAATACAAAACATAACACAAAAAAAAAAGTGCCGACACGACTTGCAGCACGAAACTGCCGTCGTGCTCGGTGAAAATGGACCCCGCCTCGCGCGGTATGCGGGGGGGAGAGTGGCGTGGGATAATAATAATAATAATAATAAGGGTTCTCCAATAACAGGTGTTACAGGTGAATGGATTGCGCTTCGAGAGATGATTAAAGTTTTTTTATGGCCGGAATTGGATGGTATTGATCTGGACAACGTTTATTTTCAACAAGACGGCGCTATGTGCCACACAAGCAACGAAACCATTGATCTTTTACAAGAAAAGTTTCCGGACCGTGTAATCTATCGAAGAGGTGGCTTTTTTCTTTGGGGCCTCGTGAAAGAGAAGATCTACGCCAACAGCCCAGGGTCGGTTCAAGACCTCAAAGATGGAATTCGTGCGGCTATCGAGAACATGGAGCAGCCAGTTTGCAATTCGGTTGTGGAAAGTTTCATGAAAAGGACATTGTCCTGTAAGCGTGGTCGTGGTGGTAATTTGCCTGATGTGTTTTTCCACTATTAACGGTATACCTTCCTCTTTATAATGAAATAAACATCCGATCATTTATATTAAAAAAATAGCATTTGTTTTAATATCAAAATAACACCTCTTATTAAAAAACCCCTTTATTATAATTATTTCTAATAATTTATTAGAAGTCAACTTCTTTTCAAAATTGGTATTTTTTATATTTGACTCCCCAATGAAGAAAGACCATAAAACACTAATAAAATGTAAATGCTAAAATTAGTCGCAATTTGCAAAATCTAATTAAGTTACAATATCCAAGTACACCTATAAACATATAAACATTATAATATATCTTTTTCACCTTACCAAAACCATGAAAATACCTGAATAAACCAACCCAACTATTTGAATTTCATAATAGTCTCATTGAGTATAGTCTTTTATTAACATACAATTTCTCTTTAGTATAAAGAGTAACATACCAGTTCTCTTAAAAATGCCTATTGATATTATGAACACGTGCATATGTAGAATGTGTGTGTACTCATAAATGCGTTAGAGTGTATATGCGGCCATAATAATTATTTCGTTCCTCTCGTTTTAAACTATTACTTTCTATAACGAAAGAACCAGATATTCACCAATAAGAGTACGCCTCATTGCAGCCGTTTATCACCGACCAATCATTTCGCCATTCAAACAAATACGACGCAATGATTGGTGTGGTGAACTTTGAGAATAACAGGTAATATCTTTTGTTATGTGTTTAACCAACAGTAATTACCACATGTGGGTGTCAATAAAAGAAGCATGTGAAAACACAATTACCCTGGAAAGGAAATGTGAATATAAATAAAATCAACGAGAGAATTATTTCATATGCCGAAATACATACTTATATAAGCATTGACAAATATGTGCATTATACCAATCAAAAGTAGTGTTGTAAATTTATTCACTCTTTTGTTTATTGAAGTCAAATCAATACCGGAACATACACATTTGTACATATATATACAGTTTTGAAGAAAACGTATACAGTAATTAGTTCACTGTTAGCTATTGGAAGCATTATCAAATGAACATCATTTTTGGTTATAGTAATATACTAAAATAAAATTTAATATAGGTGTGTATCTAACTAATAATTTAAATAATTTAATGTCAATACGAGGGGTGCCTTTTATATGTCGGGATTAGAGAACAAAAACAAATTTTAATCATCGAAAATCACTTTATTGTTTTTCCAAATATTCTCCATGAAGATCTATACACTTTTGCATGCGTTTGAACCAATTGTCGAAGCACTTTTGCCACTCTGAATGAGGTACCTGCAAAACATGCATTCTGAATGCCGCAACCGCTTCTTCAGGTGTCGAAAAACGTTGGCCTCTCAGTTTGTTTTTTACGTACGGGAATAAAAAGAAGTCATTCGGTGCCAAGTCAGGACTATACGGCGGATGACCCATTAATTCGATGTTTTGGGTGCTCAAAAATGCAGTTGTTTGAGGGGATGTGTGAGAGCTCGCATTGTTCTGGTGAAGAGTGATCCGTTTTTGGCGATTGGTTTTCCTGATTTCTTGGAAGACAACTGGCAAACAAATGGTTGTGTACCACTCAGAATTTACTGTTCTGCGTTGTTCTTGTTGTACGGTTGCGACATGTCCAGTTTTTCCGAAAAAACAGGCGACCATTTGCTTGGAAGTGATCTGTGCGCGAGCAACTTTTGTTGGATTTGGCTCATCTTGAAACACCCATACAGTCGACTGCTGTTTACTTTCGGGCTCATACGCGTAAATCCATGATTCATCACCTGTCACGATGTTATAGACGTGTTTGGAAGCCCCGCGATCGTATTTTTTGAGTATTTCCTTCGACCAATCGACACGAGCCTTTTTTTGAGCGATTGACAAATTGTGTGGGATCCAACCCGAACAAATTTTTTTGACAGTCAAATGTTTATGCAATATTGAATGTGTGCTATTCCCACTAATGCCTAAGATTGTCTCAATCTCACGATAGGTCACATGACGATCTTGCAATATCAGTTCGCGCACAGCATCAATGGTTTTCGGAACAAAAACTGATTTTGGACGACCTTCACGAAATTCGTCTTCGAGTGAACTACGACCACGATTGAATTCACCATACCATCGATAAACACTGGTCCTTGATGGAGCTTCATCGGCAAAAAATGAATTAAGTTCATCCATGCAGTGTTGCTGAGTTAATCCACGTCGAAAGTTGTAAAAAATAATCGCACGAAAATGTTCACGATTTAATTCCATTTTTGGACCGAGATAAATCTTTTAAGTTACGTAAACAACACAAATAGCGCTGGTATTTCAAAACGATGTGAGTACGTAAAAGCCAGAAAATGTCAAACTTTGCGATACAGCTGTCAGTTGCCAGATTGCAACACCAGGGTTCCCAAATCCTGACATATAAAAGGCACCCCTCGGATGACGAGATATATTTCTTACTTCATACTGCTAAATGTATGATACGAATGCTATAGAGCAGTTATCCACCGACGTATATCCGAGTCCGTATAAGCCCTCGTAATTCTGTAGCGTAAACTATTTTATCAGCACCGTGTAAACAAAAACTCGTCACCATGCAGCTCAGAAAACCGTGTTACTTGATCGCTCTTTTGACGGCGAATGCGCACAGCGATGTAGGATCAGAAGAAGTCTTGATCGATCTCTTCTAGACAAGTTTGCCAGTTTACAGTTCTTTTCCCAACCATAAATAAACTTGTTATTCATTGTTTAAGATTAAAGGAATTTATTTTAAACTAAGTTTCCAAATATTCTAAATGTTAATTAATAGAAGCAATAAATAATGGAGACAATAACACTAAAAAACTAAATAGAGGATGTTCTTGTTCATGGGAAAGTAAATTATTAATGTTTGGTCTATTTGAATCTTGATCATTTATACCATGTAATAGGCAACTTATAAATAGGGCGAGGACATAGTTTATAAAATATAATATATAATAATAAATAATATAATATATGTATATAATATATATAATTGCCGCGTCCAACCTTTTTTGGCTGTTTGGCCAAGCGCTTTGTGTATTGGGTATCTGCTTACTAATGTATGAACGTAGCCACGCTTCTCCTTCAGTTACACATCGACGTAAATGCTGAAAACAGTGAACACCGTAAACGCATTCCCGACTCAGCTGTTCCGATCAAACTAATGAGAACCTCATGTAAATGAAAAGTTCCTTCCTTCCGTATCGTAGTACCGTAGATTTTATTTCACTATTTTTAAAAAATCCCGTAATACCGACTCAGCTGATTGCTCTCTCACCACACAGTGTTGCCAAGCAGTCCATCTCGAAATCATTTAAAAAATAAGCTTAGAAAAATGATAATTTTTGTTAAAATAGCTTAAAAATACTGTTGAATAATGTTAATTATATATAAATGAATTATTTGCATTTGTTGGTTTTTGGCTTTGGTTTACTAAACAATGAAAAATTGTAACTGATAACGCGGATGTGTGAAAAAGTGTGTAAGCAAAAATATCAATGGCAACATTGTGTAGATACAACCAATACATGCACACGCAAACCGATGTATTGTGTAAATATGTAATTAAAAGAACGCAGTTGTTCTCGGGGGTGAGTTTTTGTGCACGGTAAGGGACTGCGGTAAGGGATTCCGTGCGGTGTTCACTGTTTTCAGCAAAAGCCGCTGAACGTGTCAGCTGACATGAGCAAATAAATGGAATTCTATGATGTAAAAATTCTCCACCCCAACTCAGTAGACATATCTGCTCAAGTATGATAGATTTGCCAACTTTGACCTTGGTGAAGAGATGTTTAAAGGTGTGGCCAATATCAGTTCGTCAATCGGCTCTCAGCAATTCTATGCTCTAAAGGCAAGGCAACTTCTCATTTTTGTTCTGAACAAGTAGTCAGCACAAACTCCTCAATAACTCCTTATTTTCCTTAAAAAGTAATCTGACTGAGGAGTTTCGTTAAAATGTTTTATTTAGAAATTATAAAATTTATATTTTACGGAGATTCGAACTCACATTATAAGCATACAAATAAGTTGCCTTGGCGTTTAAAGTACAGTAGATATATTTATTTTTCACTCATATGAAATTGCGAACAGGGGAAAAGAATATCAAATGAAATATTTGATTTCCCCATTAAAAAATGTTGTATATGCTATTCTGATAATGCGCATGTATTAGAGACTAATAAAATACTTGTAAATGTGTTGGAAGTTTTGTCGAAAGTGCTCAGCACTGTCTTGTAGGGAAGCGGTTTGTTTACGAAAAAACCAAGATTGTGTTAGTGATATACGAAAAAATCAACACAGTCTACACTCATGTTGCACTCGCCCAATCAGTCGTCGTTAAAAGGCCACATTAGTTTTCGTATTTAAACTTATTTTTTATTTTTATAAATTTTAATTTTACTTCACGTTCTATGTTAGCGATTTTGTATACTTCTTTATATTTTCTAACAAAATTTGGCATGATTTTATTTCACATTTCTATCCTTATATTTATTGCTCTTACTTTTCCATAATGATGGCTGGCTTTTGAGGAAATCCATAAGTTCCTCACTGAATGTTTTGTTTAATTTTGCCATTTGCCCGCTCATGTGCGCACTTCGAAATTTCTTGTGAAATATGAAAAGTGTGAAAAAACATATTTTCGAATACTCTGCTCGCCTTGTTAACCAGTCCTTCACTCGAATTGAACGCCTTTTTTCCTTGTTCTCTCCTCCCTTCTTTTTACGCACAAATAAATACCACCTTGGCATTAAATTTTTACCACATTCTATGTTCATTCAGCAACGAACCGGTTCAACCGGTTGTTTCGATTTGTATTCTGTCTGTGGCCTGCTTTAATTGCGTCTGACATTTGTTCGCTTTATTTACATGTTTTTTCCAAGTTTATTCTTCTTCTCCTTTGAGCAGTCAAATGTCTCTCTCTCGAAACTGCAGTATTACAGTAAGAAGCACTAAAATTTCTTTTTAAAGAAAATGAAATAACAATTTTTTTTAATTATCTTTTTCTAAATCCATTTCTTTATTGCGATTTGTTTTTCAAACATTAAGGACTATTTTTACTTAATGTTATTTAATTCATTTAAGAGGAGAAAACATTTGTGGAATACACCCAGTTGTGCAACCATTTACTAATTTTATGATAAATAATAATCTAGACTAATTTATTAACATTTGAGGTCTTTTGTAGATTTTCTTTTGAGTCTGGTGAAGGTTATGGGATTTGTAATTATTCCTGTGACAAGAGGGTTTGAATGCGATTGTAGTCATGTGTTTTGTGATGTAGCATATTTTCTTATTTCTTCAATTACACAGGCCGACAGCATCTCAGACCCAGAAACCGGACTATATATTTTCGAAGGATTTTGATGCGATGAATCGAAATCTGGCATCAAAATTGCTCTATCAGCTCTGGTTTTCGAGATATCCTAACCTAAAAGTGCAAAAAACACCGTATTTGGCCATATTTGAGGTTATGTAGCCTTGCAGATGTTTTCTTTCACCAAAATTAAAGGATGGCATCTTTAAGTACAAGTCTTCTTCTTTCAAATGGCGTTTTCTTTGCTCAAATATCATTTTTTTCGCAGAGATATCGCATTTTGAAATTTTCATGTTTCTAAATTTTCCTACACCTGAAAATCGATTAAGATAACATAGACATGATATAGTCGATTACTAATTTTCTTGAATTGAGTCTTATTTTTCTTAAAATTTTGTCTCACACCATAAGTGCGAGTAAACGCTGTCCCCAGGGTTAAGTGGGTTAGCCTGCTTGCGGTATAATAGGGGTGGTTTCTAGGGGTTAGGGCTGTGTGTGACTCGGTACCCAAAGGTTAGATAGTGTGGGGGTGTGGTGAGAATCGTGAAGGATCAACTCCGAGAGGTGAGCGGAATAAGTATCGGCAGTCCGTTGTGATAGCAGCTTAGCGACGTCTAGCTTTCGTTGGGTAGTGGAGCGCACGTTCTTCGCATTGCATAACCGCATGCGTATCTTGGCTGCGACAAGGTAGTGGTCAGAGTCGATGTTCACTCCACGGAACGTTCGCACATCCTGCACACATGAAGCATGCCTTCCGTCGATCACAACATGATCAATTTGGTTGTGCGTTCTTTGATCAGGGGACTGTGTGTCGACTTGGATAAAGCAAGAGACAAGGATAGATCCCTGGAGTTTGTCATTTTAAACCCAGTCAAGGTCATTGCCTTGTATTGCTAAATGCCATACATCCCTAACCTCTTAAGGTTATGCAAGAATATTAAATATTTTTCTCTCTTCATAACATTCAAAACCTTTTTACACATTTTAAAAAGCGTTTGAATTTACTGAATACGAATTAAAACCATAGGTGTAATTTCTTCCGGTCCTCAATCCTTAGTGGGACATAGGGCATAAAGAGATGTATTCATAGTAAAAATAAGCAACAAAACACCAAAAAAATACTTAAGAAACCATAACGACATTTTTACAAAAAGAGTACCTTATCCTGTTACATAACCTGAAATATACAATAGCAAAAAAGTAGTTCTTTTAACAAAAGAGTTTCTCTTAACTAAAAACTCATAAATTAAATTGTACATAACAATAACACATTTATTTAAAAAGCGTACATTTTAAAGACAATTTGTCACGCACACAAAGTTCTTTAAGCACTTCAATAAAAATTTGATATTTTATTTTCTTTAAATGGACATTTTAGTGCGTGTTTATATCCAAAGCTAGTCAGCACTGCAGTAGCGATAGAGAAGAAGAAGGAGACAAAAAGTTGTAGACTAGAAATGTAAATAAAGCGAGAAATGTCATATCGTTGTGAAAAAGTTTAAATAACACAGGCCTGCGAAATTTAACTTTTTTCAGTTTCTAGAATGGCTGTACTTGTTTCTTGTAGTGTAACGCCAATAGACGTTATACCCAACGTATACGTAACTGAAACTGTTAATTTCAAAATGTCATAACTTTTTTTTAAAAAATCGTACAATAATTTTAAAAAATGGGTTTTAAAGCTAAAGAGTTGTACTATGCAACCTTTTCGTCGAAAATTGAAAAAAAAAATTTTTCTATCCCAAAAAAAATTATCAAAAATGGCTAAAATGGCCATTTTTTGACCTTTTAGGCTTCATTTACCAAAAATCCTGACGTGATGGAGCATTTTGAAGGTCAGATTCGTTTTCAGCGCATAAAAAACTACAAGAAACAAGTACAGCCATTCTAGAAACTCACCCTCGCAGGACTGTGTAATTTGCAAATCACATTAAATTGAGCAATCAAGTCGTTGGTCTACATATTTTGTAGTGTCTTATATTGTTGTTGAATGTGGATTTTATTAGTGTTGCTGGACTTGCGCCAGGTGGAAGTGCCTTGAATGGCTGGTGCCACGGGATGGTTGGTGGAAGCAGTGTACTCAGTCCGTTGCTCGGTGCTGACTCACTATGTTTTTATTGATATAGAAATTTTAAAATGTTTAACTTTAGTTTTATTAAATATGCATGCGCATATTTGTCATAATAAACGAACAATCATCAACTTCAACATAACCGCAATCGTGGGCAATGTAACCAGATGTTAAAAAAAGTAAAAAACTAAATAAAACAGTGAATTATTGGCTAATTTTAAAAAAATGTATGTATTACAAAATCATAAACATTACAATTTATTTAGAGCAGGCTAGAAAAATGTCATGAAGAAACAACTAACACTCCGAGACGAAATAACAAAAAAATGCTAAATAAAGTTTCGAAAATGGTAATCTGGCCATATTGGTCACCCATTGTGCTATTATGACGTCACTCATTGTCAAAATCGCGGAGAGCAAAGTAACGGTACCACGATAGGCGTCATCTCATTATTCTTTTCATCGTGGGTTTTCCATGTGAGTTTGCTATCAAGATGTATGCCGAGATACTTTGAGACGTTAGTTTGAGGGATGATTATATTATTGAGTTCAACGGGTGTGCAAATTTTTTTGATTTAGTGTCAACTTGGAGTTTTTGGTAGGCCGCATGGGGGTGGTGGTCAAGTGTTTCTGTAGTTTTTGGGAGGTCACATGGGGATGGAAGTCAATTGTGAGTACGACAGTATCATCCGCGAGCGTTCCAACTATTGTTTCTTTAGAAGCTGGTAGATTGTATGTGTATAGCAAGTATAGGATGGGGCCTGTGATACTCCCTTGGGGTACACCAGCTCAACTTTCACTTACTTCAGGCTGCTCTTCGCCTTGTTTGGCAACAAAAATATCGATTTTCGAGGTAGCACTTATATGTAATAGTTTATTGGTAGAGTGTCTTTTATTTTATAGAGTAAGCCATCATCTGTCAAAGGCTTGATATATATCGAGAAAAGCCGCTGTGCAATATTTTTATTGTTCAAGTGCTTTATGAATACTATTTAAGGGTCTGTGTACCTGTTCGATGGGATTGTGTTTTTCCTGAAACCGAAATGGTGATTTGGAATTATATTTCGTTCTTCAATTATAGGCATCATTCTTTTGAGGAAAAGGGATTCCATTACTTTAAAGGGGTTGATGGGCCGATATGATTCGACTTGTTGAGCTCTTTTTCCTGGTTTTAGGATCATTTTTACTTAAGCTACTTTTCATTGAGTGGAACAAAACCAGATAATGTAATATAATTTTATATGCACGTAAGGAAAGTGAGTCCTTCTTCTGGGAGTTATTTCAGTACCTCATCTGTTATGAAGTCATATCCAGGGGCATTCTTTTTTAAGTCTTTTTTGAGCTATGCTTGGAGAGGGTTCTATTTCGTTGGGGTAGAACACTCGGGTCAAGTGAGGAGCAAGTGTTTGCCTCCTCGAGATCTGTTTTAGTCCATTTGTTAGTTTCTATTTTAATGGATGATTGTGCTAGAGTTGGCCTTTTTAAATTTTTTGTTGTTTTCCATAGAGTCCGTGGCAGAGGTTGCAGCAAGTTTGTTGAGATAATTCTAGAGCTGAGAGTTGTGTTCTTTTTTAAGGAGTTTTTTGAGTTCTTGAGTAAGCGAGTTAAGTGTTTTTTTTTGTCTTCAGGGTGTCTACACTTTTGCTATGTTTTTCTTGGTTGTCGTTTTTCTTTAAATTTTTCTTTTACCTCAGAGATATCTGTGTGTGGTGTTGCTTTGTGATACAAGGTGTTGAGTTGTATGCTGCATGTTGGGCAGAATCATTGAAATACTCGACAGCGTTTGCAATGTCTTCATTGCTCTGGAATGGGTGTTTTAAATTAATGCGTGAAGTAATAAGGGTTCGGAAATACGTTCAGTTGGTTTTCGTGCCCACCACAGCTGTGGTTAAGCAATTCTGCTGAATATAGGTTGGCCAAAAAGTCTTGCGGTATTTCCGCAAGCTTGTCTTTGCAAGCGCGTAGTTCTAGTTGTATTCGTCGCATCGGTTCACCCTAGAGCTTTTTGGAAAGCTCTTTTCACGTGCTAACACGTGTTTGATTAATTGTTGTTTGCTTTTAGTCGTTCGGGAGTTATAGCGTCGCAAACATGGAGCAAAATAAAGAGAAAATACGGCATATTTTACAGTACTACTACGATAAAGGCAAAAATGCATCTCATACTGCCAATAAAATTTGTGCAGTTTATAGACCCGATACAGTTTCCATTTCCACCGCACAACGATGGTTTCAACGGTTTTCGATCTGGTGCAGAGGTGATCGAAGATGCGCCACGGTCCGGAAGGCCTGTCGTCGAAAATTGCGATAAAATCGCTGAATTGATCGAAAGAGACCGGCATAGTAGCAGCCGTAGCATCGGCCAAGAGCTGGGCATGAGTCATCAAACCGTTATAAACCATTTGAAGAAGCTTGGATTCAAAAAGAAGCTCGATGTATGGGTGCCACACGACTTGACGCAAAAAAACATTTTTGCCCGTATGGATGCATGCGAATCGCTTCTGAATCGCAACAAAATCGACCCGTTTTTGCAGCGGATGGTGACTGGCGATGAAAAGTGGGTCACTTACGACAACGTGAAGCGCAAACGGTCGTGGTCGAAAAGCGGTGAAGCTGCCCAGACGGTGGCCAAGCCTGGATTGACGGCCAGGAAGGTTCTTCTGTGTGTTTGGTGGGATTGGCAGGGAATCATCCACTATGAGCTGCTCCCCTATGGCCAAACGCTCAATTCGGACCTGTACTGCCAATAACTGGACCGCTTGAATGCAGCACTCATGCAGAAGAGGCCATCTTTGATCAACAGAGGCCGAATTGTCTTCCATCAGGACAACGCCAGGCCACACACATCGTTGATGACGCGCCAGAAGCTCCGGGAGCTCGGATGGGAGGTTCTTTTACATCCACCGTATAGTCCGGATCTCGCACCAAGTGATTACCACCTATTTCTGTCCATGGCGAACGAGCTTGGTAGTCGGAAGTTGTCCACAAGAGAGTCTTGTGAAAATTGGCTCTCCGAGTTTTTTGACAATAGGGAATCGAGCTTCTATAAGAGGGGCATTATGAAGTTGGCATCTCGTTGGGAACTCGTCATCGAATAAAACGGCGCATATTTGACTTAAATCGCATTATTATAACCAATTTTATGAACAATTGAAAATTCAATAAAAATACTGCAAGACTTTTTGGCCAACCTTTATTAATTTAATGTTACAAAGATGGTAGAGTCATCAGTGATAGTTCGTAACATGAGCTGCACGTTATTTCACTAGCAGGAACACCTTTCGCTACACAAAAGTTGATGAGATCTGGCATTTTATTTGTGTCAGTGGGTCAATACGTTGGAGATCCTGAGGAGGCTGTGGTGAGGTTCCATTTCGTGATGGCTGCCAATAGTTCGCGACCTTTTGAGGGAGAGATGGGATCTCCAATGAGTGTGTTTGGCATTATAGTCTCCTGCAGCTAGAAACCTGTTTCAAGGTTTTAAAAGAACTTTTCATACTCCTCTGTTTTGATAGCATGCTTGGGTGAGCTATACACTGATGAAATTGTGATAGGGCCATTCGAACTCTCCACAACGATATTTCTGGCTTGTATAGCTTCTGTGCAAAAAGAGTTAATGCTGTAATGCTTATTATTACGACAAAATACGGATGTTCCTACCGGTGATTGGAAGGTGTTGAAGGTGGCTAAATCAGCAAGTGCGGATAGAGGTAAAAACTACATCATCCAAATTAATAAAACAGCGGAGGACATCTTATATGCAAGGTTTGGGAAAATGGCGTGGGGTATTGGTAGCGTGTACCTTCGCCTCAAAAAGCGAAGGAAACTGGGGAGGTGGAGAAGGCTCTCGGCATAGAAGACATCCTCGGAACCGCCCTAAATCTACAAGAAGTGAAGGAGGGTGAGCTGGAGCAGGCATCCAACCCCATGAAGGAACCGAAGCCTGATGCTGAAGGTCCTTCAAATAAATCTTCACAAAAGTAAGGATGCCTCAGGTGAGCTCCTTTAGATTCTAGAAGGGGCCAACAACGATGTGGCTCTGGTCCAAGAACCATGGATTGGTTCGGCAAACCTGGTGTCTGGACTAGACTCCCCAAACTACAATACATACTTCCCGATCGCTTCAAACAGGGTAAGAGCAGTGATACTCGTTAAGAAAAGTGTATGTTCCTACTTTAATACTAATCTCTCCCAAGATGACTGTGCAGTGGTGACAATCCAGGACTGCAAGAATAAAGTATTACTTCTTGGTCCTGCTACATGTCACACGAAGAAGCTAGCGCTTGTCGTAGGATCCGATGGAAACTCACATCATACCTTCTAGGAAGCTCCGACAGAAACGATAGAGGTGAGTCCCTATTCAATTTTATTTTACAAAGTAGCCTAGAAGTAGCAAACCGTGGTGAGGAACCAACATATATTGGGCCCACCTCGAAAATGTTCTAGACTTAACCTTTACGAATAACCTTGCGATGGTGGAAGATTGGAGAGTGTTATTGACGCCATCTTTCTCCGACCACAAATACAGTAGAATAACATTCACGCCCGCTAAAGAGCAATACCTTTAGAAATCCTACAAATACAAACTGGGATCTGTTTAGAAAAGTGTTAATGCAAAAACCATTGAGACCCCGCAGGTTCGGCTCTTGTGTTGAACTGGAAGAGTGTTAAAACGGTAACAATTGCACTTCATAAAGCATATCACGCAACATACACTCCTCTACGCTTAAAACGCAAATCAAAGCCACCTTGGTGGAACAAGGAGTCGGAATCAAAAAGGCGAAGTATATTAGAACTCTATAAGTTGGCACGGGTAGCCGACAATGAATCCTGCTGGGAGGAATATAACGATTTACGACGAACATATAAGAAAGAGGTGCGTAGGGCCAAAAGAGAACCATGGAAAGACTTCTCTGGCAGTATAGAAAGTACACACGAAGCGGCTAGGTTGAGGAAACTGTTATCGAAACATTCCACCACGCCCAATTTAATTCGCAAAACTAACGGAAACTGGACTGATAGTTGTGAAGAATCAATACAAAATCTAGTCACTACGCATTTTCCAGGATGCATAGACTATTTAGATCACGATCCCTTGAGAGATAACGTAGCAAACATCACGGAAGAGTTTATTAAAATCCAAAAAAGTAGAATGGGCATTAAACACTTTTGACACATTTAAATCGCAAGGCATAGACGGAATTTTTCCAGCCATGCTCCGAAGGATAAGCGATCTTTTGGTACCATAGCTAAAACCGATATACACAGGATGTCTGAGGCTTAACTATATACGTGTTACCTGGAGAGAATCAAGGCTTGTATTTATACCGAAAGCGGGTAAGAACAACCCGATACTTTCAAAGGAATATAGGCCCATTAGTTTGACCTCATTTCTTCTGAAAATGCTTGAGAAAATCCTTGACGCACTCAGAGAAAATAGGATGTCAGACTTTATGTCTAAGGCACAACACACATATACTAAAGGCAAATTTACAGAGACTGCGTTACACTCACTACAAGGTGAACGATATGAAGTGTTACCTATTCAAAATCCCATAACTTTTTTGTGTGTTAGTTTTTATTGCTTTTAAAGACAAAATTGTTCAAAAATGATTACAATTTTAACATACATATAATATATTCACTTTAGCTCGATATGACTACCTTTCGCCTTGACTATAGCCTTCAAACGGTCAAAAAATGAGTTGCATGCTGCACGTATGTAATCTTGAGGTATTTTGACCCATTCTCGTATAATCGCTTTTTTCAGCGCATCCATACTGGCACATTTTTTAGTCCTCACCTTGCTCTCCGAAATGGACCATATGGAATAGTCCATCGGATTTGCGTCTGCCGAATTCGAAAGCCATTGTGTGGACGAAATGAAGTGTGGAACATGATTTTTTAACCATTCTTGGTTCACACGAGCTTTATGAGACGATGCCGAGTCCTGTTGGAACGTCCATGGTCGATCGACCGAAATGTTTGCGTATCCACGGCTCTAAATCAGCTTCTCCACCTCCTTTGCTCTTTCGCACCGACCTTTTTTTGCGGGGGTGAAAGATCGTGTGCTTTTTGGAACTTGTAAGCCTTGTCCTCGGCCGCCGTAGCCGAATGGGTTGGTGCATGATTACCATTTGGAATTCACAGAGATAACGTAGGTTCGAATCTCGGTGAAACACTAAAATTTTTCTAATAGCGGTCGCCCCTCGGCAGGCAATGTCAAACAGCCAAAGTAGCAAATTAATTAATATTGCTGCCGGAGAGAAATGAGAGGGAGAGAGTAACACGCAAGTGTGAAAAAATGTAGTTTACATTAGGTTACATTTGCTTGTGTACAGAATAGATTTGTTCATTTGATAAGTCCCTATGATTTGTATTAATGTTTACAGATTTGTCCTTTTTGGTTTTTTATGAAAATTGCGCGAAATTGTATGTATGCATGTTTATATCTATTAGCATAGGACATATGTATGTAGGTTTGTATGAAAATTGCGCCAAATGTTGGAAAAAATTTATGCTTGCATTAGATTTGATTTTGATTGGATAATTGTATGTTTATATTATATATGTATATGTATATGAAAATTGCGCCAAATATTGAAAAGCTCTAATGATTGCATGTAACCAATTGAACTTTGGTTTGAATTTTAATTCGAATAGAAAGGCAATTGTGAGTGCACGTGAGCGGTAGAGTAAATATTTTGAAATTATTAATCACTCACTTGTTCCACCGAACAAGTGGACCCGAAAAAAGAACAAAAGGAGCTGCTGTATCGAAAGCTGCGTGCCTAAAGATAAAGCTATCATTTTTGCGTTTCCTAGGGACGAAGAGACCCGTAAGAATTGGGCCTTGGCTTGCAACGTGCAAGTGTCAAGCACTGACAGGGTTTTTATTTGCCAACGCCATTTTGAACCCACATTGGTTACAAAATATAAACTTTTGAAAGGGGCTTTTCCTTGCTTCAATTTAGAGCCAGTTAATATAGGGTGGGCCATGTAAAATTTGCTTTTTGAATCAGCTATAAAAAAAAACCTAATCAATATTTTTTCAAACTTTTTTTTTATTTTGAAGATTGAACTTTGTCATTTATGAATGAAAAATAATATCGTTCAAATGACTGCCACGACTAGCTTTACAGTAGGAAATTCGATCAACCCAGTTTTTGAGCACATTTTTGATTGCTTGGGCACCAATTTAATGAATGACAACTTCGATTTCGTGTTTTAAAGCATCAATCGTCTCTGGGTGGTTCGCATAGCATTTGTCCTTAACGGCTCCCCACAAAAAATACTCCAACGGGCTTAAATCACAGCTCCGGGGCGCCCAATTGATATCGGAATTCAAAAACGGTAGCCAAAAGTTCGAGTGTAACTTTGGCAGTGTGACAAGTTGCACCGTCCTGTTGAAACCAAATGTCGTCCATGTCCTCCTCTTCAATTTTTGGAAACAAATACTCGTTGAGCATGTCACGGTAACGCTCGCCATTTACTGTAACCGCGGAAGAAGAAGAAGACTCACCACTTTTCAATATTTCCCAATTTTGTTCAAGCGTATAGCGTCCTATTTCGTAAATGTCAAACCTTTAAGTAAATTATGAACACATTTGACATGTCATTTGTGTTACCATTCTCAAAACAATAGGTGGTTCAAAAAAGTGGTTCGCTCGCCTAGTGCTGGCTCTGATTGGGTTTGCCCGCCCGTCACTGCAACTTATAGTATACTATAGGGTAGTTAAACAAGTAGAAGAAGATTTAACTCTGGAAGATTTTGAGTAATATTCGATATTAGAGGAAAACAGGCAGGCTAGTTATAGTAATCAGATATGTGTGGACTTAAAAACCACAACCACTCGCGAACGGTTTGCTCAGTCTGCTCGCTATTATCAGAGCAACGCGGTCAAATGAAATAAACGTATTGAGGAGCTTGAAAAGGAAAATAATGACCTAAAAAATAAATATTCTGAGTTGTTGAATCGTGCAATAATTGCGGAAGAAAGTTGTAGCAGCGATGCTTTATTTTTGCAAAAGTGATCGTTAGTACCAAAAAAGGTTGGTATAATGAGGACGAAAAGGCATTGGCACAAAATTTGAGCTATATGCCACTAAAGCATATTCTTTTATGCGTGACGATTTAGGTTTTTGCTTACCACACAAATCATCTCTTTTGCGTTGCGCGTAGTTCTAGTTGTATTCGTCGCATCGGTTCACCCTAGAGCTTTTTGGAAAGCTCTTTTCACGTGCTAACACGTGTTTGATTAATTGTTGTTTGCTTTTAGTCGTTCGTGAGTTATAGCGTCGCAAACATGGAGCAAAATAAAGAGAAAATACGGCATATTTTACAGTACTACTACGATAAAGGCAAAAATGCATCTCATACTGCCAATAAAATTTGTGCAGTTTATAGACCCGATACAGTTTCCATTTCCACCGCACAACGATGGTTTCAACGGTTTTCGATCTGGTGCAGAGGTGATCGAAGATGCGCCACGGTCCGGAAGGCCTGTCGTCGAAAATTGCGATAAAATCGCTGAATTGATCGAAAGAGACCGGCATAGTAGCAGCCGTAGCATCGGCCAAGAGCTGGGCATGAGTCATCAAACCGTTATAAACCATTTGAAGAAGCTTGGATTCAAAAAGAAGCTCGATGTATGGGTGCCACACGACTTGACGCAAAAAAACATTTTTGCCCGTATGGATGCATGCGAATCGCTTCTGAATCGCAACAAAATCGACCCGTTTTTGCAGCGGATGGTGACTGGCGATGAAAAGTGGGTCACTTACGACAACGTGAAGTGCAAACGGTCGTGGTCGAAAAGCGGTGAAGCTGCCCAGACGGTGGCCAAGCCTGGATTGACGGCCAGGAAGGTTCTTCTGTGTGTTTGGTGGGATTGGCAGGGAATCATCCACTATGAGCTGCTCACCTATGGCCAAACGCTCACTTCGGACCTGTACTGCCAATAACTGGACCGCTTGAATGCAGCACTCATGCAGAAGAGGCCATCTTTGATCAACAGAGGCCGAATTGTCTTCCATCAGGACAACGCCAGGCCACACACATCTTTGGTGACGCGCCAGAAGCTCCGGGAGCTCGGATGGGAGGTTCTTTTACATCCACCGTATAGTCCGGATCTCGCACCAAGTGATTACCACCTATTTCTGTCCATGGCGAACGAGCTTGGTAGTCGGAAGTTGTCCACAAGAGAGTCTTGTGAAAATTGGCTCTCCGAGTTTTTGACAATAGGGAATCGAGCTTCTATAAGAGGGGCATTATGAAGTTGGCATCTCGTTGGGAACTCGTCATCGAACAAAACGGCGCATATTTGACTTAAATCGCATTATTATAACCAATTTTATGAACAATTGAAAATTCAATAAAAATACTGCAAGACTTTTTGGCCAACCTTTATTAATTTAATGTTACAAAGATGGTGGAGTCATCAGTGATAGTTCGTAACATGAGCTGCACGTAGAGTTGGGTATCTCCCGAGAAAATCCCAATCTCGAGAATCAGGATTTCCCGAAATAACGAAAATTTCAATTCTCGAGATGCGGGATTTCCCGAAAATAATTTTTGAGATTTCTCGAGAATTCTCGAAAATTCGGGAAAAGTTCCAAAAAATTAAAAAAAAAAATCTAAAACCAGTGTAAGAGCAATGAATTTCATAAAGTATTATTTTTATTTATTTTTATTAAAGTATAAATTACATAAAAAAATATTTGAAAATATTACTATTTCAATTATTGCAAACAAAAAAGTGAAACAAAAATAATTACAAAAAAATTCAAAACAAAAATAATTCAAGATTATACTTATTAAAATAGGGGAAAAAAGTGATTGTAAACATTATTTCCCAAAATGGTGTTTTAAAAAACACAGACTGTCAATGGCTTCGTCTGACAATCGCGTACGCTTTTTGGACACAAAATTACCCGCTGTAGAAAAATTCCTCTCATTTTGAGTCGATGTTGGCTTAACAGTGTTAAAAGCCCCGATCAGTCTTTCAACATTTTGTGTTTTCTCTCCAGTTTTTTCATATAGTTTTAGCTCGTTTCTAAGCGACGAAAACATCTGGTTCGCCGCATGTTGCGCAATGTCTGCTTTCGGTTTTGAGCATTGCTGATCG
The DNA here is from genome assembly GCF_028408465.1 of Anastrepha ludens. Lineage (NCBI taxonomy): Eukaryota > Metazoa > Arthropoda > Insecta > Diptera > Tephritidae > Anastrepha > Anastrepha ludens. The sequence continues at coordinate 27,866,839 of NC_071503.1, forward strand.
TATTTTTCAAGCTGTTTCGCCATATCTTCTTCATCGACGTTTTTAGTTGCAAATACGTCATCATCGTCAGAACTAGACACTGCTTGGTCTTCTTGAATGCTCGTAGAAAATAGACGAACCAAGTAGTTTTCGGCTTCTTTTATCAATTCTGTTTTAGAACAGATGTGGAAAAATTCAGATTTGTCACTAGAGCTGTTAACTGGATCGTGTAAATATTTAAAGGCCGATAACAAACGGCTAGATCTACGAGCTGTTAAGTTTTTTTTAGGCTGGATAAGAATTCATTGCCCAATTCGGTGTGCTGATTCTCCAATTTTGTGAACAAAAATTTGAGAATAGAATCCGTAGCAAGTAAGTTCACATTTTGGCGACTAAGTGCTTCTACAGCAACACGTATAGGTTTAAGAGCATTTATGATATCCTCGCAATACTTTTCTTCTGCGTCAATAGTGGCCATAAAATTTAAATTAAGAGTGTCGAGCGCCTTACGAACATACTTGCTGATGCAAATGTATCTGGCCAGCATAGTTTCCAGGCTATTCCAATGTGTTTTGCAATCCAACAGCAAGAAAAGCTCTTTCTTCTCGACCTCTTTAACATAATTCTGCAAGATGGCATTCCGTACAGGCGAGTTCTTGAATTTCAAAACTATCTTGCGAACCTTTTTTACGATTTCAAATGCAGACTTTATAGTGACCGTCTTGTCAGCAACAAATACGATATTGTCGTCCTCGTCATCGGAAGCGTTTTCCGCATTAATGTCGGAAAATGAAGTACTGGCTGCATTGTTTTCATTTTCATCGGAGCCTCTATCATCCGAATCGTCTCCATCGCTTACGTCACTATCGTATATCCTGTTTGCGACTTTTCGTTTCTGGTACATTACCTCCATGACCGCCAAATGTATGCCGTGATTGTAGCAAATATGTTGATGCGCTGGTGATAGTCTCCCAAATTTGATCATAACACTGGCACCATCACTTGTAATAGCCACGATGTCGGACTGTAGTTTTATATTGAAGTCTGAAAGCTTTGCATTTACGAGCTCATATACTTTTTCAGCGGGACATGATTCCTGAATGCGAACCAGGCCTAGGTTGTCAGATTGTCCATCGTCATAATATATATGGATGTTCATGTAACGTCGGTTTCGCACGCTTGTCCACTCGTCGATGCTCAAGCTGAACTTACGCTGTGCAGATTTAAAATTTTCAATTTTGATCTTCAAATCGCTTTTTATTTTCGTGCAGTACTTCATAACCAAACCCAGAACAGCTTTGTGACACTTTGGAAGATGAAATCCTAAGCGGCTGATACTATTACGAATGAACTCACTTTTTGTTATCGCGTTTATTGGAATTCCATCTTTTGCAGCCAATTTTGCAACAATTTGTTCAAGCGATTCAGGCGAGGAAGAAGTATTGAAAAAGTTGTGAAGAGTTCGGGTCTTCTTGGCTGGTGGCTTTTTTTTTTGGAGCCTCATGTTCCCTTCGCTTCATGTTGTGTATCCTCTCCATGTGACGGTGAAGTCCAGATGTTGACGATGACTTGCATTTAATGATTTTATTGCATTTCAAACATGTTGCTTCGTCGTCAAATCGCTTGAAAAGCTGCCACACTTGGTCGTATTCGTATTCTGAACTCGTGATTTTTAATGCTAAAAATTCAAAATTTGTTTTAAATTTTGTTTTTTAAAGGAAGTAACTAACCGGTACTCACAGTCAACGATACGTCGATTCAAAACTTAAAAATAAGTAATATTTGGACCACAAAATATTTTATTATACGGTGTATAATTTATACTTAATCAGGTACCACAAAATGAAATGCACCCGCTCACTATAAAAAATAAATTTACAAACGTCGTCTGTGCAGTCTGCGAACAAATTGAAATTGCTTGACTATTTTCAAAGCATTTCTAATTGCTTAACTGCTGCTGCATATAAGAAACACATAAAACTAAACTTCATTAGCTTGATGTTACAGTGCTTTCCCTCGACATAGCATAGCAACGCATCTAGCATTTACTCTGTAGTCACCCTAAAACAAAAAACAAATGGAACAGTTATACCAGAGAATGTTAATGCAATGAGAAGGTGCAAATGTTACTGTGAGCTTTTTTTAGTACAATTGAGATTTGAAAGATTTGTAGTAAGGTCATTTAGCACACCGAGTTTATAGACACCTCACTGACTTTTGCCCACACAAAAATTAGAAACACCACACATCTTTCACCTCAACACACAACACATTTCTCACCTCGACATTAAACCAATTAAATTTGTACTATTTTCGTATTTTTTAAATAATAAGCGAATACGTAAAATTTATTACATAATTTTTTTTTTTATCACATTAAAAAAAAAAAAAACGATTTTAAAAAATAAAATTTATAAAAAAAAGTTTGCACCGGGAATTGAACTCGAGTCTAACATGTGGCGAGGAAAAATAGGCGGTGCGTTTATTTCTTCGAATGCTTATTTTTTGACCATTTTGTTACTTTTGAAATGATAAGCGGATTCATAAAATGTATTACAAATTTTTTTACGATTACATTAAAAAAAAAAACGATTTAAAAAAAAAAATTTATAAAAAAAAGTTTGCGCCGGGAATTGAACTCGAGTCTAACATGTGGCGAGGAAAAATAGGCGGTGCGTTTATTTCTTCGACTGCTTATTTTTTGACCATTTTGTTACTTTTGAAATGATAAGCGGATACATAAAATGTATTACAAATTTTTTTTCGATTACATTAAAAAAAAAAAAAATTTAAAAACGAAAAAAAAAAATTTGTGCCGAGAATTGATGGCGAGTCACGTGGGGAGGATAAATACGCAGAGCGTTTATTTCTGCGCCTGCGTTGTGAACAAAAGGTTTTGTGCATGCGCGCGACGCGAATAAATTTTAATAAAGTTCTGAAAGTAATTCATAAAGTTTTTCATTACACACATATGTACATAAATGAACGTATACTTTATATGTAAATAAATGATGGTATATGAAATATATATTACATAAGTACATAATATGTATGTACATGTCAATAGGAGGTATTTGCATTCAGGAAAAAAGAACGGTTTAAGATAAATCAACACTTATTTTATATTGTATGTCAATTTATAGTTTATGTATTCGACAGCATTTACATACATATGTATGTATGTACATTTGTATATGAAAAACAATAATGCACAAGCGCAAGAACATCATATCACATATGCAAGTATGCCCAAATAACCTTGACTTATGTATGTACACATGTCATACCACATCACATTCTTACAAGAAATCAAATACACATGCGCACTAGTGAACGAGTTTCTTCCTAACAAGTGCAAACACAATTCTGCTCTATGTATGCATATATACCGACTTTATGTCCTAGCTATATACATACATACATATATACCTACTTGCCTTCTAAACTTCCTACAAAATAATTGTATTCATATGTTACAACATCCATGCACGTTCATACATTCAAGCATACATATATGTACATATGCGCGAGCACAGCGCTCCCTTCTTGCTTCCGTGTACTTTTGTCTTTCTCCAGTCGATATTCCTAATATTGTACTTACAAAAACACAATACTTTGATAGACGCAAAAGCAACAGCAAGCACAACGCGATGACCGCTTTGCCACCACACATTCTAAAATGTTCTAGAACACAACAAAAACATATACCTCACATGCGCATGTCGCCCAAAGCTAAAATCTAAGCCTAGCGACTACAAAAACAAAATACATTCGTAGACGCAGTCGCAGCGGCCATGATTCTATCAGCGACGGCGCTGAACAATTTAGAACAAAAACAAAAAGTTCATTCATAAGTTCGAGCTCATATTTCAATTTCATTCATAAAACGACCCGCCATATGCCAATTTTCGCGACCATTCGAAAATAGTCAATATTGGAATATTTCGCGTGGAATTATTTGCCAATATTTGATAAATCTTAAATTTTTGTCATGTCGAGTGGCCGCGGCTCCGTATGTATATATGCACCCTTATATGTATGTAAATATGTCTTCTAACTGTGCGACAGTCGCGAGTTAATGCGACCTCCAGCGAATCACACATTGCTGTCCGCAAAGCCGCATATATGTACCTTATGATCAGAAAGTACCGGGAATGTTTAAATTAAACAAAACAGAGTTAAATTTAAGGCAAATTTATATTATCTCCTTCAAAATTTGACCCGTCTGAAGCAACACACATGTGCCAACGTTTAACCCAGTCCTCCAAACACCCCCGGCAGGCCGATTTGTATTCTCTTTGATCAGTGCGATGGCGCGTTATCATCATGCAAAATCTGAGAATTGTTTGCTCACATTTCCGGGGGTTTCCAACACACAGAATCTCTCTAAGGTTTCAAAACGGATAAATAATATTCTCTATTGACTGTCTGGCCCGATGGAAGGTACTCATGGCGGACTATGCCTTGGCAATCGAAGGAAACAGTCAACATCACCTTCCCGGTTCTTTTTGCTCATAGGGTATACATATCCCATCTTTTCACTGACGGACAAGAAGACGGTCGCAGTTGCTGTTTTTTATATGCATACATTTTGCGTTCGTTGAAAGTTTGTATATATTTGTATACATATGCGTGTATGCGCGTTTGGCTTTCTGGATGCATCCATGGATATTAGAATATTTTCTCATCAATATGTGTATGTAAGTAGTTCAGATTTGACTGAAGAGATTAAATATAGGAATGCATATTCATATGATTGCCTTTATGGCTGTTTTACATATAAATTAATTCAAAAGAAGTATGAATAATGTTATATAGAAAATAAATTTCTAAATAACAGGTATTAGAAAAACCTGAATACACTATTTTAAATCAATTCTAATTAAACCAAATATAAAAAATGAAATAAAAATATCGAACAAAAAACTGTGTACAGTACTTGAACCTGAGTCAAATATTGGGAGGATGTATTGCATACACAACACGTCTCTCGCGATTGCGCTAAACTACAATTACTAACGAGGTTTTCTAAATCACTCATTTATTCGATTCGCAGTTTTATATGCACATATTCTGCGTTAGTTGAAAGTTTGTATGCGTAATTATATGCATATGGATCTGTGTATGCGCGTTTGGCTTTCTGGACGGATATTAGAATCAATAATAGAATAGATAGATAGATAGAATCATCAATATAATTTGGATTTGATGAAATAGATTATAGACATATGTACATATTTTCTGTTTTGATTGATTTATATAAAAATCAGATCATATCCAGTATGAACTATTTTATACCGAAAAGAAATTTCCATTTATGAAATACAAAAAAAACAGTATTTTAAAGAAATTTTAATTAAAATAAACTCAAAAATTTTACCAAACTTTCCTGGTTTGAATTGTAAAAAAAAATGTGCAAGAAAAAAAAAAATGACTTCAGGACTTGAACCTGAATTATATACGTGCCCAAAAACAAAACGAATAATTCCGCCGATTTTAGCTTCTGCACCACAAATTAACTGGCGCGCGGCCTTCTTAATCGCAAATTTATTCGCTTCGCTGTGGGCATGAAATAAGTCGATTTCCTTAGTAGTGTGCCGAAAAATCTTATGAAATTCCTCAGTAGTTTGGTAAACGCAGAAAAAATCTGAATTCCTGTCCTAGCGTGGTAAGTAAATATAGAAACCCTCCACTCGCGTGGTAAATATCTGCAATTCGCCACTCGTGAGCAAAGTTGAATTTGAAATGACCTTATTATGAATCTACAAATTAGAACTCGAAAAAAGCTCGTTTAACATTTGCTCCTTCTCATTGCATTAACATTCTCTGCTAATATAGTGTTAAGCGAACTTCAATCTCTTCTTTCTGTTAATATCTGAAATGTAGACCTTGCGGCGTGCCCACTCTGCTATGATAACCAGCGTTTTGCAGACAATTACGGATTGTTTATGGGCTTACTTTTTTATGCAAATATTTAGAATATTTTGGCATAGTATCGTGGAGGTTATTTTGGGATTTTGCGCCATCGATGCTACTATGTTGCGTTCCGCACGTGAAGTCAATATTTTTCGCCTTCCGGCTTGGTGGTCATTAGCTTTGAAATTAACCAGTATTAACGTAATTAGCAATAACACTTTGCTCCGTATAATGCGATTTGGCAATTTTTTGCCGATTTCGCGCAGAGACTTGTTTTCCATGTACAAGTACAAAACAATTTTACGCATTTATAATGATAAATCCGCATTTCGTCCCATTTTGCCACTTTCAATCGAGATATTACGAACAACTGAAACTGAATCGGCGAGAAAAACTTAAAGAAAACCTATGTATGTTATTTCATTTTCAACAATACTAGTAAAAACACTTTTTACTGCTACTTTTGTAGCAACAATATCATGAACTCACAGTGTACGCATAAATGTTTTGCAACATTTTGCTACATCTGCCTGCTTTCCTTGGAACCCCTCAGGGTGAGCTGAAATAACGGGAGTTTTGTTTGCGGCAATTCATCACTGACTCAAAATAAAATATTTTGCGCAAAGCTAAAGTTTTGTGAAATTGGGCTTTCAGTACCCAATGGCAATAAAGAGCCGAAAATTGCAAACGCCTTGTCAATGAAATTTCTCAGCTGTTCACCACTGGGCTTAGAAACAGGTGAAAGTTAAAACAATTCATTTATATTTTCTATAAATATAAGCATTGGGTTATCATACCGAGTTTTAAGTCTATCAAATGCCTTTGAATAATTTTAATGAGGGACTTGAAATGCGTCGATGGTTTCCAATGGACCATGGAGACAATTACGTAAATGCATAAATTTCGCGATATTAGATAGGCTATATTCGCGATCAATTATTTGCCTAAACTACGTGATGCAGTTTTTGTATTCGGTATACTTGCCGCTGAATGAAGAGAGTTTGAGTTGGGGCAGATTGGAGCTTGCCAGCATGATACAAGTGGTATCTAATAGTGTTACGCTGTGCTCCTCAGATAGATAGTTGTAGTATGTTCCATTTAGGATTCTCAATTCACGCAAAGCAAGTCACGAAGACAATTTTTTCTACTAATTTTAAATTTTTTTTCATGGGGCTCGGCAACTAGCCGTCTTCACCACCGTAACGGCAATTTCGTCATCACGCAACTTCTCGACAGAGGATATCTCGCAAATTGTTGTGTTATTGATGGAGTAGTAGTTTCGCTTGATACCATAGGTTTCGTCTTTGTTCACCAGAAATTTTTGACATTGAAGTTTTACACATTTACCATGCAGTGATGTGGCTCTTGTTACCATCCATCGATATCGGCGGCCTTCAGCTTGGGTACAAAGAGCACGTAGAGAAGAAGCATTTCATTCGTGTACAAGAATGATTTGGCATATTCGCCTCGACGAAGTTTGAATACGCCAGAACTTGATCTTCCAAAATTACTCACTTTTTCAGATTCCTGCTCCTTCAGGACTAGAGTTAACATTAACATTTGTGGATTACCCACATTGATGCTATTGACATAGAGTTAAATCATTAACGCTTTGGAGCTCGTCAATGCAAAGTCTCGTCAGATTTAGATGGAATTTGAGATAATTTAATTCGATTCCATGTATATAGGTATATATAAAATTGGCGCGTACACTCTTTCTGGGTGTTTGGCCGAGCTGCTCCTCATATTTGTGGCGTGTGTAGATATTTTTATGAGGAGCTTTTTCATGGCAGAAATACACTCGGAGGTTTGCCACTGCCTGCCGAGGAGCGACCGCTATTAGAAAAATGTTTTTCTTAATTTTGGTCTTTGACCGAGATTCGAATCTCCGTTCTCTCTGTGAATTCCGCACCAACCCATTCGGCTACGGCGGCCGCCGATTGCATGTACCAGCTTAAAATAGCCATTAGTGATCCAACCACTCCCGCATTCAACCGCTACTACCGTGAAGTTATAACTGAAGATGCAGAATCCAGAAGCTCCTGCTAATAGCCTATCTTACAATCATTTGAAAAGATAAAAACGTATACATATTAGAAATCTTACATTCCAATGACATAGCTACATATATTAATAGTTCAAAAGTATATCTTTCTTTTGATTTTACAGTTTTTGTTACTTTTTAATAAAATTTTAATTTCGCTTTTACATTAATTTCTCTTTCATTTTCACATTAGTTGTTCATCGGTATCAACAAAACACGGCAAATTAGGGATAGGGGTTGGGTGCACGTATGGCTCTGAAGGGTGTCTTCCTATTTGTTTAATTATGTGGTTATATTTATGTACTTGTACCTTACTTCGTCTATAGCTTTCCTTAAACGTTCTTCTGAGCGATAACTAAAATGGCAGCTAAAATCATACTTTTAAATTTCTCCATGACAGTTTCTAAAATATCAAAATTTTCTGCTGTTAGAATTACATATATATATACAGGGTCCAGCACTCGAAGTGTAACCAATTAAGAAGGCCATAAATTTAGTTTGGAAAATTACTTTTATTCAATTCAAAGTAAAAAATGTGTGAAATCAATACAAAATTAAGAATCAATTTACTTTTGCTCGATATGAGAACCTTTTGCCTTGACTATGGCCTTGAGACGGTCCAGAAACGAATCGCAAGTTGCACCATTTTGGCCCACTCGCGGACAATGGCTTTTTTCAGCGCCTCGAGACTCGAGAATCTTTTAGTTCAGTCCTTACTCTCCAAAACGGCCCAAAGAGAATAACCCTCGGATCCGCGTCTGGTGAGTTTGAAAGGTGTTATGAAGTTTGGAAAAATGTTTAATAGCCATTTTTGGTTTACTTGAGCTTTGTGAGACGGTGCTGAGTCCTGTTGAAACGTCCATGGCCTGCTACAGAAATGTTTGCCTGCCCACGGCTTCAAAGCTACCTCCAAAATACTTTCCCGACAATATTTCGCATTTACCTTGACGTCAGGTTTGATGAAAACGATTGGACAGCGCCCATCTGCGGTTACAGCGGCCCAAATCTTTACCTGTGGCGGGTGTTGCCACAATTGCCAATTTTCGTATAAACGATCGATCAAATAAGCCCTATAGTTTTGGGAGTTTGCGAATAGTTCAATTTGAAAATTTTTCTCATCAGAAAACACAATGTTCCGAAAATTACCGCTTTCGGCCAGGCGAAGCAACTCCTGCACTCTCTTAAGTGTGACTTGTTGCTGCTTTGGTGTGAGATCATTCGCGGGTGGCACCTGTGGCGGTTGCTGCCTCCTGGTGGCCAATCGCTGACTCAAATTACACTAGTTTACGAATTTTCACTTTCAAAAATGGTCATCGACCAAAAAGCGTTTTTTAGACTAATTTGGGCAGTAGTGCAGTTATTACCTGCAATCTCGAAATCAGTGCACGCCATTTCTTTGAAGGTCAATGGAGGTCGTGATTTTCGCAAAACAGCTGTTTAAAGTAAAAAAAAGGCATTTTTGACGTTTTTTACTTAATTATCAAAGTTTATTAACTTTTTTCTGGAACAAAAATTTTTTTTATATCGACATAAGATAGATTTTCTGAAAGACAATTTTGTCACCTACATTTTAAGCCTAATTTTGTCTGAATCGACGAAAAATTTTAGAAGTTATAACGTATTATGTGAATGAAGACAATTTCATGGTCTGTCGTATATCCTTTTGAAGTATACAATACGGTTTCGAACAAAAGTAAATCATGCCAGCGTATTGAGTCACGCAAAATAACCGTTCTTAAGCTCACTATAATTAAAAACAATATTTATTTCATACAAATATATATATATATATATATATATATTGTATATAATACATATATATTTGTCGCAGAATAGGCTTATTTGCCCATTGTTCCAATTCCAGCTAATTGCCCATTCTACCAATTCAACCTAAATAAGAGCTAGGTATGACCATTGTACGTCTGTGTATATTTTTCGGTGGCGCCATATTTCTGCAAGTATAAATTTGTGCACGACGACAGAGGGCTAATGAAGAATTTTGTGAAAGCTTTGGCAAAAAAACCGGAAAACACAGCTCTTAAATACTTGAAAACCAAGTTCCCAAGATTGTCAACAGAGAAAATCAAAGCGGGTATATTCGTCGGTCCACAGATAAAGAAATTTTTTACGGACACAGAATTTCAACAATGCCTTGACAGTTCCGAAGCTAAAGCTTGGAAAGCTTTCCAGAAAGTTGTTCATGGATCTTGGGAAACAACAGCAGCAACAACGACCGTCAATTGATTCATACAATGATGAAATACTTTAAAACTATTGGTTAGTATTGTAAAACGTACATACTCCAAAATATATTTATCATATAAATTGATTGGAAAATTTACAATTAACTTTGTTTTTGTTAACAGGTGCTCGCATGTCGTTAAAAATGCACCTACTTCACAGTCATTTGGATTTTTTCCCTCCGAGTTTGGGGGCTGAAAGTGATGAACAAGGCGAGCGATCGCATCAAGATATTGCTCCGATTGGGATCAAGGAATGATGAGCGGCTACTGCTGGATGCAACTTCGTGAAGATTCCGTGCAACATAAAAGAAGAAGTTTGAGAGTGAAAGCGTATTCTCGGCCTCAAACATAGACAAGTCGAAAGCTGCAAAATCACACGTGTTGACTTTATGGGTCATAACTTCTACAATTTTTCGTCGATTCAAACAAACTTAGGTTTAAAATGTAGGAGACGAAATTGTCTTTCAGAAAACCTATCTTATGTTGATATAAAAAAATTTTTTGTTCCAGAAAAAAGTTAATAAACTTTGATAATTTAGTAAAAATAGTAAAAATGCCTTTTTTTAACTTTCAACAGCTTTTTTGCTAAAACTACGACTTCCATTGACACGAATTATATATTGCCATGTAGGTTATATATGTGCCTTTCGAAATTTATGCACTTCAAAGAAATGGCGCGTACTGTTTTTGAGATTGCAGGTAATAACTGTACTATTGATGTAGTGAATATCTCGGAAACCGTTCTTTGAAAAAAAAAAAATATTTTTGGTTTCAGCGACCTCAAATTGGTTTAAAAAACGTTTTTTAGTCGAGGACCATTTTTGGTGTAAACTAGTGTTATCGTATGAACGGTCGGTCAAATAAACCCTATAGTTTTGGGAGTTTACGAATTACTCAATTTGACAATTGTTCTCATCAAAAAACGTAATGTTCGGAAAAATACCGCTTTCGGCAAAGCGAAGCAACTCTTGCGCTCTCTGAAGTCTGTCTTGTTGCTGCTTTGGTGTCAGTGTTCGGACTTCTACCACTAAAGTGGTAGATATACCACTTTTTTCCGAAAATTTGAATTTCTACCACTTCTACCATGCAAGCTTAAAAATCTACCACTTTTTTCAACTTTTGAAGAAGTCAATCTTTTTCACACACTATTTTCCAAAATATTATTATATGTTATGAATTACAATATTATATTAGAACTTTTATTCTACTAAAAAAAGAAACAGGCTGGCAGCACTTTAATATATCGTCAAATACTTTGCGCAATGAATGATCTTGGCAACAGTGACGTTTGACACATAATTTTGCGCCACTCATTTAATATTGTTGCGTTTTCGTATTTGTTGAAGATGGAGAAATTCCTAAAAAGGTAAACTTTTTTAATATTGAGATTTGTGTACAGAAATATAAAATACAAACGTCTTTAGAATATATACTGCAGAAAACGTGCCTGCAAAGAGCCAACAAAAAAGAAATCTAAGTACAATCAAAAATACAAGCAGGAATGGGAAGATGGTCGGGAATGGCTAGAAAATGCAGACTTTAAAGCATTCTGTAAATATTGCAAAACGTTTCTTGCAAATGATGTAACATTATTAGACCGGCATGCTAATACTAAAAAGTACTAAAAAGCATATGAACGCAGTGAACACAAAAGACCAGGCCCGGCTGCAGCAAATCACCATTTCGGAAAGTGTTGAAAAAAATTCAGAAACTACACACCAATCTAAGGAACTTGCGATGGTTATGTACTGTGTGCCATTTACGTTGATGGATACATTGCCAAAGCTATTCAATTTCCTTAGCTCTGATGAGAGAGGTGTAAAGTGCTGTTCAAAAAAAGCAACGGCTATAGTGAATGATATTGTGGGTCCATACGCTAGAGAGGACATTGCCAACGAGTTAAGGTCCACTTGCTTTTCTATCATCATTGATGAGGGTACATAAGTATGAAGAAGTGTCTTGTGTTAATTGTTCGCTATATCCCAGTTGGAAAACACAGTGTTGTTGATCGCTTCTTTGGACTTTTAGAAGTTGTAGATGGTACGGCAAAAGAATTATATGACGCTATTGTAAATTATTTTAAGAACTTCAAGGTGCCAACAACTAATATGATAGGCCTAGCAACAGACAATGCATCTGTAATGCGGGGAAAACATAATAGTGTAAAACAAAAATTCCAAGGATCAAACAAACATTTATTATTTTTAGGTTGTACGTGCCATTCTCTTAATTTATGTTCATCTGCTGCTTCTAAGCAATTGCCTGCAAGGTTGGAAAAGCTCGTGCGTAATGTGTATGCATTTTTCTCACACAGCTCCAAGCGCCGACATGACTTTCGACAGTTACAAGATTGTTTTCAAGCTATGCCTCACCAAATTCTGAGAGTTTGTGAAACACGATGGCTGTCTATGGAAGCAGCAATCGAACGTATAATAGAACAGTGGAAGCCTTTGAAGTATTTCTTTTCAATGTATTCCTTTGAAGAATTAACCGATTCATGCGCGACCGATATTTTAAATGAGCTTAATGACACAAATTTTTCGTACTTTTTATTTTTAAATGACATTTTAAAAAAAATAAATACTCTGAACAAGGAGTATCAATCAAAAGGAACAATGACACATTTATTATACTCGCGAATAACTACTTTTTTTAGAGAATTGCTGCAAAATTTTGTACATCTTGAGCATATTTCTTTGGATGCGAATTATAAAGATACAAAACTTCATTTACCATTTTCACAAATGTTTTTCGGTGTACAATGTAACAAATTTTTACAAACCAACGCAATTGATGTTAATGAAATAAAAAACGATCTACTTAAGTATTATTTATGCCTATGTGACGAATTATTAAAAAGGTTTGACTTTAAAAGCGAAAGATTAAAATTACTTGAATATTTTAACCCTTTTAAAATTCAAAAAGGCGATATGCCAACTATTTTACCCTTGTTTAAGGAATTTCCATTTCTCGGATTTTCGGAAGAAATATTAAACATTGAATGGAGATCTTTCATTGTTTTCAGCAAAGAAAAAACTAAAGATATATTCGAAGAGAAACTTAATACGTTTTCGCAATAGCTTCAAGCATATAGATGGAAATTTTGTTCCAAAAGCATAAGTTTTTTATATTTATGTGGTCATAATAGCTTTAAAAAACTGAAGTACAAATTTTTTTTACGAAATCTTATGTGAAATATTATATTTATGTTTGTTATTAAATAAATAAAGCATATTTAAGTTTTACCCTAAATCTACCACTTTTTTCATAAATCTACCACTATTTTTTTTAAATTCTATCACTAAACGAAAAAAAAAAGTCCGAACACTGTTTGGTGTGAGATCATTCGCCTTTTGGATCTTGTGAGGCTCGACTTTGAGATAATTTTTCAGCATGCGGCGGATGCTACGGTCAGATATTTTTAGTTCTTTCGCAATTTGACTTGCACTTCGTGGGGGATCTCGCGCTCAAGTCGCTTCTTCACGTTTTGAATGATTTCACGTGACGTTGAAGTCTTTTGATGACCACCTGCATGACATTTCGCGATGCTACCATTTGTAACGATTAATGGAGCGTTAAACAAAAACTTTATTTACTTTTAGGTGCTCGAGTTCACAATCAATCGCTGGTAGGGATTTTCTCGCCAAATATAATTCAATCACACTATTACGTTTGAAATCCATTACTGATTTTCTTTTTTCGCGTTTACTCTAGGCCAAATGCTTCGGCGGGCTTGCAAAAAATACTCTGTACTGTCATTTAGCCAACTAACAGAGACTCGATCTTCGCGCATCATCTGCGCGAGCGGTCTGAAGTTGGTTCCTCCTTGAGTGCCGGGCCCTGTATATAATTGGCGCGTACACCCTTTTCAGGTGTTTGGCCGACCTCCTCCTCCGATTTGTGGCGTGCGTTTTGATGTTGTTCCACAAATGACGGGGCATTAAGGAGGATGATTGGTTGGTTTAAATGGTGATTCTTCCAGAATCCAACTAGCGCTTCCACACCATTTTGTTGCCACATCATCGTTACCAAATTGTTTACCAGTTATTAACAGAATGACTGTAGGAACCTTATCAGGTTGTTTACATCTAAGCTAGACAGCTGTTCAAGACAGTCGAATAGCGGTTAGCCCAGGATTAACATTCTGCCCTTCCATAGGGCAGGGCATTTGCTGTGGAAATGGAAGATTGTATCCTTTTTCTCCGATTGTTTGCAACTGTGATAGTGACGTGTTGTGAGGGATACCAATTTTGGCTGCTTGTTCTCCCACAGATCAAAAGCCAGTTATGACTGCCGTTAGTCTCCAGGGGTCCCGTCGTTTCATGTTTATCAATATTGACGATTGCTTAAGGTTGTAGGTGGGCCATAACGGTCTGCTGATATTGCATTTCGTCTGGTCTCTCCATCTACAATCCGCAATTCGGAGGTGCTTTAGAGAAATTTTATTCTTGGCTGCACCTTATGGTGTGAATCCGATTCTGCAAGAGCGTTATTCATGGCACATCCCCTTCTTGCCAGTTCATTCGCTTTTTCATTACGTTCGATGCTCCGATGTCCCGAGACCCTGAATAAGGTAACTTTATGGTTTTCGCTCAAGGTGGTAAGGCTAATATTGCTTTGTTCCACCAGTTTAGAGGTTGCCGTCGCCGAATTCAGCGCCTGGATTGCAGCTTGACTATCCGAAAGAATTGCGATATTGCCCTTAAAAGAGGGATCTGCAATTAGTAGCCCACAAGCTTCCCCAATTGTCAGTAATTCCGCCTGAAAGAGACTGCGAGCATTAAAGAGGCGCACAGATTTTTGAACTTTAAGTCTATGAGAATATATGCCATGGTGTTGGAGACACCACAATCCATTTTACTGCCATCTGTCATTTTACTGAATGTCATTTGGCAACTCTGTCGAATAAAGACTGTTTCTGTACAGTGTGAATCATATATATATATATTTAAATATTCGAAGTTTTCTGTCGAAACTAAACTTATAAGCAAGGAAATTCAAAACACCTATTGGAAGGGAAAGCTGGAAGCTGAAGTGCAGTAAGTTGGTCAGTGAAATACAACCAAAAGTGCTGAAATACAAATCTTCCTACGTGGGACTCCTACTCAGCTGTCAACGACGATTGGACTTTGACCCGAGCAGATGTTGCTGTATTTGTAGAAATTTATATTTTAGTACTAAAAAGCTCCTTGTGGTTCTAAAACATAATAAATAGCAGTTGTATCAGAGAATGTTAATGCAATGAGAAGGTGCAAATGTTAAATGAGCTTTTTCGAGTTCTAATTTGTAGATTCATACTAAGGTAATTTCAAATTCAGCTTTCCTCACGAGTGGGGAATTGTAGATATTTACCACGCGAGTGACGCGAGTGGAGGGTTTCTATATTTACTTACCACGCTAGGACAGGAATTCAGATTTTTTCTGCGTTTACCAAACTACTGAGGAATTTCATAAGATTTTTCGGCACACTACTAAGGAAATCGACTTATTTCATGCCCACAGCGAAGCGAATAAATTTGCGATTAAGAAGGCCGCGCGCCAGTTAATTTGTGGTGCAGAAGCTAAAGTCGGCGGAATTATTCGTTTTGTTTTTTGGCACGTATTTAATTCAGGTTCAAGTCCTGAAGTCATATTTTTTTTCTTGCACATTTTTTTTTTACAATTCAAACCAGGAAAGTTTGGTAAAATTGTTGAGTTTATTTTAATTAAAATTTCTTTAAAATACTGTTTTTTTTGTATTTGATAAATGGAAATTTCTTTTCGGCATAAAATAGTTCATACTGGATATGACCTGATTTTTATATAAATCAATCAAAACAGAATATATGTACATATGTCTTTAATCTCTTTCATCAAATCCAAATTATATTGATGAGAAAATATCATTCTAATATCCGTCCAGAAAGCCAAACGCGCATACACAGATACATATGCATATAATTACGCATACAAACTTTCAACTAACGCAGAATATGTGCATATAAAACTGCGAATCGAATAAATGAGTGATTTAGAAAATTTCATTAGTAACTGTAGTTGAGCGCAATCGTGAAAGACGTGTTGTGTACGCAGTACATCGTCCCATATTTGACTCAGGTTCAAGTCCTGTACACACTTTTCTATGTTCGATATTTTTATTTAATTTTTTGTATTTGGTTTAATTAGAATTCATTTAAAATAGTGTATTCAGGTTTTTCTAATACCTGTTATTTAGAAATTTATTTTATATATAACATTATTCATACTTCATTTGAATTAATTTATGTATTGTATATGTAAAACAGCCATAAAGGCAATCATATGTATATGCATTCCTATATTTAATCTCTTCAGTCAAATCTGAACTACTTACATACACATATTGATGAGAAAATATTCTAATATCCATGGATGCATCAAGAAAGCCAAACGCGCATACACGCATATGTATACAAATATATACAAACCTTCAACGAACGCAAAATGTATGCATATAAAAAACAACAACTGCGACCGTCTTCTTGTCTGTCAGTGAAAATATGGGATATGTATACCCTATGAGCAAAAAGAACCGGGAAGGTGATGTTGACTGTTTCCTTCGATTGCCAAGGCATAGTCCACCATGAGTACCTTCCATCGGGCCAGACAGTCAATAGAGAACATTATTTATCCGTTTTGAAACCTTAGAGAGATGCTGTGTGTTGCAAACCGCCGGAAATGTGAGCAAACAATTCTCAGATTTTGCATGATGATAACGCGCCATCGCACTGATCAAAGAGAATACAAATCGGCCTGCCGGGGGTGTTTGGAGGACTGGGTTAAACGTTGGCACATGTGTGTTGCTTCAGACGGGTCATATTTTGAAGGAGATAATATAAATTTGCCTTAAATTTAACTCTGTTTTGTTTAATTTAAACATTCCCGGTACTTTCTGATCATAAGGTACATATATGCGGCTTTGCGGACAGCAATGTGTGATTCGCTGGAGGTCGCATTAACTCGCGACTGTCGCACAGTTAGAAGACATATTTACATACATATAAGGGTGCATATATACATACGGAGCCGCGGTCACTCGACATGACAAAAATTTAAGATTTATCAAATATTGGCAAATAATTCCACGCGAAATATTCCAATATTGACTATTTTCGAATGGTCGCGAAAATTGGCATATGGGCGGCTCGTTTTATGAATGAAATTGAAATATGAGCTTTAACTTATGAATGAACTTTTTGTTTTTGTTCTAAATTGTTCAGCGCCGTCGCTGATATAATCATGGCCGCTGCGACTGCGTCTACGAATGTATTTTGTTTTTGTAGTCGCTAGGCTTAGATTTTAGCTTCGGGCGACATGCGCATGTGAGGTATGTGTTTTTGTTGTGTTCTAGAACATTTTAGAATGTGTGAAGGGAGCGCTGTGCTCGCGCATATATGCATGAATGTATGAACGTGCATGGATGTAGTAACATTTGAATACAATTATTTTGTAGGAAGTTTAGAAGGCAAGTAGGTATACTCGTATATTTATGTATATATGCTAGGACATAAAGTGGGTATATATACATACATAGAGCAGAATTGTTTTTGCACTTGTTAGGAAGAAATTCGTTCACTAGTACGTATGTGTATTTGATTTCTTGTAAGAATGTGATATGCTGTGACATGTGTACATATATAAGTCAAGGTTATTTGGGCATACTTGCATATGTGATATGATGTTCTTGCGCTTGTGCATTATTGTTTTTCATATACAAATGTACATACATACATATGTATGTAAATGCTGTCGAATACATAAACTATAAATTGACATACAATATAAAATAAGTGTTGATTTATCTTAAGCCGTTTTATTTTCTGAATGCAAATACCTCCTATTGACATGTAATATACATACATATTATGTACTTATGTATATTATCATACACCATCATTTATTTACATATAAAGTATACGTTCATTTATGTACATATGTGTGTAATGAAAAACTTCATGAATTACTTTCAGAACTTTATTAAAATTTATTCGCGTCGCGCGCATGCACAAAACCTTTTGTTCACAACGCAGGCGCAGAAATAAACGCTCTGCGTATTTATCCTCCCCACGTGACTCGCCATCAATTCTCGGTGGAAATTTTTTTTTTTTTTTCGTTTTTAAATTTTTTTTTTAATGTATCTAATCGTAAAAAAATTTGTAATAAATTTTATGTATCCGCTTATTATTTCAAAAGTAACAAAATGGTAAAAAAATAAGCAGTCGAAGAAATAAACGTACCGCCTATTTTTCTTCGCCACATGTTAGACTCGAGTTCAATTCCCGGCGTAAACTTTTTTTTATAAATTTTTTTTTTTAAATCGGTTTTTTTTTTAATGTAATTGAAAAAAAAAATTATGTAATAAATTTTACGTATTCGCTTATTATTTCAAAAATACGAAAATAGTAAAAATTTAATTGGTTTAATGTCGAGGTGAGAAATGTGTTGTGTGTTGAGGTGAAAGATGTGTGGTGTTTCTAATTTTTGTGTGGGCAAAAGTCAGTGAGGTGTCTATAAACTCGGTGTGCTAAATTCCCTTACTTCAAATCTTTCAAATCTCAATTGTACTAAAAAAAGCTCACAGTAACATTTGCACCTTCTCATTGCATTAACATTCTTTGACAATACTTCATAACATACTGTTAGCGTATTTGCAATTATCATACTACATATATAAGCGTTGAGTTTATGTTGAAAAACCCCTAAAATCATCCTTTAAATTTATATATATGTATTTATTGCTTAATTGATACTAACAAAGTTGATCCGGATGTATTTGAAAATATCTCGCGATTTACGATTACAACAAACACCATACTTAGATTAAACTTATTTTGCTTCTAAGAAAATCGCATAAACTAAACTCTGCGTTATTATGGGAGACGATCGTGCACCTCCACCGGGAGGTGGCGGAAATCAAGCAAAGCCAATTGCAACTAAAAATAACCAGTATGAAACAATAATAAATCAATTATCAGAGAAATTAAAAAAATTGGAAAAGCTATGCGCCGATCTTAAAAAAGAAGTAGTACACCTTAAATCAGAAAATTGCCAATTAAAATCCAATGTTGGAGAAAATGCACTTCGAATAAAAAATGCAAATGATAAAATATATGAAAGATGAGCTAACTGGTGAAACGGAATGGATACTCAAAAAGAGATCCAGCAAAAAGAGGAAAGCCGATTCTTCCCCCGAACTATTGATTTCTTCACCAATTATTCAAAATCCTCAAGAAACCAAGGAAGTAAACAAAAAGGCCCATCGACCTCCGCCTATAATGGTCTCGGTAGAGTGTAATTACCAACAGCTTTTTAACATAGCGAAAGTTGAGGCAAGCGAAGAGTTTCAAATTAAACTGCTTAGCAACAAATATTACAAAGTATCTACCAAGGACCCAAATGATTATAGGAAAATTACGAAAGCACTGAAAAACAAAAATATTTCATGGTACACTTATGAAGATAAGCATTCAAGACCAATTAAGATCATAGCCAAAAATTTACACCACTCATGTGACCCCAAGGATATAATTTCCGACTTGAATAAACAGGGATTAAAAATAACCAACGCGATAAACAAATTAAAATGGAAAACTAAACAACCGCTTGATATGTTCCTTCTTACATTTGAAACTTCGGAAGACATAAATAAAATTTATAATATAAAAACCATACTGCATTCAGTAGTCAATATTGAACCAGTTAGACAACCAACGTTTATACCTCAATGTAAGTCCTGTCAATCCTTCGGACATACCCATAACTACTGCGGAAAGCAACCTAGATGTGTTAAGTGCGCAGGCAAGCACCAAACTTCTCTCTGCACAAAACCGGAGGAACATCAACAAAATGTTGCAATTGTGGAGAAGCCCATCCGGCTAGTTACAGAGGTTGCATTGTAGCAAAAGAGCTACAAAAGATACGTGATAAGCAAACTAACAAACATAAAGGTATTACCGGAACTTTACACCCAAACAAAGAAGTAGCTGAAGCCGATAATAAAGATGGGCTACCTGAAACAGAAAATAAACAGCAAACTCTGCTATCATCAGATACGGCACGAAAGGTGCTTACATTTGCAGAAACATTGAAGGCTAACAAAATTGAGGAAGATAACATTTTGAAACTGATCCTAGAGAAACTAACAAAACAAGATGAATTCAATTTGGTACTCGAAAAAAGACTGCAAAACGTCGAAAAATATCTGCAAAATAAGTCATAATGCCAAACTTCCTGAAAGTAATGCTCTGGAACGCAAACGGGCTTTTAAAGCATCAAAAAGAGCTGGAATTTATTTTAGACTAGCGAAAACCCGCCCGTCGTCTTTAAAAAAATCTAGATTAATTAATTAAACGTAGTTTTCTCTGGAGAAAAAATACTCACTTGTTGTTTGCTTGAAAATCAGATCAGAAAGAAAGTTTGAGCGCGTCGTTGTTCCGTTCTGCATTTGCATAGATGCGCTCCCCTTTACACATAAACAACAACATCAATCGTATAATACATACACTTCGTCGTGTACGAAAAAGCGGAGAAGGAGAAGATAACTGTTCTATTCTTCTCCGCTTTAACCCAGCTATGTGTTCAGGTGCAAATGACTTTTTTGCGTGAAGTCTGATATAAAATAAGTTCTATTTACTCTTCTTAAATTTATATAAACTTTTCCAGGCGAAGTAAAAAAAAACCGACATATATTTGCTTCAACCGTATATTTGTGAGTACACAGGTAATAAGTAAATGTATGAATGATATAGGTAATATCTCATATTAGCATAACCTTTCTGCAAAAAATTAAGGAAACGATCACCAATCACGCCGGCAATGATACAATGAATTTTTCACTATAACTGACTTCAGATTAACGTTTATATAATAAGCGTATATATAACATTTTAAAATTTTTTTAGAATTTTTTTTTTTAATTTTTAATAATAAGTGGTCTTCCTCTTCCTCCTCCTCTTCCTCTTCCTGTAGCTATTCCTTTTCCTCTTCCATCTCCAGCTCCATCTCCTTTCTTTATCCCGGAAACGGGCAGTAAAAATTACTTCACTTAAAAGCTTTCATCAACAGGTTCCATCTGATACCCATATTGTACAAAGACATCCAAGGGTACCTTGGTCCACTTTTTCGACTATATCTCGAGACCCTGGTCACTCAGAGATCTAAAAAATACTCTGTATTAAAACACATCCTAGGGTTACCCGGGTCTTCGTTTTGGCCTTCGGCAGCGCCAGCTGGTGGCGAGTGGAATCAATAAGCATATTATACTAACCTTCTCCGTGGAAAAATATATATATATACCAAATTTCATAATAATCGGCCCAGACACACACGACCAAATTCTAATGAATGCTATGTGCGGTACAAAATAATACGTGTGGCAAATAGCAAAAACACACTCACTTAACCGACGCACCGCACACACACGCGTTATCGGGTTTCAACCAAACTTCACAGAAAGCTTTGCCAAAGCAGCACCAACAATGTGTGAAACTTTCGTTGTTTTCCTCATACGCGTTGCTGAGATTACCCCGGACAAATGCACACTTTTTTTCGGCTTAATTTTTATATATATAGATTCTCAAAAAGTGGATGTATGTTTGATTGCAGAGACACACTTCACAAAGGAGTCATCAATAAAAATTAAAAATTACAATGTTTATCACACTATCCACCCTAAAAACTGTGCAAGAGGAGGGAGTGCAATTATCATCAAGAGAAACTTGAAACATCACGAAGACCAAAAAACATTCACGGAAGAATTCCAGGTAACAACTGTTACGATATACACCAAAACTGAAATATCAATTTCCGCGGTATATAGCCCTCCACGACATACAATCAAATGCGCCCAATATATGGAACTGATAAACAGCCACAAGAATAGATTTATAATGGGTGGCGACTTCAATGCCAAGCATACTCACTGGGGATCGCGACTCACAACAACCAAAGGAAGAGAACTTTACGATGCACTTAAGAAGACACGATGCATTGCTATATCGACGAGCAGCCCAACGTACTGGTCAACAGATCCACATAAAACACCGGACTTAATTGATTTTTTCATCGCTAAAAAGTATCAACCGCTTATGTAAACATTGAGCATGGCATGGATATGTCATCAGATCACTCTCCTATTTATCTAACACTGCACGAAAATGTAACGACAATACAACATTCATTTAAACTGACTAACCACCTTACAGATTAGGATTACTTTAAACACATTTTGGAAGGCCCAGATGACCACCTGCCGATAATCAACACAAAGGATCAACTTGATGACGAAGTACTTCGATTGAAAAATAACATCCAACGCGCAGCTTGGCATAGTACACCAACTATAAGGAAAACCATTTCAAGTCACAAGTATACCAAAGAAATAAAGGAAATGGTATTGAAGAAACGGAAAATACGAAGAAGATGGCGTCAAACAAGATCACCTCTTGACAAAGCTCAGCTAAATAAAATAACCAAAAAACTTAGCGACGAAATTAGAGCGTACAAAAACAGTTCATTCCTGCAAGAATTAACAAATGAACGGAAGACAAATTATTCACTATCGAAATGTACTAAAAAATTAAAACAACCGTTATCTCAGAACGCACCCATCAAGATACATGGCAATAAGTGGGCCAAAACAAAAAGCAGATACATTCGCAAACTACCTCGGGGAGACCTTCACACCATATGGATCGGTAATGGCTGATGATATGGATCACGACGGCGATAGCAATGCTATAAATGAGATCCCTCCGGTTTCACAAGACGAAATATTAGAAGAAATTTCATATCTAAAGATAAAAAAATCGCCAGGCTACGACCTCATTACTGCTGAAATATTGAAACAGCTCCCGAACAATATTATTGCTGTATTGACGAATATCGTCAACACCACATTTAAGCTAAAATATTTTCCAATATATTGGAAAACAGCGGAAGTCGTTATGTTCAATAAGCCAGGTAAAGATACTCACGATGTAACATAATTTTTTGTTTTTTTGTTTTTTGTCGGGACAACTAGCAAGTGCAGCACTCAGACATTAATTGAGTCCATTGTACTACACTTGGATTCCCTTTTAATTTTCTTTAAATCTATCCGATCTCCAAAGAAATCTGAGTAGATCTTGTGGTGCCAAGGAGCCAAGATGGTCGCTTCTTAACACATCAGTGCAAAAGACCTCAAACCTGATTCGGGCGAAGGCGGGGCAGACACACAGGAAGTGGTCCGCCGTCTCATCCTCCTCTTCACAAGCTGGGCAGAGTACACTGTCTGAGATGCCCAACCTTTCCATGTGTTTTGCCCACAGAAAGTGGCCCGTCATCAGTTCAACCAGTCGTCTGCACTCCCCTCTGCTTAATGACAGAAGGGTTTGCGACAGTCGATCGGACATGACAGGGAACATCAGTTTTATCCATCTGCAGCCTCTCTCAGCCTGTCAAGCTCGCTTGTGGGTAGTAGTTACCCATTTGCTAACCGTGGCCGTGATGGCCGCAGAGGGGAGTGGCAAAGCGGGCTTTGGGCCAAAGAAGTTGGCTTCAGAGCCCATCTTAGCTAAGGAGTCAGAGGTCTCGTTACCCGCGATACCCACGTGTCCCGGGACCCATGTTAGCATCAGGCTATTATGTCTGCCGACATAGTTCAGCCTGGATTTACATGACTTCACTACCCCTGATGTGGTTTGAGGGCTATCTAAGGCCATAAGCGCTGCTTGGCTGTCGCTGCAGACACATATAGATCTGCCTCTCCATCGTTTTTCCACAACAAAGTTCATCGCTTCTTGAACTGCATACACCTCCGCTTGAAACACAGATGCATGCATTCCAAGAGCAAAGTGCAGTTTTGTCCCGCTGGATTCCACGTAGACCCCAGAGCCGGAACCATGCTCGGTCCTGGAGCCATCCGTAAAAATGCGAAAACAGTGTTTGCCGGGCTCATTTTCTGAGTCTCCCCACAACTGAGCCTCTGGTAGCACTACACTGTATCTCTTTTCAAGTACGACTCTTGATGGCATTGAGTCAAGAGGCATGGAGAGAATCGTTGGATCGATGTCCATGCCTTCTCTGTGTTCCAATGCCGGACAAGGGCCGTACCAGTTCCCATTGTGTTTCAGTCTGCTGATGGCCTTCAGGGCCTCTCCTCGGATGAAAGCATCAAGTGGTGGTAAACCAATCAGAGCATCTAGTGCCGGGCGTGAAGTAGTCGGAAAAGCTCCAGTGCAAGAGATGGCCACAGTGCGTTGTAGTCCCTGTAGTCTCCCCCTGACTCCCACTAGGGATAGTCTACTCATCCAGACCACTGATGCATAGGTGATAATGGGTCTTATCATAGCCGTGTAGATCCATAGGACCTTGCTAGGAGAGAGACCCCACGTTTTCCCAAAGACACCTTTGCACTGCCAGAAAGCTGTCAGCGCTTTGGATGCCTTTGTCTCAACGTGTGATTTCCATAGGAGCTTACTATCGAGGATTACTCCTAGATATTTAATTTCCTTGAATAGCTAGATTGTGAATCCTTTTAGCCTTGGCAGAACGAGTCCGTCAAGCTTCCTCCTTCTGGTAAAGAGGACAATACCAGTCTTGGCGGGATTTGCCGACAGCCCGTTCGCACAGCACCAAGTGTCAATCCGATCCAGAGTTTTCTGCACTTTCCTGCAGAAGCGAAGAGCCTGTTACCAAACAAGCAACATCATCTGCATATGCTTGTGCGTAGACTCCCGAATCGTTTAAGGTGGTGAGTAGAGGATCGATTACCATGCACCACAGTAATGGAGACAGCACACCGCCTTGGGGGCAGCCTCTGTTAACCCCAGATGACACCAGCAGATCTTCCTCTGCTCGCACCGAAACGATTCTTTGGGCCAGCATCGAACGAATCCAATTTACTAGCACCCGGTCTACGCCGTGCCTACTAGCAGAGTTACACATACTATCAAACGCCCCCTCTATGTCTAAAAAGATACCCATAGCGTAGTCCCTCCTGTCGATGGCCAGCTCTACCCTAGCAACAAGGTTTTGCAGTGCCGACTCGCAGGATTTTCCACTCCGATAGGTATGCTGAAATAGAGACAGAGGGTGAGCCTTCAGCGACTTCTGACGTATGCGCAGTTCCACCAGTCGTCCGAGACTTTTCAGCATGAAAGAGGTCATGCTGATGGGTCTAAAGCTTTTGGGGCTGGTGAGTAGTATGTATATTCCGGACTACAGGACAATATCAAAAATGTTAAAATTTTAACATTTATTATCATTTTAACTCAAAATTTTAACATTTTTACCATTTAACTCATTTTTTTAACTTACAGTTACTCAAAATTTTAACATTTTTTAACATTTAACTCATTTTTTTAGCTTATATTATCTCAAAAAAAAGTTAAAAATTTTTAGTTGGGTCGATGAGTCCAACCTTAAATTATAGTTACTCGTAGTTAATATTTCTAAGATATTAAAGATATCTTTTTTTGATGTACTCGTAATCAATATTTAGGGTTGGTACACTATTAAGGTACCAACCCTAAATTATAGTTACTCGTAGTTAATATTTTTAAGATATTAAAGATATCTATTTTTGAAGTACTCGTATTCAATATTTAGGTTGGTACAGTTAAAATTTTGAGTTGGGTCGATTATTATTGATTGATAATTTTAAATATTTATTACAAAATATTTAAAGTAATCTATTCAAAAAAAACAAACAAAAAAGGATACATTTATTTTTTAAAGTACCTTTCAAAAGAAAACGATGAACTTGCAACAAAATTATTGTTACAATTCCAACTGCTTAACCAACTCATCTAAACCGTATATTCTGAAGTAATGTAATTATAGTTGAGTAGTATGTTTCACAGTTGATCTTATCAACACTGCTCACAATCTATAAATAGAATAAGCTTTATAAGTATTCACAGGGTGAACTGTTTAACAGAGTTAATATGTTTCCTTCGGAAACCGTTGACAGAGTCAATATGTTCACCCTATGAACTGAAAGCTTTTATAAAGCATAAAATATACTTGCAAGATAAAGCACTGGTCCGCACAGGACCGAAGAATGAAATACTGTTGAATATGTTCACTTTGTGAACCGTTGACGGAGTCAACATGAGTCACAAACTGCAAGATAAGCACTGGTCTGCACAAGACCGAAGAATGAGGTACTGTTGAATACGAGTCACAAACTGCAAGATAAGCATAATATTTGATCTAGAATATTCAATTAAGCTTTTATGCATCAACACATGTTTCGACTCTGTCGAAACCGTTTGACTTTGTCAAACATGGTTACAAGTGCAGTAAGTATTTAGCGTTAGAAGAGGGTAGACGCAAAAAAATAATTGAAACTTTAAATTTGAACTCTTTGAAGTTCAAATTTATAAAATTTACCCAATATTGGTTCATAATTTAAATCTCTTATTAAATATGTTATTGGATTAGATGGATAAATTTTACTAATATAAAATATTTCTCGAGTCCAATTATTTTTATATTTGTTTTCAAATTGTTTTTTATGTGACTGAATTCTTACTTTTTCTCCAATTTTAAAAACTGGTTTTTCTAAATTGTTTCTATTAATTTTAAAACAATTATCAAAAATTAATTGTTCATTTTTTTCATTTACTATAAAACTAAAAAAAAATGATCTAATTATTATATCTTTAATATTTTATTACAAATTATAACAGTAAAATTTACAATTAAATAATTGTAATTTTCTTTACTTTATTATTATAAATCAATATTTTTGATTTATCAACTTTTTAAATACATTATTAAATATTTATTATTTTGATTGATAATTCAATTCAATAAATTGTGTGTTAAAAATGATTTGGAATCTAAAGATATAAAATGTTTATCAATTCAATCTTTACCAACACCTGAAAATATTAAACAATATTCTGTAATAATATTTGATGATATCTCTACAGAACAACAAGATAATATTTCCAATTATTTTGCTTATGGTAGACACAATAACATTTCTTGTTTTTATTTATGTCAAACATATTCAAAAATACCTAAACAATTGATAAGAGATAATGCAAACTATATAATTTTATTTAAACAAGATAAGACTAATCTGAAACACATATTTAATGACCATTGTAATGATATTGATTATGATATTTTAAAAAATATGTGTATTCAATGTTGGAAAGAACAGTTTGGATTTTTAGTAATAGACAAAGAACAAGATACAAATGATGGTAGATATAAAAAAATGTTTGAATTTTTCTTTACAGTATAAAAAAATGTTTGAATTATAAAAAATGTTTAATTTTTTATTAATTGTTTTTTATATTGTTTAAAACAATAATTTTTCGACTACTTCATAAATTGATTTATCACTCAAGTCTATTTTTTCTAACAAATTCAAAGCTTCTTCATAGTTACTATTACTTATATTAATTACATTATCAATTTCATTAGGTATATTTATTATCAATTTCAATTAGATGTATTTATATTATTTTATTCTAAATTATTTACATTACTCCAATATATATTAATATCTTTATATTTATCACTAAACAATTCTGTAATATTTTTTCTATTATTTATAAATTCAGTTAATGTAATATTTATATGCATTATTTTAGGAAACTTTGATACAATATTTCCTAACCATTCTAGTTTTTTTATGAAATTTTTACTTTTATATTTTGTAATAGTCATAATATATTCATAGCTATATTTTTTTAAACTTAAAATATTTACGATACTATTTGCTAGAATACAATAGTGTTCAAATGATTTTTTTCCAAACATTTTCATTTTAATAATATTTTCTACTTGTTTTTCTAAAGTTATTTTAATATCACTTTCATTATAATTATTAACATTAATAATAGAAGTATTTATAATATTTTGGTCATTATAATTTAAAATTAAATTTTTAAAAAAATTATTAAGTTCTTCTGGTTGCATTTTCACCTTCTGTTCTACGGGTGATTGAAGTCTTTTCAAGGTTTTCTGATCAACCAATTTTTCTTTTTTTGCTATTTGTATAGCTTGTAATTTTATTTTTTTTATCATTGTCTTCATACTTTAGAAATTTTAACTTTAAATTTCATTTTGAGAAATTATTAATCAATTCAATTTATCTTATAATTAATAAAAATTGTAATTATTTTTTAATTACAAATATAGTTAATCAATTAGTTGGTTATAATAAATATATTTTAATGTAATTATTCTATCATAATTATTGAAATAATATCATCAATTTAAATAATATAATATTGTAATTTAACAATTTTTCATTTTAAATTACAATGGATAGCTTGGTTAAATATAATTTACAAAATCCAAATTCTATGATCCAAGAACCATTGAATAACATTGAAAATTTAAGAAAAAATAATAATATTAAACAATCTTATAATTTTAATAATCTATTTAACATAAATGTGTTATTATTATTTTCTATCACTGTAATAGAAACGCAAGTAGAAACGGCTTTAAAATTAAGAAATATTAGTAACAAAGACAGAATATTATTTTCTGAAAACCAACTACCAACTCATTATATAATATTGGAAAAAATTAGAATTGGTATAGATGATAATAATAAAGAATATCTATTATCTATAGCTGCTCAAAAGATACTATCACTAAACCAATATTATACATTATTAACAAATACTAAAGATATTGTAATAAAAGATTCCAAAATAATTTAAAAAAAAAAATGTATCTACATAAACAATCATATTCTAACATACAGATTGTTAAATCATTTTTATTATATTAAATGTAATATTTGTAATAAAATTTGTAATAAATATGTTTCAAATATAATAACAATGACCGTATGCTATTTAAAAGTTACTTACAAGTACAATTTGTTGTAAATAACTTTTAAATTTTAATTATTTTTTTTATTTCAAATCTATATTTTATTCGATTATTAAATCTTATAGATAAATTTTATATTTAATAATATTTTGAATATATCAGAATATTTTGATAATACAGAAACCATTAAACATATCCACCATGAAAGATATCTTAATATTGTTCATAATAATATACGACAGAAATGATAGATAGATACTTTTAATTTAAATATTTTGATTATTACTATCTCAAATATTTGAACTATTTATTATTTAAATAACTAGTTACTAGTACATTAAATATTTGAACTATTTATTATTTAAATAACTAGTTACTAGTACATTAAATATTTGAACTATTTATTATTTAAATAACTAGTTACTAGTACATTAAATATTTGAACTATTTATTATTTAAATAACTAGTTACTAGTACATTAAATATTTGAACTATTTATTATCTAAATAACTAGTTACTAGTACATTAAATATTTGAACTATTTATTATTTAAATAACTAGTTACTAGTACATTAAATATTTGAACTATTTATTATCTAAATAACTAGTTACTAGTACATTAAATATTTGAACTATTTATTATCTAAATAACTAGTTACTAGTACATTAAATATTTGAACTATTTATTATCTAAATAACTAGTTACTAGTACATTAAATATTTGAACTATTTATTATCTAAATAACTAGTTACTAGTACATTAAATATTTGAAATATAAAATATTTCAAATATTTTTTTGTTTTTCTGGATAGATGTTTTTCAGAGGAGGACATGTTTTTTCAAATTATCTTCCTGTTAAAAATGAAAAAGTAGTTTTGGAAAAATGTACTAAGTGCAATTATTATTTTTAAAAATGAAAAAGTAGGATTGAAAAAATACTTGAAGTGTTCTCAATCATAAAAATAACAACGTTTAAATCAAAAATTAACGTTTAAATATAATACAAAATATTTAGATTTAAGATATAAATATGTAAGTAAATTTCAAAGTAATATTTGACAGTTTTAAATTTAAAAAAAATAATAAATATATTGATTAAAAATAATATTCATTATTTTAAAATTATTAAAAACCGATTATATTGTAGATCATAGATTATTAATATTGTAATTGATTAATAATATATTGATATGTTAAAATATGTTTTTTTTTAAATTCAAATAATACAAAATATGTTTTTAAAATTAGCATATTTAACATTTATTTTTTTTTAAATTAAATAATGTTAAAAATATGTGTTACGAATACAATATTTTTAATGTTTTTCCGACATTATTAAATTATATTTAAATATACGTTAAATATATTATTACTTTTATGTATATTTAATATATTTTATGTATATTTAAATATAATTTAATAATGTCGGAAAAACATTAAAAATATTGTATTCGTAACACATATTTTTAACATTATTTAATTTAAAAAAAAATAAATGTTAAATATGTTAATTTTAAAAACATATTTGGTATTATTTGAATTTAAAAAAATATATATTTTAACATATCAATATATTATTAATCAATTACAATATTAATAATCTATGATCTACAATATAATCGGTTTTTAATAATTTTAAAATAATGAATATTATTTTTAATCAATATATTTATTATTTTTTTGAAATTTAAAACTGTCAAATATTACTTTGAAATATACTTACATATTTATATCTTAAATCTAAATATTTTGTATTATATTTAAACGTTAATTTTTGATTTAAACGTTGTTATTTTTATGATTGAGAACACTTCAAGTATTTTTTCAATCCTACTTTTTCATTTTTAAAAATAATAATTGCACTTAGTACATTTTTCCAAAACTACTTTTTCATTTTTAACAGGAAGATAATTTGAAAAAACATGTCCTCCTCTGAAAAACATCTATCCAGAAAAACAAAAAAATATTTGAAATATTTTATATTTCAAATATTTAATGTACTAGTAACTAGTTATTTAGATAATAAATAGTTCAAATATTTAATGTACTAGTAACTAGTTATTTAGATAATAAATAGTTCAAATATTTAATGTACTAGTAACTAGTTATTTAGATAATAAATAGTTCAAATATTTAATGTACTAGTAACTAGTTATTTAGATAATAAATAGTTCAAATATTTAATGTACTAGTAACTAGTTATTTAGATAATAAATAGTTCAAATAGTTAATGTACTAGTAACTAGTTATTTAAATAATAAATAGTTCAAATATTTAATGTACTAGTAACTAGTTATTTAAATAATAAATAGTTCAAATATTTAATGTACTAGTAACTAGTTATTTAAATAATAAATAGTTCAAATATTTAATGTACTAGTAACTAGTTATTTAGATAATAAATAGTTCAAATATTTAATGTACTAGTAACTAGTTATTTAAATAATAAATAGTTCAAATATTTAATGTACTAGTAACTAGTTATTTAGATAATAAATAGTTCAAATATTTAATGTACTAGTAACTAGTTATTTAAATAATAAATAGTTCAAATATTTAATGTACTAGTAACTAGTTATTTAAATAATAAATAGTTCAAATATTTAATGTACTAGTAACTAGTTATTTAAATAATAAATAGTTCAAATATTTAATGTACTAGTAACTAGTTATTTAAATAATAAATAGTTCAAATATTTGAGATAGTAATAATCAAAATATTTAAATTAAAAGTATCTATCTATCATTTCTGTCGTATATTATTATGAACAATATTAAGATATCTTTCATGGTGGATATGTTTAATGGTTTCTGTATTATCAAAATATTCTGATATATTCAAAATATTATTAAATATAAAATTTATCTATAAGATTTAATAATCGAATAAAATATAGATTTGAAATAAAAAAAATAATTAAAATTTAAAAGTTATTTACAACAAATTGTACTTGTAAGTAACTTTTAAATAGCATACGGTCATTGTTATTATATTTGAAACATATTTATTACAAATTTTATTACAAATATTACATTTAATATAGTAAAAATGATTTAACAACCTGTATGTTAGAATATGATTGTTTATGTAGATACATTTTTTTTTTTTTAATTATTTTGGAATCTTTTATTACAATATCTTTAGTATTTGTTAATAATGTATAATATTGGTTTAGTGATAGTATCTTTTGAGCAGCTATAGATAATAGATATTCTTTATTATTATCATCTATACCAATTCTAATTTTTTCCAATATTATATAATGAGTTGGTAGTTGGTTTTCAGAAAATAATATTCTGTCTTTGTTACTAATATTTCTTAATTTTAAAGCCGTTTCTACTTGCGTTTCTATTACAGTGATAGAAAATAATAATAACACATTTATGTTAAATAGATTATTAAAATTATAAGATTGTTTAATATTATTATTTTTTCTTAAATTTTCAATGTTATTCAATGGTTCTTGGATCATAGAATTTGGATTTTGTAAATTATATTTAACCAAGCTATCCATTGTAATTTAAAATGAAAAATTGTTAAATTACAATATTATATTATTTAAATTGATGATATTATTTCAATAATTATGATAGAATAATTACATTAAAATATATTTATTATAACCAACTAATTGATTAACTATATTTGTAATTAAAAAATAATTACAATTTTTATTAATTATAAGATAAATTGAATTGATTAATAATTTCTCAAAATGAAATTTAAAGTTAAAATTTCTAAAGTATGAAGACAATGATAAAAAAAATAAAATTACAAGCTATACAAATAGCAAAAAAAGAAAAATTGGTTGATCAGAAAACCTTGAAAAGACTTCAATCACCCGTAGAACAGAAGGTGAAAATGCAACCAGAAGAACTTAATAATTTTTTTAAAAATTTAATTTTAAATTATAATGACCAAAATATTATAAATACTTCTATTATTAATGTTAATAATTATAATGAAAGTGATATTAAAATAACTTTAGAAAAACAAGTAGAAAATATTATTAAAATGAAAATGTTTGGAAAAAAATCATTTGAACACTATTGTATTCTAGCAAATAGTATCGTAAATATTTTAAGTTTAAAAAAATAGAGCTATGAATATATTATGACTATTACAAAATATAAAAGTAAAAATTTCATAAAAAAACTAGAATGGTTAGGAAATATTGTATCAAAGTTTCCTAAAATAATGCATATAAATATTACATTAACTGAATTTATAAATAATAGAAAAAATATTACAGAATTGTTTAGTGATAAATATAAAGATATTAATATATATTGGAGTAATGTAAATAATTTAGAATAAAATAATATAAATACATCTAATTGAAATTGATAATAAATATACCTAATGAAATTGATAATGTAATTAATATAAGTAATAGTAACTATGAAGAAGCTTTGAATTTGTTAGAAAAAATAGACTTGAGTGATAAATCAATTTATGAAGTAGTCGAAAAATTATTGTTTTAAACAATATAAAAAACAATTAATAAAAAATTAAACATTTTTTATAATTCAAACATTTTTTTATACTGTAAAGAAAAATTCAAACATTTTTTTATATCTACCATCATTTGTATCTTGTTCTTTGTCTATTACTAAAAATCCAAACTGTTCTTTCCAACATTGAATACACATATTTTTTAAAATATCATAATCAATATCATTACAATGGTCATTAAATATGTGTTTCAGATTAGTCTTATCTTGTTTAAATAAAATTATATAGTTTGCATTATCTCTTATCAATTGTTTGGGTATTTTTGAATATGTTTGACATAAATAAAAACAAGAAATGTTATTGTGTCTACCATAAGCAAAATAATTGGAAATATTATCTTGTTGTTCTGTAGAGATATCATCAAATATTATTACAGAATATTGTTTAATATTTTCAGGTGTTGGTAAAGATTGAATTGATAAACATTTTATATCTTTAGATTCCAAATCATTTTTAACACACAATTTATTGAATTGAATTATCAATCAAAATAATAAATATTTAATAATGTATTTAAAAAGTTGATAAATCAAAAATATTGATTTATAATAATAAAGTAAAGAAAATTACAATTATTTAATTGTAAATTTTACTGTTATAATTTGTAATAAAATATTAAAGATATAATAATTAGATCATTTTTTTTTAGTTTTATAGTAAATGAAAAAAATGAACAATTAATTTTTGATAATTGTTTTAAAATTAATAGAAACAATTTAGAAAAACCAGTTTTTAAAATTGGAGAAAAAGTAAGAATTCAGTCACATAAAAAACAATTTGAAAACAAATATAAAAATAATTGGACTCGAGAAATATTTTATATTAGTAAAATTTATCCATCTAATCCAATAACATATTTAATAAGAGATTTAAATTATGAACCAATATTGGGTAAATTTTATAAATTTGAACTTCAAAGAGTTCAAATTTAAAGTTTCAATTATTTTTTTGCGTCTACCCTCTTCTAACGCTAAATACTTACTGCACTTGTAACCATGTTTGACAAAGTCAAACGGTTTCGACAGAGTCGAAACATGTGTTGATGCATAAAAGCTTAATTGAATATTCTAGATCAAATATTATGCTTATCTTGCAGTTTGTGACTCGTATTCAACAGTACCTCATTCTTCGGTCTTGTGCAGACCAGTGCTTATCTTGCAGTTTGTGACTCATGTTGACTCCGTCAACGGTTCACAAAGTGAACATATTCAACAGTATTTCATTCTTCGGTCCTGTGCGGACCAGTGCTTTATCTTGCAAGTATATTTTATGCTTTATAAAAGCTTTCAGTTCATAGGGTGAACATATTGACTCTGTCAACGGTTTCCGAAGGAAACATATTAACTCTGTTAAACAGTTCACCCTGTGAATACTTATAAAGCTTATTCTATTTATAGATTGTGAGCAGTGTTGATAAGATCAACTGTGAAACATACTACTCAACTATAATTACATTACTTCAGAATATACGGTTTAGATGAGTTGATTAAGCAGTTGGAATTGTAACAATAATTTTGTTGCAAGTTCATCGTTTTTTTTTGAAAGGTACTTTAAAAAATAAATGTATCCTTTTTTGTTTGTTTTTTTTGAATAGATTACTTTAAATATTTTGTAATAAATATTTAAAATTATCAATCAATAATAATCGACCCAACTCAAAATTTTAACTGTACCAACCTAAATATTGATTACGAGTACTTCAAAAATAGATATCTTTAATATCTTAAAAATATTAACTACGGGTAACTATAATTTAAGGTTGGACTCATCGACCCAACTAAAAATTTTTAACTTTTTTTTGAGATAATATAAGCTAAAAAAATGAGCTAAATGTTAAAAAATGTTAAAATTTTGAGTAACTGTAAGTTAAAAAAATGAGTTAAATGGTAAAAATGTTAAAATTTTGAGTTAAAATGATAATAAATGTTAAAATTTTAACATTTTTGATATTGTCCTGTAGTCCGGAATATACATACTAATCTGGTGTAGTCGTCTTTTCCAACCTTTGGGATGAAAGCGACCCTCACCATCCTCCAAGAGTGTGGTATGTAAGCCAGTGCCAGGCATGCCGAGAAGATTTTCTTCAGGGCTACTGTCACGAACTCTGCACCCTCCTTCAGCATGGCAGGAAATATGCCATCTGGTCCGGGCGACTTGTAGTCGCCAAAAGGTTTGATGGCAAATCGAATGGCGGCCTCATTCACCACAGATCTGGCAACGAACCAGTCATGCCGAGAAGGTGTAGCAGCTCTGACAACTGCCTCTATCAATAAGGGCTGTTGCCGGCTGATGCTTATATGATTACCAGGAAAGTGAGAATCCATCAGCAAGCTGAGTGTCTCACTTTTCCGCTCCGTGAAGAAGCCATCAGATTTCCTAAGTGACCCCAGCTTTGCCATTGGGTCCCTTTTCAGGATCCTAACCAATTTCGCCGTGTCACTCAGAGATTCAATACCGCTGCAGAACTCCCCAAATGAGGCTCTTTTCGATTCCAGAATAAGCCTCTTGTAGTTCTTCTGAACATCACGGTATCGCTCCCAGTCCTCTGTAAGGTTAGTCTTGAGGGCCCGGTTTAGAAGTTTTCTCGACTCACGCCTCAACATCTGGAGCTCTCGGTTCCACCACGGAACGGGAGTCCGGCTCGGGAGAGGTCGAATTGGACAGGCTGACTCAAAACGGTCGGTTAGGGCAGCGTTGAGTTTCTCAACAGCCGCCTCAATGGCCTGTTCTTTTCGAAGTCTTGGTGGCGCAACGTCAAGGTCCCGCAACGCCTCCCTAAACTTCTGCCAGTCTATTTTTCTTGGGTTTCTTGAGGGCAATGGCATTTGTGCCTCCTCGCCACACTGAAACTCAATGTACCTGTGGTCCGAGCACGAATCTTCGGCAAGGACTCTCCAGTTCTTGATTGACCACCCAAGTTTTGAGTTTGATAGGGTTAGATCAATCACCTCCTGTCTTCTAGCCGTTACAAACGTTGGCTGTGAGCCCTTGTTTTGTATGTCTAGGCAGGAGGACGCGATAAATTCGAATAGTCGAGAGCCCCTTCCATTGCACTTGCTGCTGCCCCGGATTGTATGCTGGGCATTAGCATCGCAACATAGGATGAGGCCCAGACTGCGCCGCTCACAGAACCTCACGAGACTAGTGGCCTTCCCGGGTGGTGGCCCTTCCCGAGCATCGTAAGGAAAGTAAGCAGATGCAATCACAAATTTCGACCATCCGCGTCTACCTCTATAACACACCCCAGCCGCTACCAGGTCTTGGCAACAGAATTGCTCAAGACCCGTCACAGTGAGATGGGATGATACTATAAGACCGGTCCTAGGTCTGCTAGAACTCCTGTCATATAATAACGTGGCCCCTTTCAGCGCACTTAAGCCACAGAGACTGCCCCTAAAGACCCAGGGCTCTTGCACTGCTGTTATGTGGGGTAATGTGTGCAGCTGGGAAAGCCTTCTACTTAGTAGTGCAGTAGCGGCTTTGGAATGCTGCAAGTTAATTTGCGTCACCGTCAAGGGACGATAGCTACAGGAATCGTCCGAGTCAATCATTTGGGAAAGACATGGAAGCTGGCCGTCCCAAAGAAGATACTCAGACGGTTCCCGTACCGTGAGCCCATGACATCAACACTGGCCTCGTCCACTCGCACCACAAGAGTAGCCCCTTCCTTCCCGTCCCGGTTTTTACTCTTGGTGTACGAGACGACTCGCCAAAGCCTCGTGTTGATGCCCGGATTCTGGGCACGTAGACAGGATAGGACATCCGCCGTAGACAGGTCTGGATCCGGAATCTAGCAGATGGCCTTCCTGAGGGGTACACTCTCCTCGCTGTAGACTGCGAAGCGAGTGGTCCCCATGGGGGGCACTTTATTGACCACGGTCCTGATCCACTCGAAGTTGGCCAGAGACGCGCACGTCACCTTTATGGTACCGTCCTTTGTCTCATAGCCCTTCGCGTTGACTTCCGGACCGGAGGCAATAACCCGACGCATCAGTTGGCTTTTGCAGTATTTGATTTCTGCATCCGTCAGCTGATGGTCAGGCCCCAGTTTTCCAATCACAGCCACAGGTCGTGGGCCAGCAGCCTTCTCGCTATAGGATGGCTTGTCCGCAGCCTTGGATGTGCTTGGGTGAAGGTCCAGCTCCCGATCCTCCACTGACGAAGATTTCGCCGGGCAGACAGCTGTGCTGGGCATTTTGTCGAGACCGCGCTCGTACCTTGGGGGGTCGTGGCTCGGCCATTGGCGGCAACCGCAGGGCAGGGAGGTGTGCTCCTTTCAGCCACCGTCTTTCTCCGCTTGCCTCGAGAGCGAGACAACTTGGGAGTGCCTGTGCCCACCGTAGATTCGGTAGCTTCCGTGGGTGTCACTTCCGCTGACCGAGGTCGTTTGGAAGACACAGACGCAGAAGGGCCGGCAGAGCCACATGTGGATTTCTCCCGCATGAGCCTTGCCCGCCGCTTTCTTCTCTTCCTCCTTGCCGCGCTCTTCGGTTTCCCTGCTTCTTTGGGAGGTCGTGCAGCCACCGAAGACACCTCACAACTCAGGCCCTCAGAAGCAGGGAAACGTTTTTCAGACTCTGAAGGAGAGGAGATTGCGATAGCAACCCCCGTCTCCTCCAGGATGCGCTCTCGCTCGTAGAGCTGAGAGACTTGGGTAATGGTTGGGGCCTCCAGAATCCATGCCCCTGCCGCCGAAGCGGGTGGATTGCCACTTGTGTGGATTCCACCTGGAGTAATAGAACCATTGTTTTCCATTACCTTTTGGTTTTTTTCGGGACTCCTCCCTAGCCAGTTTGGTT
The DNA here is from genome assembly GCF_028408465.1 of Anastrepha ludens. NCBI lineage: Eukaryota > Metazoa > Arthropoda > Insecta > Diptera > Tephritidae > Anastrepha > Anastrepha ludens. The sequence goes on from NC_071503.1 coordinate 27,905,144, forward strand.
CGCGGATGGCACCCCGATTCTATGCCAACTTTGAGTCCTCACACGAGTGTTGAACCCACCCCATCAGGGCAGGCCACTCTTGTGATGCCAGGGCTCCCTATCCACCACCTGCGACGCGCCCGATGGGAGATCAGGCAACTCCATACAGGCCTATCTCCCTTCTTCCAATACTATCGAAAATGGTGAAAAAACTGTTAATAATAGAAAACAAAAAAAAAATATACCGACGCACCAATTTGGATTCCGCACGAAGCATTCGACTATCGATCAAGTACATAGGATAGTGAGAATAATAGAAAATGCTTTTGAAGAAAGAAAAACCTGCTCTGCGGTATTCCTTGATATATCCAAGGCGTTCGACAAAGTATGCCACTATGGGCTACAGAAGAAAATAAATGCGTTGCTACCAAGTAGTACTCCACCATCCTACATTCGTATTTATCCGACCGTTATTTCAGAGTAAAACAAGAAGATTCATATTCATGTCTCAAACCAATCAAAGCAGGGGTTCCCCAGGGAAGCGTACTTGGCCCTTTATTGTATTTGCTCTTTAAATGCGATCTGCCATGCAATTCAAACTGCGTAACAGCTACTTTTGCCGACGATACAGCTATTCTTTCGATAGGAAACACGGAAAACACATCGACATCACAATTACAATTAGCCATAAATGAAATATATGACTGGACCAATAAATGGGATATTAAACTAAATGAAAGCAAGTTTGTGCATATAAATTTCACCCAAAACAAAATCAAATATGTTCCAATATATTTAAATGGTAGACAGGTTCCATACTCAAATACTGCAAAGTATCTGGGCATGACTCTAGACGCCAAGCTAAGATGGAAAGCCCATGTAAAGAAAAAGAAAGAAGAAATGGAATTAAAATACAGAAATATGTATTGGCTTATGGGAAAGGAATCAGCACTATCCACCAATAATAAAATGATTGTATACAAACAAATTCTGACAAAAATTATTAAATGTGCAGTCGGTGCTCCGTGGTATATCCGTAGCTCCGATCTTGAACGCGACCTAAATATTGACTCGGTGGCAGACACGATAAAAAAGATAGCAAAAGTCCATGATTGAAAGGTTAAAAAACCACGTCAATACGGAGGCCACTATTCTCGCTAATCCAGCTAATTGGAGAAGAAGACTGAAACGCAGAAAGCCCAAAGACTTAATGTACTAACCACACCTTAGCGTTAATTGTTGTATATACCTTATTTTCTAAATTCTAAACAAATTGCTCGTTAGTTAATAAAATTTTTCTTTGTAACTAGTCGCAATGTAAAAAAAAAAAAAAAAAAATCTGTATGGTAGTATGTCTTTGTTTCTAGCTTCAAGCACAAGCGGACGAGCGTCCTTGGGTAGTGCTAGCCGATCATGTGCCATGTTAATGGAAGCCAGTATTATGCCGACACCGTCAGCGGCTTCTACCTCAACAGCCGTCACATCCTGTGAACAATATGATGGGATTGAAAATATGTTCAACTGTTTCTTAGCTACAATACAAGATATGAGGTTACCTTTAGTCCGTTTGTAGAAGAGGTTATGGTTGTTTCCAGTAAACCATTTCATCTCGGTGCTCCACACCCAGCGTTCCTGGACTAATGCGATGTCGACGTCCTCCTCCGCCAGGAGAACGATTAGGTTGTCCGCTGCAGTCCGGGAGTGCAAATTTTTGTTTTTCCACAAATCCGGGCGTATTGGTTCGCGCAAATTGCGCATAACTTGCAGATAATATTCCTTTTTGACTGTTTTACCCTGTGGCAAGAACTCATGATGCACAACGCCCCTGCAATCGAAGAAAACTTTTACATTCGACCGAACTTGGTGCGCTTTTTTCGGTCTTGGTTCGCTCGGCAGCTTCCATTGAGATGATTGAGCTTTGGTGGCCACGTCATTAACATAAACCCATGATTCGTCAACAGTTATGACCCTCTGGAGCAAATTTGATCTTTTCTATGTCCAGTCGGAAGGTAAGCCTAGGCTTGTATCCTCGTATCCACTGATCAATTGGACAAGCAGGGGGAACACTTGCACTTGCACTATCACACGGCTTTTATAGTGGTTTGTCCAGTATCTTTTAGCAAGAAAGTCGTTCCTTCCTGGTGGAGCAAGACGATAACCGACTTGAAAAAGAAGGTTAGGAGGATTTTTAACGAATGCTATCAAACTAGAAACTTTGAAAATTACCGTGCAAGTTTGAATGAATACAAAAAAGGCATTAAATATGCAAAACGCAACTCCTTTAAGGAAACCGGCGAATCCATTGAATCCGTGAAGCACTCTACCAGGTTAAGCAAGATCCTTTCGAGAGACTAATCTTGCAGAACTATTGAGAAAAGAGAGGACGGGGAGTGGGCTGAATCTGCAGAAGAATCTTTGACTATCCTGGTGAATAATCACTTTCCGGAAAATTCTATTACCCCACGTGACACTGTGAACACGAGTCGACATTTAAGGCTACTGGAAAAATCTCTGGAGGGCAAACAATTCACTTTGGCGGCCTTCATATATATCGAAGGGCTTTTAATAACATTGGGGTGGAGTCAATTATCACTGCGTTAGATAGACTAGAGGTGGAAGTGCCTATCTGTCTCTGGATTTCGGCCCTGCTTGGCTGCAGGGAAGTAAATGTGGTCGCAAGATGGGCTAATGTCACTAGATTTGTTCACAGGGGCAAGCCGCAGGGTGGTGTCCTTTCGCCTCTACTTTCGCTAGTTGCTATTGACTAAGTTCTGATAATGTTAAATAAGGGTGGGGTTAAGGTAGTAGCTTACGCCGATGACTTGGTCCTGATGGTATGGTCCTCAGTCATGGCTGAAATTTTGGAAAGGTCACTGGCTGTACTCAGTCGCTATGCTGTCACTTGTGGCCTTCGAGTCAACTCTGCCAAACCAAGCTAGTGCTATTTACCAAAAAATATAAACCTCCACCCTGTCGACTTCCCAAATTAAACAACCACGTTCTCTCACTCTCATCGGAAGTTAGGTATCTTGGAGTGATACTTGACTCCCAAGTCCACCGTATTTCTCCGAACTTCAACGAGTCAACTCTGCCAAACGGAGCTGGTGCTATTTACCAGAAAATATAAACCTCCACCCTGTCGACTTCCCCAATTAAACAACCACGTCCTCCCACTCTCATCGGAAGTTAGGTATCTTAGAGTGATACTTGACTCCAAACTCCACCGTATTTCTCCGAACTTTGAGCAGATCTCTATATCCGCAAACTTGAAATTGAAGGTCGTGCTAGGGAAATCTTTCCAAATATGCAGGATTGGATCGAGGGGAAAATCTGCACCGAAGCTTGCACTCCACTGCCGGTTCCAAGATGGAATCGGGAGTAGGAGCAGGGTTTTTCCCTAAATGAGCCAGTTTATCTATCTCAATTAAACTCCCGAATGCTGCTAGTGTTTTTCCAGCAGAATCCTTTGCAATCCTGCAGGCATGCAAAATGCTTAGGGAAGGCGGGAGCGAGGGAGATATTAACATTTTCTCCGATAGTCAAGCCAAGATTAAGGCTCTGGTGACGCCATGGTGCAGAACGAAATTTGTTAACTCCTGTATGGAGGGGATCAAATCTCTTGGATGTGCAGGTAAAATTTATCTGATCTGGGTTCCAGGACATAGGAACACAGAGGGAAATAAAATTTCTGATGCGCTTGCCAGGAAGGGGCCTGAATTGGCCTCAGAGACCTCCTATCCGGTCATCGGCATACCCCTGACAGTTGTTAAAGGGGAACTGCAAAAATTATTTCTCAGGAAAGCGCAGAAAAGATGGAGCTCTATTGCTTCATGTGCTGTTTCAAAAACCCTTTGTCCTCAATACAATGTACGAAGTACCCAGAAAGTTCTTTGAACTCCTCGCCATTCAATTTCCAAACTTTTAGCTGTGTTTACCGGTCACTAGACGATCGGCACATACGCGGGAAAGCTAGGGTTACCATTTAACCCCCATTGCAGAGGCTGTGGGGACCTTTCAGAGAAGGAGACTGTAGAACATTTTCTCTGTAAATGTCCGGGTTTGGCACCTAGACGACAGCTCTGGCTGGCTGTTGGAGGTCTCATAATGATATCAAAACGGCCCTTTAGTGCTACTTGAGGAGTGCCAGACCGGCACTTCAATCATTTCACCTACATATCTACCTATGGACAAATTGAGTACCCGATTCACGGATTGGAATTACTTCAAAAATTTTTTTGTAAATTGTAAAAGTAATTATGTATATTACAAATAATTAATGAGAAGAAATTAGATAACGAAGCTCAAAATTTGACGTCTAAATTGCCGCATGGAAAAGTATTCCAACTATTTAAAAACAGCAGTCATTAGACAATACCCAAAGCACACCAAAGATCTTTTTTCACTAAAGAGGAAACTTCGCAGTAAGTGGCTTTAAGCTCGAGTATGAATGGATTAAACTAGGCTAAACGAAATGACAAAAGACCTTAGTCGGAAAATATAGAAATATAAAAATAATAGTTTTTCTCGTCACTTGCATTCATTGTCCAACGGTCGTCGTGTGGATTGCTCCTTATGGAAATGCACCAAATATTTAAAAATGCCATAAGTGCACTGCTCTCCTCCCAAGATAAAAGAAGGAAAATGGGCTATCAACAATTCCCAGAAAGCAGAACTATATGCAGATTATCTAGCTGATGTTTCTGTACCTCATGAAGCAACATGCGAAAGCCTTTGTACATCCGGGTTCCAAGAGTTTGACGATATTCCACGAGTTCCGAGCGCTGAACTAAAAAGACAAAATAAAATGTAAAAGAATAAAAAGTCCCCTGGCTTCGATTTAATCACCGCAGAAATACTCAAAAAGCTTCCACCTAAAAGCATTAAACTTCTCACTAATATAATGAATGCACCTTTCAAGTTTCATTACGATCCAATTTTCTGAAAAACTGCTGTTATTATGCTCAAAAACTAGGCAAACCTGGACACAAGGTTTCATCGTATAGACCCATATCACTCCTACCTGAAGCTATTTGAAAAGCTGTGGATTAAGCGACTCAATAAAATATTAGAACGAAAAAAAAAAAAATTCCAAAACATCAGCTTGGAAGTTCGTAGAAAACATTCTACAATCGACCAGATATACCTATAAGATCACGCACGAATTAAAAAAAAAACTCGAAAATAAAAAAGTATGTTCTGGCATATTCCTCAATGTGGAAAAGCATTCGATAAAGTTTGTCACACAGATTTGATTGTTAAACTAAAATTAATACTTCATTAGCAATACTACGAGTTCTTGGAGTCGTACTTATCAGATCGCTACTGTCGAGTCGATGATGCTTATTAAAATCTTCGACAAATAAAGGCAGAAGTCCTCAAGGCAGCGTTCTTGGGCCTCTACTGGACCTTACTTCCCACATGTTCTACCGTCTGATCCTAATTACGTCACAGCAACGTTTGCAGATAACGCAGCGTTGATTGCAGTTCGTGAAACTCAAAATGAATCGACAAACCAATTACAAACCAATTTAAATAAGATCTCGCAGTGGACTAATAAATGGAAAATAAAACTAAACCAAACAAAATCTGTACACGTAGTTTTCAAAAACAACATAAATAAAATGATAACAAATTTTTCAACCATAATATAATTGGCAGAGATAACTTTACCTACAAGTTAGGCAGAAATGGACAAGCCAGAGCGAAGACGGCAATTAGTGACTCCTATCGGGGTCTAGTAAATTATCTAGACAATAATATTATTAATTTTCATTCAAAAAAATAATTTTTCTTCACTGTGCGTAACATGGTAAACGAAAAGTAAAGCAACAAAGAGGTGACCTGAAACAACAAATGTGGTTTTGACATCAATCGGTTATGTAGCGCTGTAGTGAAGATTGAGCCCCTTCGCAAATTGAGTGACTTAGTGCAATGCCATCGTTCACCATAATTCCTTCACTGCCTTCAACATCATACCGCCAACTACAAGGGTTGTGGGGCTTATCAAAAATTAATTTCCAAAAAAGATCTAATTAAGACACTTAACAATAAGCCCAAGTCTAATATTTTTATTAATTCAATATTTCGAACAACAACACAACAACAAAAACGTAAGTTATGCAGACATTTCCAAAGCACAACAAACCTCCACTACGAGTACAAACAAACAAAGTAATTTAGACAAACTTGAAGCAATGATTTCTAAACAAATTGAGTTAACCGCAACACTTATGACCATGACCTCCCTTATTTCGAAGCTATGCGATCAAGTTGTAAAATGGCAATATGGAACGCTAATGGACTTTGTAACCATAAATCTGAAGTTGGATATTTCATGTTATCCACATATGTATATAGACATTTTCATGATCTCTGAAACGCATTTCACAACTAAGTCTACTTTTAAAATAAATGGTTTAGATCTCATTGCTTCTACCCATCCTGATGGCGGCGCTGCAATCATCATTAAGTCTACACTAAAATACAAAGTACTAAAGTTTAACCTGTTTCGTTAGTTTCATTTCAAGATGCGTTCCTTGAAATCTCAAGCGTTCCTGGTGGAATTGTTATAACTGCATTGTATCTGTATCCTCATTTCAATATAAATAAACTATCTTTTAAAAAAATCTTCTACAAACTTAGTTGTAGATATCTTGCCAGCGGCGATTTCATCCATGGTGGCGATCTCGCCTTACTAATCCGAAAGGACGCGAACTGTACAAATGCATTACAGAAAGTTATTTACGAGTTCTATATGCTGAAAGACCTACATACTAGCCAACTGACCCTCATATAATTCCAAATCTAATAGGTTTGGCTGACATCACCAACAATCACTTTAAGATTTCTAACAACGATGAACAATTTGAATATGCCCATATCTGTAACCTCCCGAAGGCAACGAGTTCTTATCGAGCGATCCGACGTCGATTTTTTCCAAAGTTGGCTCAAGTCCCATATGCAGCCTATTTAGCCAACAAAAACTAATCTTTCCAACACCTATGGAAAAATCTACCATATTCTGCCGAAGTTTCTAGGTTGGTGCAACATAATAGGCGTTTGAAGAGGGATTTGGCAAAACAGCAGAAACCCGTCTCATAGAACAGCACTTAACAAAGCTGTCAAGGTACTTAAATAAAATTATCTGAGTTGAAAGAAGACGCCATTGGATAGAATAGGAATGATGAGTACAACCTCTGGATGGCCCCCAGGTACTTAAAACAACTTCTAGAACGGTAGGTTCCTGTAAAAGATGTCAACAACACATGGCGCAGATCAAATAAAATCGAAGCACTTACTCTCAACCTTAGCCGGGACCCTCAGAGTATCGAATCATATCTTGACACTCCTTGCCCTGGGTAAAACTATCCGAGGTCCGGACTGAAATTACACGGATACAAAACTTAATGTCCCCTGGTGCCGACAATATTGATGGCTGGACAATTAAACACCTTCCCTTCGAAAGAATATTTTTGTGAGGATTGCAAGCAGTGCTGGAAACTCAACTAATCGCTCCTGATCATCAATTTGGTTTCAGGCAGATGCACGATACACCGGAGCAATGTCATCGGGTTGTTAAAATCACAATTGAATGTTTGGAGGAGAAAAAGTATTGTACCGCAATCCGCAGGAAGCGTTTGACAAAGTCTGGCAGTCAGGACTGATATATAAACTAAACTCGTTACATCTTCCTGAGATCGTATACAGGGTTTTCCAATAAGAGTAATATTCTCGTAAAAGATCAATGGTTTCGTTGCTTGTGTGGCCCGTAGCGCCATCTTGTTGAAAAAAAAAGTTCTCCAGATCAATACCATCCAATTCCGGCCATAAAAAATCGGTAATCATCTCTCTATAGCGCAATCCATTCACAGTAACTGTTGCTCCGGCTTCATTTCCGGAAAAGTAAGGTCCAATGTCTCCGCCGGACCATAAACCGCACCAAACAGTCACACGTTAAGGATAGAGAGGCTTTACAGCAATAACTCTTGGATTTTCTTATCACTCATGATGATCGATGGAATTCCGGATCATTTTCATACATTTCAACGACCCAATCAGCAAAGACACGTGGTTGTTGATGATCGGTCGGCTTGAGTTCTTGTGTTAACTGGACTTCAAAATCTTTATGCAAAATACGGCGAATTAAAGGCGTTTGTGGAATGCCTAATCCCAAAGAACGGCGAGAAACGCACAAATTTGGGTTTTCTTCAACACTTTCGGCTACAACAGCAATATTTTGGGCTGTTCTTCACATCAGCTCCAATTTTTTCACCAATTTCTGTATTGCGGTCCGACAAAGTGCCCCACGATGAACCAAAAATGTTCGAGTTTTACGAACCGTCTCTGCCAAATTTTCACCATTTTATAGATAATTTTAATAATTTCTATGCGTTGTTTAAGCGTGTATCGTTCCATTTTTATTAATGGCGTAGTTTCTACTTGTCAAGTATCAAAAAATTACAGCTTCAAAAGTGACATCTACTAAAATAGTGGGCTATTCAAAATAGCACCTGTAATTGGAAAACCCTTTATAAGCCAGGGGCATTTTTATGTTAATATTCAGGGGGAAATTTCCGACATTTACGAAGTAAAGGTTGGAGTTCCACACTACCAACGCTTTATAAAATTTTCACTGCTGACGGATGCAGATGACACTGCCATTCTCTCTTCTTCTCATTCGGCTAATGAAACTTTTGAAATTGTTCAAACACAGTTAAACTTATTAAAAACTTGGCTTAGAAAATAGAACACCTTGGTAAATGCCTCAAAATCTTCTCATGTCACATTCATTTGCCAGGAAATTGAAAAATATGGCATGTTGTAGTGCAAATACAACATATGTTTTAGAGGTCAGTCGATTTGTGATTTCTATAATTGAGTTTAATATGTAAGTTTGTTGCAATTTCCGCAACGCGCTTGTGGGTGCGATATTTTATTGCTTCATTAGTTTTTGTTATATTAAATAACATTTTAGAATGCTGCTTCTGCTGTTGATTCCACTTTTCAGTTTCTTAGTATATAAATTTTGGTATCGTCAAATCGTATTCCACACTTGCCTTTATTTGGCGTTCTATAAAATATACTTTACATATACTTTAAAGCCATAGACAGAAAATCCAAAATAGAAGTTTATTCCTCAAAAGCGATATTATCGGTTTCAAAGTACTTCCCATCAACTGCAACGCACTTATGCCAGCTCTAGAAACATTTCTGGAACTCCACTTTCGGTATAGACGTAAAAGCCGTCGGCAATTTTTCTGTTACTACCCTGTCTTTTGACTCGATCAAACAGAAAGAAATCGCTGGGAGCCACATAAGGTACATTCAATGGACGTTGTGAAAATTATGGTATCCGTTTCGTCACTGATCAAAAATTTAGGGATAATGATAACTGTGCGTCATAATTGTGCAAAACTCACGAGTTGTTTTCCATTAAATCCTTTGTTTTTTAGTGTATTGCTTCATGTAAACGTCTCGAAACGTCCAAATAATAGTCCCTATTAACTGTCTAACATTTTGCCAAAAATTCGTAGTGTACAATACCGTTGTAATCTATAAAAATCATGAGCATCGCTTTCTTTCTTCACTGAAAACGACATAGTGTTTTGGTTCGTTCGGAGCTCCCCACTTGGAAAATAATGCATTTTACAATGTTAATGCGTTCCCGTTTTTGCGTGAAATTGAGCTCCTTTGGGCAGCAACACGTCGCAAACCCAAATCATTAACTCCAATGTCCTGAAAGAATCCATAAATAATGTTCAAGTCCTTTGTCAGCTATCTGATGGTTAATTTGCGGTTATTGATTCACTCCTCTTTCATCATTTAATTGATGTTTTATCAGTTTTGATGTCGACGGCCTGTCAAGTTTCGTCTTCCTCATGCCACTCGTAAACGACTGTTTTCTTTAGAGTATACTTAAGATGGAATAACGTTTACAAATGTCAAGTTTTGGCGTTACAGTTTTGGTAGGAATGTTGAAATTGAAATCGAAATTTGAAAGGTCGAGCCAAGAAGCACCGAAAGATTTGGTAACCCCTGAAACATTGTATTTAGAGGTCTGGAAAATGAAAGGGTCGATAATTAAGGAGGACAGGAGAGAAGAGTCAGAGAAATAGATACGATAAAATAGAGGAATAGAGGTAGTTAAAATTGTGAGAATTTTCCAGATTCTTTGACAAATCTGTAAATATCCTCCAGTTTGAGAGAACGAATATTACTCATTTTCATGGCAACACAAAATTCATAAACTTGCTCTACCAAATGCGGGACACTCACAGAGAAAATGCCCAGTGCCATCCGCCTCCTCCAAGCAAAACAGGCAAATCAGGTCCTCAATAATTCCAATGGTGGCCATATATTGATCACGTGTATTGTGTCCTGTAATAATACCGACCATTAGCCGAACGTTTTTTTCTCTCATGTTTTAGGAGAAAGTTCGACAGTTTTCTGTCCGGGCTTGTCACAAAACACTTTGCAGTCCTGCAGCGTTCAAGACCGAACAGTCGCTCTTTATGCATACACAATCGCTGATCTTGATTCCGATTATTGGTTCTGGTCACTGTGGGGGATCTGCTGATACATGGTTGGCCAGTTCATCGGCAATTTCATTACCTTGAACCCCACAGTGTCCTGAAACCCATATAAGTAGCTTATTCTGTCTCGCAACATAATTAAGCTTCTTCTTACATCCTTGAAACATCTTTGATGCTTGCTTTCTGTCCTACAGAGCCTTTAGTGCAGCCTGACTATCACTAAAGACTCCAATTTGTTTCCTGCTCCATCTCCTCTCAACTATCCTTTCTGCTACTTTCCGAATGGAAAAAAATTCCGTTTGAAAAACAGTTGACATTCCTTCCATAGCGTAATTATACCTATTACTCTTGTTTAAGTACCATCCGGTTCCAGACCCTATCTCATTCCTGGACCCATCGGGAAAGAAAATATCCGTCAAACCTCTTGTAATGCACTCTGGATTACTCCATTGCTCATGTAATGGATATTTGACACCAAATTTCCTTCCAAATGAAACTATGGGTATAAGTCGTCCTTAGATGCCAAAAACAATGGATACTGCTCAGATAGCATCTTAAAAATTTTTCTGGGTTTCGAAGTTCCGTCTTCGTGATAGAGGCCATATTTATGGAGCGTACACATTGCTTTTATTGCTTCCTATTTTCATCTTAAGATCCAAGGGGAGCAAATCATGCATAGCATTTGGGGTATCTCCGGAGGTTGTACTCACGTCTTTGCAGTCTGTATAGTTCCCGAAGTGTGGACTTAACCACAGTCCGTTTCCACCAAACCACAGAGCCATAGGTGATGATTGGCTGATAAGAGCTGTGTATATCCACCAGATCACAGCTGGTTTCAGACCCCAGATGTTGCCGAAGGCCTTACGGTATTGTTGAAAGATCTTTAATGCACGATCCATCTTCAGCGAAATAATTGGGAAGCACTTCAGCTTCTTATCCAAGATTACTCCTAGATATTAAACTTTCTCAGAGGGACTAATTTTCACACCTTTCAGTGCTGGAAGACTAAGTCCATTCAGGTTCCGTTTTCTCGTGAACAAGACTAAGGTAGTTTTATACGGATTAATGCAAAGACTTTGTCTTGTGCACCAGTCATCGATTTTGTTTAGAATCCTCTGCACTTTCATGCAAAGCTTTCTTAGGAATTTATCTGACTTTAGCTCACAGACATCATCCGCATATGCTTGGACATGAAATCCGAGTTAATGCATCTGCGTTAGAAGAGAACCTACGACGAAGCGCCACAACAGCTGAGAAGGAACACCCCTTGGGGCAGCCTTGCTTGGGCCTGGTAGTAGCTAATTCGTCACTATTCTTACCAGCGCCTACCAGCTTCTCAGAGCGCATGGAATGTATCTATTTTACAATGGTTTGATAAATTCCATGTCGTTCGGCAGAGGAACATATTGAGACAAAAGTGACATTATCGAAAGCCCCCTCAATGTACACGAACACTCCCATTGTGAACTCCCAGCCCGTCTTAAATCTTGCGAACAAGATCGTGTTAGGCTGATTCAAATGATTTTCCACTCTGGTAAGCATGTTGATTTCTACTAAGTGGCTTCTCGGCAATACCCTAGCTCGAATATGTTTGTCTATCACTATTTCTAGACTTTTTAACAAGAACGATATCAAGCTGATTGGTCTAAAACTTTTAGCTAGGGAAAGTCATATTTTCCTGGTTTCGGAATAAATACTACTCTTACGCGTCCTAATTGAAATGGTATATAACCATGTGTAAGACAGGCTGTTAATATCTTTTCAGGGCCTCAATCAGCCTCTCTCCTCCTTTCTTAAGCATTGCTGGATATATTCCGTCAGGTCCAAGTACTTAAAATTTCGAATGGAATCCAGCCTTACTGAGCGCTCTAGATGAACGATCTTACAAAGTCTAGCTATTTGTCCCATTTCTTCGACGTTACTACAGAAATTTCTATAGGATTCAAGTTGGTCTTTCCGTACATTTTTCTTATATTCTCTCTGTGATTGTTCCAGTTCTCTTCTGTTTGGGTTTTTAAGGCCTTGATAAGAAGTTTTCTGCACCGTACACTAAACTTTTACAGTTCAGGGTTCCACCAAGGGACCGCCTTCCCCTGTCTACTTTGCCTGAGTGGTCACAGTTCCTCAAAGCAATTGATTAAAATACCTTCTTATTTCCCTGTAGTATCTTCTATCATATCTATTGATTTGAGTTTTTTTCAATTTTGGTAACCGCTCTGTTTCAAGCTCACCATAATTGTCCCAGTTCACATTTCGAGGATTCCTACGGGAAGGTATCGATTTGGTATCAATTCCCAGTCGGAATTCGATAAGATAATGATCAGAAAGTGAGTCCTCTTCCAAAACTCGCCATTGGTTGATTTAATTTCCAACTGACCTATTTGTAAGTGCTAAATCACCTCATCTTTTGGTCACAAAACTCTGGTAACAAAGTGTTTTGAATAATCAAATCAGATGACAGGATAATATCCAGTAACTTGAGACCCCTGGGGCTGCATTTGCTATGTCCCAATACAATTTTCTGGGCTTTTGCAACACAATCCCTCATCATGTTGGTCTCCTTGCCGCGGGGATGAGGCTTAAGTGGTGGTTTGGGACCCATATCATGAGGACCAGCTCAACACGAACTACGAAAAAAGCTCCAAATGGGGATTGGCTGGCCATCCATCCGTTTTACGGCAAAATTGATGGCCATCCAATCACCATACGAAGATCGCCGTACCGACGAAGATCCCTTGTTGTTCCTAAGCCCCCATCATCCTCCTAACGCAAGGTGTCATGCGACCCGTGCCTATTGGGTGGTTTGTAGTTAGGGGGTTTTCTTTCCAACTGTATTTCTACGGAGCTACCTCGATACCGCGTCACCTCGGGGTACAATCATGACCTTGCCGTGGTATGGGGCGCTGCCACGGTCAACCATTATGTTCATCCTTTTTATTAGATCACCATGTCTGCAACGGTGGACGGTGATCGTAAGAAACTGATGCAAATAACCTCTATGAAAAAGCAGTCCTTAAATGCAAAGGAAGCTATAGCTCCCACGCCCAAATCTGAATCAAGCCAAATTTCTATTAGTACGACGGAAGCTGGGATAATCAAGCCTAGTGGAAATATCAGTACATCTAAGCCCTTCACGGCTCACGCATTTCTTACGACGGAAGCTGGTGCTGAGGACAAACCTGGCAACAGCAGAAGTGGCGGTACAAACAATGTACCTCTGGCCAAGAAGAATTTTTGGTACCACCAATACCGGGACTAGCCCTGGTAGAGCTGGTAAAACTGAGTCTAAAACGACTGATACCTCCGCAGTAGCAGAGCCTGCACGTCATGGCTACAAGGAGAAGCGTGCTGCTAGGCTACTTTCGATTCCATGGGGGGAGTGATCTGTCAAACAGAGGCACTCATCTAGCTGAGCCCCTCGGGGCTCTGAACCGAACCCAAAGGGTCAGTTGCCTGATGACCCACCCAGCAACCCCAGCACCTTGAAGAAGCCCCGACACACCAAGACTTCTCCAGCTACGTACTGCGAAGCTGTCAGAGGCCAACAGCTATGGGCTTTACAAAATAGCCATTTCAAGGATCGCCGAAGTATTTCCTGGGTTTAAAATTGAAGTAATTTCAAGGGATGACATCCCCAGTTTACCAAGAGCAAAGACCTGGATACCAGCGGAGCCATCAGACCCTCAAATGATCCTTGAAATGCTTCGGGTATGAAACTTATGTATGCTCGCAACAAAGGTAATCCTAGAGTGTGCGTGCTAATAAGAAAAGGGATGAATGCTTTCATGCTCTCTAATTACAGCGACACCGATCAATTGACTATTAGCCTGGAGTCGGGAAATGAACGGATGTGGCTATCTTCGTGTTACCTCGCACATGACCATGAGGAGCTACCGAGATTAATATTCAAAGATCTGGCGCAGAAGCTTGGCGCAATGCTAATTATTCGTGAGGATGTAAATGATATGGGGCAGCACTCTTCCTAACGCGGTGAGTGTCTCTTTGATTATCTGATAGGAACTAATCTACATATTTGCAACAAAGCACGGTTTGCTTTTTTGGTTTTAAATGGACGAAAATTGTACCTCAAATTTTTTTGTTGATTATAATAAAGTATGAAATTTGATGAATTTTCAGCCCAAAAAAAAAGAAATTCTTAGAGCGCTTTTTGAAAAAAGTGAAAAAAACGAAAAAATCTAATAATATAAAATATCCATATAATTAACGTTACATAAAATAAAAATATTGTATTGTGAAAATATTGACTATATTTTTTCATGTAATAATTGATAATATTTTAATATCTATTGAAAATATTGACAATTATATGCAAAAGAAAATATATATCTACGAAAAACAATAATTAAAAGATTGTTTAACTGATCATCTTTCAAAACTTTATACATCTTGCTTATGATTTAGAACTTAATACTTATTCCTAATAACTTTCCTAATAACTTATTCTTATCCTAAAGATTTAAAAAGTTTATATATAAGACATCATGCTCTTTGTTTACTTTCAAAATTCTGCATATGATTGTGATGCGCGTGGAAGCAAAACAATGCAATGCGCTGTTGACACCCGGTCGGTATCTTTAATGTTGTTGAGTGAACCTTCCTTGCATAAGATATTTTATTCTTTTAAGCAGTAAAATTTTATTTTGTTTTTTGCTATGGTGAAAAATACATGTCCTTTAAGTTTTGCAATATTCTTCGTTTGTTAAAAAAGTTGACATTCTTTATTTTATAATGGCGCGGTTATCGTATAAGAAGGCTGGAACTCACGAACAAAATCGTTATAGATTATGTTTAATTTGTTTGAAAAAGGCTCAAGTACTTATTGAAGTTAAAGGAGTGCTAAAAACAAAAATTTTAAATTTGTTGAGTGGTTACAATACAAAGGATGAGAGATTACCAGCTGTCGTGTGTGCTAGTTGCAAATTGAAAGTGTATCGTTCATCTAACAATAACTGTGACGAAGAAAAATATAAATTGAAGTTACCTGATTACTGTGAATTTATGCCGCTGCAAAGAAATACTCGAAATTCTGTCATAAAAAAATGCGAATGTCGTTTATGTGAATTAGTGAGAATGCCAACAATTGTCGCAAATTTTCACAAAAATAATACTCTAAAAACAATAAAATCGACAAATAATAACAAACAATGTGAAAACTGCCTAGGTTATTTACGATCAGGACATAAGTGTACTCCTAGTATTTTAATCGCTAATGTCAAAGAGAAAATTGAAAATAATTGTAATGTAACAGAAAAAGAACAGTTAATTAGTTCATTGTTGAAGAGTGTTATAAATGAGAAAAATACCAGCACTAAAAAGAAGACGGAAGATAAAAATCTGGTTGTATTGTCACAAACTCGCGGTAAGCCGTTAATTTTGGATGTTAAACCAAAAATGACAAAAAATTCAAAAATTTCTAATGATGAGCTATATAAATTACAGAGTGATTTAAATTGCAGCAATAATACGATCTATAAGATAGCAAAAGCAGTTCGTAAAGGATCAAACAGTAATCGAATTATTGAACCACATTTGAGAAACAAAATTGTCGAAAAGAATCACAAACTAGATTCATTCTTTGAAGAACGCGATTTTCCATTTATACGTGAGAAGGCTAAAAATGTAACTCAGGAACCAGAGCGAGTTATAATTTGTAAAGATACAAAAGGTTTCATAAATTTCGTATTTGGAGAGCGTGAGCAAAACGCAGATGAACTACATTTTAAATTTGGCATCGATGGAGGAGGTGGATTCTTAAAAATATGTGTCTCATTACAGATTAAAGAAGAATCAAAAACAATGAAAATTCAAAATTCTACGAAAAAATTTAAATCTTCTGGTGTCAAAAAAGTTTTACTTCTATGTGCTGCACCTAACGTTCAAGAGAATTTTACAAATGTTAAACTCATTTGGTCAGCTTTGGACATAAATGATCTTCTCGGCCCCGTTGCAACTGATCTTAAATTAGCAAACATCATCACTGGATTAATGACTCATACTAGTACACATCCATGCACATGGTGTGACGCTCAGAGTGGTAAATTAAATCTTTGTGGTAACTCTAGAAGTATTGGAAACTGTGTAAGAAATTATGAATGCTGGATTCACGAAGGTAAAAACTATAAAAAAGCCAAAAATTACAAAAATTGTGTTAATCTTCCAGTTTTTTCATCGCTTGATTCACGAAAAGAAATTTTAGACATTATTCCGCCTCCCGAGTTGCATTTGATGATTGGAGCAGTAAACACTATATTCAATGACATGATGATAAAATTTGAAGAAGTAAGTTTACTGTGGGCCAAAAATTGTCACGTTGAAAGGTCGCTAACTTACGGTTCTCCTGCCTTTGAAGGTAATCAATGCAAAAAACTTTTGGATAGTGTCGATAAACTAAGAGCTATATGTAATTTGGAGTGCCTTAAATTTGTAAAAGCTTTTGAAAATTTAAAGAAAGTTGTTGACAGTTGCTTTTCTTCAGTATTAAAGGGCACGTATCAAAATGATATCGACGAATTCCAGAAAAGCTTCCTGGATCTTGGTACTTCAGTAACTCCAAAAATTCACGCTTTGTTTCATCATGTGCCACAATTTTGTTTGAAAAACAAATGCGGATTAGGGTTTTACAGTGAACAAGCTGTAGAATCTTTGCATCATGACTTTAGTGCAAGTTGGAACAATTATAAGGTATTAAACAGTCATCCAAATTATTCTAAGCATTTGCAACGTGCTGTTTGTGAATACAATTGTCATCATATTTGAATTGGTTATGATCAAAAGTTCGTAAAAAAATAATAAAATATCAAATATATTTTATGTTCATGTAAAAATTCATAATAAAAATATCTACAATAACCCATTTTTACTTTATTTCATGTTAATTTCTTGCTTATTTTATACTATTCCATTATCTTTCGTTTTTTTCACTTTTTACAAAAAGCGCTCTAAGAATTTCTTTTTTTTTGGGCTGAAAATTCATCAAATTTCATACTTTATTATAATCAACAAAAAAATTTGAGGTACAATTTTCGTCCATTTAAAACCAAAAAAGCAAACCGTGAAAGATAATAAACCCACTTTTGTCATTAGTAATAGACAGGAAGTGTTAGACGCTACTTTTGCTTTTGACCCCGTTATTAACAGAATTAGAAACTGGAAAGTTTTGGAAAAACATTCCTTCTCTGATCATAAATATATCTCGTTTGAGGTTAGTAAAAATCTACGGAAACCTAAGCCTGGTAAAAATATCAGGAAAAGAGACTGGGAAAAGTATGTAGGTTGTTTTGAGGTTACCCTAGGAACAACTGAGACCTCCTAGGGGCAACTGAGACTTCTAGACTTCGTAAAATTTTAGCGGGAAGTCCTCAAAATGGAGTACTGCTACAGAAAAGTGATGATACTTTCACTACAACCAGTAAAGAGTCATTAGAACGTTTACTTAACACTCACTTTCCAGGCTGCTCAGACATTACTAGGCATGCCATGGAAAATATAGTACACTGTCGTAAAGTCAGAATAGACGCTATATCTGAGGATCGAGTCTTATGGGCGATTGAAATTTTCAAAACTTTTAAATCACCGGGCCTAGATTGTATTTATCCAGGGGAACTGCAAAACACTGGCTACTAGCAATTTTCAGAGGTTGCTTTCTTTAAGGTCATATACCTCTTAAGTGGAGACAAGTCAAAATTGTTTTCATTCCAAAAGCTGGTAGAAACTCACATACCCATCCAAAAGACTTAAGACCGATATCTCTTTCTTCTTTCCTATTGAAAACTTTGGAGAGGTTGATAGAATTTCAGTTAAGCCTAACTATAGATGGAAATCATATCTTTACGTCACAACATGCCTACACCAAAGGGAAATCGCTAGAGACAGTTCTACATAACCTTATCTACACGGCAGAGAGTTGACTGCACAAATAGGAATTTACTTTTGTCGCTTTCTTTGACATTGAAGTGGCCTTTAACAATGTTGAAGGGGGGGCAATTACTGCAGCACTCACTGATCTTGGGGTAGAACCGGACTTGGTAGGGTTCATTGGCAAAATGCTAAATAGCAGAATCATTGAAGCGAGTCTAGGAGAATCAGTGCTCAGGAGATTGGTAAGTAGAGGTACACCGTAAGGTGGAGTCTTCGCACAGTTTTTATGGAACGCAGTTGTAAATAAACTTCTGTTTATACTGGAATCGGTGGGCTGTAAGGTGAAAGCTTACGCCGATGATGCTGTTATTTCTGTCTCTGGTAAATTTGTATCTACATTAAGAGACCTAATACAAAATGCTCTAGATATACTTCCTAGGTGGGAAAAAAGTGTGGTCTAGGAGTCAACCCAGACAAAACACAACTCATATTGTTCACTAGGAAAAACAGAAACCCTCAGCTTAGTCCAATTATGCTCAAGAGGGAAGCTCTTGTCATTTCGGAAGAAACCAAGAACTTGGAACTAAACATAGATAGGAAACTTACTTGGAAGTCGTCAGACCCATTTTTCTATATGGAAATGTTGTTTGGTGGTGTGCTATGCAGAAAAAAACCTATTCTAATTTATTGAATAAGGTGCAGAGATCAGCGGAATTAGCAATATGTGGCGTCATGAAAACCACGCCATCCATGGCTTTGGATATCATATTACCTCTGCCACCCCTAGATCTCTTCTGCAAATACTCAGCGGCCTGCTCCGCTTTAAGGCTCAAAGCAAGCTCACAGTGGAAGACTGCTACACATGGACATTCAACCATCTTAGACTTTTATACGGATATACCCAGTTACTGTGATTATCACCCTTCCATTCTCTGCTTCGAAAGGAATTTCCTAATGAAATTTAGATGGTTAAAGATAAACAGAATATCATCAACAGATATATGCATTCTATCAGACAGCCAAGCTGCAATACGAGCCCTGTATACATGTATGCCAAACATAAGTAATTTTATGGAGGTACCTCTCGCAATTTGTAAGCTTTTTATTAAGGACGCACTAATCAGCTCCGCAAATCAAAGATGGATTAACGTTAACACCTGTGAAATTGCTAGGCAAACATGGCCAAGGCTAAATTTGCGTCTGTTCAAGAGTATTATAAAATTGAGTAGACCTCAAACTAGGACCTTGGTAGGGGCCCTCACAGGACATTGTCTCACAGGAAATCATGCAAGGAGACTAGGCGTATACACGCATGATTTCTGTCGTAGCTGCAGAAATGAAGAGGAGTTGGAAACAATTTAACACTTTTTTTGAACATGCCCAGCTCTAGCCAGAAGCAGGAACCGATATTTAAGATCCTTCTTCTTAACGAATATAGATAATCTATACACTTTAGGTATCAACAAATTTTACGCTTTGTCAAAGCTCAGGATGGTTAAATATGGAGGGGAAAATGTAGCTCAGCCCCCGCGGCTCACACCGACCCATTTCGTGGTCTAAGTGGCATCGTTGTCTCTATGTGCGATGCGGCTGCCAAACATAACCTAACCTAACCTGCATCACAATCCACTATTATCCCCATATTACTGGATTCTGCATACTTGACTACTTCTCTTAGCTCCATCGAAGGAGGTTGCTATAAAGAGTCGTAGGGTATGCAGGCCAAAACTACAATATCTTCGGCACAATTCCCACTCTTCCAGTACTTGATTTTTGCAACAATGATAAATCTGGAGCATAGCTCTCTTAACATCGTTTGTTCGATTAACCTTGTAAGGAGAATTCATGTTCGTTGTCTTACATTCCCTCCGAAATAAAGTATTTGGCCTCAGGACATGGCACCTAGACCACAGATACGTTTTGACATACCCATGATTCCTGTATTATTGTAGTATTTGCAGTCCTGCTTGCCTACGGCACAGGAGAGCCGTAAACGCTTTGTCATGTTGCAGGTTTATCTGCGTGAATAATACTTCAGTCATGAGACTAAGTATATTTACGCTTTGTCCTCCACCTTATCCTGGACACAGAAATGGATTCGCCCCAAATGTAGATAAGGACGACTCTGTACTTCGTACTCGGCCGTAGTTTTGCAAAGATAGCTGTGAAGATTGTCTTGTTGCCCTTTACACAATAGACAGTATTGTTTGTCGGTATGTATCTCTATCGCCATTGCCTTTGCTGCCACACCTGCGAACGGTTCGCCAGACGTTGACGGAGGAGTGCAATTCAACATTTGAGGTCCCTTAGCCTTTGTTTTGTCAGGTGATGGTTTGCCTGCCCTGGATTGGGCCGAGGATGCAAGCATTTACGACTTGTGTCGAAGGTGTAGAAGTTGACGGAGCTTGGGTACTTGTCTTAGCTAATGCTTCGGCTTTCTTCACCTTCTGTCTTCTTCGTTTGATCTGCGTTTCGGATAGCACCTGCATTCGAATCCTCGAGCAGCTTCAGTCTTTTTTATCGGTACTTACCTGATTCGCACCAGGTTTAACCGTTTTCGAAGGCTTACTCTCTACCAGAGATTCATCTGAGTGTACTGAGAGACTATCCGCCAAATCCACATCCTCCACAATTTGTTCAGTTACTTCTTCTCTTTTCAACGTCGGTGTATCGCTCTCACCCATTCGGCTCTCAATTGACATAGCCAATGTGCCATTTTTCACCACTAGTAGCGCGCTTCCTCCCGAACCCTGGGTGTCAGTTCCGGTCGTAAGGGGATGTGAGTTCGAGCCTGCACATCCGATGCCTGAGCCGCCGGGAGGATTTCCCAGAAGTGGGTTTCCTCGTGGAAAGAAATCCTTGTTTATCCTCCACATTGCAAGACAGAAATGCATTTTATACCTCCTGCCAGGTCGTCGGTACGGTAATCTCCGCATAGTACTTGGGGTAGCCACCGATTCTGCCGTTCCGCGGATGGATGGATACCCAATTATTATATGGCGCTGCCCTCTTAAATGCATCTCCATTACATGGGATTAAATCTCCACTTAAGCCCCATCACCGTGGCAAGGAGATTAACACGATTAGGTTTTTAAGGTTTGGTGAGAAGTTTTCTGGGCCGTATACGAAGCTTAGAGAATTCCGCGTTCCACCAAGGGACTGCTTTCCCCTCTCTGCTTTGCCTGAAAGGGCACAGTGTCTAAAAGCAACTGATTAAAGTACGATTTATTTTTCTAGTAGCATCTTCAATCATTTCTATTGATTTGAGTTTTTTCAGCTTTGGTCACCGCTCTATTATAGGCTCACCATACCTGTCCCAGTTCACAGTTTAAGGATTCCTACCAGAAGGTATTGATATAGTAGCAATTCCTAGGCGAAATTCGATAGGACTACGATCTGAAAGAGAGTCCTCTTCCAAGACTCGCCAGAAATCAATCATATCTTTTCTTCTGTTGCTCACAAAATTTGTTTTGTTACCAGTGTTTTGAATAACCAATTCTTCTCCTTCTTCTTAATTGGCGCGATAACCGCTTACGCGATTTTGGCCGAGTTTAACAAAGCGCGCCAGTCGTTTCTTTCTCGTGCTAACCGGCGTCAATTGGACACACCAAGTGAAGCCAAGTCCTTCTCCACCTGATCTTTCCAACGCAGAGGAGGCCGCCCTCTTCCTCTGCTACCACCAGCTGGTACCGCATCGAATACTTTCAAAGCCGGAGCGTTTGTATCCATTTGGATGACATGACCCAACCAACGTAGCCGTTGGATCTTTATTCGCTGCGCTATGTCTATGTCGTCGTACAGCTCATACAGCTCATCGTTCCATCGCCGTTGCCACCGTGCAAAGGTCCAAACATCTTGCACAGAATCTTCCTGTTAAACACTCCAAGTGTCGCTTCATCGGATGTTGTCATCGTCCACGCTTCTGCGCCATACGTAAGGACGGGCATGATGAGAGTGTAGAGTGTTAGTTTGATATGATATGGATATCATCTGCATATGCCAACAATTGTACGCTCTTATAAAATATTGTGCCTGAGCGATTAAGTTCTGCGGTTCATATGATACTCTCCAACATCAGGTTAAAGAAGTCATACGACAGCGAGTCACCTTGTCTGAAAACTCGTTTGGTATCAAACGGCTCAGAGAGGTCCTTCCCAATTCTGACGGCGCTGCTGGTGTTGAGCAACGTCATCTTGCAAAACCGTTTTAGTTTTGTGGGGATACCAAATTCAGACATCGCGATATATAGGTAACTCCTTCCCGTACTGTCGAACGCAGCTTTGAAGTCGACAAAAGGAAAGGAAGTGAATTTCCAGGTCTAAAGCCACACTGATAAGGTCCAATAAATTGGTTGGCGGTGGGTTTCAGCCTTTCACACAATACGCTCGCTATAACCTTATAGGCGATATTTAGAAGACTAAGCCCGCGGTAATTGGCACAGATTGCAGGATCGCCCTTCTTATGGACTGGGCAGAGCACACTTAAATTCCAATTGGCAGGCATGCTTTCATCCTACCGCCATGTTTGAATAGCTCAGCCGGTAGGTCATCGGCACCCACGGCTTTGTTGTTCTTTAGACGTGTTATCGCTATTCTCACCTCGTCATGGTCGGGTAGCGGAACGACAATTCCGTCGTCAACGATTGGGGTATCGGGATCTTCACATTCTCTGTGACATGCACAGCTGTCACTGTTTAAAAGTTTCGAGAAGTGCTCCCTCCATAATTTAAGAATGCTCTGGATGTCAGTCACCAGATCGCCGTCTTTTTTCTTAAA
Organism: Anastrepha ludens; assembly: GCF_028408465.1. Lineage (NCBI taxonomy): Eukaryota > Metazoa > Arthropoda > Insecta > Diptera > Tephritidae > Anastrepha > Anastrepha ludens. The sequence goes on from NC_071503.1 coordinate 27,928,308, forward strand.
GGAAAACGCCGCGGTTTTAAAATCGTCTGCACGCCGCCGATCTTTCTGGTAGAATTTTCGGGCGTTGTTCCTGTTGGCCAGCATATCAAGCTCCTCGCACTCACGTATTTCGGCCACTCGTTTCTTCTTTCGGATAATACGTCTCTCTTCCTTTTTTAGCTCTCGGTAACGATCCCACATGGATCGTGTTGCGCCCGATCGCAGCGTTGCTCTGACATTCCTCGTCGTACCAACTGTTCTTTCGGGCTCGCCGGTACTCGATTTCTTCTTCGGCCACGGTACGTAGGGAACGAGAAATGTTGCTTCATTGCTCGTGCATGCCGGTTTGTTGGGCAGTGCTTCCTGAGAGCAGGAGTACGTACGTACATCTAATACACTAGAAGCGTGTCTTCCATCTATCACAACATGATCGATCTGGTTTCGCGTTTTTCGATCAGGAAACTGCCACGTTGCTGGATGTATTTTCTTATGCTGGAATCTGGTACTGCACACTACCATGTTTCGGGCCCCGGCGAAGTCGATCAGCCTCTGTTCGTTACCGTATGTTTCGTTGTGCAGGCTGGATTTTCCAAGTGTGGGACCAAAAAGTCCCTCCTTTCCCACTCTTGTGTTGAAGTCGCCAAGCACGATTTTTATGTCGTGGCGGGGGCAGCGTTCATAGGAGCGTTCCAAGCGCTCATAGAAGGAATCGTTGGCCGCATCGTCCTTCTCTTCCGTCGGGGCGTGGGCTCAATTTAGGGAGATGTTAAAAAATCGCCTTGATGCGGATTATTGCGAGACGCTCGTCCACCGGAGTGAACGACAGTACACAACAACAAGTCCCACACCGAAAAGCGCTCCTTTACATGACAGCTGTAGTAGACGTCGCAAGGTCCTATGTTTTTCTTACCTTGCCCCGTCCATCGCATCTCTTGGATGGCACTGATGTCAGCCTTTACTCTCACGAGGACATCAACCAGCCGGGCAGAGGCGGCTTCCCCATTAAGGGATCGGGCATTCCAGGTGCATGCCCTCATATCATATTCCTTATTTCGTTTGCAGGGGTCGTTATCAGTAAAGATAGTTCTCGTGCGAGGCTTTGTAATTCTTTTTATTGGAGGAGGGATTTTAAGGTGGCGGGTCCCAAACCCAGGGCACAGCCAGCTATCCTGGAATGCTTCGCCTTCTCACGATAGCCCACTCCCGAATGGGTGTTCGGAAGCTACCAAGGGGATAACAGGGCTAATCCCGGAAGTTGTGAGCTGCTTGAGCCATTTGCAGAAGAATCGTCCTGGACATTCCCAAGTGAATGACTATTAGTAACTTTCCCAATTGCGTGGACTTCTACACATGGAACCATCCTCCAGCCAAATCACTCGACAAATAAAATCCAGTAACTTAAGACCTCTCGCGTTGCATTTGCTGCTTTCCCATATAATTTTCTTCGAATTTGCATCACAACCCACTATTAGACCCAGATTATTGGATTCTGCCTACTTGAATACTTGCCCTAGCTCCAATGAAGGGGGCGGCTGTAAACAGTCGTAGGATAGGTTTCCGAAAATACGATAGCTTCGACACTATTACCTCTATTCCAGTTCTCTATTTTCACAACAACAATATCTCTAGAGCACAACTTTCTTAACTTAGCCCTTGTATTTTCAGGTAAAAATATATCTGCCTTGTATTGGGGCGAATTTCCGACTTCTGTCTCTCGACTTTCCCCTTCCTTGCTTTCTCCTTTTCCCGGTCGTTGGCACAAACCCCGTTTTGGCTCCGGAAGATTGCAACGTTGTAGAGGAATCATGTGCTCTGTCGCGCTTTTCCATTTCCCTTACAAGAGTCGAAGTTGACGAAGCTTGAGTACTTGCCTTAGGTAATGCTTCTGCTTTTTTTGATTCCTGTCTTCTCCGTTTGATCTGCCTTTCGGATAGAATAGCACCTGCGTTCGAGTCCCCGAGTAGCTGTAGTCTTTTTTATCGGTACTTACCTGATTCGTACCAGATTTAACTGTTGTTAGAGACTTACTCGGTACCAGAGATCCGTTTGAGTCTATTGAGAGATGTTCCGACATCTCCGCATTCTCCACAGCTTGTTCAGTTACTTGGTATGTTTTTGACATCGGTATATCCCTCTCACTCATTCGGTTCTCCACTGACATAGCCAATGTGCCATTTTCACCGTTAGTAATGTGCTTCCTCCAAAACCCCGGGTGGCAGTTTCTGTCACAAGGGACTGTGGGACTCGGGCATGCAGGTCCGATGCTCGAGCCTCCGATTGCTCAACGGGAGGATGTCCCAAAGGTGGGCTACCTCGTGCAGATAAATCCTTGTTTAGCCGCTACATGTGAGAAAGTGTAAATGTATTTTATGCCAATTGCACGTAGAGAGGTACGTTGGTACGCTAATCTCCGCATGGTGATTGAGTGACCATCGCTTCCGCCGTTCGGTGGATTGATGATTAGCCAATCCCCACATGGGGCAGCCATGGCAAGGAGACCAACCTGGTGAGCGGTAGGAATGTTTATCACAGATTTGGCAATCCAGCAGAAAAACAAAAATCAGAACTCACACAGTTGACTTAGAGCATCATCTAGCGGTTGTGCGGGAAATTTTTGATCGAGGTGGTGGTTACCTCGCTCGTATGGTCTAAGCTGTAGTAAGCCGTCGTTATTTGGAGGCCATATCATCAGTGTCTAATCAGTAGACTTGAACGTATTCAAAAGCGATTTCTTCGTTTTGCACTCAGATTGTTAAGCCTCACTGACCCCATTACTTCATACAATGTATGTGTGCATTGTTAAATATAATAGAGTTACAAAGTAGAAGAGGCATGTACATATACCTACTTTCACTCTGCTTTCTTTTCGATATTATAAATTGGATAGTTGACTCGCGGAGTAATGATTTATTCTTTCAACAATGGGTTAGAACTGTTTTTGCCTGGAATGCACTTTTGATTAGGACGTTGAATCAGTTTAACCAGATATCAAGTTCTTTGTTTGCGGTTTGGCGAAGGGTAAGTATTCATTCGATAGAACTGAAATAAGTATTCATTCGAACACCTACCCTTATTTGCTTTTCATCAGAGCCAAAAAGCTGCCGAAAGAGCCCGGGAAATTTGCGAAGTGTATAGAGAAGGGGTCAGAGGTAAGTCTACAGCACGGAAATGGTTTACAAAGTTCAAAAATGGAGAATTTAACGTCGATGACACGTCCCTCAGGAAAAAACCCTCTGAATTCGATGAAGAACGTCTCAAGTCACTTTTGAAGAAGAACAGTCACCAAACCAGTCGTGAATTGGCAAAAAAATTATCTGCGATCATAATACAATACTCAATCCCTTTCATACAATGAACTCAACAAAAAAAAACAAGGAAAGTCGCCCTCAAATTACTTCTCATCGTCTCGGCCACCATCAAGCAACACGCAGTCATATACAGAGCGGGGAGATGAGAAATGGTGCCTATACATCAATATGAAGCAAAGAAAGAAGTGGATGGCTCCAGGATATACGCCAAAGGCAAGAGTCAAGCTGGATCTTCATCCAAAGAAGATCATGATATATCTTTGGTGGGACTAAGATATGCTCGAAAAGAATGCCATGATTAATAAGAAGCTCTACATTGCCAAGCTACACCGCGTGAATGGGGCTATTCGACTAAAAAGGCCTGAACGATATGGTCAAACCATACTCCTTCACGACAACGCCAGGCCCCATGTTTCACAAGTCGTCAAAGCCGCACTCCAAGAGCTCGAATGGGAGGTCCTTTAGCACCCGCCGTCTTCGGTAAAAACGTAACGAACTTATTCCCTAACCTATATTTTATATATATAATTTCATATTATAATTTAATAAATGGTTGTCATGAATTATGTAATTGAGGGAAAAAATTGCATTGTCTCTTTCACCAGTTTATTTAAAAAATGCTTCTATTAGAGGTACGCACCCAGATGTATATGTATGTTTTCCTTGATATATCTCAAGCTTTCGGCAAAGGATGGCATGAAGGGCTTCTCCAAAAGCTCAAGCTCATGCTGTGAATACAATACTGTGGGGCGTTCTCGTCATATCTGATTGAAATTTTTTTGTTGGGACAACTAGCAAGTACAGCACTCAGACATGTGCTGCGCCCATGGAAAGTGGCCCGTCATCAGTCCAACCAGTTGCCTATAGTCCCTTCTGCTTAATGACAGGAGGACCTGCGACAGTCGGTCGAACATGATAGTAATTTGTTTTACAGATATTTGAATAGTTAAGTCATACTTTTAAGCCATTGCTCTTCAGGATCGTTTAAGAATAAGTAATTCATGTTTTAAATATTTACTATGATATATAAAGTTTTATTATGACATTACATATTTTTATTATTACATTACAAGAAATCAGTTGTTGTGTTTCTCTTTTTATTAAATTTTTCTTCAGCAGGAAGCTTCCTCATCGTCGGATTTGTGTGCATCAGAAGTCTGCTTTGCTGTTCTTGTAATTCACTCGAACTTTTTGGTCGTTATTAACTTCTACATTCCATTTTTTTAGCCAATCCAGTGTTTTGTTACAGTTGGAAAATTTAGCCTGCACAACGAAAGAGTCGGTAACGGACAGAGGCTGATCGACTTCAGTGGGGCCTGAAGCATTATAGTCTGCAGCACCAGATTCCAGCATAAAAAGCTACACCGAGTTACTTTACTATCATCTGATGTTTCAGATGTTCGTACCATCCAAGGACTCAACATCGACTCGCATCGTACGACCTTATTGCAGCAAAGCTACGCAGACGTCTCCGCAAACCCCAACAATTGGTACGACTAAGAATGTCATGCTGCCTCAGAAAGAAAGGATGCCACGCTGCGATCGGGCGCAACGCGAGCCGTGTGAGACTGCTACCGAGAGGACAAAAAGGAAGACGAAGAAGGACATATTATCAAAAAAAAAAAACGAGAGGCCGAAGTACGTGAGCGCGAAGAGCTTGAGATGCTGACCATAGGAACAACGCCCGAAAATTCTACCAGAAAGTTCGGCAGCTTACAGTAGGTTTTAAGACCGAGTCGCATTCCTGTAAGAACACAGGCAGCGGCCTAGTGACTGATATCCAGATCGACCTTAAAGTATGGAGGGAACACTTCTCGAACTTGTTACAAAGTCACAGCTGCACATGCCACAGAGAATGTTAAGATCCTGTCGCTCCGCTACCCGACCATGACCGACCAGGTGAGAATAGCGATAACGCTGCTAAAGAACAACAAAGACGCAAGAGCCGACGGATTGCCGGCAGAGCTATTCAAACATGTCGGCGAAGTTCTGGTAGAGTGCATACATCCACTTCTATGCAAAATAGGGTCGGATAAAAGCATGCCTGCCGATTTGAACTTAAGTGTGCTCTGTCCAATCCACTAGAACGGTGATCCTGCAATCTGTGCCAATTATAGCACGACTAGTCTTCTAAGTATCGCCTATAAGGTTATGGCGAGCATATTGTGTGAAAAGCTGAAGCCCACCATCAACCAACTGATTGGACCTTATCAGTGTGGCTTTAGACGTGGAAAGTCCACCATCGACCAAATGTTGAAAATACGCCAAATCTAAAAAAACCATTAAAGGAGAATCGACACACACCATCTATTCGTTTACTTCAAAGCTGCATTCGACAGTACGAAAAGGAGTTACCTATGTATATACCGCGATATCTGAATTTGGTATCACCGCAAAACTATGATAATACATCAATGCAAAATGACGTTGCTCAATAAGAGCAGCGCCGTCAGAATTGGGAAGAACCTCTCTGAGCCGTTTGATACCAAAGGAGGCACACTTTGACCTTGATATCATCGGCCTTAACAACCGTACTGTTAGTTCTGCCTTTTCTAAACTGGACAAAGAAGCAAAGCGAATGGGTCTGGCGGTGAACGAGGACAAAACGAAGTACCTCCATTCATCAAACAAACAGTTGACGCACTCGCGTATCGGCCCCCACGTCACCGTTGACAATTGTGACTTCGAGGTTGTAAAAGACTTCGTTTATTTAGGAACCTTCATTAACACCTATATCAATGCCAGCCTTGAAGTACAACGAAGAATCTCTCTTGGCAACAAGTGCTACTTTGGACTAAGTAGGCAACTGAGTAGTAAAGTCCTCTCTCGACGAACAAACTCAACACTCTACATGGCTTTCATCATGCCCCGTCCCAACGTATGGCGCAGAAGTGTGGACAATGACAATATCTCATGAGTCGGTTGGAGTGTGTGAGAGAAAAATTCTGCGGAAATTTTTGGACCTTTGCACGTTGCTGGCGGCGAGTGTCGTAGGCAATGGAACAAGGAGCTTAGTGAGCTTTACGACAACATAGAGTCTGAATTAGTTTTATGAGTGTCTCTGTGCACCTGTTGGATTGTTGAATGTTTTCGTCTAAATTCGAACTGATTTTGAGGAATGATATTTATTCTTGTTATGATAGGCTCCATGCGGTCAAAGAGTAGCTCCTCAAATATTTTTGATATTGTCGGCAGCAGTTTTATTAGTCAGTTCGACGATGCAAACATGGCGCCTTTATTGGATTTTGAGATCGGAATGATTTCGGCAATTTTCCACGTCCTTGGAAAGTATCTATTTGAGCTTTAAAGTAGGTTAGTCGGTTTTTACGATGATGTTCCCTTTGTCCGTTTGTCCATATATTTCGTCGGCTTCCACAATGAATAGTTTGTAGATTTTGTTGCGTCAATATTTTTAAGGTTATTGCTTAGTTTTTTTGCCTTTTTCATGTTTCAGTAGTTCTTTAAATTCTTTAGTAAATTTGTTAAGTTATTTTTTGTCAGTTCGAAATCTGATAGTCTGCCAGTTTTTCCTCAGTTTTCTCTTTTGTTCTAGTTTCTTTTTTATTGCGTCAGGAATAAATAGTTTGAAATTTTATAGTTGGTGTAGGTCGTCTTAATGACATAATAGTCGTGTCATTAAAAAAACAGCTATTGCAGTTTCAATATCGTTAATAGTTTTTAACAGGATTTTCCTGTCCAGGTTTTGTTCCATTATTTCCATGAAAGTCTCCCAGTCTGTTCGATGGTTATAGGGTGTCCGACTAAGTGCTAGGTGCAGGCGTTTTTGAATTCTCAGAATGATTGGTGAATGGTCAGACGAAAGTTCGAGGCAGGAGTAAATTGTGAGCATTTTTAAATTTACTGATTTTGTTATGTAAAAGTCCAGCAAGTCGGGTACTTTTCTAATACAAGTTGGGCAGTAAAAGGGGCCTTCTGTGCTTATAAATGTACAGTTTGTTTCTCTGATGGCGTCAAGTAGAGCTTTTCTTTTAGTATTGGTCAGTCTTAAACCCCATGTCATATTGATTGCGTTGAAATCACCTGCGGTTATAAATTTGTTTCCAAGTGTCTTAGGTATCGACAAGGATTTATCACTAAAATGTGTTTCCAATACCATTAGAATGTCAATGCTGTTTTGTCTGATCAAATTTTGAGTTTTGGGTATATGTATGTTGGCTTAGTCCGTGTGCATTCCATAAAGCTATTGACAAGTTATTTTCTTTGGTCATACATTTTGGTGAAGAGAATTATTATGATGTTTAGTCCAGTCATTTAAGCTTAACATACGTAAGAATCTCAGAAGTCTATTAAATTTCAAGGTCAAAGGTCACAAAAATCGGTTATTGCGCTTATTTTGTAAATATCTCATTTCCCATGGAATTTTTGCTGTTTGTTGAAAACAATTTTTTATATTGTGAACCGTTTTCGATATAGAAGGCGGAGAGGGTTAATTTGTTATTTTTTGTCTGTGTTACTACTTTTCTGGTGGGTCCCCGCGTGTCGTTTGGCTGGTTTGGGCTTGTTTGAGAAGCAGACATTTCCTTTCTCCGTAGAGCTAGGAAACGTTGCACTCTTTGTAGACCATGCAGCCTTTGTAGTTTTCGGTGTGTTTCTCTTTACATAGGCCACATTTAATGTTATCGTCATTTATATTAATAGTACAGTTCGCAGTTTTTTGCGGGTCAGCACATTTAACGCAGACTGGACTTCTTGTGCAATAATTTTTGTTTCGCCCATATTTCTGGCAATTGATGCACTGAGACAAAATCCCTTTCTGGTGCGGTGGTTCAAATCTTATTTTACAGTGAAGTAGGCTCGTGAAGTTGTATCTTTGTTACTTTGAAGTTTATCTACTCAGAGAGAAGAGAGAAAGAGCTTGTTTTGTCCAGTTTTTTAAAATTTGGTGTATGTTAGTAACTATACATTCTGCCATCTGATCGCCCACCAACATCTTCAACGGATAAAAACGTTGACAAAGTCAAGTAAATTGTGCCGAAAAATCATCATTTAAGTTTGAGGGCTTTTAGCGTGTCTTATGGATTAATTCACAACATTTTACATCGTCAATTGGGCATGAGATGCGTAGCTGGTCGACTCATCGGAACGAAGGTGGCTGAAGACATGCTTGAGCAAGTGAATTCGGACCCAACGTTTATCCAGCGTATCATAGTAGGTGAGGATGCGTAGGTATATGAGTTTGACATGCAAACCAATCAAGAGGCGGCTGAATGGCGCTATTCATAGTAGCCAAAATCAAAAAAAAAACACGTCAAAGTCGGTCAAAACTGAAAAAAGTCATCCTACTCGTTTTCTTTGATTATCATGGAGTTGTGCACTCGAAATTCATTCCAAATGGTTCTACGGTAAATAAAGGATATTATTTGGGACGAACACCACAAATACGAGGAGCAACTCTGCCAAACACCCAAAAAGGGTGTACGCGCCAATTATATATATATATATATATATATTTGAGAGTTATGCGACGTTTGAGAGAGAATGTGCTCGGAAAACGGCCCAATTTGTGGGAAGGAAACTCAGGGATCTTGCACCATGATAACACACCGTCTCACAAGGGCTCATATTGTGAACTATTTTTAGACCAAAAACTCGACAAACATCATAATCTCCGTATTCACCGGATTTAGCCCCCTGTGACTTTTTCCATTTCCCAAAACTTAAATTGCCACTCCGCGGACGCCGCTTTTAGTCGATAGAGGCCATTAAGGAGAGCTCGATGAAGGAGCTCAAGAATATCTTTTCAAATGCGTTTAAAAGGTGCTTTGATGCCTGGACTAATCGTTGGCATATGTGGATTGCTTCGAGTGGAGCCTATTTTGAAGGCGACAAAGTAAATAACTTGTTTGACAGAAAGTATGTTCGTATTCAGCGAGCTCAGATATAATGTCATCCTTATCTGTAGAGTTATGCATATTTCGTAGTATAACCTTAAATTCTTTGGACGAAATGTGTAATATTGTGTGTGTTTCGTTCTTTTAGTAGCTTTATGGCAGATGTGTAGTGTGTTGTGAAGTATAATACATTTAGCTCGTAGTTATTTTGAATGCGATCATTCAAAGCATTGACTAATGTGCTTAAGTATTCCACATTCTGCACATATATGTGGGGATAAACTTACCGATATCGAACCGTTAATTGAGTTAATACAAAAAAAATTTAAATATCTAAAACCACTTACGTAGTTTATTATTGTAATGATGAATATTTAAAAAAAGTGATATTTAGAACACAACTTAAGTACGTCTTAGCTTTGTGTGCATTACTCCTCGACTCTCGGTTGTTACGCAGCACACATGCAACATGTTGTCGCTTCACCGCCATGCTTAACCTTTCAACTCCCACATTCGGCCATCCTGTTATACATACATTCGTCCCGAATGTTGTTTCGCTATCTTTCACCCACAGCTTCATATACTCAGCGCATCATACGAGTTGTTACCTTTGGTTTCCGTTATTTGCTAGGGACCTAAAAATTTACCAAACTGTGTACGATTTATTGCTACCACATCATCGACTTTGTACTGATGCGCTGATTTACGTCTGGGATTATAGGTGCTTTTGTTTTCTTGCTGAATTTTGAGGATTTGTAACTTCACCAGTTTACGTTGTTCACAACGCTTGTTGTTAAATGTTGTTGTGATTTCCTGTTGGATGAGGTAATAAGACGAATTTGGTGATCATCTTTAGTTCGCATTTTTACACCTACCAATAATTCAGAAGGTGTAGTGTTTATACTCCTCGAAAACGTTGAATTAATTGTTTGCAAACTCTTGCAACAGTAAAATCCATCTCGCTACTCGTTTACATAAATTTTTTTCTCCAACGTTTTTTTTTAAATGCGTTACAGTAGTACAGTAAGTACACTCTGAACGTAGTCAGCGCCTCAACCACAACAAGTATTTCCAGCTCATAGCTGGTGAATTTCCTATGCGCATCTGTAATTTCCTTACCCAATTTTAAATGTACTATTTTGTTTTGTTATGTTTGTCAACTGAATAATTTGGTATGCACTTTCTAAAGCGCACTGCTAACTCCAAGAAGCTGAGAAAGTATTTCGACGTCCCTAGCGATGCATACAGCTTTCGGTTTTCAATAACATAACCGAGAAATGGTTCTTCACTCTTCAGGAACAGACATTTTTTAATATTCAGCTGCAGGCCGTATTTACGGCACGTGTTAATTACAATTTAAGGATTTTCTAACGTCTCTGCCTGTAATTATGATGTCTTTGATGTAAGGTAGTGCAATGCTCTTTCGTGTCAAATTTACCAGGCGAATTGGTCAGCCTAAGCAACACTTCAAAGAATATTTTTTACGAATGAAGTGAATTTTCTGCTGGATTTCGCCACCGAGACGTGGAAGAATCCGTTCTGTAGGTCTACAGTGCGGAAAATCTTTGCCTCTTGTGAGCGATCCGGCAGGTCGTATATGAGCGGAAGTGGAAAATGGTCTTTGATAATTATTTTATTAATTTGTCGAAAATCTATGCACAATCTGTGCGATCCGTCTCGTTTTTTTTACTAAAACAACAAGACTGGTAAAGTAGGGATTTGATACTTCAATTATTCCGTCCTTAAGCCATTCGTCTACTTGTGCGTTAATAATAGCCACTTGGGAGAAAGGCAAACGACGCGGTCTCGAAAATATTGGCGATTCATCACTTAGCACTATACGCATCTTTACATATGTATGTTGTTGCAGTTTTAGTTGGTTTATAATTTGATATCAGTTCATTTTGCCACCTCACTAGCATTAGCATCAATGTCGAGTTCACACTTATCAATTATCGTATCTATTTTCATTAAAGCTATTTCTTCGTGTCCTATTGGATTTGTTCATACATAAATAATATAATAAATACAAATCTTCACCAAGAACTACTTCAATATCCATACATTTTGATGGACCCACGTAAAATGTTAAATAAAATATTTGGTTGTCAATTTGAATACCGTGTTCAAAGTAACCAATTAGCTTAATTTTGTTATCGTTCGGATTTCCGCTAAATCCTACTAGACTTATACAGGGTGATTTTTTAGCAATTATCTTTTTAAACAGTTGGTTTAAACAGCTGACGCAAGTTTCACGTTTTGTTTCACTGTCAAACATCTTCAGTTTGGTCTATAATTTAACCATGAATCGTCTTACAAACGAACAACGCTTGCAAATCATTGAATTGTATTATAAAAATGTGTGTTCTGTTAAGAAAGTTTATCGCGCGAGTTATGTGGAATGGCCCCGCTCTTACACATAAAGTTATTAAAAAAAAACTACCATATTTTAATAGAAATTTATGATTGTAAAATGAACCTTAGGAATGCCACTCAGCACTTTAGAGTTTTATTGAAGTTAAGAAATATAAATATACATATGTATATGCTTAACTGTAATCCGTTCATTGCATATATGAATGACGTGAAGTCATACATATATGCAGATAAACAAACATACTGGTGTCAACATTCAAGTATGCAAAACATACTTGAGTGAAATAAGAGAACACAGTAAAACAAATAGAAACAATTGCAACTATGTTGCAAATCAAACCAAAAGTAAATGATTTGGATGGTGCTGAATAGGATATTGAACACACATATTTACGATCTAAATATGTATGTTCTGAGGGTATATTTAAGACCAAAAAAATTAAGTAAAGGCAGTTGTGGCCGAGCAGCGAGGACGACTAGTCGTAGTCGTTGGACTCTTTTTAAATTTAAATTTAATAAACTTTTAGGAATCATCACTTGAAATTTTGTATTATTTAAGCAAGGAAATGAACACCTAATTTAATAACCACAACCAAAGGTTTTCAGTATAGTTGAAAACATAACTGGCGCAGTCGAGATACGGATCTATGAAAAGTCATACGAACTTGAAGGGCTATCGAAAGAAAAGAAACTGACAAGAAAATATAGAAAATTCTCGCAGGATCACAAAGCAGTAGAAAATTCTCGCAGGATCACAAAGCAGTAGAAATTCTCGCAGGACCACAAAGCAGTAGAAAATTCTCACAGGACCACAAAGCAGTAGAAAATTCTCATAGGACCACAAAGCAGTAAGAAAGGAAACAGCAGTGAAATAGCAGTGAAAGAAGCAGAAAGCAACAATTAAAGAACACGCTAGTGACACCAGGAAAACCCATACAGGAAGCTACAGCAGCAATAACAGCAGCAAAAGAACAGCAGCAGAACAACCATTTCAACACGTACCAGCGAGCACTCCGGAAAGATTTGCCAAACCACAGCAAATAAGTGAAAACCAAGCAGAGTGGAGATTCTGGAAGTTTTCGATCCATCCATTGGCGTGAAAGGTATTCGTAGTCTACACGATAGAAAATGTAAATAGCTGGTTATACATATATAGAATATAATAAGTTATTCTTAACATTTTGCAAAAAGTTAGGATACTTGAATTGAAAATGACAGTGAAAAAAAAAAAATTTTGTGAAAAAATTAATTTAGTATGAAGAGAAAATATGAAACATGTAAGAAATACGAAGAAAATGCAGAAAATATAAAGAAAAGTTACAAAAAATTGGGAAATACGAGAAATATGAAGAAAGTGAAGAAAATGTGAAAAAAAATTCTATAATTAATTTAAAAAAAAAGAAAAAAAAATGACATTCAGTAATTTACGCCAAGATAAGAGTATGAATCAATATCCAACCCTCACGGAGGTAGATCCTAGTGCCTCAAGATACAGGATCATGATGAATCGATATTCGGGCTATAACCTTCGTTTAAATATAAATAGGTCTAACGTTTTTAACAATGTGGAAAGAACCCCAATGCAGGGGAAGAACAGAGCAAGTGTATTTAATTTTTGCGCACACTAAATATGTCCATATCATACGTCATGAAGTTATTAGCCTAGAGCTCAATTAAGAAATTTTCTCGAAGCAAGTAAGCAAAAACTAATAATCAGGCATGTGGTGTATGCCAGTTCGGTAAAAGCAAATCGCTAATAATAAAAATTGAATTTTAAAATATATTTTTTTTCTCTCTCCTTTTGTTGATTCGAAAAGAAAATGGCCCAAAATATGGAGGCTTGTTCAGTAGCGATAACGCAACTAATGCAGCAAAATGCTATAAATCAAAGAACCACCTTAAGACAAAAGGTGGAAAAAGACTTAAAATATCTACATCCTTTTGAAGGCAACACAAAGAAGTTGCCCTATTTTATTCAAACAATTGATAGGATTTTGGGGGATTACCCAGAGCAACAGGATCTGGTGTATAGAGTAGTTTTCGATCTTAAGATATCAGGATCAGCAAAAAATTTCCTTCTCTGACCCCACCAGAAAATTGGGAGGAGTGTAAAACAAAGTTAAAGCAGCATTTTCGGTCAACTAAAGACCAATTGTCGATAACGAACGACATAACAAATTTAAGAATAGGAAGTATAAGTGAACTTAATAGAAAAGCTAGGGATATAATTGATAGTGTTTTAAGTGAAAATGGTGATGCGATGAAGGAGATATTCACGGGAATGCTCATTCAAAGAATAAAACAATTGGCGACAGGTACGTTTGCTTGCACCATAAGAAACATGGTGTCATGGCCACAGATGTCGGCTTGTATATACAATTTTATTGGCTTGGATGCTGGAAATCTGAATCCAAAAATATAAACAGGCAGTCTGGAAATTTTAATCCTCGCCCTATTTATAATAATAATAATATTAGACAGAATGCCAATTTTAGGCATAATAACGGCAACAATTCGCAAGCCAATAATTCAGGCAGATATAGCAGCCGTTCGCAAAATAGCGCTGCTCAAAACAATTATCGTGCACCGAATTTTTCACGACACAATAATAGACAGGGTAATTCGCAACAGGCAAATGGCCGTCCTGTATATGAACAAGGCCAATATTATAGGCAAGGTAGCCAACAATTAAGCAATCGACCACAAAACATTCCAAATACACGTAATACATCTCAGCAGACAAGGCGTTCAAATGGGCCTCAACCCGTGGACGTCGATGCTGCGAGTCAGGGAGAGGCTGTAAACACAAACGAAGAGTTTTTTACAAACTAGCCTCGGGTGGTCAAAATAAAATTTTAATAACATTGACGTTATTCAATAAGAATTTTTTAACTTTGCTGGATCCAGGATCTACAATTAGTATTATGAAGAAGAAAACTTTCGATGAATATATTTTACCGGTTATTGAAGGAAATAACATAATAGTGAGTACCTTAAATGGTAATATTAAGGGCACAAATGAAAGAATTAGTTCTCCGTGCCCATCAGAATTTCAATATGTTGCTGTTTAAATGCGTCTTTCTTCTTCAAGATATAAAAGCGGAGTATGTAAAACGTTTATTCAATATTGTGCATATATAGGTAAATAAGAAAAGCTTAACAAAAAAGAATTTATAATAACTAGAATACACGTTGACTATTTAAGAGTTGCCATCTCAACACTCCTCCTCAACGTGGATACTGTTTTACAAAAATTATTCAAAATTCATTAATTTCATGAAATTGTAATGTTTGTTCCTGGCTAAATTCTTCGTTAAAATATTAGCCAGCATTTCGTCTGTAGGACAATATCTCAGCTCAACTTCCTTCCTCTGTACGGCTTCGCGAATGTGATGGAATTTGATGTCAATATGTTTGCTACGTTTATAATAAACAGGATTTTGCGCCAATTTCATAGCGCCTTGGTTATCGATATACAGCTCTACAGGCTCGTTTTGACCAATTCCAAGTTCAACCAACAATCGCCTCATATATATAGCCTCTTTTGTTGCATCTGATGCAGCCATATATTCTGCCTCTGTGCTGCTGAGTGCAACCGTATGTTGCTTTCTCGACTCCCAAGATATTGGACAATCGCCGTAGAAAAACATGAACCCAGTATACGACTTCCGGTCCAACACGTCACCTCCCCAGTCAGCATCCACAAACCCTTTTATGGACTGCTCGCCTGCACGGAATTTCATTCTCATTTCTACAGTGCCAGCCAAATACTTAAGAATATGTTTCAGTTTGCAAAAATGCTCTACATGAGGGTTACAATTACGCTGCGCCATTTTTGACACTGAATGCAGTATATCAGGACGCGTTGTAATGGCCAGATACATAAGAGCACCAATAAGGGACTGATAATCCGTTTGATTTGCCTTCTCGCAATCATCTGCACAATCGACTTGATATCCCTTCTCTAATGGAACCGATACAGCTTTACAATTTTTCATACCATACTGTGACAACATTTCACGTATGTACTGTGCTTGACAAATAGTCATCTCGCCTGTTTCTCCATCGCGACTAAACTCAATTCCCAAAAAGTGTTGTAACATACCTTTATCGCTTACCTCGAATAGTTCTGCCAGTTGTAGTTTTATTTTAATCACCACTGCCTTGTCTCTGCACCCTATGATCAGGTCATCAACATACACCAGCACCAACGTAAGCTGCTCGTTGAAATTTGCCTTGTATAAGCAGGGCTCATTTTCGCATGCAGTAAAACCAATGCGCGTTAACACACCATCAAGCTTGCTATTCCACTCTTTGCCACTTTGCTTTAACCCATATATGGCCTTATGGAGTTTCAAAACTTTCTGCGATGACTCGCCCTCGACGAAATGTTGCGGTTGCTGCATGTAGATCGTGTCTTGAAGCTCACTGTTTAAATATGCTGAATTCACATCTATTTGATGAAGATGCATTTCATGTTGCACTGCTAATGCCAACATAAGTCGAATAGTAGAATATCTTGCAACCGGTGAGAATACTTCTTTGTAATCAATTCCATAACGCTGATTACAACCTTTCGCCACAAGACGTGCTTTGTAGCGCACAATGTTGCCGTGTTCGTCTTTCTTTAATGCAAACACCCATTTACATGGAATGGCTGTGCCATCAGCTGGCAAATCTGTCACTGACCAGGTATTGTTTTTCTTAAGCGCGAAATATTCGTCTTCCATTGCTTTTTCCCATTTTCTACTATTTTTAGAAGTTAGCGCTTCTTCAATGGTTTGCGGTACCCCTTCTCCTACCATGCTGTATAATTCGTTGAATTGATCTTTCGGTCTGCTTACCTTGCACGTGCGCGGAAGTTTGGGTCTGCCTTGTCCGATTTTCACTTCTCTCTCTGCTTGCTCTTCGCTCATCTGATGCGCGCTTGAATCGCTATCGATGTCACTGTTTGGTGTATCATAAGCATCTTCATGCTTACTTTGCTGCAAAGTGTCTATCTCTTTCTCCCAATTCAGTAGCACTAAATCTACCCCTTCTTCAGGTTTGTCGCCATCAAAACATTTATTAAAAGCAGTTTCGTCAAACAAAACGTCTCGGTGCTCAATAACTTTATGACTCTTTTTATCATATAAGCGATAAGCTTTTGCTGTTGTTGAGTAACCAACCATAATGTACTGCCTACCTTTGGCCTCGAATTTGGACTTCTTATGTGACTTGTCTAATGCAACTGCAATAGAACCAAACGTGCGAAAGTGCTTTACAGTGGGCTTTTTGTTCCACCACACTTCGTACGGAGTTTTGTCTCCCAGCTTATTTGATGTGCATCTATTCCTGATATATGCTGCCGTATTTATAGCTTCAGCCCACAAACATTGAATAACACCAGCATGCACCATCATCGATCGCGCCATCTCGACCAGTGTGCGATTTGCGCGTTCCGCCACTCCATTTTGCTGCGGAGTATATGCCACTGTCAACTGCCTTGTTATACCGTATGTTTGAAGATATGCGTCGAATTCTGCATTGACGTACTCGCGACCGTTGTCAGACCTGATCGCCTTGATTTTATGTCCAGTTTGAAGTTCCACTTGTGCTTTAAATATCTTGAAATATTTAAAAACTTCATTCTTTGCTTTCATGAAGTACACAAAAATACGTCGTGATAAGTCATCAATGAAGGTAACGAAATATTTTGAGCCACCTACTGAATTAGTTCGGAAGGGTCCACACACATCTGAGTGTACAAGTTGTAGCAAATCCTTTGTTTTTGTACTAGACTCATCAGGAAACGGTAGTACATGAATTTTGCTTAGCATGCAAGTTCTGCAATTTCCTGTATCGCCACGACTGTTTACTTGCATATCGCGCACTATATTTCGACGGCTTAGCTCCCGCAAACTTTTGAAGTTTAGGTGTCCCATTCGGTTATGCCATGCTATGTCACTATTGCATGCTGCAAATGCTTTTTCTGCGCTATTTCTTAACACAAAAAGGCTATCTTTTCTATCGGCTTGTAAAAGTACTTCGCCTGATCTGTCGTTTATTGTGGCTTTGCTCGAGTCGAATATCACTGTATACCCTTTCTCTACAGCTTTGCTTACAGAAATAAAATTTGCTTGTAGTTCTGGTGAATACAACACATCTTTCATTTCGATTCCACGACGAATCACAATATCTCCTTTGCCTATTGCTTTTATATAGTTGTCTCCAGCAAGTGCAATCTGCTCGTCGTGTTTATCCAAACGCGTGAACATGCGGCGGTCGTTACACATATGTGATGTCGCGCCACTGTCGATATACCATGCTGTCTCTTTCCAACTTTTGACTTCAGCAGCACTCAGCATCGCTAGTCCTTTGTTCTTATTGTTCTGTTTCTTCTCACACTGATTTGCATAATGCCCCTTCTCACCACAAACGAAGCAATTTCCTTTGAATTCTTTTCGCTCCTTTTTGAAGTTGTTGCCGAACTTTTTCTTTTTCACGCTTTTCGCTGTAAACGCATGCTCACCTGTTGCTACTTCGCTCTCGTTGTTCTCATTTCTCCTTTTGCCTTCTTCCAGAACTTTCTGCTTCAAAATGGTGAAATTGGGTAGGGAGTCCCTTGTTTCAATAGCCACCACGAAGTTCTCGAATTCTTTGGGCAAACTGGATAAAAGCATAATGGAAAGCAACTCCTCCTGAATTTCTATACCCGTTTCAGCCAGCTTTTCTGAAATTTCTGTGAAATCATTAATATGTTGCACCACATTGCCATCTTGCGCCATGGTCAAATTCAGCAGTCTCTTGTAAAGCGAAACCTTTTGCAACGGCCCTTTCGGATGATGCACCTCCTGCAGTTTCACCCACGCATCTCTAGAAGATTTGCACTTCTTTACATGTGCCAATTGCGGCGACTTAACACATAAAAAAATTGTTGCTAGCGCTTTTTCATCGTCGGCTTCAAACTTCAATTTGTCCTCTGCATTCTCATGGGTCAACTTCCCAGACACCATCTTCCAGTAGCCTCCATGGATGAGCACACTCCTCATCTGCACTTCCCAGGAATCATAGTTTCTGTCATCTAATTTGTCGATTTGAAGACTAGATACACTCATCTTGAGTCCTTACCTCACAAAAATTTTTTTTTCTTCAAAAGCGCAAAATCGAAAGGCCCTGGGCCCATAACCTGTTTAAATGCGTCTTTCTTCTTCAAGATATAAAAGCGGAGTAAGTAAAACGTTTATTCAATATTGTGCATATATAGGTAAATAAGAAAAGCTTAACAAAAAAGAATTTATAATAACTAGAATACACGTTGACTATTTAAGAGTTGCCATCTCAACAGTTGCCAATGCTAGAATAAAGTGGGTGAAGATGGATTTTGATAAACCATACGATTTGTTGTTGGGAAATGACTTTATATTTAAAAATGTCAAGGTAATTGATATAGAAAAGGAGGAAATTGAACTCCTTAATGGTGTAAAAATACCATTCCTCTCAAAGACGATCCAAGAGCAGGTTTATGCATTGGAGTCTGGGAAATTGCAAAATATTCAACTTGATCATCTAAAATCAGATGAACGTAAAGGAGTTGAAAAATTGCTACAAAAATTTGAAAAATTAATTTTTAAAGATGGGGACACACTGACTAATACAAAATCAGTGGTCCATAGAATAAAGACAATCACAAACCAACAAATTAATTCAAGAATTTATACAATAGGTTACCTCCGAAACATGAAGAGGAGGCGGTCAGACAAATTAAAGAATTGGAAAAACAAGGTATAATTCAAAAAAGCAGGAGTAGGTATAGCTCTCCTATTATAATAGTTCCGAAAAAAGAAGATAAGTCAGGAAATAAAAGGTTTCGTTTAGTGGTTGATTATCGTAGGCTTAATCAAATAACCATTGACGATAAGTATCCCTTGCCAAATATTCATGGAATCTTAGACAAGTTGGGCAAGGCACACTACTTTAGCACTGTTGATCTTGCAAAAGGTTACCATCAAATTTTAATGGCATCTAAGGATATTGAAAAAACAGCCTTTGTTTCCCCATTAGGTTTGTATGAATATGTCAGAATGCCATTTGGGTTGAAAAACGCCCCGGCTACCTTTCAAAGGTTAATGAATGACATATTGAGAGACCACATAAATAAAATTTGTGTTGTCTATTTAGAAAGCATTTTAATATTCTCGACTTCATTGGAAGAGCATTTGATTTCTTTAGAAAAAATTTTTTCAAAGCTGCAAGAGCACAATTTAAAAATTCAAGCGGATAAGTGCAGTTTCTTAAAGAAAGAAACACTATTTTCAGGTCATACGTTGACCAAAGAAGGAATAAAACCTAACAAAGGGAAAATTGCAGTAATTTTGGATTTAAAGGTACCAAGGACTGAAAGGCAATTAAAAAGCTTTTTAGGAGCTACAGGGTATTACAGAAAATTCATAAAAGATTATTCAAAAATAGCGTACCCAATGATTAAATATTTAAAAAAAGGGGGTAAAATAAACCCCAATGACCCGCAATATATTTCGAGTTTTGAAAATCTCAAATCTCTCATTTCTTTCCATCCGATTCTTAAGTATCCAGAGTACGAGAAAGAATTTTCAATTACAACGGATGCAAGTGACTACGCTATTGGCGCAGTGCTGTCGCAACAAGGACAGCCGGTATGCTATATTTCTAGAACTCTTAATAAGCATGAGCAAAATTATGCTACCATCGATAAAGAGTTTCTAGCTATTATTTATGCAATCACATGCTTCAGACCATACGTATATGGAAATAAATTTAAAATAGTCACTGACCACTGCCCAATTGTGTATTTAAATAATAAATACAAGGGTAAAGAATTTTCACAACGTCACCAGAGGTGGCTTTTAAAATTACAAGAATATAACTATGAAATAGAATATGTGAAAGGAAAGAATAATCCGGTCGCAGATTTTTTGAGCAGAATTGAGAACGCTCCGAAAATAAACGAAAATAATGATAAAGAATCGAATTTTGAAATGTCCGATACGATACATTCCGCAGAGGAAGAGTTATTGGAACATTTTGCTATAAAAGAAGAGATTGTCAATAAATATAAGACACAAATTATAATAACATATAGCCCTGAAGCTGAAATTAAGATGGTAGGAAAATAATTTAGGTTGACCCACTGAATAGCGAAAACATATTAAGAACTATATTTGAAAGGCACATTAGGAAAGGCAAAGTAGGAATATTTTCTGAAGTTGAAGGGCAAGATTATCATAGAATTCAACTGTTGTTGATGTCCATGTTCTCCTGTAATATCAAACTGGAATTCATAAAGTGTACAAAAAGAGCAACAGAGATATCGCAGGAAGAAGAACTGCATAGACAAATCTCTTTGTATCACAGTAAGGAATCGATGCACAGTGGCATTGGGGAAACATACAACACATTGAAAGACAAAATATTTTATCCTAAATTCAGGGAGCATATTCAGTTAATAATAAATAACTGTGAAAAATGCCAACAAATAAAATATTATAGAAAACCTATAAAACCTAAATTCAATTTGACAGAAACCCCTACGGATAAAAACGACATTATCCATATTGATATATTTCATTTCAACAAACATTCGTTTGTTACGACAATAGATAAATTGACCAAATTTGCAGCAGCATATATAATAACTGATAGGAATTGGAGGTCAAAGAAAACTATATTGCTAGAACAATTGATACAATATTTAAATCCTGTAAATATTGAGGTCCATTTAGCAAAACCCAATAATCACACTGGTAACGCAGACATTGAGAGACTTCACTCAATCCTGTTAGAGAAATTAACAGGAATTGATGATGCAAGTCTTTCAACGGAAATGAGGATGCAGATCGTTATAGCGAACTATAATGATCGATATCACTCGACCATCAAATGTTCTCCAAGGTTCGCCAAAGATAGCATTTGTCCATCCATATTACAAGATAGAATTAATTCGGCAAAAGAAAAAGTAATAGCAAAACATAATATATAGCAATAGAGAAGATTATACAGAAAACAGAGAATCAGGACCCATAAAAAATTACAAAAGAGTAAGACATAAGGACCAACCATATTTCCGAATTAATCCGTTGCAAAACGTCCATCCGTCTAATATAAAAAGACCACAAAAATTTGCGAACATACCTAATCTGGACACAGAAAATAATTACGATGATGATAGGTTTAGTATCATAGTCCATAATGGAGATACTGGTTAATTTTTTATTGCCTTTTCCACCTGTAAGTTTTTTTTTATTATTTTGTTTTCAGACTATGTGGCGTATAATATTTTATATCATGCTAGTGAGCAGATTTTTGCAGGTAACCCCGATACTGGACGAGGCAGGGCACACCATTGTACGAATAGGACAGGTGGAAGTGGTTAACGAGACCACAACCATATTGCATATTATCCAGCCACAAGAAATTTTAGAAGTTGTGGAGGAATTAGGAAAGGAAGTCAAAAACACTAATATGACAGAAAAGAAGTTTTTGCTAAATGAAATTGAGGCATTGAAGGCAAAGATAAGAACGATTCGACCCCAAAAGAGCGGTAGACACAGGAGAGGATTATTGAACGCAGCAGGAAGGACGTATAATTGGTTGTTCGGGTTAATGGATGATGAAGATAGACAGGAGATTTTAGGATATTTAGAAGTACAAAAAGAAAATGACCATAATATTATTGAAACTGTTAATAAGCAAATAGCAATAAATAATCATTTTAATGATAGTATAGTTTCGATTAGCAAAACAATAAACGAAGATAGGGAGAAAATAAAGAAATTTGTAAAAAGTATGAATGAACAGAACAAAAATTTGATATTTGGAAAGTAGGGTCAATGATATACAGCACAACATTGGTGCGGCCAAATATAATATGGTCCACCCAGGAATTCTAACTAAGGAAGAAATTGATGACTTCCAAATAGATTTTTATAAATTGAAAATGGCAAAAATGGGAGTGTTAGCATATAAAAATCAATCACTTGTAATAGCAATAAAGATACCAAGAAGTTGTGTTATAACTGATTTAAAAATGATCACTCCATTGCCGAACAGAAATAAATTACAAATAAAAACAGAAAATGAGTATTTAATTAATAGGACTATGAATAAGTTCGTTACGGTTTTACAACAGATGGCGTAACTTGATTATTATTCCATCGATCCACATTTCCAAACATTCATTGGAGAGCTACTGTCGTAAGGCACAAACGTCAGTATAAGTTTTTTATTTGAAGCGTAAACAACAATATTTTTACCACACTTGAAAATGTCGAATTTCGTGCCAAATAATGTGTTTTTGCGGGGAATTCTTCTTCATTATTTTAATATGAAGAAAAAAGCAGCCGAAAGTCATCGTATCTTGGTGGAAGTTTATGGTGAGCATGCTCTATCTGAGCGAACGTGCCAGAAGTGGTTTGCACGCTTTAAAAGTGGTGATTTTGGCTTGGAAGACGAAGAACGCGAGGGTGCGCCGCCAAAGTTCATGGATACCGAATTGGAGGAATTGCTCGATCAAGATCCGGCTCAAACGCAAGAAGAGGTTGCAAAAACTTTGGGAGTTGATCAATCAACCATTTCCAAACGTTTAAAAGCCATGGGAATGATCCGAAAGGTAGGCCATTGGGTGCCGTATGAATTGAAGCCAAGAGACGTTGAACGCCGTTTTATGGCATGCGAACAACTGCTTCAACGGCACAAAAGAAAGGGTTTTTTGCATCGAATTGTGACTGGCGATGAAAAGTGGGTCCATTACGACAATCCAAAACGTCGGGCAACGTATGGATACCCTGGCCATGCTTCAACATCGACGTCGGCGCAGAATATTCATGGCCTGAAGGTTATGCTGTGTATCTGGTGGGACCAGCTGGGTGTTGTGTATTATGAGCTACTGAAACCGAATGAAACGATTACGGGGGATGTCTACCGACGACAATTGATGCGTTTGAGCCGAGCACTGCGAGAAAAACGGCCGCAATACGCCGATAGACACGACAAAGTTATTTTGCAACATGACAATGCTCGGCCACATGTTGCACAAGTGGTCAAAACATACTTAGAAACGCTCAAATGGGATGTCCTACCCCTCCCGCCGTATAGTCCAGACCTTGCGCCATCCGATTACTATCTCTTCCGATCGATGCAACATGGCCTGGCTGACCAGCACTTCCGTAATTACGATGAAGTCAAAAAATGGATCGATTCGTGGATTGCGGCAAAACCGACCGAATTTTTCACAAAGGGAATCCGTGAATTGCCAGAAAGATGGGAAAAAGTAGTAGTAAGCGATGGACAATATTTTGAATATTAAATTTGTAACCATTTTACGTCAATAAAGTTTCAAATTTCGAAAAAAAACCGCACGAACTTATTCATAGTCCTATTACAATTAACGAAACAAATCTAAGTTATAAAAAAGACATTGCCTTGAAAGACCTAAAACGAAGTAGAAACTGTATATTTGAAAATGATTGTTCTTTTGAAATAAATAATAAAACTAAAATATTAAACATTGATGACGATACGATATTGATCGTCAATGCATACGAAACAATCTTAAAACAAGATTGTGACAATAGGAATATTGTATTAAAAAATAATTTCCTCATTACTTTCACAAATTGTAAAATTGAATTAAATAATGAAATGTTTGAAAACAATAAAGTGGAATTTGCAGAAAAATTCCACTACCCGGTAAAAATGTTAAACCAAAGTTATGAACAGGAATTAAAGTTTAAAATGATTGAAGAAAAAAATATGGAGAATATTAAAGAAATTAAAGGTATGAATGTAACGATAGCAATATGTTTATTGCTCTTATTGATTATAATATTTGTATACTGGAAAAGAAAAAATATAAAAGTAAAAATTGTAAATAAAAGAAATTATAATGAAGGGGGAATTATGTTAATGGAAACTAACCCCAAACAAAATGTACTTGTAAATGAAAGAACTCAGGAGAGTTCTAACTCTAACGGTGGGGGAGTTATGTGGAATGGCCCCGCTCCCACACATAAATTTATTAAAAAGAAAACAACCATATTTTAATAGAAATTTATGATTGTAAAATGAACCTTAGGAATGCCACTCAGCACTTTAGAGTTTTATTGAAGTTAAGAAATATAAATATACATATGTATATGCTTAACTGTAATCCGTTCATTGCATATATGAATGACGTGAAGTCATACATATATGCAGATAAACAAACATACTGGTGTCAACATTCAAGTATGCAAAACATACTTGAGTGAAATAAGAGAACACTGTAAAACAAATAGAAACAATTGCGACTATGTTGCAAATCAAAACAAAAGTAAATGATTTGGATGGTGCTGAGTAGGATATTGAACACACATATTTACGATATAAATATGTATGTTCTGAGGGTATATTTAAGACCTAAAAAATTAAGTAAAGGCAGTTGTGGCCGAGCAGTGAGGACGACTAGTCGTAGTCGTTCGACTCTTTTTAAATTTAAATTTAATAAACTTTTGGGAATCATCACTTGAAATTTTGTATTATTTAAGCAAGGAAATGAACACCTAATTTAATAACCACAACCAAAGGTTTTCAGTATAGTTGAAAACATAACTCGCGCTTCTTCCATTCCTTTATCGAAAAATTGTGTTCAGCGACGAAGCTCATTTTTAGATCACTGGGTACGTAAATAAGCAGAATTGTCGATTTTGGAGTGAAGATCAGTCAGAAGAATTGCAAGAGCTACGAATGTATCCAGAAAAGGTAATAGTTTGGCGCGGTTTATGGGCTGGAGGTATCATTGGACTGTACTTCTTCAAAGTTCCTGCGAATCGTAACGTAACTGTGAACGGTGAGCGCTACCGTGAAATGATATCCAATTTTTTTTTTGCCCAAAATGCAAGAGCTTGACTTGCATGACATGTGGTTTCAGCAAGACGGTGCTACATGCTGCACAGCACGCGTAACAATGAACTTGTTGAAAGGCGAGTTCGGTGAACATTTTATTTCACGTTCGGTACCTGTCAATCGGCCACCCAGATTGTGCGATATAAGGCCTTAATACAATTTTTTGTGGGGCTATGTTCAAGCTTATGTCTATTCAGACAAGCCTGCTTCAATTAACGCATTGGAAGACAACATTAAAGCATTTATATGTGAGATACCAGCCGAAACATTGGAAAGTGTATGCCAAAATTGGACTTAGCGGATGGACCATTTGAAGCGCAGTCGCGGTCAACATTTGCATGAAACATTAAATTATATGGACTTTACTATCGATTTAAATACAAATTTGATGCATTTTTCAGAATATCACTTATGTTTTTTTGAAAAAATTTTCTATAGATCTTAAAAAATCACCCTTTACTACACGCACCTAGTTTCGACCTTTTTAAGTTTTTACACACGTCCTATGTTACGATATTGAATTTGCTGCCCGTGCCAAATAACGCTAAATAATTATTGAACCCATTTTCACATATTTGTTTGTTAGTTCACGCTTAATTGCGATTTGCCGAGTATTTGCGAACCCTTCATTTTTATCTATTCCCAATTCGCAGAAATGTACCCGAAACGAGTGCACCTAAAACATTTCCTACCCCTTTCTCTGTTCTTATAATCTTTACACAAAAGACATTTTCCACCGGAGTTGAAGCAACTATCTCTTTTTTCTCATTCTTTTGCACTTACGTTTCGCTATTGTTTTCACTTCTTCATCTGTAGCGTTTTTGCGCATAATTTCATAGAATTTCAATTTATCCTAAAAATCGCTTTGTTTACACTCAAATCAGTAATTCCATCAATTATGCATTGAATTAGCGCGTCATTTTCAATGTTACCTTGTGAAGCTATTTCTTTCATGCTAATGAAATATTCTTGTATACTTTCATTTAATATTTTTTTCGCTCACATAGCCGCTTGTGCAACAATGCACTATCTTTTATTGATTTAAATTCTTTTAGCAATGCGTGTTTCAACACATGCCACGAATTAAAACCTTTTTCACCCAGTACTAGTAACTTTGCTATCCGGTGCAACGACTCTTTTTCAAACACCAGCTTTTGCAAGTCGTCCCATTGCATCAACATAGCTGTGATTCGCTACAGAGAACAATCAGCATTTCGGGGTCTTGGTGCACTTGGTGACCCTGACCTCTTCTGTCGGGCCCTTTACTGTTCCATATTAGGTACCCTGGGACGAAGCAATTGATGCAGCGCCTGATACTTTGCTGGGGTCGCATTCTACAGTTCACCAATGTTCATAAGTGACTTATTGAGAACAATGTCAGCTTTCTCCTATGTTAAAGCCACATAAGCACGAACCTGTTTTCTGCTGTTTGGTGCTGATAAGTTTACACCTATCTCTCCGTAGTCATAGTGAGGGTCGTCTTTAGAGCCTCTATCATGAAAGATTGTTAAGGGAGTGTATTTCATTAAGAGCTTTTTGTTTGATTGAAATAAATTCAGGGGAAAAGTTACTATCACAGGAGGAGGTCGAGAAATAAATGGCAATTCTTGCGATATTTTCTGAGGATGCAGAAAAGTGACACATGGGTGCACAGATGGAAGTATGAGAATATAATTTTGCAATTGTGGATAATTTAGCCGCGCTTCGGATGATATTCTGTATTATAGATGCTTCAAATCTTTGCAAGCAGACCTTTTAGAAATTTTTAATCAATTAGCCGGAACGGTTTTGTATATTAGCTTTGTTTAAAAACAGTGGTTGAAATGGAGTTAGTTAGGACAGGGAAATGGTCGCTTCCATGTAAAGCATCTATGACGTGGTATGTGCATTTTGTAGATAATGAAATTAAACATAAGGTGATTTCGATATGGGTGAAAAATTCGAGTGTGGAGAAATCGGTAGGAGACCCATCATTATGTTAAGCACATAAACATTGGAGACAATATCCGCTGGTGTAGCAAAAGGGTGAGAGCCCAGATGTGTAAACCTCGTCCTCCAGATAGCCTCTGTAGAAAGGACTTGAAGCAATGCCAAGCCTCACTGCATGGATCTAACGGCTTTGTTAGCCTTAGAAGTTCTCTCGAGCGTTCTCCAATCTACCCGTGGCCAGACACGGTCATGGCTTTTGTCTTGGTGTCGAAAATTTGCGTTTTAAACTTAGCTGCCGATCGCTCGAAAATATACAATAGTATTTCCGCATTATCTTCCGTATGTGCTAAAATCACAGCATCATCTGCATAACAGAGAGCCTTGATTTCATTTGCGCCCATTTTATATCCATTTACCGGCGCTGATTTTACAGTGGAGATGATCTCATCCATAATGATAGTAAACTGTCACTCTACCTGATGCCTGTAGATATAGGTAATTTTGTTGATTTTTCATTATTTCTACTTGAAGGTACTATTAATTTTGTCGATATCCTTAACAAGTTGTATTATTCTGTTATCAATGTTTCGTTTTCTTAATTCGTTAATGACATCTGGTACCCGTATATTTACTTCCTTTGCTATATATAATTACAGAAGCGAGCAACCAATCCACAGCTTCCTTAATTCCGGCTAATTCTGCTTGGAAAACACTACAGTGGTCCGGAAGCCTAAAAATGAACTTGATGAGGAGCTCCTCGCCGAATACTTCCCCACCAACTCTTCCGTCCAACTCCGAGCCATCCGTAAACATATTTGTCATGTAATGTATGGCTTAATTTTGGTGTTTCACCGACATTCGAACCTACGTTCTCTCTGTGAATTCCGAATGGCAATCATGCACATTTTTCTAATAGCGGTCGCCCTTGGCAGGCAGTGGCAAACCTCGGAGTGTATTTCTGCCATGAAAAAGCTCCTCATAAAAATATCTGCCGTTCGGAGTCGGCTGGAAATTCTAGGTCCCTCCATTTGTGGAACAACATCAAGAAGCACAACACAAATACGAGGAGGAGCTCGGCCAAACACCCAAAAAGGGTGTACGCGCCAATATATATATATATATATATATATATATAATTTTCTAGGAAGAAAATTAGATCATCTAAATTGGAATCTTATAAAGGGTGATTTTTTAAGAGCTACAGGAAAGTTTTTCAAAAAACACACGTAAAATTCATTGCATGCAATTTTTATTTAAATCGATATTTCGTGCAAATGTTGATCACGACTGCGCTTCAAATGGTCCACCAGCTTAGTCCAATTTTGGCATACTCTTTCCAATGTTTCGGCTGGTATCTCACATATAAATGCTTTATTGTTGTCTTCCAATGCGTTAATTACAGAAGGCTTGTCTAAATAGACATAAAGCTCATGTCATGACATAGCCCCACAATCTTTGGAGAAGTACGGTCCAATGATACCTCCAGCCCATAAACCGCATCAAACTGTGACTTTTTCTGGATACATTGGTAGCTCTTGCAATTCTTCTGGCTGACATCACTCCGAAATCGACAATTCTGCTTATTTACGATTGATCCAGAAATGAGCTTCGTCGCTGAACACAATTTTTCGATAAAAAAATGGATCTTTGGCCAACTTTCCAAGAGCCCATTCACCAAAAATTCTGCGTTGCAGTAAGTCGTTCGGCTTCAATTCTTGCACCAGCTGTATTTTGAAAGGCGTCACACCTAAATCCTTTCGCAAAATTTTCCACGTTGTTGAGTAACTGACTAACAGAGGCCCAATTGCTGCGAATGGCGACGAATCGATAATTGATGGTCATCATTAACACTGGCCAATACAGCTGCGATATTTTATTCAGTTCGCACTCTACGTAAGCGTGTTGGTGGTTTGATGTCTAATAATGTAAATTTGGTTCTAAATTTAGTCACAATAGCTCGAATAGTCGCTTCAGTGGGTCGATTAAACTGACCATAAAATAGAAGAAGCGCGAGATAAACTTTCTTAACAGAACACGCATTTTTATAATAAAATTCAATGATTTGCAAGCGCTGTTCGTTTGTAAGACGATTCATGGTTAAATCATAGACCAAACTGAAGATGTTTGACAGTGAAACAAAACACGAAACGTGCGTCAGCTGTTTAAACCAACTGTTTGAAAAGATAATAGCTAAAAAATCACCTGTTAGAACCGTCTACAGTGCACAGATCCAAACCTTCAGGAAAAGTTCAGCGATGTTGTGCGAGGTCTTCCAAAGGAACCGGACGACTAAGCTGGACTCATTGCTAAAACCTGATGATACTTATACTGACTCAAAGTCAGAAGTGAATGATGTTCCGTTTTCAATACATTTCCCGGGCTGCGTAAGTGTTGTTGGTCAAAGCACCATCCATCAATCTGATCATGCCAGTATAACTACCTGCAGACGGGATTAGTTCACTGCATCTAGGATAGTTAACGAGGAAATGAGAATCATGCTCAAGCGTGTCATGTCTTGCGCCACAAGCGTGGCGTTTGGTCAAAGTTGTATTTGGAAGACAAGCTATGCCTTTCCAAAAAATTTCAGAACTCTAAGCATTACATAGTTTAAGCTTAAAATTCTGGAACGTATGGTCGATGACGGTTTTAAGTCGCAACCCTCTCAGTGTCAGAGAACATGCTTACCATGGTGGAAAATCTTGTAAATCGGCTCTACACGAGAGCGTCAGCGTCATCGAAAAAGGACACAAGAGAGTGCACTCTTAGTGTGTTTATGGACATTGAAGGAGTTCTTGACTTTCGGTTCTATGCGCTCATTTATCAGATGTTAAGGAGTAGAAGAAATTATTGTCAGATGGATTCACTCTATGCTATACAAGAGACTTCTTATCAGAGATGGAGGAAACCATGAAGGAGTGAATGTGAAGGTTAAGAAGGGCTACCCACAAGGCGGTGTACTCTCTCGCTTCTTTGCTGCTTTGTTATGAATTCTCTTTTAAAAAAACTTCAGGAAATTGGTCTCTGCAGGTCCAAGCTTATGCGGATGATGTATGCGTACTAATCTCAGTACCATCACTAGTAGCTATATGCAATAAAATGCAGGTATCCGTAAACAAGATTGATCATTGCATGGTTTTTCGGTGAATCCTATAAAAAGTAATATACCTTGATACGTTTCCCTAGGAAACGCAATACGGAAAGCTTGTTACTACCCACTTTAAAAGGAGTAACACAGCAACTGTCTTCTGAGATCAAATACTTTGGGATAATCTTAGATTATAAGATGACCTGGAAGGCAGCGCTTAGAGTTCAGGCCCCCAGCGGGTCAGGGGTAAGAATTTGCCCGAGGTAAGGTAAGCCTGTCGCAAAAGGCGACTGAAATCCAGGGTGACCAGTCCCTGAGTGGGGGAGCTCAACTGGTAGTGTCCTGGGGTGAAAGGTCTGACCAAGACTTAATCTCAGTACCACGAGGAACAAAACCCCGCAGAGCCTGCACCTACATTTAGCGTCCAACACGGAGAGCGCGGCATAAGAGAACGCAAGTATTAAATGCTATCTCGATGAGGTTTCTGTATTAAAGGCGATTCGACGCCGCCCTCAATAAAAAGAGAAGAAGAAAAAAAAATCAAAAAGTGTCCCCATCACCACATGATGAACAATAGAAAAGTCCAGGAGCGACTGACCCATAGTGGGCGGCTACCTGGTCAGCGTCTGTTCTCCATGTTAGGAGCGGTAGTCTTTTTAATGATGTGGAGTGGCTTGCGAGCCATCAGGATTGACTCCAGTGAGATCCTGATTTCGGCATACTGGAATTGAAGCAGATTGCGATTGGGCTGGGGTATTAAATCTCTATTATCTTAGTAAGTGGAGTGGAATCTAACAGAAACGGCTCACAGAAGGGTTCGCTGCCTCTCCGTCCTACTAAAACTTGGCAAGTCTCACGATATGTTCAATGCCTGTTGCCACCTTTGGTGGCCACGTAGGTTGGTTTGAGATGACAGCCCATTAGTTCCGGTCTGAAGTTTGGCTCTGAACACTGTACCCCATAAAGGGCAGTGTCAACCCTTGCATGGCTTCCCTGAACTCATAGATAACCATGGAACTTACGGAAGCTACGTATTCTAGCGGAGATAGCGGTCGTGAGTTGCGACCCTTACAGCATGGAAAAACATTTTAAACCTACAAACAAAAACGAAGAAATAATAACAGCAGGTGACATCGAATCCTTTAAGAGGAGCTCAGTTATTTGGAGATCCCCGGAGGAGGCACAATCGGTGCGTAGCAATCCTCTAATAGCTACTGCTGAGGAAATAAAAGGGAGCCATGGCGCATAGGAGGCTCAGACGGAGCAAAAAACAAAGACCAGTTGGTAGGTGCTGCATCGGAAAGCCCGCTAGAGAAGGAAAAAGTGCAACTGAAAAGTAGAAGGCACTACAAGTAAAAATGATGAGTCTAGGAGAAGCTACTGACTCTCTCCAGGAGTACTACAAAGGCCGTCACAATGTGCATCATGAAATAAAAAAGATCGGTTCACTTATAAAAAAGAGGCACACCGAAGCTATTGTGGCGATGAAAGCGTGTAAGAAACAACAGACAACTCAAAAAAAAATACGCCAAAAACCTCAACCGTTAGCACGATTAGAAAAGAATGTTCCGGTACCATTACACAATCGGTTAAAAGGACGAGAACAAGAAACACTCCTAGCACGCAAGGAACTGGCAACCCGGTCGTGAACGCATTATCGCCTGCGGTAAAAAAAAAGGTGTGCAACGGCAGGGATTCATCAGACAAAACCAGTACAGGCACCAATTAAAAACCAAAATGCCGGCTGGACGGTTGTCAAATCAAGAAAAGAAAAGAAGCCACCTAAATCGGTGAGAATTATATCCAAGTCTGAAAATGCTACGTATGCTGACATTCTGCGTAAGGTAAAAGCATCGGACTCTCGGAGAAGATATAAAAGCAATCCGCAGAACAGCCAATCAGGAATTGATGATAGAGCTTAAAGGAGCACCGCACGGAAAAACATCAGAATATCAAACAGCGATTGAAGATGTTCTGAAAACCGCAGCAAAAGTGACGGTTAAAACTCACACTGTAACAGTACAGTGCAGAGATCTTGATGAAGTCACCACTGCAAAAGAATTGTGTGACGCGCTTCATGCCCAATGCAATATTAAGCGTTGCTTCAAGTGCTGGGGTTACGATCATGTCGTTCAAAAGTGCAAGGAGCAAATAGACAGATCGGGACTCTGTCGAAAATGAGGCCAGGAAGGCCATAAGGCACTTACGTGCAAAAATCTTGAACAATGTGCACTGTGCAAGGGGAACCATGCAGCTGGGAGCTACAAATGTTCGTTAGCTAAAAAGGCGCGAAGAGAAGCCATCCATTGAGGGTTTTACAGCTTAATCTCAACCACTGTCAAACTGCCCAAGAACTCTTGGAGCAGACCATGCAAGAGCACAAAATAGATATTACACTTATATCCGAGCAATACAAAAACATTGATGGTTATTCCTGGACGTCGGATGGTTCAAACAAGTCGGCGATTTGGACAATGGGACATACTAAGCCGCAGAGCATAATGATGACTGCTAAACACGGCGTAACATGGGTTAAGACGAAAGGCATCTATTTCTTCAGTTGTTATGTTCCACCGAGCTTCGCCGCAGAAGAATATAAACGAATGCTGACAGCCTTGGCATTTGAGGCGCGTGGCAAGCATCCAGTACCCATAGCTGCCGATTTCAATGTCTGGTCTACTATCTGGGGAAGTACGCGTACTAACAGACGGGGCAGAGTGCTGTTGGAAAGCTTGGCACCATTTGACTTCGAATTGCTCAATGTGCCTGGTAAATTCACTTTCCAAACCGAAAGAGAATGCTCAATAGTGAATCTTGCCGTCGCCCATAGTACTATAGCGTGCAACGCAACATGGACGGTAAGCTCCATCTATACGTACAGCGATCATAAGGCAATAACCATCGATATACCAATGGGTGTAGAAAATAGTGATTTTCGCCCCCAAAGAGTACAGCAAACAGGGTGGAAGTGACAATTTTTTGATCGCGAAGTTGGAACGCTTACCTAACTCTAGATAGCGTTGAGGAAATGAAAAC
This sequence comes from Anastrepha ludens, assembly GCF_028408465.1. Lineage (NCBI taxonomy): Eukaryota > Metazoa > Arthropoda > Insecta > Diptera > Tephritidae > Anastrepha > Anastrepha ludens. The sequence continues at coordinate 27,961,772 of NC_071503.1, forward strand.
AGAAGGCATGACGGCGGTCATAAGCAACTGTCTCAGCAAGGCTTGCGACGCGACCATGCCTAGGTTATCGGGAAGGCCACATAGAAAAGCAGTATATTGGTGGAATAGTCACATCGCAAAAATATTAGGAGACTGCAATCGGGTGCGCAGAAAGCTGAACCAAGCTCGTGGTACACATTAAACCTGTAAAGCTGCGTTTAAAAACGCTATACAGGCTAGCAAAAATCGCTGTTTTAAGGAGCTTTGCGACCCCTGGGGAATGGGATATAACGTTGTACTGAGAACTACATAATAAAAATCCAAGAGGACTACAGCCAACGTGCCCAGCCCTATTGCGAGTAGTGGTTTCCACATTATTTCCATATCAGGTGGAGTAAAATCCACGACAGACACAACGGGTGATGGCGGTTGACATCCCAGAAGTCACCAGACAAGAAGTGATTTCCACAGTACAGAGCATTGCTGATAACAAAGCTCCGGGCTTAGATGGCTTGCCAAATGTAGCTGTGAAAGCAGCAATTAAATCAACACCCAAGGTTTTTGCTAAATTGTACAACATATGTCTCAACGAAGACGTTTTTCCAAAATGGAAGAAACAGAGGTTGGTACTGCTACTCAAACCAGGAAAGCAGCCGGACCATCCATCGTCATATCGTCCACTCTGTATACTAGATACACTCGGCAATATAGTAGAATGCATCATATAGAACAGAATGGAAGAGTTTCTAGAGAAACCAACAGAGTTGTCCCCAAACCAATGCGGCTTCAGAAAACGTCGTTCAACTGGGGACACAATACAAGCTGTAATGAGTATTGCTCGTCAAGCCACTAGTGGCAAGAAATGGAAAGGTGGCTCGAAGAAATACTGCGCTTTTGTTACCTTAGACATAAAAAATGCGTCCAACTCCGCAAGCTGGCCCCCGATTATGAGTGCACTGAGAGAATTCGCGGTGCCGAAATACCTGCAAAAAATCATATCAAGCTGCTGTGAAAACAGGGTCTTGCTTTATGATATTGATAACGCAATAGGCACTTATAAAGTAACTGGCGGTGTCCCACAAGGCTCGGTGCTTGGCCCAACACTTTTGAATGCTATGTATGACAGTATCCTCAAGCTTGAGCTTCCTGAAGATGATACCCTCATTGGATATGCAAACGACATAGCGTTGGTGGTAGTGGGAAAGCATCTGGACGTGTTGCAAGCGTTATGCAGCGATGCAATTGTAAGAATTAGAAATTGGCTTAAAAATGTGAAGTTAGAACTTGCAGCTCAAAAAACAGAAGTCCTATTACTGACAACACGACGGGTACGTGAAGAGTTAGTGATTACGGTAGCTGACCATGACATAAGGTCGCAGCCGTATATCAAATATCTGGGAGTGACTCGAAAATGACCTTTAACCCTCTAACCGTTTAGACCGTCTGTAGACGGTCAATAATTTTTTGCCAACACTACGCCTTAAATATTATTTTAGAATAAAAAACCGTTACTCCGCACTGTTGTGAGTATGCTTTTTATGAAGTGAAGCTAACAATCTCAGTTTTCTCTCTATTTTGAACGCGCACGCTACTGGAGTGCCGCAGGTCAGTGTGATAAGTGAAATAAATTATTTTGAAAACTGGTGAAGTTACGATTCGAAAGAAATTGGAATTTTTACTTATGCTGATGCTTTAAAATTTTATGGCAAGCTTAAAATAATATATATTTTGATAATTTATCATGTTCCTTTGAGTAAACCGAGGGTTATATGTATTATTCTAGCATTTTCTGATGACCATCTGTAGACGGTTAATGCGAAATTTTACATATTCATACCAAATATGACTTTCATTTATATATCGGCTATTTTGTAACGTATTTTTTCAACTAATTGACAAAATGAGAAAATGTAAGTTGTCTACGATGTCGGATGAGGAGATAGAAGCATATATGATGTCAGTTGATGAGCAACTCAACGATGATGGCTTCGATAGTGACGACGATATTTCTGACCCTGACTTTCAACCTGATGATTTCATTGAGGAGAGTACCGAGGAGAGTACCGATAGGGCAATATTGGAGTGCTTAGATGAAATGAAGGAAGCTAACACAAACTCTGCATTTATGAATGCTTTGGATTTGTCTTTGAATGTCAGCTCTGTTGAACAAGGTATATCGGAAAACTCTGTACTTTCCTTTACATTGAATTTCTATTTGATTTTTAAAAGAAACTAGCTCCTACGACCTCGGCAGCAACACCTTTTAAACCATCAAGGCGACCCCGATCTCCACTTCCTGTGATTGGAATCGAGGGACATTTGTCAATTCCATCTAACGGAGGATTTAGCTGCAAAAATGTGGGGGAAATCGATATCAGATCGAAAGAATTTCAAAAAATTTGTTGGAAGAAAAAGTCATTACAACTTCACGTTAAGGACATCACATTTCGAGGCAATACATCTTTGCCAGCATTCATTAATAATTTAGAAATGCCATTCCAATTCTTCAAATACTTTTCTTCTTCAGAAATTGACGACCTAATTGTTATGGAAACAAATCGTTCTGCACATCAGGAAAATGTCAATACTTCGTTTTCAGCTACAGAAGCAGATATTCACAAATTTGTAGGAATTTTGTTGTATATGTCATTGTACCGATATCCAAACACGGAAAGCTACTGGAGCAAAAACGCATTTGAGCCAATACGAAAAGCAATGTCTTGCAGGCAGTTTAAAAATATAAAGCGTTACTTATCATTTGCTGACAAAGAGCAACGCGCTGAAAGAGGAACTGCTGGTTATGATCCGTTGTATCGTGTCAGACGTATTGCGGAACTGCTTAATGAAAGGTTTGACTCTGTGCCAAAAACAGCACGCCTTTGTGTTGACGAACAAATGTGTGCAACTAAAACTAATCATCATCTACGTCAATATATGCCGAATGAGCCACACAAGTGGGGTATACAATTGTTTGTTTTATGCGATACTTCTGGATATGCGTATAGGTTTGAAGTATTTATCGGAGCGGGCGATAACACTGTTTTGCCAGGAGAACCGGACATCGGTCCCACAGCAAACGTAGTAGTTCGCCTAAGCCAATCGATCCCTGAATTTCAAAATCACATTTTGTATTTAGACAATTTTTATACCTCACTGCCTCTTTTAGTTTATCTGCGTGCAAAAGGAAGTTTTACTTTGGGAACTATTCGCTCTAATCGAATTCCAAACTCAAAGTTGCCAAGTGAGAAAGACGAAGAATATTCAGTTTCGAGCAGGGGATATTCCGTTGAGTATGTTGGTGCAGCATATGGTGTGGACATTTCAACAGTGACATGGAAGTATAACAGAGCAGTTCGACTTGCATCGGTATACATATGTAGGGGTGATGCCGTTTTTGAAGACGAACCCCACAGCAGTCTCAACGAAATTACCACGTTACGATCGTAAAAAAAATCGTATATCGAAGTAGACTGCCCACAAATAATAAAAGAGTACAATATCCACATGGGAGGGGTGGATTTGATGGATGGACTGATGGGACGATACCACATCCGACTTAAGACACGCAACCCATTGAACCGAATATTTTACCATTTCCTCGATATGGCCGTAACAAATGCATATATACTCTACCATCGCGTCAATCCAAGCGATAAAATTAATCTTCCAGACTTCCGCGAGAAAATCGCTTTTGGCCTTTGTTGTTTTTCGCTTCCAAAGAAAGTAGGGAGACCATCAACAACCTCCTGTCAGCCAACTACAAGCCAGGGAAAAAGGTGTGTCAGACCTATAGATGACATGAGATTTGATAACACTGGGCACATTCCCGCTATGTTTGATAAATCAGGAAAAAGGAGATGCAAATATTGCAAACAGTCCGATACTCAAATATAATGCTCGAAATGTGAGATAAACTTGTGTTTGCCGCCTAACAAAAATTGCTTCAAGAAATTTCACTCGAAATAAATTTCATTAATAATCTTTTAATATGATTTGTATTTTAAACCATTGCAATGTAGTTTATTTTAACTTTAATTGAATTATTAAAATACATTGCTCACCAGATTTCATATTTGATTTGTTTTGTCTCAAACCGTTTTGACCGTCTACAGACGGTCAAACTTGTTTCCTCTCTAATTTCCTCATTTCGGGAATTTTATTGATCTGCAGTATTACAACATTATTCAGACTGCTAAATTCGCCGGAAAATTAAATTCGTATGCATTTTAAATCGTTATTATAAAAAAAACGGTTAGAAGGTTAAGCATCATTTACAGACAGTCAGTGAAAAAGCCGTAAGAATAAATAACGCGTTGACTAGACTAATGCGTAATATTGGCAGCCCTCGCGCAAGTATACGGAGACTCCTGTTAACAGTCACAAGCTCAGTGATTCTGTACGCAGCACCAATCTGGGCAAACACGAAGCCATCGTACCTCCAACACATACAAGCCACATACAGCCTTGGCGCCCTGCGAGTAGCCAGTGCCTATCGCACTATCTCAGATGACGCAATCCATATGATAACGGGAAGCGTTTGTTGAAACCATAAGTGAGACAAATCTTATCCCACATATGTGCTAAAACGAAGAAATCTGGAAAATTACATGTGTAGTGGTCGCAAATATCATTAACAACCTTCAATACGCGGAATATGTACGTAGGTAATAGAAAGAGCTCCTTAGCACAATGTACAGAACAGAATGACAATAACAGACGATTGAGTAATAATATACTCACAACGGCCTCCTTACCTACTATTTAACGGCGAAGTTCCAGGAGGACATACTTTAGGACATGGGGGGGGTTTAGTTGGGTTAAAGTCCCACACCACGGCTTCAGCCATAGGCGTTTGAAGCTTCCCCTCCTCCACCAAAAAAAAACAAACGATGACCAGGAAGACGCACGTCTAGCAGAAGGTCTCTCTTTTCTGCCAGTGTAAGAGAACCTTTGGCAATTCATGGAGTCTAGGTGCGGCGATAGTACACCGGTTGTACTTCACCCTGATTAGACCCATTATTACATACGCTTCAGTGGTCTGGTCGAAGGCTATAATTAATTACAGAGTAAAACCCCTAACCAAACTACAGAGAACTGTGTGCTTGGGTATCACAGGTGCTATGAATACGACATCTGGGGATACCTTTAATGCCATCCTGAACTTGCGACCTCTAGATCTTCAAATCCGAAAGAAAGCAATAAAGGTGGCGCACAGACTCAAGTCAAACGGACTCTGGGGGGAAACGAAGATAGCACTGGCCACTGTCACATTTGCCACCTGTTGTCGGAGCTGTGGACGCTGTTCTCGATGCCAGCGGATAATCAGGGGCCTTATGAATGGTTAAGTCCAGAAAACCTGTTAGCGGGATTTCAGCATACTTTCTACACCGACTGATCCAAAACCAGTGGTGGTAGCGGATCTGGATGGTACTTAGACGAAGACATTAAGTACTCCTACGCTACCGCATACATGGATACGGTATTCTTAACGGAAGTCTATGCCGTCTTATATGTAACACACTGGCTTATTTTGAGTAAGTAGAGAGGCAGTAGTTTTGGAATTTGTAGTTATAGTCAAGCTACACTGAGAGTCCTTGCTAACCCACGCTGTTGTTCGAAATTGGTCAGACAATGTAAGGCAAAAACTGAACAGTGATGCAAAATACAAAAAAGATTGTCTTATTTGGGGGTGTAAATCAGATCGCCTCATGAGGGTGCACCCTGGTTAGCGCTAAGTGATTTGCGGCCTCAACGGCCTTCCTTCTTTGGTAACCTTAACGGTGACGACGGAACCGTCTGCGATTCCTAGATTAGTGATCTCTGCGATGACCCTCCACTAGGCCTAAACGCAGGCAGGGCAGAGTAAACGGTCCTTCTCTGATCTTCGTATGGCTACCAAGATCCTAGAGCGCTACGGCGGCCAAAATGACTCTCAATTATCTGAGAAGCATTCCCAGACGCTCGAGTGGGCCAGGAAGGTTATTAGTGGGGCAGAGGAGTGCAGCGGAAAAGGAGCGGAAGCGAATGCGCCACAATCAAACTCGGGAGTAAAAAGGCAATGCTCTAAAGAGGAAGATGTCTAGATGTCTTCCAAAAAACGAGGCCAGGATTGATGGTGGCCCGCCAAAATCGTTTACCAAAGTCGCTAAACAGGCGGGCTCCATCATTCTCGGAGAGATGGACAGCCCATGGCAGCCGCCTCTACGTTACCGGAATGACTCAGGTTTTTTCTGACCAAGGGCTGCCGCCCCAGTAAACTAGCCCTGTCTAGTGAACAGTATATCACCCTACCGGTTACGTCACAGGAGCAACTACTCGCAGCAACCTTGCTCCAAATATTTCTCCTCAGGGCTGGCATTGAATCCAACCCTGGGCGAGAGGTATTCTATTGCTGCGTATGCCATAAATGGCTCCACCCGAACTCCACCTCGGTTAGGTGCAATAAGTGCAACGGGTGGAGCCACCTTTAGACCTGTTCAGGTCTGAAGACCCATGGGGAATGGTCTACACGGTATGTGGCCACGTGTTGCTCCCGCCAGCAGGCGTCTGATGCCTCCACGGCTACTACTCCCTCTGATAGGCCGGCACCACCAACCACCAACCGCCACCACAACCCACACCTCCACGGTAAGGAGCCTATCGGAGTAACACAACTCCACCGACTTAACCCATCCCCTTTCCTCCTGCTCCAACCCCAGTGCGGGGACAAACCAGCAGGTCTTGGCCCCCCACACTCTCTGTTCCGTGGCATCAGTCAAGTGCAATTCATGCAATGGCTGGTGCCATTTTCGGAGATGTTCCGGCCTGCACACCACCCGCGAGTGGAAAACTGACTACGTTGCCCCCTGCTGCAGAGCTTTGCACCCGCAACCGCTCTCCGTGGCGCAGCCGCCCACCACCATCAGGCCGCAACAACTACAGCGGAATGCACAGCAGGCCCAACGTAGACAAGCCTAGAAGCTTTAAGCTTCTTCAATTTAACTGTAACGGACTCACGAGCAAGGACGACGAGATAGTTGACTTCATGAGCCGGCACAGTATCAAGATAGCTGCGGTCCAACCAAGCTGCACGCTAGGCCCTCCCTGATCACCAGGGATGGCTCTAACGAGCACAGACACGATCGCGAGCGAGACAATGGTGGTGGCCTAGCGTTTATAGTCCACCACACAGTGCAGTATCGTCTTATTGATGAAGGCATCGACAGCACCTTAGAATGTGAAGATATAGCTGTCCGGACAGGCGATTCCGAGCTCGAAATTTATAATGTATACATACCCCCTGTCCCCTGCTGCCCGGCAGAATATCACCCTGATATAGGTGCGCTCGTAGGGGACAGTAATTGGCAGAGCACATAGACGATTTGACATTCGCCACTGAGAACGACGACGTCCCTAAGGGTAGTGGGCAATTGCAGAAGCTCGCCTGACATAATAATAGCTAGCGCGGGTCTGATAATTAGCATAACATGGAGACCTATTCTATCGCTTGCATCCGACCACTTGCCCATTATCGTCTCGATTGAGAGACCTGCCGACTTTCCATCCCCCCGATGTGCGCGCATGCGAACGCGCATTCCGCAAGGTGTTCACAGCTGCTGCGGCTCGCTTCATCCCTGCTGGAAGGCTCAAAGAAACTCGTCCTCATATCCCAGCCGAAGCAGTCACGAGCGTGACCACCTACGCCAGGTCAGTCCCGGGGATCCCGGCATAAAAGATCTGAATTTGGAGATAACTGGGGCTAAATGGGTTGAGCACCTGAAGACCAGCGACCTCCCCACTGGTGTGAGTAAGCTCTGGTCCACCGTTAGGTCCCTGTCGAACCCGATGAAGCACAACGACAAGGTGGCTATCACCTTCCACAGTTGCACCTCGTTGAACCTGAAGAGATGCGCGAGCTATTTTGGCAGGCTTTTGATACTGCATCCTCCGGTCGACAGAGCCAAGCATCGTACTACTAGAAGGCTGTACAAACTGACGAACGACAGTGCGTCACTTGCTTTCTCCAGTGATGAGGTTCAGGGGGGCATCAATAAATCTAAAACATCAAAAGCCATTGGCCCTGACGGACTAAACGCGCTGATGCTGAAGCACCTGAAACCATTGGGAGTAGGATTTCTCACAAGGGTTTTCAACCTGTCCTTGGCCACTCTCATCATCCCTGACAAGTGGAAAGCAGGGAGAGTGGTGCCACTACTGAAACCTGGGAAACCCGTTAACCAAGGGGAATCTTATCGTATGATAACTCTCCTTTCTACAGTAGTGAAGACACTTGAAGCCCTCCTACTCCCACTCTTCACGAAACACCTGGCCCTTGCCCCACATCAGCACGGTTTCTGACGAGTGCATAGCACCACCAATGCACTCACCGCCATAAACGCTCCGATAAACCACGGGCTTAACCAAAACCGTCCCTGCGAGATGACTGCCCTAGTAGCGTGGGACCTGCAGAAGGCTTTCTATACAGTCAGCTTTTCCACGCTACTAAATGGTACTTATCAGTCGACACTCCCGCCAGGACTGAAGAGGTGGTCCGCAAACTACCTGAGCGGTTGTCGCTCGTCAGTGATTTTTCGAGACCAAATATCAAAACAGAGGAGGATAAAGCATGGTGTACTGCTGGGTGGTGTCCCTTCAGCTTTGCTGTTCAACTTCTATATCTCGAAGCTCCCCCAACCACCAGAGAAAGTCTCCCTGGTCTCATACGCTGACAACTGTACGATAATGGCGTCATGACATCCTGACATCGATGGTCTGTGCTCCAAATTGAACAGCTACCTGACCGACCTTTCTCGCTTTTCATTGCGAGGGATCTCCAACTTTCCCCCGCTAAGTCCACGGCGACCCTCTTTACCATCTGGACAAGGGTGGTCAAACTGTACCTCAAGGTAAAAGTCGATGACACACCAATTCCAACGGTAAACAATCCCAAAATTTTGGGTGTGGCCTTTGAGAGTTTGCTCTTTTTCTCAGCACAGACAACCGCGATTGACAAAGAACTGTTGCTATCGACATTTAAGGCAATTGGTCGGCCAGTTCTAAACTATGCGGCGCCTGTCTGGTCACCTGAAACTACTGACACGCAATGGATAAAGCTGCAGACATGCCAAAATACTGTCATTCGGACAGCGACCGGTTGCCTCCTGATGTCCTTCGCTCAACACCTTCACCAGTAGGCCCAAATGCTCCCTGTAATGGAGCACAATAAACTGCTCAGCAAGCAGTTCCGTAGGTTTCACCGTTGCAGACACCTGCTTGAGTCAGAGCCGCCTCCTATGCACGTCAGTAGACCCCTTTTAAACTATGTCGACAAGATCCAGAAATCTACTGGACCAAACAGTGTTTAGACAGTCAATAAACGACATTCACCGGGAGACCGTCACCACCTTCTTAAGCTCCCGCCCTATGAATGCCGTAATCGGAGAAACCCCGCCACCTATTGCAGATGAAGAGCTCCAGCTTACCCCGTGAGACACGCTTAACATTGGCACAACTACGTTTTGGATACTGTAGCAGGTTAAACTCCTATTTATCCAGAATTGACCCCGACATACCAAACATATGACCGACATGTGAAGATACCCCGCGCGATACTAACCACCTTTTCACATGCCCTCTAAAACCTACTCATCTAACACCCCTCTTCCTCTGGACCCACCCCGTTGAAACAGCATGCTTCCTGGGCCTACCTTTAGATAGGCCAAACGAAGACGACCGGTGATATACCCACACTGGCGGTGGTTCTATTACGCTAAAAACAACAACAACAACGACGCTATCTCTAGGGAGGAATGGAAGAGGGTAGCATCCGTAATCCCGCATTATGAGGATAGTGAGAGAAAAACCGTGCCTCCAGAAGATTAAATATTTTTCTTTTTGAAGCATTCCAATGCAAATAACATTTTTGTTTATTCAATCAAGTAAGAATATTCAACCCTCCTGTTTTTGTTCTCCATGAAGCATAGCATAATTCCTCTTTCGCCCGTCTTCCCCGCTTAACACTGTTACTATACTGCTGAAAAACTTGATTAAATGAAAAAGGTTGTATATACATATTAGCCGTAAAGTATCGAATTAAGCCTTAAGATACTTACACTGGAATCAATCCTAGTGAGCAAAGTCCAATTAAACCAGCCAGAAATTTTTTCGAGTTTATTTCTAATACGGCCATAATATGATAATAGGACTATGAATAAGTTCGTGCGGTTTTTTCGAAATTTGAAACTTTATTGACGTAAAATGGTTACAAATTTAATATTCAAAATATTGTCCATCGCTTACTACTACTTTTTCCCATCTTTCTGGCAATTCACGGATTCCCTTTGTGAAAAATTCGGTCGGTTTTGCCGCAATCCACGAATCGATCCATTTTTTGACTTCATCGTAATTACGGAAGTGCTGGTCAGCCAGACCATGTTGCATCGATCGGAAGAGATAGTAATCGGATGGCGCAAGGTCTGGACTATACGGCGGGTGGGGTAGGACATCCCATTTGAGCGTTTCTAAGTATGTTTTGACCACTTGTGCAACATGTGGCCGAGCATTGTCATGTTGCAAAATAACTTTGTCGTGTCTATCGGCGTATTGCGGCCGTTTTTCTCGCAGTGCTCGGCTCAAACGCATCAATTGTCGTCGGTAGACATCCCCCGTAATCGTTTCATTCGGTTTCAGTAGCTCATAATACACAACACCCAGCTGGTCCCACCAGATACACAGCATAACCTTCAGGCCATGAATATTCTGCGCCGACGTCGATGTTGAAGCATGGCCAGGGTATCCATACGTTGCCCGACGTTTTGGATTGTCGTAATGGACCCACTTTTCATCGCCAGTCACAATTCGATGCAAAAAACCCTTTCTTTTGTGCCGTTGAAGCAGTTGTTCGCATGCCATAAAACGGCGTTCAACGTCTCTTGGCTTCAATTCATACGGCACCCAATGGCCTACCTTTCGGATCATTCCCATGGCTTTTAAACGTTTGGAAATGGTTGATTGATCAACTCCCAAAGTTTTTGCAACCTCTTCTTGCGTTTGAGCCGGATCTTGATCGAGCAATTCCTCCAATTCGGTATCCATGAACTTTGGCGGCGCACCCTCGCGTTCTTCGTCTTCCAAGCCAAAATCACCACTTTTAAAGCGTGCAAACCACTTCTGGCACGTTCGCTCAGATAGAGCATGCTCACCATAAACTTCCACCAAGATACGATGACTTTCGACTGCTTTTTTCTTCATATTAAAATAATGAAGAAGAATTCCCCGCAAAAACACATTATTTGGCACGAAATTCGACATTTTCAAGTGTGGTAAAAATATTGTTGTTTACGCTTCAAATAAAAAACTTATACTGACGTTTGTGCCTTACGACAGTAGCTCTCCAATGAATGTTTGGAAATGTGGATCGATGGAATAATAATCAAGTTACGCCATCTGTTGTAAAACCGCACGAACTTATTCATAGTCCTATTATTTTTTTTTTTCGAACGCAGCCTTTATAATATATACATTTGCTTTCTAACAATCAATATTTGGAGCAACGAACATTTTTGATTTTTGCCCTTTTAAGAAGGGCTGTGCGGCGCTGCAAAGCAAGTGTTGTGTGCATTTGTCTTCGTCCAAGGAAGCTCTTATGACTACTGCCATACCAGCAGTGCAATATGCACGACGTGTGGAACATTATGAATATGTGTTACATGCGCACAGATTGCTTTCCAATTATCAGCTGACCTCAGCATAAAGTCAACAATATATAAGATTTGAAAGGTTTCGAGATCATAGCGTGGGCTTTGAAACAAGACGTGATGAACAACTTCTTCCTTCTCCGTGCAGATAGAACAGTTTGGTCCACTGTCATAGCCAAATCTTTGTAGGTATTTTTGAAATACATCGTGCCCTGAAAGGAATTGGATTAGGTGATACTTTGTTCCTCCATGGTTCCTTTTAAACCAAGTCGTAAGGATGGGTATTAACGGATACATCCATATACCTTCGATGATCTGTTCCATCGGTCCTGCTAAAGGGAGATCGAACGACGCCGGTCCTCTGCTGCAATGTCTTTACGCCTTGTTCTACCTTCGAGTTCGGATAGCCTAATGTATATTCTCTGCATTTCTTTTGCCAAAATGTCCACCGGGGTTATTCCTGCAATGACGAAGGAAGCATCATCGGAAATTGTACGGAAGCCGCAGACAATATATTAATAAAACATAGTTTTATTTTCTATATTATTTATGTATCCCTGCTGTGAAAGGACCACCGTAATGCTGAGCGAGTTAACAAAAACAGATTGAATGCCTAACTTCCCTCACTTTGAAACCTACAGTTTTTGCATGTGTACAACGCGTGACTTTTATTCGCTGAATGAGCGTCTGACGTGTGTTGGTAGTATCGGCTCACACTGGCTGCTTGAACGAGGGAACCGTTGAAGTTCTCTGTTCAACTCCGCGACTGAATTACGGTATCGATATTGTTACATTTATAGTTGCGACAACTTTGTATTAGAGCCGCAATTGCTGGTGTTGTTGTCATGCGTAACTGAAATTATTAGGTGTTAACTACTCCGAAGCCGTCCTAGGGCTCAATTATGGCCTTCCTCAACTTTATTTTGTTGTGCCACAGTTTTATGAAGATAAATGCGGTGACTATCATAACAGTTATTCTAAGAAGCATATTGATCAGTCTTTGCAACTTTGATATGTGTTTCAGATTCCTTATGTTGATTTTTTGTAGGTAAGGAAGTGACAGCACCGATATATGATCGGTAAAACTGATCTTCTGAGCGGGAGCAGCTTCTGGGCGCGAACGGGCTATTTTATTCCAATTGGTGATGGTATTTATAGTTACCTCTCCTTCAGAATAACACAATCCGATTTCCATCCCATTAACACAATCGACTGGTCGGCTGATTTCGACTTGCAGCTTGCAGAGTATTTATTTAGAAGTTTCATTGTGCAAGGATTTTCTCGCAAAGGCTGGCAAAAACATCACCAACAATTTTGGACGGGAGCACTCAGCTTTCCAAAGCATCGGTTTCCAAAGAAAGTACCTTCTCGCTATGTATCACAGGCAACAACTTTACATAATTACAAAGACTAGCTATATTCGGAAACGTAATAATAAAACAAATACATTGCACATCTTGGAATATTTTAAATTAGAAACTTCTATGTAATATGTCACTTATGCTCACATTGGTAGAACGCCCAGCAGCTAGAATAACGTTAATTTCTAAGCCATTCAACAAAATCGGATTAATAACATTTATTGTGCCTAAGGTGACAGATGTTATAACGGTTTCTAATTCCATTATTACTGCCGTATTTCTAGCAGAGGGTAAATGAAATATATTGCCTATATCTATCTGTATTTTCGTCTGTTTTGGTCTACTCATTTACTCTTTTCTTAGTTTTAGAATTTATTCATATTTGTTGTTCTTGAGATTTCGATGTATTTTAATGCTGTCCCCAACACGTTAATACTACGAGCTTGTCGGTGATGCAGCTTAACTGTGTGTATGTAGTAGTTGGGTTAGGGGGCGTCCATAAATTGCGTGAGGTGTTTTTTTTTTCAATTTTCTGTACCTCCCTCCCTCCCTGGTGAGATGTTGTGAGATTTTATTCAACCCCCTCCCCCATCCCCCAATCTCACGTGAGATTTTTCAAAATGTGGGTTTCTTATGTAAACGCGTTGGATTGTTATTGCAAAAAGAAAAAAAATTTGCTTCGTGCTTTTATTAACGACTAGTTAAGACTAGTAATCAATATTGCTGAGAGTTATAAGTGTAATAAAAAGTTAACAATAGAAGACTTAAATCGTAACTACTGCGATTAAAAAAAGAATATCTACTCTAATTCAGTCCATGGAGAATCATGCGCGGTTTCAAGAGAGACTATTGGGACCAACATGTCCATATGATTTTCAGTAAAATCATCTGCTCCTTCAACTTCGTTCTGATCTATCCACTCTAAGCCGTTGACGCTTGCGCACAATAACTCATTAGCTCGTCTTGCAACAATCCGTGAGGGTCGC